>NC_092872.1:606243067-606874138 GCF_028372415.1 Notamacropus eugenii | reverse complement strand
ACTTCCTTGTCTTGATAATTGACATGAACCTTTTTCACTAAAGATGTCATTTTGGAAGAAATGATGCTGGATTTATGCAAATGACAAAGGTACTGTTTTCAGAGTAAAAGTAGTGGGAGGTTTAAGGTTGTTGAGAAATAGATTCCTAAGAAATTCTATAAGTAGGTTGGGGCAAGCTTTTCTGGAAAATGTTTTCCCGTGGTGGAGGGAAATGTGAATAGATTTTGCCATAGAATACAAGAATTGAAAGAATGTACCAAATTATTTTGCAGATATTTCACCTTTTTAAGAAAAAAAGACATTGTAGGTTGGGGAAGTTATAACAGGAATTGATAAAATTTAGAACTGCTGTTTCAGTTGGGATTCTGGATCTTTTCTTCATCCCATTAATCTTGATGCTTATTTTTAAAAAAAATCAACCACCTTTAAGCACCTACTGTATGTCTCTATGCTTTTGTTACAATGAATTTAGCATTAAGAGAATTATATCTTTGATTTTCAATAAATTGGGTATGCTTCATATATGTGAGGCCCTCTGTCAGTCTCCACAATGCCTTTGAAGATCAGAGATGTGAGGAGCTAAGGGAAGAACTGAAGCAGGCACAGGATTGATGCTTGTGTTCATAGATTATCGTATAGTCTAGTCTCTTTTTTCCCAGTGAGGGAACTAGAGGCTTAAGTGACAAGCCTGAGGTCAGAGGTAATAAATAGCAGAACTAGTCTTTGAACCTAGGTCTGACTTGGAAGTCAGGGGTCCTCTCTGGCTCTTCAGTCCTTTTCTTCTACTCCTGTGCCCTTCAGTTCTTTACTTGCAACCCTTATTACAATCTGGTCCTCTTAAGACCTTGAGAAGAACTGGTTGTAATTAGATAAAAATATGTCTTCGATTTCATTTGGTTGTTTTTAATAGCCTACCATGCTTCACTTAGATCTATTAGGTCAGCTAAAACCTTCAGGTTTTCTTCACATGAATTTAAGAGAATTGTTCGGTATCCTATATTTCATATAATTTGTTGGTTTTTTGTTTGTTTTTCTTAACTCTGAATTCAGCACCTTATATTTACATCAAATTGAATTTTTAAAATCTGATTACATTTTTAGGGTCAGAGGATCATAGAGCTTCAAAGGGACCTCAGAGGCCATCTTGTCTAACCTCCTTGTTTAATAATATCCTTTGGATAAAGATTCCTACAGCCCTTGGGATTAGATCATTTGTAGATGATCACAAAAATAGTAATCATCAGTGGTGGATTTGAATCCAGGTTCTCTGAATGTTAAAGCCTTTGCTTTTTCTACTGTACCACACTACTTCATTCTAGCCTGTCAGGATTTTTAAAAATACAGTTGGCATCTACCATTATTCACTTTGTGTCATCAATATAGTTGATTGAGCAGGACTTCATCTTTCAAATCATTGATTAAACATGTCAAACAGAACAAGGCCAAATTCTGGGGCATTTGGCTTGTAGCCTCCCATGAAGTTACTGTTAATCCATCAACCAACACTTTTTGAATGCTAAATTGTTCAGTCTCATGAAAGATGAAAGCAATGCCTATTCTGCCTTCTTACTTGTTCTTAATGTGAACATAACTTTAAAAACTATTTTTATTGATGTCTTTTGTTTTTATATTACATCACATTTACTAATTCACCTAATTACTACCATACTGTTGTCTAGATCACATTTTTCTGTTTTCCTTGCTGAAATCAAAATACGCTTTCTACACTGGTTTAATAATTTTATTTTTTAAAATGAAGTTTGACATAACTTTTTAGTGAATCCATGCTGGGGTCTTGATATCACTTTTTCTTATGCTTATAAATATGCTGTTGAATAATCTTTTCAACGATTTTTGCCACAGATTGGCATCATTCACCAAACTGTATAGTTCCTGGAATGCATAATTTTCTTTCATTTTAAAATTAGGATGTTTCTCTCTCTCTAGTTTTCTGACATATCACATGTTTACCATGATTTCTCAAAGACTGTTTGAAAAACTTGCAGATGATTTTGAAATATTTTTAGTTCCCTGAGATGTAATTTTTCTAGTCCTGGGGACTTGAAATAACTTTAAATTTTAGGTGCTCTTCATTTCTTGGGCTTCAGTACTTTTTTGTATATTACGTTTTTATTGATTTACTTTACATTTTAATATCACCTTTATTTCCCAATTTATCTTGCCAGAGAGCAATTTCTTATAACAGAATTTTTAAAAAGGAAAAACAGTTCAGCAGACCAAAATATTGAAAAAGTGACATCGTATGCAGCGTTCCATCCCTGTGGTTCCTTACCTCAGAGCAAAGAATGGGGGAAGGGAGTGGTACCTTTTCATCTCTGCTACCAAGATTGGTCATTGTTATATTTTGGCCCCATTTTTAAGTTCTGCTTACTTTACTTTGCATCAGTTCTTGCATATGTCTTCCCACATTTCTCTTCATGAATTTTTAGCATTTGTGACAGCACAATAATACTCTGTTAACATTCTTGTATCACAAACTTGTAGAGCCATTCCCCACTGGTCATCTGCTTTGTTTCCAGTTCTTTGTTGCTACAAAAAGTACTGCTAACAATGTTTTTATTTATACAGAATCTTCTTTTTGTCATTGACCTTCCTTGGGGTTTATGCCTAACGGTGCATTCTCTGGGTCAAAGGGAATAGTTACTTAATTTGCATAATTCTAAATTGCTTTCCAGAATGATCATATCAATTCACAGTTCTACCAACAGTATGTTTGTTAATGTCAGTGATTCCATAACCCCTTCTAACATCTTCTATTATCAATTTTTGTTGCGTTTGCCAATTTGCTACGCAGAAAGCGGAACCCCAGGATTGTTCGATTTGTAACATTCATCTGGTGTATTCCTAGGACGCAGTCCTTTTAAAGAACTATTTGTTCATCATATCCTAATCAATCGGAGAATGATTTTTGGTCTCATGTGTACAGTTCCCTCTTCACAGTGTTTGATCTTTTTAAAATCTGCTTTTTACAGTTCTGAGTGTTTTCTTTGATAAAGATGAAAGCAGTGGTTGTTCTGCTTTTTTGCTTGTTCTTATTGTGAACATAACTTTAAAAACTATTTTTATTGATGCCTTTTGTTTTTACATTACATCACATTTACTTATATCCCTTCTTCTATCCCACCTAGGAGACAAATGATAATAAGTAGGAGAAGGACCTGGAGAAGAAAGTTTAAAATAGCCATGTTGGGTTTGCCTAAGAGAAGAAAAAGAAACTAGTTCAGCAAAACCAACTAAAACAATCCAAAAGCTTCAGCCATGTCTGGCAGTATTTCACACCCATAAACTATCACCTTTGCAAAGAAAAGAGAGAGGTGCATTTGCTCCACTCTGCTTGGGGCTAAGTATAGTTACTATAGTTGCACAGCTTTTTTCAGAAATTCTTTTAGTTGTCTTGAGTATATGTGGATTTTTTGCAAACCTCAGCTCACTTTGGGCTTTTTGGAGCTTCTTGAAACAACTCTTACAAGTTCCTTCCATTCTTTAAGATTTGTTGTTTTATATCCATCAGTCTTTTGTATGCGTTGTTCTGAGCCTTTATTTCCATCATAGACCTTTTTTCTCACATAAAAGTATATTGAATTTCCTTGAATCTTACTGATTTCATTTGTAATAAAACCACTTATAATTATGGACGCAATGACACAGAACCTTCCCATCCTGAGCTAACTCCTAACATGGAACACTGACATTTTAACAATGTCCTCTTCTAGGAAATATACTAATTTTCCATACATTCTCTGTTAGAAGAAGGTATCTTCCGATCTGACTAAAAGTGGATGCTGCTTTCAAAATTCCCTACTTGTACCTCTTAGACATTTTATTTTTTCTTGTCAATAATTTATTTATTTTTCCCCATCCCACCTCTTCCTTCCCCACTGGAAAAGAAAAGAAAAACTCAGATAAATTCCTTGTATTGGCCAAAACTGTGTGACTCATTCTTTTCTGCTTTAGATTATCACCTGTCTCCCAGGAGATGAGTATTGTTCACATTCCTCTGGAATCATGGTTGATCGTTGAATTGATCGGAATTCTTAAAGTTTTTCAAAATTGTTTGTGTTTGTTCGTTCTTTTAAACTCTAAGCTCAGAGAACTTTCTGTATAGCCCAACTCTCTTGTACCCTCATGGTATTTGTGATTTTAGAGATAGTACTGTAATGAATTAGCAGAGGATTTAACTTGAGTAGTTTAGAAGCTGCTAAGAGTTTACGCTGAGCTTGTCTTCTAAGGGCTACAGGGTTGGTGGTGTGTGTATGTGCTCTGGGCTTTGGTTTTCTCCTCTGTAAAATAAGGGTTGCAGTTTAGACCAGGTGACCTCTTCTTGTTCAGTTCTAAATCTATCCATTAGGCCACCAAGACTCCACCCTAAATTTGTCATGTAATTGCAGCTTGGGTACGGCAGGTGGCAGAGTTGTATCACCCATCTAATAGCCCTATGTTTCTCTACCTTCCTCAATACTTCCCCTTTGGAGGAAGAATTTCGCACAAAACAAATTATCCTGACTTTTATGTAACTTGGAGTAGATTTGAGCCCTATCGCCTCTCAAAAAGTCAAACTTGCCAAATGCGTAAGGTGACAAGCAAAGGAAGTAGGTTAGCTGACCACGTGAGTGGATGCTAGATTAGGAGGCTTTGGTGGGGAAAAGCAGTACTTGTTGATTAGTGAGGCTAGGAGAATATCAAAAAGTGTACGTCAAGGCTTATTTTCAGGTATTTAGAGCCAAAGGGAAAGAATTTTTTTGAAGGAAAAGGAAAAAGTATCAAGTAAAGATTCACATATGTAAGCCAGGAATGACTAATTTGTTTTTGCCTTTCATTCCCAACTCTGCAGACCTACCTTTTCCTTACTGGCTTCTTTGAAAAGCCTGGGAACTTAAGGTATTGTTGTTCCAAGTGCTTCCATTGATCTTGCATCCTTTTCTCTCTTCCTTTACTCTTTCAGATTTATCTGTGAATAAATGACTGGATCCAGGCAATAAAATAATAGAATTAAGATTGATTAATTCCTCTCCCAGCCTATCCCTCTTTGCTTTGTACGCTAGTTGAACAAGTGAATACAAGATAGAGAAACTCCAAATGGAGAGTCCCCTATTTGAACTCCCCTGGGTAACTGCTGTGAAGAACTATATAGTAAGTACAGGTGTGGTTTATTAACTCATTCTCCTTATTTTAGTCATACCTTATATCATATGCTCATAGCAAGCCATAAATTCGAGTTAGAGGAGCTGGGTTTGAAATCTAACTCTTACTGACTCACCACTGAGTGATCTTGGGCAAATCACTAAGCCCTCTGGGTTTTTATTTTTAGCTCAGTGGGGAACCATAAATTGGAAGAGATTTGGTCAATGTGAGGTGTCTGTGGTCCCAGTTCAAATTCTTATGATCCTGTTGTGCAAGGACTCATAGAGAAAATATTAATGTGAATAGACACTGATAGAGTTGATACCTGAGCTGGGCCTTGAAGGTTACATAAAATGTGAATAAACTAGGTGAGAGAGGGGAGGACATTTAGCTTGGGAAATCAGATTGAGTGATGTAGAGGCCAGCAGAGGGGTGGTAGGTGGATAATACAACATTGGTCTATATGAATCAGAGGTTTCTGTTATTGTGGAATTTAGTGGTAGAAAAGATATATTGCCTTGGGGGGGGCAAGTAAGCAGAGGAGGTATTGTAGGTTTTGATAACGATGAAACCACTTTTTCAGTAGTATTAACTGTGTGTGTAGGTTGCTTTGAAGGAAAGGAGTGAGATGAGGCTGAAAGGTGAATCAGAAATTTCTAGGTAGAAGTTGAGGTCTTAAGGAGGTCTGAAATAGCTAAGTGAAGGTAAACCAGGAGTAGAGAAGAAATAAATAAAAGGAATGTTGATCAGTATTGAGGCAAGGTGAAGTTGGACAACATGAATTTGCATTAAGTCATCCCAGCTCTAGGCTTTGTAGCAGTACATATGATCGAAGACAATGGAGGTAAGCTAGGGCTGGGGGCTTCCATGGCAGGCTCAGTAATGGGGTTGGATGATGGTTTGTATTTATTTAACTAATACCGCTATCACTGGTGAGCTGATGTCTCAAAATATTATCAGCAAAAAAGAAATTGTACACCTCAGAAAGAGAAGCCCATGTGTTAGCACATAAATGCTGTAAGTGGTAGTGTAACTGAGGAAGGATAGGAGAGAGGTGCACCATGGGAATGGGAGTATACAAGGTGACTTCTGAAAGTCACAGTTCAGTACTTGTTTTCTGATTCCCCTTTGTACCCTAGTTCTGTGAGTCCTGATTTTAATCCTATCTAGAGTGACCATGTCCTGCTCCATGTGCCTCAACTACCAGAAAGGAACCTTTAATCTGTCAGAAAAACCTCAAAGCCTATGTAGCCACATTTTGAAAGACTAAAGACTCACCTCGACGGAAGTGTAATTTCTACAGTCTCCCCCCCCCCCCCATTAAGCTAAAAATAAAAGCATAATATCCCCAAACTAACCAGAATGAGGTGATTTTAAACCATTATGGTTCTGACTAGGAGTGAGGTTTCAGAGTGGTGGAAACAGGATGTGAGCAGAGGAGGTGAATGGGGAAGGTGAAGGTGACTTTTGTAATACTTCATGTTCTGAGCCACAGCAAAGGCTCAGGGCTGGTGTGGGAGTCCCTACATCCTGCCTCCCTACAAGGCCCCTTACTCTTCAGTGACTAAACCAAGCCCTGCTGTTAACCCCTCCTTGGCTTGTGGCCGTTCGTTTGATGAACCCACTGTTCACATACCAGGCTCTGTGACCTGCCTTCTCAGTCATTTGGGTGGCTGGGTGGTGGGGACAGAGCAAGTCTGCCAATGTCTCTGGAATTGTTTCCTCATCCCTAAAACTTGGGGAGGTGGAGTGTGTGAATGACATGATCTTTTAAGATCTCTTTAGCTAAGATTCCATGATTCTACCTTAATGATGGATCTCTCTCTGAGGAGGACTTTCTGCAGGAGATCCTAAGTTTCATAGAATGCTAGTTTTCAAGTTAGGAAGACTGGATTTAAATCTTGCCTCTTCTGTTTACTAGCAGATTGCCTAACCTCTGTTGAGTTTCAGACAGTCTCCAAAGTTCCTTCTAGCTCTAAATCTGTGATCCCGTGATCATTCAGAGAGACGTTTTATGTAAGGACCAGTTAAAGAGGCCCTTCCTTCCTTCCTTCCTTCCTTCCTTCCCTCCCTCCCTCCCTCCCTCCATCCATCCCTCCTTCCCTCCATCCCTCCATTCCTCCCTGTGGTTAATCTTTTTTTACATTTCTGTATGTCTGGTTTTGGCATCATGAATAGCCTTTCTTAAAAAGGCATGCCTGTGTACACATCATACTTGGAAGACAAATTTACAGTATGTGTGTTGTGAGGGAATTCATCTTCATCTTTCCTGGTTTAGGTAGGTATGTTTGATTGTCTTAAAGTGATAGGTAAAATTAGCTCTTACCAAAAAGTGCTAAACTATTCCTCCCTTGGGCCTGGAATTGTTGTAGAGGCCCCTACTGATTTTACTATGACAGGGGAGAGGGACTTAATGCTTCCTAAAGTGATGGTACGAGTCTTCCCATCCCTCATTTCCCCAGCGTTGCCCAAAACTTATCACCATTACCAGGCCGAACTCCCCTTGAAACAGTCAATGAAAGACCCCATCTGTTACTTCCATCGCTGCCATCTCCTAGTCAGTTTCTGATTTCTAGAAAGACCAGGAGCTAGGTGAGTTGGCCTAGGGTTTTGGCTAAATGCCTTATCCTTCTTAGCAGGACTGGCAGGGGCAGACAGCTGATTAACCCCATAATTGGCCAATGGAGTGGAACATAAGGAAAACCAGCCAGGTTCAGCCTATCCTTTCTTTCTGACAGGAGCACCCAGATTATTTTGTGGGGCTGTGCGGTTGGTAGTTTTCAAAGGGTATCCTTAGAGTTTATAAATATCTCTTCCTCAAATCCCTAACTTCCCCCTTAATCTCCTGCTATGGAGATTTTCCATTGTCTGTGATTTGTATCTAAATCCTTTCTCACAATCTCTTTATGGTTGTCAGACTGTCATCCACCACCTGGTATTACTAATTCACTTTGCCTACCTGCTGGTATTCAGGAACCACAGTATAATGCCATTCATTGTAGTCGTCCAGGTACAGACACTCCCAGGAGAGCTTTTCCCTATCCTTTACTCCCAGTATCCAGCCAGTCATTGAGCCCTACTATTTTAATCTCCATGGTCTACATTCTTTCCTTCCTTACCATTTCCACTGTTATTTTTTTTATCACCTCACATTTGTATGTCACTACAGTAGTCTTCTGACTGAGCTCTCTGCTTTCAGTCTCCTCCCTTTCCAACCCATTGTATATCCTGATACTGGATTAATCTTCTTAAAACACAATTTTAATCATATCTCTCCTTTGTCCAAATACCATTATCTAAAGGATGAAATGAAAAAACCCCGATATTCTAGCTCTTCCACAGTCAATCCCCAACCTACCCTTTCACCTTTATTTTATGCTTTTCTGACAGGAAATCTGATGTAGCCACTGCTTCCATTATCCCAATATGCAGCCTCTGCCTCTGAAGCTTTTCTTACAACATTCTCCTATCCAGGAATGCTTCATCGTCTTTGTCTTCCCCTATGTCTTATTCCTCCTTCAAGTTCCATCTCCTGTAAGATGATTTTTTTGACCATCCAATTCAAGCCAGTAGGCAGTCATTCCACATGAATACTTATAAGATACAAAAAAGGAGGAGAGAATGGGAGCAAGCCACTTCTCCCTCTTTCCACCAGTGGCTCTGGCTGAGCTATGAGCATCAGAACTTCTAACAACAGCTAGAACAGTTTTAATTGGTTATTATAGTTAGTGGCTGATAAAGCCAACTGACAGCTCAGCTGCCCAGTTCATTTTTCATTTTTTTTTTGAGGACCAGTGTCATTCCAGGGTGACATCATGACTTCCTCATGAGTTAAAGTCAGCCTCACTCTCTTCCCGAGTTAGCAGGACAAAAGTCAAGATGATTGGCAATGGCCCAGGATGCAGTGGATGACCTTGGTGTCTTTGATGCCTGACCAAACTCTAAGTGCGCCACAGCTTCAGCTGCCTTCATGGCTTTTGTAACAAATTGTTCTCATCTGCCCATTCTGTTAGGGAAAGTCTTCACATGCTTGGGGTGGACATCCCCCTAACTCACAGCCAGGTTTAGTGCCTGTCAGTTACCCTCAACCTGGTTTATCCAGTCTGTTGAGGCAGTTTTACTGGGGTGTGGCTGCTGCACATGCTACTGCTTCTTGGAGTCACAGGTTAGAGTTGGGTGAAGGTGGACACCAAGGGTGGATGAGTAGCTTTGAAAAGAGCTTAACAAGCCTTCACACTAGAGGTACTAGTTCTCCCTTAACATTCCATTCACCCATGTGGGGCAGCTAGATGGTACAGTGGATAGGGCACTGGGCTTATAGTCAGAAAGATTCATGTTCATGAATTCAAATCCAGCCTCAGACACTCACTAGCCACATAACCCTCAGTTTCCTCCTCTCCTCTGTAAAGAAGGAAATAGCAAACCACTCCAGTATCTTCTCCAAGAAAATCCCAATTGGGGTCACAAAGAGTTGGAAACAAACACAGCTGTCCAGTAACGGGGTGATTGGAAAACTGAACACAAGAAAATAGCCCAGGACGGTTGTGAATTGTCATATGGCTCCACAAACGCCAGGGAAGCAACATCAAATATTAAAGAATCCTCAGGCTGCTGACTAGAGTCTCGCCACTTCATGAAGATCTAGACTAATGTCTTGAATGCCATAGGGTGGTATTAACCCTACATTGATCTTTTCTCTCCTCTGAACTCATAGACTTTATTATCGTTATCATTTACTTTGCACTTATACTGCCTTGTGACATCTCTTTGTATTTAACTTTAATGCAGATGTCATGTTATGTCTCCCTAATTATAGTGTAAACTCTGTGAGAGCAGGCACCGTTTTATTGTTCCTTTGTGTTCCCCAAAGCAGTAGTCGCTCCGCTGGGCATTTAGGAGACATTCAATAAACACTTGGTGAATAATTGATCGGTCACAGCAACTCTCTTCATCTTGGTTGAAAGAATGGAAATCAGTCTATTTGGACTTGTTGGACCCTTCCAAAATGGGGTTAGTAATAGAAGTATCCAAAAAAGAACCTAGGTTAAAAAAAAAAAAAAAAGGTGATTTCACTTGAAGATCAGGGGAGTGAACTGAAAAAGTAACAATTTTTTTTAAAAGTGCCAATTACTGATACCAAATAATGTAAAACTGATTAAAAGCAAATATTTTCCCATTGATTTTCTCTTGAACCCAACACTGTCATTAAGGCATTCATTTGCTATTTTATAACTGGAGACACTTTAGGATTTGCCCATTCACTTCATAAGATACCTCATAGATTTTTGTGGGAGGTAGGGAGATTAAGTATATCACTTTTTTTCCCACCAAAATCATGAGTTTTTCTTTTTAAATTTGGTATATTTTTGTTCCTAAATGTCTTTGTAATTTTTCTAGAGCCGTAGGATTTTTAAAAATAATTTTGGTAACATACATATTTGCACATCAAAGTCATCAGAAACAAACCCAAGTTGGAGATAACTTTGAGTTGTTTCTTCTTTATTTGGGATTTGCTAACTGGATTAATGGATATTTATTTCACCCTCAGTCTTGATTATTAGCACTTTATTTTTTGTCTCAACTCAATTACCCATAATGGGCATCAGCACCAAAATATTAATGGTTAAAAAAATAACCAATAATGGGCACATTTAATGGCAGTTCTAGACCAGCTTGTTAGTCGTGATCATCTTCAGTCATCATCAGTTTCAGTTTATGTCCGGTGGCTTTTCACATCAGTTGAGTGCTATAGGCATTGTGTGAGATCAACACAGACAGTAAGCTGGTCCTCAGAACTGCCACCATTTCCCCAGACACAGCTGGAAATATCTATTAGTCAAGATTCTTCTTTTTAGTCACAGGAGATTACTTTCCCACATTCACTGAGGCTGTCCAATTACCTTCACCCAGAGAAGGAGGAGGTATATGCATATAGAGATAACTAGAGCTGACTGATGGAATTGGGAAGTCTGAAGGAAGAGGAAAGCAAAAATGATAGTAACCAAGGGATTGAATAGCTTTGTGCTTCTATAGCACTGAAACATTTTTCTTTTTGGAATATTAGAGTTCTGTGGAACACAGTTTGAGAAATATTGTTGGAGATATATTGAAAAGAATATTGGACTAAGAATGAGCAGAATCCTTGGGATTCTGGCCTTGGTTCTTTTCTGGGCTCTTCTCTGGAACTAACTTTCTTTCCCCCTTCAGACCATGTCTGTACAATGATGGAGATTGGATTATAGCACTAATGTTCTGGGAGTATTCTGGGATCTGGTGAATCAGTCATGTTCACCCTATATCTGTTCTACACATGGTTCTGGAATTGCTATCAGTCTATGCTTTTCCCTCTCCATCTTTGACACCGGTTCTCACAAATAGATTGAGTCTTGAAAATGAGGTTATTAGTTAAATTATAATGAGAGGAGGGAGAAGTGGAATTAAAAAATGAATTGAAAGTGAGTTCTTGGTTCACATCCCAATTCTACTTCTAGTCTACTCTGTGGTTCAGTTTCCCCATATGTGAAAGGGAGGGAGAGGGGACTTCATACATCATGCTTTATGCTTGGATATGAGAAGGTGGGAACCTTTCTTAATCTCGAGGAGAAAGATGCAGCCAAGCACCAAGGACCTTGCATCCCCAAAGGGGCTCAGTTGAACTCCATTCCTTCTCATGTGCACATACCTACTCTGGCACCTGATGTGTAGAGCAAAAATCATGGTTCAGAGGGAATCAGAACATAGTGCGATTCTAGCTCTATCACTTCTTGGTTGATACGGTGGTCAAATCTATTTAACTTCATTTACAATGAGGAAACTGAGACCCAGCAAAGCTAAGTAAATTGCCCAAGGATAGCCTTCTAGGCTGCTTCTAAGGATTTCTTCATTCCTCTAGTCCCATTCCAAGTCACTGTCCTCTGATTCTTACAAAGAGCTGAGGGAAAGGGAAGTTACAGCCTTTGGGGAAGCGTTTCTGTTTTTCACTCTACTTGAGGGCTTGGCCATCGCTTTCTGAGCAGTGGAGTTTGGTTTATTGCTGGGGGCGGGGGTAGTACGTCAGCTCCTTTACATGGTCTGGCAGCTGTGAGGCTCTTCTGTGGGGAAGTCTGCATAGTACAGAGAGGGTGGGCATGTGGGAGGGTGAGTCACCATCTGGGTCTTTCCCCCATAATTTTCTGGCTGCTACCTTTTCATTTCTGGGACCTCCCCTCTCTATAACCAGGACTCTCTCCTCCCCCACTCATCTGAAACTCTCAGCACCCACCCCTCTCCCACATCTGAAATGCCTTAGTGGCCTCCCCTTCTGTTTCCCCTTCTCTGTATGGGCTTTGCCTGAGCAATGGAGGCAGGGTAATAGGGCAAAGGATTCAACAAGACTCCTTTACTCCCACCCTCTGTCTGCGTTTGACTCCTATCTCTAAGATTTGGAGGATGAGCAGCTAATGGGGTAGATAGAAGTGGTACATACATGTTCATTGTCTGGCTCTGACTCACTGGCTCTCCTTCCCTTCTCTGTGGCTCGATTTCTCCATCTATGAAGTAAGATTCATTCAAGACCACAGGCCTTGGGTAAACACCCAAGGGTGAACACCAACACCCCACCTATAACCCCTGGAAATGTGCCATTCAGACCCAACTCCAAAGAATGAGTCTTCCTCCCTACTTTGACCCCTGGAAGCCTATAGCCTTGCTGAAAAGAGGAGGTGATAGCTGGGACCTCCAGGCTACAGGGCACATGTCTGTCTGTACTTTGTTGCTCCAGAAACAGCCTCATGCCAACTGGTTTAGACCCCTATGAAAGTCCCAGAATTTCAGAGTTATTCCTTTCCCTGGAAACCAACCCTTCTTTGCTACCAAAAGTGTGAGGTTTGCTTTTATATCAGTGTTCTAGAATCCTAGAATGTGAGAGATCCCTTTAGAAATCATCATCCAAATGTATTCTGCAAAGAAGGAAACAGGCCTAAAGATATCTTTTAAAAATTATCTTTTGCTTTTCTATCACCTTAATTTCTGTATATGCCCCTCCCCTCCCCCGGTGAACCTTGTAACAGAATAAAAAGAGAGAACATTTCAACAAAATCAACCAACACATTGATCTTGGCTAACAATATATATGGTACTCTAGGGCAGCTAGGTGTTACAGTGGATAGAGCACCAGTGCAGGAACCAGAAGGACCTGAGTTCAAATCTCAAATACTTGACACTCACTGGCTGTGTGAGCTTGGGCAAGTCACTTAACCCCAGTTGCCTCCTTCTGGGTCATCTCCAGTCATCCTGATGAATATCTGGTCACTGGATTCAGATGGCTCTGGAGGAGAAGTGAGGCTGGTGACCTGCACAGCCCTCCCTCACTCAAAACAAAGTCAAGTGCAAGTCATGTCATTATTTCTCTGATGGCACAGTCTTCTTCAGCAAGGAAGGACGAACACACACATACTGTATTCTATACCCATAGCCTTCTCTTCTCTTGTTCCCTACTCCCACCTCAACAAATAAGCAAGGGAGGTGCATTTTTTGCAGTCTTTTTCAAGGCCAAGCTGGGTCACTCTATGTAACATCCAGTTTCATTTGGTAGGGAGAGTGGTTGTTTTTTGTTCCATTTACTTCAGGGGTTTTTAATATAATTTTGATAATTATTTTAATATAATTAATTTCTTTTATAAACCTATGTATTTTATTTTGTGCATTTAAAAATATTTTGAGAAGTCCCCTGTTGGTTTTACCAAAGTGCTAAAGGGGTCTGGGACCCAAAAAGGTTAAGAATTCCTGATTTACGTTGCAGTCATTGTTTAACCAGAGTTTAGAGGATGGAAGATGAAAAAACAAATAAATAAACAAATCACTCATCTCCTGATGGGGCCATTTGCCCAGAATCTAAACCAAAGCTTCAGGGCAGTCAAGGCCTCCCCAGGAGAGAGGCCACCCATCTGGTCACATAGTGGGTATGTTGGACAAGATCTGTTTATATTGCTCTGAATCAGTTCATAGGAGCATCCCCAAGTTTCTCTGAATTCTCCATGTTGCTTCTTCTTGTCGTTCAGTTGTTTCAGTCAACTTTTTGTGACCCTATTTGGGGTTTTCTTGGCAAAGATATAAGGGTGGTTTGCCATTTCTTTCTCCAGCTCATTTTACAGAGGAGAAAACTGAGGCAAACAGGATTAGGCAACTTGTTCAGTGTCACACAGCTAGTATGTATCTGGGGCCATATTTGAACTCAGAAGGATGAGTTTTCCTGACTCCAGACCCAGCACTCACTGTACCACCTAGTTAACCATTTCATATTCTTATGGCTCAGTAATATTCAGTTGCATTCATATACCACAATTAATTTAACCTTTCTTCAATCAAAGCTACTTCAGTTCCACCAAAAGTTCCACTTTTCCACCCAAAAGTGCTATAACGATATGGAAGACCTTATTTAGTTTCCTGATGTGGACCAAGGGGATGATCAAATGTTTCTCTTTACTAATATGATGAATGTGAAGCTTACCATCCTCCCTACTCTGTTACCAAATCCTGATGTATTGGAAGGAGGTCTCTCCTGAAGCTTGAAAGAGAAAATTAAAGAATTATGGAACACCTCTGTGCTATCCATAAGTCCATGTTGAGAATGAGTTGGAGAAAACTTGCCCTTAATCTCAAACGAGACAGGAAAAAGCTATCCCACAACTGCTGCTGAAATGAAAGGGGGACCAAGACTGGGCAGGTCATGCCTTTGGCTCCAATTTGAAACAAGGATATTGTTCAGTTGTTTTCAGTCATGTCCTATTCTTTGTGACCCCATCTGGGATTTTCTTGGCAAAGATATTGGAATGGTTCCCCATTTCCTTTTCCAGCTCATTTTTTTTACAGAGGAGGAAACTGAGGCAAACAGGATTAAGTGACTTGCCCAAGGTCACATAGCTAGTAAGCATCTAAAGCTGCATTTGAATGCAAGAAAAGGAGTCTTCATGATGTGAGGCCCAGTATTCTGTCCACTGTGCCACCTGGCTGATACCTCAGCCTTAAATATCTCCTAAGAAACATATTATTGTGATCTCTTTCCCTTGTTTTAAGCATCTCATGACCTGTTGTCAGGGTGTCATTCTTGCTAACAAATCTTTATCAAAGACATGTCAACCTGCCTACTCTTATTTGGTTGTTAGATGAGTACAGGCTCAGATCATCAGCTTGACCTCCCTTGTCACCCTACCCCATAAACAGGCACGTACTTTAAAAATTGGTATAGGACCCTTCAGGTGAGACTGCTTTGGAGAAGGGGCAGCAGTGAGGATAGGAAATTACCTTTTTCAGACCTCACAAAGAGGCAGAGGGAAACTCGAGGGTGGATCCCTGGTATTCTAACTCCTTTTTACCTTTACAGAGGAAAAAAACGTGGAGCACATAGAGGTTAACTGACTTGTCCAGGGTCACACAGCTAGTAATTATCTAAGACAGGATTTGAACCCAGCTCTTCCTGAAAGGATAAATGATTTTCCCAAGGTCACAAGGCAGTGTCAGAGGTAAGATTTGAACCTAATCTCCTCACTCTCCCACTGAACCCCATCACCTCCTAAGCCTCCTCTCCTGATCCTTCTATCTCCTTCATTTCACTAATCTTCTGGGGAAAGTTTCTTTCTGCTAATTTTCTGGAAAAAGTTGTCTACAACTGATATTTCTATTTCCTCATCTGCCCACTCTCTTCTGAAGCTCTGCCCCCACCTCCACAGACACTTCTCTCTCTAGAGTGACCAACGACTTCTTAATTACCAAATCTTTTTTTAGTCCCTGCCTACCATTGACCTTTTTGCAGTTTCTGACCGTATTGACCACCTCCTACTACCAGACACTCTTTTTTGGCGTTAGAGACATTGTACCGCCTGTTTAGCCTCCTAGCTCTCTCTGTCTCCTTTTTCAGCTTCTTATGCTCTTCCCAGACTGTTAATGGCCCCAGTAGTTGTTTCCCAAGAGGCTGTCCTCCGTTGTCTTTACTTTCTCTACAGTCTTCCCTTGGCAGATTCATTTGCCCCATATTTTCAAATACCACCGTTCTGCAGATGACTCAAAAGTCTTTTTCTCCATTTCTTCATTTTCCTTCTGAACTCTAGACCTTCCTTTCCTAAAGAACATTTCCACTTGGATATCCCAACCCCCCAAAAAAGTCATAAACTGGAATCAATGTCTTGACCCCCAAACCTGTTTTTCCTCCTCTTCCTCCTGGCCTCATTATTTCTGCCTGTGTCAGCACTATTCTCTGATCTCTCAGCCTTATAAACTTGGGTTTACCTTTGACCCCTTCCTTTATCACCTTTCATATTCATGTTAGGTCCTATCAACTCCACTTGTGAAGCATCAGTCACATCTGTGCTATCTTTTTTTTTGTCTAAAAAAAGTTTCATTGATAACTTTGTTTTTAATAACATAATCATTTCCTGGTATACCACTTTCTCCACTGATTTCTGCCTTGAAACAAAGGAAAACATTCAAGCATAATTGATCATTTCTTCTTGTAACATATGGAACATTCCATTCGTATCACCTCTTACCTATGTACCAAGAGATGGGAAACGTATTTTGTCACTATTTTCTGTAAGATAATTACTACAATAAATGTGTTTCTAACTACTTTCTAGTGTTGTTTTCATTTACATTATTATGGTCATTGCATACATTATTCTCCTGGTTCTGCTTATTCTGCATTATTTTATCGAAGTCTTCTAATGTTTCTCTGAATTTCTTGTATTCACCATTTAATATGGAGCAATAATAGTCCATTGTGACTTAGCTCTTCTCAGCAATACAGTGATCTAAGACAATCCCAAAGAACTAATGAGGAAGCATACTATCCGCCTCCAGAGAAAGATGTGATATAGTTTGAATACAGACTGAAGTGTGCTATTTTCCACTTTCTTCTTTCATTATTTTTCATTTATTTGAGTCTCCTTATACAAAATGACTAATATGGAAATGTTTTACATGATTACACATGTATAACCCGATTGCTTACCATTTCAGGAAGGGGGGAGGAAATGGAGGGGGGAAGGATAGAATTTGGAACTCAAAACTTTAAAAAACCCCAAATTATAAAAAACTGTTTTAGAATGTAACTGGGGGGGAAAATATATTAAAAAAATAATAGCCCACAAGAATAAAGTCCAATCCAGGTACAAAGATTGGTACTATAAACAAATTAGTGGAGCAAGGAATAGGGTATTTATCAGATTTATGGAGAAGGGAAAAATTTTTGACTAAAGAAGAGTCAGAAAGCATTATGAAGTACAAAACAGATAATTTTGATTACATTAAACTGAAAAGGTTTGCACAACCAAATCCAATGCAACCAAGATTAGGAGGGAAGCAGAAAACCGAGAAAGAATTTTTACAACTAGTGTCTGATAAAGGCCTCATTTCTAAAATATATAGAGAAGTGAGTCAAATGTTCAAGAATACAAACCATTCCTAATTGATAAATGGTCAAAGGATATGAACAGCCTGTTTTCAGAGGAAGAAATTAAAGATATCTGTAGTCATATGAAAAAATGCTCTAAATCACTATTGATTAGAGATGCAAATCAAAACAACTCTGAGGTACCATATCACACCTATCAGATTGGCTAACATGATAAGAACAGGAAGATGATAAATGTTGGAGAAGATATGGGAGAGTTGGAACACTAATTCACTGTTGATGGAGCTGTGAGCTGATCCAACCATTCTGGAGAGCAATTTGGAACTATGCCCAAAGGGCTACAAAAATGTGCATACCCTTTAATCCAGCAATATCACTTATAGGGCTGTGTCCCCAAGAGAAGATAAAAATGGGAAAGGGACCCACATGTACAAAAATATTTATAGCAGCTCTCTTTGTGGTGGCCAAAAACTGGAAATCAAGGGAATGCCCATCAATTGGGTAATGGCTGAATAAATTATGGTATATGAATGTAATGGAATACTATTGTGCTATAAGAAATGATGAATAGGAAGACTTCAGAGAGGCCTAGGAAGACTTATATGAACTGATGCTGAGTGAAAGGAGCAGAACCAGGAAAACTTTGTACACAGAAACAACCACAGTGTATGAGGATTTTTTCTGGTAGACTTAGAACTTCATTGCAATGCAAGGACTTAAAAAATTCCCAATAATCTTTTAAGGCAAAATGCCTTCCACATCCAGAGAAAGAACTATGGAATTCAATCACAGAATTAGGCAGATCATTTTCTTTTGTATTACATTTTGGTTTGTTATATGATATCTCCCATTCATTTTAATTCTTCTATACAAAATGACTATAGTGAAAATGTATTTAATAGGAATATGTGTGTAGAACTTATATGAAATTGTATGCTGCCTTGGGGAGGAAGGGGGGAGGTGGAAGGGAGGGAAAGTGGAGGGGAGGAAGGGGGAGAGAGGGAAAGAAAAACTCTAGGTTGTATGGTGGTGATTGTGGAACATTGAAAAAAAAGAAAGAAAAAAATTAATAGCCCATTCTTTCCATGTATCCCAATTTGTTCAGCCATTACCCAGTAAAAGGGTAACTACTGTGTTTCTAGTCTTCTACTCCTACAAAGAGGGTTGCTGTGAACATTTTGGTATACATGGGACTTTCCTTTCCGTAATCATGGACTGGTACATGTGCAGAACCTAATGGCTTTCAACTGATGACCCATGTGTAGAGACTAGGAAACCTGTTTCTTGAAAAGTGATGATGGAATTTAAGAAAACTGCCTTGGAGAAACTGTGGAGCATCCATAGATATTCCATAAGTGGTTGGCTAACTGTGGTGAGTAGAGACTCTAACTGGTTTCAGAGGTATTCAAAAAGCCTAGTTGGCTTCCTCAATTCTCCTCTGGTGTCAATACTTTCCAGTGCTCTGTTCCTAATGGTGTGACTCCTTTACCCATGATGACTGGTGAGAAAAGTCTCCCTTCTGAGACCATGTGACCTAAGAAATGGGCCTCATTCCTTGACCTCTGAGTTTTTTCTTTTCCATTCCAAGTGAAGGGTATAGAGTTTCCATAATCTTGTAAGTTTTGAAAGGTCCAAAGCACACTTTAACATCCTTGACAAGACTCCACATATAGTGAGTACTCTATGGCTCACTCTCCTAGAACCAGGTTGCTACATTTGCCTCCTCAGGATTCTAGGGTATGCTGAGAGTTGGCTGGGTATTTTTCTTCTCTACTCCCATCAGCTTGAGTGCTAACAACTGTGTTCCCCACATTGTTAGGAGCCAGTGACTGCTTCAATTAAATTTAACCACTCAACATTGATTAACTTTTACAAAAAGATATTTATTTTGGAAGATACCGTAAGAACAAAGTATGATCTCTCTTTCTATGGGACAGTAGGTTCAAAATTTAGATCTCTTCCTTAGCATTGGTACCACCCCCAAGTTCAAATCCAAAGACAATGTCTCGGCCAGATGAGTCTTGTCTCATGTATTGCTGGGATGGAGTCCCGAAGATCCCTCCAAAGGTCACTTGTTTTGGGGGGCATCAAGATCCCCATATTGTGTATGAGATCTATGGATTAGTCCAACCATTCTGGAAAACAATTTGTAATTATGCTTTTGTAAAAAGTGACTAAGAAATATTGCTACCTTTTCCCCCAGAGGTTGCCCTGTTAGATATATACCCTAAGGAGATCAAAGACAGAAAGATCAGACCCTACACACAAAAATATTCATAAGAGTACTTATGCTGTGGCAAAGAAACAGACACAAAGTAAATGAGTCCTGACTGAGAAATGACTAAATAAACTATAGCATGTCAACATAATAGGCTGTAACTACACTATAAGAAAGGATGAATATCAAGAAGCATGGGAAGAGATATGAACGGGGATAAAACAAAGTAAATGGAATATGGAAAACAATGTACAAAATGACTGCAACGATGCAAATGACAAAAAAGGAAAATGACTGTTATGTGATTGTGGTGAACAAGAAGTTTGACCCTGGAGAAGAGTTGATGAAATGTACCTCTCTCCCTTTTTTTGCAGAAGTAGAGGACTGTGGGTGTAGAATGCTACACATACTCTTGCTTGATTGATGTGTTGGTTGGTTAACTTTGCTGAACTGATTTTTTTTTCTCTTTTTTATTTTTAGTAACTCAATATTTAGAGGGGGTGGTGAGGATGTATTTGAAAATAAAGGTGTCACAAAAGCAAAAGATAACACATTTTTCAAAAAATGAAGATGATTGTCACCCAAAGGGCAATAAAGGAGTAGGGTGTGAGCAGAATGTAGCATATTTTAAACAAGGGATTATGAAGGAAAAGCAATGTAAAGGATTTATCAAAGAAGTGTATGACAAGGAAAAGAGATAGACTAGTAATCATGTAGCAAAAGTAAGAGATAATTCATTGGATGGACACCCTTCATAGCCCACAGAAATATCCACATAAAATGAGCTGGGTTTCATAGTGAATAGAGTGCTGGACTTGGAGTTCAAATCCTACTTCAGGCACTTACTATCTGTGTGAATCTGGGAAAATCATTTAGCCTCTCAGCCTCAGTTTTCTCATCTGTAAAATGAACCTAAAAATAACACCAATTTCACAGTGTTATGAGGATCAAATGAGACAACACATGAGAAGTGCTTTACAAACTCCAAGCACACACACATATGTGTGTGTGTCTGTGTGTATATATAGGTATATATGCATGTACATATATGTGTGTGTATATATATATATATATATATATATATATATATATATATATATATATATATATATATATGCTCTTCCCCTTTGACATAGAGATTCAAGCATTGTCCTCCTTCCACATTTTGTCTTCCACTGTAAATATTTGTCTTTGTATAAAGAAGTGAGATCTTTTATATGAGATAATTTCCCCCATTCTACCTCTCCTTTCCCTCTTCTTCCAGTGCATTCCTCTTTCTCACTTCAGGTTTTTAGATTATCCCAACATAATTAACTCATACCTTTGCTCTCTGTCTATGTAGACTGCTTTTAATTACCCTAATAATCATGAAGTTCTTAGGAATGACATGCATTGTCTTCTTATGTAGGAATGTAAACAGTTTAGCTTCATTAAAGATTATGATTTCTCTTTCATATTTACCTTTTTATATTTCTCTTGAGTCTTGTGTTTGAAAGTCAAATTGTCTATTTGGCTCTTTTTTTCATCAGGAATGCTTGAAAGTCCTCTATTTCATTGAATGTTCATTCCTCCTTTCCCCACAAAGGATTGTACTCAATTTTGCTGGGTAGGTTATTCTTGGTTGTAATTCTAGTTTTTTTTTACCTTCTGGAATATCATATTCCAAGCTCTCTGCTTCTTTAACATGCAAACTGCTAAATCTTGTGTGATTCTGACTGTGTTTCCATGGTATTTGAATTGTTTCTCTCGGGCTGCTTGCAGTATTTTCTCTTTGCCCTGGGAGCTCTGGAATTTGTTTAAATTATTCCTGGGAGTTTTCATTTTCGAATCTCAGGAGGTGATCAGTGAATGCTTTCAATTTCTATTTTATCTTCAGATTCTAGGATACCAGGACAATTTCCCCTGATAATTTCTTGAAATATTATGTCTAGGCTCTGTTTTTTCTTTCAATCATGGCTTTCAGGTAGTCCAATAATTTTCTCTCTTCAATCTGTTTTCCATGTCATTTGTCTTTCCAAAGAGATATTTCATAATTTCTTCTATTTTTTTCATTCTTTTGACCTTGTTTTATTGTTCTTGATGTCTCCTGGGGTAATTAGCTTCCACTCGCACAATTCTAATTTTTAAGGAACTCTTTTCTTTAGTGAATTTTTGTACCTCCTTTTCCATTTGCCTATTCTGTTTTTTAAGAAGTTTTTTTTTTTTTTTAAGAAGCAATCAGGGTTAAGTGACTTGCCCAGGGTCATACAGCTAGTAAGGTCTGAAACCAGATTTGAACTCAGGTCCTCCTGACTTTAGGGCCAATGCTCTATCCACTGTGACCTCTAGTTACTCCTTAAGGGGTTCTTCAGTGAATTTTATGTGCTTCTTTTACCATTGGACCAATTCTGTCTTTTGAGGTTTTATTTTCTTCAGTAATTTTTGTGTGCCTCTTTTACCAAGCTGTTAATTCTCTTTTCATAATTTTCTTGTACCACTCTCATTTCTGTCCCCAATTTTTCCTCTGTCACTCTTTCTCTTCCAGAAATTCTTGTTGGGCTTGGGCTCAATTAGCATTTTTCTTTGAGGTTTTGGTTGTGGCTGTTTTCTCTTTTTGTTGTCTTCTGAGTTTGTCTTGGTTTTCCATGCCACCATAGTTGCTTTTTTATGATCAAATTCTTTGTTTTTTCTATTTGCTCATTTTCCCAGACTATTTATTGACTTTGAACTTTATGTTAAATCTGGACTTTACTCACCTGGGGCAAGGGAACCTTTGGGCTGCTGTTTTCAGAGCCAATTCAGTGAGTCTGCAAGTTTTTGGTGCTTCCGAAGTGGTGTGATCCAAGGAGAGGTATAGTCACTGCTCTCTTGGTCTACACTCTGATCTTTACCCAGGAAGGGTCCCTATTCCCCTGTAACTGCAAGTACTTGTGTTTTTCTTGGTCCTGGAACTATGACCAGGTCCCCTGCTCTCCTGTAGGAATAAGCACTAGTACTCCTCTCTGCCCTTGAACTGCGACCACGGCTCCTGCTCCCTTCTAACCAACCACAATCATTCCTTTCTGCCCTAGAACTGTGTCCCAGAACTGCATATGGGCAATAAAGTTGTCAATCAGTTCCAGCTGCGCCCAGTGCCAGCAAAGGCTCCCCTATAATCTCTTTCTGACCACTTGTCTGACCCCTTTACTCTCTGAGCTGAGAGCTCCCAAAGCTACTGCTGCCTCCTCTGATTCACTACTGGTTCTACCACTGTTGTTGCCCTAAGCTGGCTTCTGCCCCATTGTCACAGACTCTACTGCAGAACTCCTAAGTTGTGTTAGGCTGAAAAAATGTCTCACCCTGACCTTTTGTTGGTCCTGTCACTCCAAAATTTGATTTGAGTTCTAATTTTAAAATTGTTTGAAGGGAATGTTGGGTAAGTTGGGTTGTTGACACTAATCTACCATCTTGGCTCTGCCTCCCTATCCTTCCCCGTCCCCTCCCCCCCCCCATGAATTTATGAGAAGCCATGGTCAAGCATTGAACAAGATGGACATGCATAGATGGGTCTTGACTTTGTATTGTTAATGAGATCAAAGATCCATTGGAGTATTTATTATAATCTGATTCCTCATGATGTGGAGGTAGTTCTGAGTTCTGGTATTCTATTTTCTGTACTACTTAGCTGCCTCCGTATAGCAGCCCCTTGAGGTAAGTAACAAGTACTATCCTCCTTTTACAGATGAGCAAACCAGAACTCAGAGAAATTAAATGATTTGCCCCAGTCCATCCCATGGATAAATGGAGCTGGGACTAGAACCTAAGTTTTCTGATTCTACTTCTAATGCTCTTCCATAATATCATGCTGTCACAGGAGAAGTGAATAAGAGGAGATCTAGAAGTAGGGAATTACATTATATTACAAAGTTACAGTAGCTTCTGTACCTCTCTTCTCCTCCCTTCTCCATCAGATCTTCTTTAGGTCCTTAGCCCACAACCTCCTACATTGATGCCCTTTGGCTGAGGATTCCAAAGCACTTTATGAGCTTGCTGGGCTACCTGAGTCAGAGAAGGAGTTATTCCTCCAAGGTCACCTGAAGTGGCCTCTGAGTCTGTCCCTTAGATCAGATTTTATTCAGGAAAAATCACATTCATTTCTGTTGGCTCACCTGGGAGTTACTTCATTGGGTTGAAAAGCATAGTGAGCCTGGGGAGAGGGGGGATGATTTTGTGAGAATTAAAGATACAAGGTGAGAGGGAGAGGAAGTTGTATCACAGTGCTCTGGGTGTCAGGATTCCTTAGTTCCCTTATCAGACCAACCACTGACTCATCATGTGACCAAGGATGAAGTCATCTTTCCTGTCTATCACGTCATTTATGTAAAAGAACTGCGACTTTGAAAGCCTTTGTGAGCAAGGAGTCAGGCTGGCAAGCAGAGGCCCCAGGTATAGACTCAGACCTTTCAAGTACATGAAACTGAGAACCATGGGTTTCATTTTGTCCATCCTCCACTCATCCTGTGGGTCTGTGGGTTGTCTGTACCACTCATTATTTTAGAGACTTCATGGTGTCAGGCTGTCTTGCCCTGCATGGGGAACAGGGCAGCTTCTTAGGTGATGGATTCTAAAACACATTGGCGATATTTCACATTATCAGTCAATCAATAAACACGTATTAAGTGCTTACTGTGTGTCAGACACTGTGCTAAGCTCTGGAGCCACAAAAAAGGGAAAAGGACAATCCTGCTCTCAAGGAACTCACAATTTAATTGGGGGGAGGGGGAGGAGGAAGGAGAGATAACATGCAAGCAATTATGTATGAAGATATATAAAAGATAAATTAGAAATAACCAGCAGAGAGAAAGCACTAGAATTAAGAGGAATTGAAAGAGAACACTGGAATTAGAATCAGGAAGCCTAGGTCCTTTCTAGTCCCAGCTTTTTTTGCCCATGGGTCTGGGGCATGTAGGATTTTAATTGTGACTTGAAGGAAGCAGAGAGGAAGAAGGAGAGAGATTTTCCCACAAGGGAGACAGCCAGTGAAAATGCCTAGAGTCAGGAGATGGAGTATATTGTGTAAGAAATGAATAGCAAGGCTGCAAGGTGTAAGAAGATCAAAAAGGTTGGGGACAGGAAGGTTATCAAAGGGCTCTAAAAACCAAACAGAGGATTTTACATTTGATCTAGGAGGTAATAGGGAGACCTTGAAGCTGGGGAGGGGAAACATGGTCAAATGATCACTTTAGGAAAATCATTTTGACAGTTGAGTGGAAGGTGAATTGGAATGGGGTGAGCCTTGCAGCAGGCAGACCCACCAGCAGGCTACTGCAGTAGTTCAGATGGGAGGTGAAGAGAGACTATACCAGGGTGTTGGCAGTGTCAGAGGAGAGCTGACCTAACTGGGGAGGACTGATAATATACGAATCAATTTAGTGTAAATATTCATTTAAGAAGGGTATAAGATTGTCCATCAATAGGTAACCAACCAAATAAACGTCAGCATGATGAATTCTTATTATTATGCCATAGGAAACAAAGAACATGGAGAATGCGGAGAAGCATGGAAAGATATATGTGTTGATGCAAAGTTATAGAAAGAGAACCTGGAAGAAAATGAATACAATGATTACATCAATAAAAATGGAAATGAAAACAAAAAATCTTGAAAATGTTTTATTATAATAATAATAATGTTTGTCCCTGAAGAAAAGAGGAGAAACATTCTTTCCTCCCTTCTTTGAAGAGGTGGGAGATGATGGGTATGTAACAATTTGGATATTGCTAGGCTTGGCTGATGTGTTGTTTCGTTTTGCTGAATTGCTTTATCTCTTTTGTATTCTTTGTCACAAGGAATGGCTCTTTGGGGATGTCATGGGGTAGAGGTGAAGGTGATGTAAAAACAAGAATATCAATAATTTTTTCTTAAATCGTATATTCAGTTAATAAGTGTTTGTTAAGTGTCTAATATGTGTTGAGCTTGAAGGACAGAAAAAGAGACAAAAGACAAGAAGCTTGTGGATACAAGATGTATGCTGCAATTTGGGGTTATTCCTAGTTCCTGATTGGCCTGATTTGAAAAATGGAAGCTGCAAGGCACACAGTTTTGTCTAGAGCACCCTCTGGTTCTGGATGACCAGAAGATGCACAGAACCACACCCATTTTATTCAGGGTTGACCCGGAGCCCTGCTTAGAGAGCCAATTGATAAATTTTCAGGGTGAGCATTTGCATCTCTGTTATCAGTAAATACTATACAACAGTGCTTGGTTTATTGTTTCATTGATTATCTAGATTTAAGAAAGTAAGGGAGAAAATATTAATGATGAAGATTGAAGTGTGTTGGACATTCCCCCTGATTAGAGATCCAGTTGTTAAACACTTACCTGGTTTTATCGGAGAAAAAAGGAAATGGATGTTCTCATTGGTAGCTCTGGGTTAAGCAAATCAGATCTGTCTTTGAATATATCATTCATGGTTAAGCTGGAAAAAGTTATTCATTGAGGTTAGAAGAATTCCCAGTGCTGCCCTCATGGATCAATCACTTTAGCTTTGTCTATCTGTATGTTCCTCGTGAAATCCCAGGTCCAGAACTGGAAGGAATCTCAGGAACATCTAGTCCAACCCTTTCCTTTATAGATCAGGAACTGAGGCCCATGGAGGTTGAAACTCTTTGTAAGTGAAGAGGCTTGAACTGTTGGCCTCCCTTCATGAGTATGAGACAGTCGGAAGGTCAACACTGAGCCTGGTAGGACATGAATCCCTCGAGGACAGTGGACTGTTTTTATTTTTGTCTTAGTTTGTCCATGGCCTATCACATGGCTAGACTAAACGCTTCTTGAATCGAATTCAGTCAGTCAATCAACATTTATTAAGGACCTCTGTGTGCCAGGTACTGTGCTAGGCAGAACCTATTTTCACTACAAAAGGAGTTTTGATAAAAAGAGGGCAGCTATCACTGGTTCCAGAGGGCATGGGGAGCCCACAATAGGAAGAGAATGAGCATGCAGGAAGTTCAATCAACAGGTCTTTATTAAGTACTGTGCTGAGTGCTGCTGATAAAAGACAAAACAAAAAATAGCCCTGATCTCAAGGAATTTATCATCCACTGGGGAATCTCTCCATGGATTTTCCTGATGTTAAGTCCTAGCTCAATTTCTCTCCTAGACCTTCCATTCTCAATCCTGCTCCCCAGTACTGGGCCATATAGAAACACTTTTCCATGGATGCTGGTTGACCTTACATATATGCACATAGCAACCCATGCCCAGTGTAGGGCATCAACTTGGAACATTTTAAGTCATAAAATCAAAGAGACATGAGCTCAAAGGAAGATTCAAGACATTTAGTCCAAACCCTCCTTCAAGTGGAACAGCTGAGTCACAGAACTATGAGATGATGTGCCAAGGATCACACAGCAGGTAGATGAGAGAGTTGGGACCTGAATCTGGGTCCTCTGGTAGTACAAAAGCAATGGATTTATTGGAGTCAGCTTTACCCAGGGAGAGTGCTGATGATTAAATGTTCATTGTGAGCCTTTACACCTTGGAAAAGAACAGCTAGGTGGCACAGTAGATAGAGCACTGGGCTTGAAATCACGAAGACTCATCTTCCTGAGTTCAAATCTGGCCTTGCTCGCTGTGTGACTCTGGGCGAATCACTTCACTCCATTGGCCTTAGTTTCTCATTAATAAAATGAACTAGAAAAGGAAATGGCAAACCACTTCCAGTATCTTTGCCAAGAAAGCCCCAAATGGGGTCATGAAGAATCAGTAATAACACCTTGGAAACTGGAAATGATACATATCACGACTTGATTTATCGTTTTATTGATTGAATAGACTTTAAAAAGAGATGAAGAAAATGTTAACAGTGCACATAAAACCTAAAACTGTGTTATCTGTTATCGGTGTATTTCCCTCCTGGAGAGTCAGTTATTAAACATTTATGAGCACTGCCTTAAAGGAAATCCTGGTTAGATGAGCAATGAGGTACACACTGAATTAGGACTATGGAATATGGGACAGGCAGGCCTGGACTGGGGGTAGATAGAGTAGGAACCCTGGAGTATATTTTCCTTTTTAAAAATACACCCCCCAACCCCTAGATGACCTCATTGTTTGGTCACCTGTCTTTCCAAGCTGATAAGGCTCCTGAGAGGTTCAAATGAGGCAATGAACAGAAGAGTATTTTGAAATTTTACAGTTCTATCTATACAAATGTGGCAAGATTATAGGAGGACTTGAGCAAAAGGACATAATATGGGCAGGTGCTTGTCATCACTAGAGGGAATCATTTGTCCTTTGTCCTCAAAGAGGACCACGGCATCAGGAAGGAGATGTCATGACTTGCAAGGACATTTGATTTAAGTAAGAGAGGGCTTTGCAGAGTCACCAGACTTGCTTTCTCCTCTGGAGTCATTTGTGTCCAGTGGCCAGATATGGATTAGCACAACTGGAGATGGCCCCCACTGGAGAGAATAACCAGTCAGTGAAAGCCCAGTCCCAGCTGAATATTGGAATAGCCACATGCATCTGCAGTTTCAGAACTGCTGGCAGTATTTTGTTAAAATAAACATGTCCCCTAATAAGTTTGGAAGTAATTATGACAGAACACCTCCTCTGTAGCTGGGCTTGAAATTGTCAAGTTGAGGCTTGGGGGAATAAGCTTTTAGGGATAACAAGTGTAGCAGCAAGCACCCTGACACATTCAGGATGACCTGCTGGTACAGGTTCTTAAAGCTGCTTTTCTAAAAGGAAAGCAACTTTTGAGGGGTCAACAATCTTCTTTAATCACATATACCAACAGAGAAAATACAAGCAGAAAAATAAAGACCAACAGACAGGACTTCTAACTGTCTGACCACAAGTAATGCATAGAACACAGATCAATAGTCAGATCTAACACATATATATAGTTACCAGAGAAAGAAGCACCAACATCGGGGTTTTCAAAGCCAGGGGGCTTCTTAACGGTCACATGCACCTTTTTCCTAAGAGTAAGCTCCCAAAGCAAAACCTCATCTCAGAGTATATACATACTTTTCAGAGCTGGA
Source organism: Notamacropus eugenii (assembly GCF_028372415.1). Lineage (NCBI taxonomy): Eukaryota > Metazoa > Chordata > Mammalia > Diprotodontia > Macropodidae > Notamacropus > Notamacropus eugenii. The sequence continues at coordinate 606,845,384 of NC_092872.1, read as the reverse complement.
GGGCATCATGATCCTCCCGACTCAGTGCCTCATTAGAAATTAACAAAAGGTGTGGACCTTCCTACAAAACAAGCCTCCCCTAATCAAGCTTCACTTAATGGACTCCACCTGTGGCTTATTAATGGGAAGGGAAGATCTTTAACACTCATTAACATTACAGCAAGATACATTTTTATGGTGCCACAAGTATGGATTCTCCCCTATGTGAAAGGCAATTTAATGTATGGAAAAGTGCTTTGGAATTTGTGATCAGAAAATATGGTTTGAATACCATCTTTGCTACATATTACTTATTTGACTTTGACAGCTAGGTGGTGGGCCTGGAGTGAGGAAGACCTGAGTTCAAATGTGACCTCAGACACTTACTTGCTATGTGACCCGGGCAAGTTGTTTTACTCTGTTTGCCTCAGTTTCCTCACCTGTAACATGAACCAGAGAAGGCATTGGCAAACCACTTCCAGTATCTTTGCCAAGAAAATCCCAGATTGGGTTATGAAGGTCTGGACGAAAACAAACAACTACTTCCCTCTCTGGGCCTTTTCCTCATTTGCAAAATGAGGGGGAAATTAGATCATGTAATTCTAGTCAGTGAGTCCTCACTATGTCTAGGTGGCCCCTTCCCAACTTTGGTTTTTCACTTGGGTCAGTTTTTCACCAGATAAATAGCATATATTCTGCCTCTCTGTTCTCTTTCCTGCCCCCTCCCTGCCTATTCTCGTCCTCACCCCCAGATTCTATCTCTTGCTTTAGTTGGTCCATTTATTAAGCACCTACTATGAGCTGGGCACTGTGCAATGCCCTGGGGAATATAAAGAAAGGCAAAAAACAGCTCCTTCCCTCAAGAAGCAATAAAAACTGAAACAGAACGAACTCTGCCATCGCTTCTGGGAAGCTCATGCATGACTGATCGACTCCTCTATTGTACCATTCCCCAGGCCTGTGATTTCAGAGACCAGGACAACCTTCCCTGGCCACCATTTCCCTATGCAGCTAGGTCCTGGCCAGCTTGAATAATGAATTCCCTAAAGTGGTCTTGTGTATTTGTATCTGTACTACTGGAAGTTATAATTATGTAAAATATGGAAATTGTAAAAATTATTAAAAAATGATAAAAATCCAATGGAAATATATGATGGAGTTTGAATGAAGTGACCATTTTAAGGAGAATTATTATTCACACTTACTGGGTCCTAGGCGTATGTACGAATTCTCTCTCTTTTTTGGGGGTGAAAGGAAATTCCTTGATAATAGCTAAAATTTGTATGTAATGTTGCCCATTATCACATTTGCCTTGGGGCAGGCATCTCTTCCTTTTGTATTTGTTTTCCCAGTGCTAAGTCTAGTACTTGGTACATAGTAAATCTTTTATTGAATCATTTTATTTCAGTTGTATCTGTCTCTCCATGACCCCATTTGGGGTTTTTCTGGCAAAGATACTAGAGTGGTTTGCCATGTCCTTCTTCAGCTCATTTGACAGATGAAGAAACTGAGGCCAATAGGGTTAAGTGACTTGCCCAGGTCACACAGCTAGGAAGTGTCTGAGACCAGGTTTGAACTCAAGTCTTCCTGACTCTAGGTTCAGTGCTCTATCCACTGTACCACCTAACTACCTAAACCCTTAATAAATGTTCACTCTCTCTTTTATTCATTCATCTCTAATCCTCTGTGGCTCTAAATCTATGATTCTGCTGTCTCTAAGGTCCCACTGCCTCTAGCAAAATTGTTACTTGAGTGACCTGCTGTGCTAACAGTTTGAACACAGGCTGAGAGATACTGGCTTTGTTGCCTTGAGGAAGAATGGGAGCCTGACATTAAGAAGCTGACATTTTGACATCCCTACAGAAAAAGAGACAGCATAATATATTGGATAGAGCACACTCCAATGGAAGTCAGGAGACGTGGGTTCAAGATCTATTTCTCTTATTTAGCTAATGACACATTTATTATATTTATTTATATATTTATAATGCCTTATTTAGCTAAATGACGTAGCTTGTCATTTAACTTATTAGCAGCCTCAGTTTCCTTATATAGGGATAGTACTATATTCACCGTCTACCTTTTGGGCTCACTGTGCAGAAAATGCTTTGTAAATTTTAAAGGGCATTGAAATATGAAATTTTGGGGTAGGAGCACTGTTAGAGAGCTTAGTATCTGCTAGGGAAGTCAGGCCACTTGGCAGGGTTTGTGGGGTCTTCAGATGCTGCTGTCCTTGCCCTTCACCCACCTGTGAAAAGAGAAAGAGGTGTTAGTCACTCTGCAGAGTCAATCCATCCACAGCAAGTTCCCATGTGGCTTTTAGGTTTACATAGTGTTTCCCCTTAACTCCAGGAAGTAAGTTGTGCAAATATGATTGTTCTTCATGTGACAGTTTGAGGAAGTTCTGTTTTTATTGTTTTAAAAATAATTTATTTTTAAGTTTTCAACATTTACTTTTATATTATTTTGAGTTTTTTCCCCCTTCCCTTCCCTGCCACATTCCCAGGATGGCATGCAGTCTGATATAGGCTATACATGTACAATCATATTAAACATATTTCCACAATAGTCACGTTGTGAAAGAAGAATCAGAGCAAAAGGAAAAAAAACCCACAAGAAAAAAAAAAGACAAAAGAGAAAATAGCATGCTTCTCTCTGCTTTCAGACTTCTTAATTCTTTCTCTGGGTGTGGACAGAATTTTCCATCATGAGTTGGAATTGTCTTAGATCCTTGCATGGCTCAGAAGAGCTAAGTCTAACAAAGTCGGTCATCACACCATGTTGCTGTTACTGTGTACAGTGTTCTCCTGGTTCTTCTCACTTCACTCAGCATCAGTTCATGCAAGTCTCTCCAGGTTTTTCTGAAATCCACTTGCTCACTATTTCTTATGGAACAATAGTATTCCATTCCATTCGTATACCACAACTTGTTCAGCCATTCCTCAGTGGATGGGCATCCCCTCACTTTAGTTGAGGAAGTTCTTGAAGTTCAGGGAAGTTCCTAAGGTCACACAATGAGTAAGAACAAGAATTCAGTTAGTCAGTAAACATTTATTAAGTGCCTACTGCTATGCGCCAAGCTAAGCTCTTGAAATACAAAGAAAGGTCAAGCAAACACAAAACCACACAACCAGTGTCTGCTCTCAAGGAGCTCACAGTCTAACTGAGGAGACAGTCTGTGCACAACTATGTACAAACAGACTACAGGCATGATAAAGCAGAGATAATCAGCCCAGGGAAGGGGATCAAGAGGGGCTTCCTGTAGAAGTAGAGAATCTAGCTGAGATTTGAAGGAAACTAGGAGACAGAGATGAGGAGGGAGAGAGTGCCAGACATGGAGGACAACCGGTGAAAACACTTGAAGGGTCTTGTTGCAGTGTCACTGGACTGAAGAGTACACGGAGGTATAAGAAGTATGGAAGGGTAGAGAGGCACCAAGTTATGAATGAAGGGAAGTCATATCCAAATCTTCTGATTCCCATTCCAGCGTGATTCACACTAGCCCAGGCTTCATCTCAGTCCCCAAGTGTTTATCAAGTTCCTACTATGCTCTCAACATGGGGCCAGGTCCCAAAAGTTTTTGATCTGGTTGTTTTCTTTAAGAAGCTTACAGTCAAGTTGAAGAAAGAGCAATGGGATAGTAGCTCAAGGGGATACAGAACCAACTGGTAATAGTTGGAGTAGAAATTGTAAAGCCATGTGTGTGCTCAAGGCCTAATGCTTCTTCAGTTCAGCATTTCTGTTTCTCCTGAGCCATATTTCCATGGCCCATGTAACTGTTTTCTCCACACCCCAACACACGTAACACAACAGGGAGCAGGGAAGCCGGAGTTTTGTTATACTCTGTCCATCATGGACATTAGGTGCTAAGATATCTTCCCAAGTCAGACTTATAGACCCATAGAATGTTAGAGCTGGAAGTACTTTAGACATAGTTAAATCCAACCCTTTCATTTTATTTAAAAAAAAAAAAAACTAAATAGGAAAAGTTCTTCCTTGTACCTGACCTAAGTCTCTTGAAATCCAAACAACACTTATTAAGCATCTATGACGATCAAGATACTATATGCTAGGCACAGATGACAGACAAAAATGAGACCATTTCCATCCTCAAAGACCTTATTGTAAATAGGAACATGGACCCATTCTCTATCTTTTAAGGAGATGAGCAGAAAACCTCTTCTAAAAAATCTGGATTTTTTTCTTCTGTAGGATTCTGTTGAGTTCTTAAGGGTGAGCAGGAGCTAGTCTGTTAGAGAGCCATTGTTTATTTTCAGTATGAACATTTGCACCAACATTTATAAATGTCACAAGTTAGGACTTGATTTATTGTTTTGCTGATCATATAGACATAAGAAGTGATGGAGAAAATGTTAATAATGCAAATTAACCTTAAAAAGTATGTCAAGCATACTTTTTTTTTTTGCAGAACCAGCACATTCCAAGTTCCAACATTAATTCCTGTTGTCATTATGCTATATTTTGGACCTTATCCAATCAAATCAACACATATTTATTTTTCATTTAAAAATTAAAATAATTTTATTATGAACTTCAAAAAAATCAACACACGTGAACACTTAATATAGAAAGAAATAAGATTGAACATGAAACTGGGAGCTTCTGATATTTATATCTATACATATACATAAAGTTTGTCTACTCCCCATTGGGTTTAACTTGTTTTATATTGTATGATTCAAATTTAATATGATAGGTCCAACACTGTCTTGTTTTTTCTGTTCTCTTCTATTTACTAATGAGCCATTGACATTAATTTCTTTCTTTCTTCCTTTTTTTGTATAAATATCACTCTCCTACATCCCTAAATTTTAGGGCCTTGACATCCCACTTACCAGTAAAAGCCCTCTCCTGTAAGAAATAGGTATAGTCATCAAGAACAAATTCACATGTTGGATGTATCTCTAAATGTATGTTTCATTTCGGCAGCTAGATGGCTGGATCTAGAGTCAGGGAAACTTGGATTTAAATTCAGCCTCAGGTACTTATCAGCTGTGTGACCTTGGGCAAGTCACTTAATATCTATTTGCCTAGGAGGCTCACTCAATAGATAGAGCCCTGGGCCTGGAAACAAGAAGTTCTGAGTTCAAAATCTGGCCTTAGACATTTACTAGCTGTGTGACTCTGGGCAAGTCATTTAACCACTGGAGAAGGACATAGCAAACCATTCCAGGTATCTTTGTCAAGAAAACCCCATGGACAATATGGTCCCCAGGGTCATGAAGAGTCAGACAGGACCAAACAACAACAACAAATGTCTCATCCCACATCTCTAGACCATCACCTCCCTTGCAGAGGTCGGAAGAAAACTTCATCAGCAATCTTTTGGAGTCATGATTGGTCATAGCTTTGATCATAGTTTTTACAGTTGTTTTTCTTTACAATATTGTAGTCATTGCATAAAATGTTCTCCCGGTTCTACTTCTTTCATGCTGCATCACCTTATATAAGTTCTGAATTTATTCCTTTTGTAATATCCTATGGTAATATAATATTGCTGTAAGATAATTACATTCTTATACTGTTCATCATTCCTCAATTGATAGGAATCTGCTTTATTTCCAGTTCTTTGCTACAGTGGGAAAAAAGTGAGATATAAATATTTTTGTACATGTGAGTCTTTCCCCTCTTTTTTGGTCTCTTTAGAGGATAAGCCTAGCAGTGGTATGTCTAGATCAAAGGTTATATACAATTTAGTACCTTCTGGGGCATAGTTCCAAACTACTTTCCAAAACGGCTGGACCAATTCAGTTCTACTAAATGAGCAACTGTGTGTCCATTTTCCCAAAATTCTTCTAATGATTGTCATTTTCCTTTTTTTCTGGTCATCTTTGCCAATTTGTTGGGCGTAAGATAAAACCTCAGTCAACAAATACTTATTAAATATCTACTGCTTGTGGAGCTCTGTAGTGGATACAAGAACACATAAAAGAAGTAAAACAAAGCCATTTGGTGACAATGGCTGAGCTCAGCCATTGTCTAGTACCTTAATGAGGGGGCCATTCCTTGAAGTTCTCCCAGACACTGCATGAACATGGGAAAAATGAAGACCTCTAAAATAGAAAGTAAATCCAGGGACCCCAAAAAGGGAGAACTTAGAAGTGATAACCTCTTTCAAATCTGATTCTAGGGAATCAATGAATCAACCAATCGATGCATGCTGTGTAGTATTTCTTTGTGTACATGTGGCATCCTTTTAGTAGAGTTTCTTGAAGACAGAAACTACTTTTCATTTTAATCTTTGTATCTTCAGCTTCATGAATGATATGAAAAGTAAGTTCAGGAAAGGGAAAAATGACTATGGGATGTTGACATTTAAAGAAGGCTTCCTGAGGAAGAATTTAAGTTGGTTCATCTTTGTCTTAAATTGTACCTCTAAGCTAGACATCTGAGATCTGAGCCAATGTAGTTGAGATGGGGGTGAGGAAAGCTGGGGGGGGAGGGGAAGATCAATGTAGTGAGTGGACTATAAAGTGTTGGTGCTCAAGCCTCCTTCTCCCTTGCTCATTCGGACTCCCAAACATGTCTCTGCAGGTCTTCAGCTCCTCAGCCCCCCTACCCTTGAGAATCACTATAGAATTTAGAAAGGTGGAGAGGTGAGAAGGTTCTTGGTGGGGCAGACTACATGGCCAAAACCAGGCAGAGGAATGGAATATGACATGGTATGTTTGGGGGGCAGTAAATAGGCTGACCTGCTCTCACTGACACAGGGCAGTTCATTTAAGAAATGAGTAGGAAGATCAGATTGGAAAGGTAGATTGGGACCAGAAAGACTTTCAGGCTAAGTAGTGTCATCTTTAACCATAGAAAATGTTGTCAATGCGGTACATGGTATCTTTGGAATTAGTGGTCCTGGCTTCAAATCCTCTCATTGATATTTATTACCTGTATGAACTTGAGTAAATCTTTTAATGTCTCTGGGCCTCAATTTCCTCATCTGTAAAATGAGGGGGTTGACCTAGATGTGTTCTGAGGTCCTTTTCATGTCTAAATATGATTCTATGAGTCATGGAAGGATTTTGAGCAGGCAGCAAGTTGATGTGAGAGAAGTAGTGTTTGGGGAAAATTAGATAAGAATATGAGAAGAGAGTGAGGGAAGAAACCAGGAAAGGGAGTTAGGAAAGCAGAGTAAAGGGGAGAAGATATAGAAAAGGGAAATGAAGATGACCCAAGGATCATCTATATGTCTAATGGAAGAAATCGAATAATAGATCCAGAGAGAGAAGGAACCTCAGAGACCAACTGGTCTAAACCTCCTCAACATTTCCACCCCTTTGATAGCTGAGGAAAAATGAAGTCCAGGGAGATAAAGTTATTCACACAATATTGGGTTTGAACCCAGTTTCTTCAGCTCCAGAGTCGTGCTGATCTAGAGCCACTATACCAAGATGTCTTTTGAAGTAAAGGAATGAATCAGGAAAGGAAAGAAGAATTCATCTTTGTCTGAAGTTGTACTTCTAAGCTAGACATCTGAGATCTGAGGCAATGTAGTTGAGTTGGGGGTGAGGAAAGGGGAGGGGAGATCAATGTAGTGGGTGGACTATAAAGTGCTGATGCTCAAGGCTCCTTCTCCCCCTGCTCATTCAGGCTCCCAAACATGTCTCTGCAGGTCTTCAGCTCCTCAGCCCTGCCCCCCCCCCCCCACCCCCTTGAGAATCACTATAGGAACTTCCCTTGCTGAGTCATGAAATTGTAGGTTTGGAAGGGACTTCAGACGCCATCTTAGTCCACTTGGTCCCCAAATCATGTGTCTCCTGTAGTCCAACCTCTGGACATCTCCAGTGACCCGCAATCCAGCACCTCCAGAGGCAGTCTATTTTGATGTTTAACCTCTCTAATTGTTAGGAAGTCTTTTTCTTATCTTAAGTTTAGACTTGCCTCTCTGTATTTTTTTTTTTAAATCCATTATTCCCACCTCTGGCCTCTGGGATAATCAGGGGAAATCTAATCCTTTCTCCTCAGGACATCCAGTCAAGTATTTAGAGATAACTTTCTTGTTCCGCTTAAATCTCCTCTTGCAGCTAAAATCTCTAGGACTAGGTTTAACATTTCCTCAGCATGGCAGGGTCCGAGCCCCAGGCTCAGAGTGGAGTCCCAGCAGCTCCACTGATCTCTAGGCTCCTCCTCTGGCTGTGCTCTGGGGCGGTGGGGAGAGGGGGTGGATTAGCCAGGATGAAAGGATCAGACTAAATGTGGGTTACAGCCCTAATTACTGTTGTCATTGCTCTGTACTTTGGGACTTACTCCTCAGGGCCCAAGGCAGCTCAGGAGGCTGCTGCCTGTGTCTCCTTCTCTACCGCCTCCTTCACGTGAGGCACATTCCTGGGCAATCTTCCATCTCCACTCTCCACCCTCGTGACAGACAGCAGGCTGGCAGCACTGCCTTCGCCCCTTCTTCCCAATGGGCCAGGGTATGATTTATAGGTCCCCTCAGTCTGGGTAAATAGCAGAGGGGTCCTCCTGGGCTGGATCTTTTAGTCAGCAGCCTGAGCTACAGTCTGGAATGGGGCTACTCTTTGAGCCAGTTTAGCTCAGAGCTGGGAGGAGGAGCCTTGGGGCTTAGAAGCCTAAATGACCTTTTCTGACTCAGGTGGAGCTCTGACCCTTGGGGCTTTTTCTCTGGGGATTTCAAAGCACCGGTTCCAGCATCCTGGGGTGGAGAGGGGAGAGGGAAGTTTGTGGGGAAACTGAGGCATGGGTGCTCCTCAAAATTGCTGTGAGTCAGGGCCTAGGATAATAGAATGCAGGCCTCCTGACTCCTAGGCAATAACTACCAGGCTGGCGCTGATATTAGTTTCTTCCTGTCCTAAAAGCTCATTAAATGCCTTCATCATCCAGCTTTTGCTCCATTTCTTCCAAAACAGGAAGTTCATCACCTCTTAAGACAGTCTATTTCTCTAATGACTCTTCTTTATGTGAGAAAACTCATTTTGTGATATTTGAAAAACACTGTAATTTTTGTTGACTCCAATCTGGCCTTCCAAGTGTCCAGATGCTCACCCTCATCTCTCGATAGACTCAAGCTTCTTGCAGGGAGGGTTTCCCTCTGTGTGTCCATTTGCCTAAAAAGCCTTGTATATGGTCCACGAGGGGGCCTACTATACTTTGGTTTTTTTGGGGATCATAGATAGAATTATAGTCCTGAGCCTAAAGAGGCCTTAGAGGTCATTTAGTCTACCTTCATTTTACACAGAAAAGAGCAAAGTTCAAACAAGTTTTAAGAGATGGAGATTGTTAGTAAAAGACTTGGGACTTGAACCCAGGTTCACTCATTCCAAAATCCAGATTCAGATGTTCTCAGTCACGTCCAACACTTTGTGACCTCATTTGGGGCTTTCTTGGCAAAGATACCGGAGTGGTTTGCTGTTTCCTATTTTCTTTCCAGATGAGGAAAGTGAGGCAAACCAGATTAAGTGATTTGCTCAGGGTTATACAGGTAGTAAGTATCTGAGGTCAAATTGGAACTCAGGTCTTCCTGACCAGGTCTGGTGCTCTATCCATAAAACCACTTGGCTTTGTCTAATTAACAGGGGGTTTTAACTTGGGATCATTGAATTTATTATTATTTATTTTTTATTGTTTGGCTGTTTTTTTAAAAATATAATTGGTTTCCTTAGTAATTATATGTATTTTCTTTTACTTTTTACATTTAAAAACATGAATTTGAGAAGGGATCCATAAGCTTCACCAGTTTGCCAAAGAGTTCATAGTGCAAAAGAAGGTTAGGGACCCCAGGTTTAAAGAGAGTTAAAACACCATCTAATCTAGTTCATACACAAGTGAAAAATCTCTCTACCTCAGACTCAATGAATGGTCACCTCCCCTTTGCTTGAAAACATGTAATGAAGAAAAACTCGATAAAAAAAAAGGTTAAGAATCCAGAACAATAGTTTCTCTTTTGGGTGCATCCCTGAAGAATCATTCCATGCAAACGACTCAATTCCTCTTAGATCCTTCCCTCTCAAAAGCTGGCCGGAAGGACACAGGTAATCCAAAGATAGTAATCAAGGAGAGATCCTCCCTCTAATCAATACCTTCCTAATCCTTTCCGGAAATGGGGAGAGGATTGCCTTTAAGTGGGTCATTATTCTAATCTCTTCTGAGGGTGGTGAAAGGCTATGATTTTAACTAGTTCTGAGATATTTCTTATTTTATGTTTGGTTACCACCATTATTCCATTTTTTGGAGCCGTAGTTTGGCCTCTGAACCTATTATACACTTTCTTAAGGTAAAGGGATTTAGTCTAAGAGAAAAGGAGAAAGAGGATTTTAGTGCAGGGCATTATTTTCTGAGAAGTTTGTTCAGGAATTGCTATGGTTTCCTATGGCTCTGGTAAATCTGGTAGAGACTATACTAGAGAAATATTTATTTTTGATATTTTCAGTTAAACTAAAAAAAGAAGTTTTAATGTGCTCCTGCATCGGGGAAATGATCCCTCAAATGAATCTCCAATGCAGATTTCTTAACTGTCCCCCCACCCCACCCTACCCCATCTCCTTTCTGTCATCCTGATTTTTTTCTCTAATATAACGTGCGGTGCTGTTTTGTGCCATGTATGTGTTTTGGGGGAAACTATAAAATCCTTTGCTTTACTTTTAAAGTCCTTCATAACTGGGCCTCTTCCGACCTGTTCCCGTCTTATACATGACTCCTTTCCAAGAACTCTGTTGTTACTGTTCAGTCGTTTCATTTGTGTCTGACTCTTTGTGACCCCTTTTGGGGTTTTCTCGGCAAAGATACTAGCGTGGTTTGACATTTCCTTCTCCAGCTCACTTTTACAGATGAGGAAACTGAGGCAAACAAGGTTAAGTGACTTGCCCAGGGTCACGCAATTAGTAAGTAAATGTCTGAGGCCAGGTTTATGCTTCTTTTCCTGACTCTGGGCTCGATCTATTGTGCCACCGAGCTGCCCCATGGATGCCCAGGCCTTACACTGGATAGTCTAAATTGCTCTGGTTTTGGTGCTGATAGCTCTCTTGCTTTTGTTGTAAGAGCAGTGGCTACTAATGATGGTGGTCCATGCTCTATGTTTTCAGTCAGTAACTGCACTTAGTATCACACTGAAAACTTCCTACTCACTGTCTAACAATGCCAGGCCCAGGTTTGATTCCCTAGGGGTTAGGTCTGTTTCAAGAAGAATTTGGGGGCTCCATGGAAATGGAAAAGTCCCAGTGGCTAGGATGAAAGTGAGGTAGACTTTCAACATGACCAGCAGTATGGTTCAGCTTGATGGTCATTCTGGAGTTTCAGATCCCTGGGTTAGTCTCAGAACTAACTTAGTAAGGAATGCAGGTCCTGATCCCGTGACCCCCCCCCCCCCCCTCCCCAGCTGATTTGGTATTTGAATGAGTAGAATGGTGCTGATTGGGTGAGAAAGTATTGGATATATTTCATGGGGGGGGGGGGCAGAATAGGAAAAGTTCCCAAGTGATTTGTGTGCATTAGAACATATAAAGATGATGATGATAAGATGTGTGTGAGATGATGTTTGGGTACAGATGTAAGAGCATGAGGCTGTTCTGTTTGCAATACATTTGGCCATTGGGGCAGCTAGGTGGTACAGTGGGTAGAGCACCAGTGCAGGAGTCAGGAGAACCTGAATTCAAATCTCACCTCAGACACTTGACACTTACTAGCTGTGTGACCTTGGGCAAGTCACTTAACCCCAATTGCCTCATCCTGGGTCATCTCCAGTCATCCTGATGAACATCTAGTCACTGGATTCATATGGCTCTGAAGGAGAAGTAAGGCTGGTGACCTGCACAGCCCTCCCTCACTCAAAACACAGTCAAGTGCAAGTCATGTCATCATTTCTCTGATGGCATGGTCTTTGTTGGCAATGAAGGACGAACACACACACACACACACACACACACATTTGGCCATTCTTGCAACACATGTTGTGATTTGGGGAGTCTGTGTGGTATGGTGGACATGGAGTCAGGGGAGATCTGGGTTCAAAACCTGCATTTAACAATTATTAGCTACTATGACCATGAGTAAGTCGATCAACTTCTGTGAACCTCAGTTTCCTTATCTATAAAATGGGGCTAATAACACCTGTAGTAATGACCTCATAGAGTTATTGTGAGGGTCAAGTGAGATAATATAAGTAAAGTGCTTTGCAAACCTTAAAACCCTATAGAAATGTCCGCTATTAGAGTTAATTTAACTCAACACACATTTAAGTGCCAACTCTGTATAAGGTGAGCGGTTGTATAGCCCGGGGGGTGTGGGCTAGCCTTAGGATCAAGGAGACCCCAATTCAAGCTCTGCCATAGACATGTACTCACTCTGACAATTTAACCTGTGCCCCAGCTGACTCTTTAAGACAATAAGTTACTATTGAGTGGCCAGGAAATCTTCTACACTGATGAAATCACAGGTACAGATTTGGTATCTCCCCTTTCCAAACCCCCATCCCCAATATGCAGGACACTGTACTTACAGCTAGAGTGAGAAAAGACAAAACCAGAGCCTGTCCTCAGAGAGCTCATATTCTATCCTATAGCTCATCATTTCAGTGGGTTGCTAGGCTGGTTGTGGTAGGGGTAGCCTCCTATCTTTAAGGGATCCCATTGTAGTGATTATGTGAGTGTGCCCTATTTTAGGTGTGTAGAGTCCCACATAGATGACACCTAAAGATGGGCTGTACACTAGTGGGCAAGCTACAGAATGATGGCATTAAGGATTGCCGTGTGTATGTGACTGTATGTGCCAACAATATAGGCATGTGTGCATGAGTGTGGGTCATATATGTCTACTCATCTGTGCCAGGGGGTTACTTTGTGGTGGTTATGGGCACAGCAGGAAAGGAACGTTAATCTAAGAGGAAATGTCTAATCCGATTTGAGGGCTGTGCTGGGTACATTTATCTCTAATCCTCTCTCTGTCACTTCCTCTCCAGCATCCTCCCCTGAGCCATCTGTGCTGCTAAACTAAACTTTAGCATCTGAGTGATTCCCACCAACCTCCTTCCCTAGCCCTTCCCCCAACCTTCAACTCTTTCTTCTCACCATGGTGGGCCTCCTCAGAGAGGTGAGGGCATCACTCCCTCAACTGTCTGAGGTGGGGAGGTGTGTTCTCCATGCCCCTGAAAGTGATCGTCCTCTCCCAAACAACAAGGAACTCAGCCCGAATGCCCCATTCTCCTGAATCGTGGACATGTGGAATAATTCAGGGGGCAGGGGTGGGCACACAGAGAGAGGGCAACCTGAGCTTTGCCCATTTGAACTGTCTGAGGCCCGGGAGAAAGGCTTACCATAGTGAACCAATGAGATAGCAAAATGCCGTCTTTGCTCTGCCAAGTGCTCTCCTGGCCATTCTCTTCCCTACGGTTGCACATAATAAGCAAAACCATACCATGCAGACTCCTGCTGTAATTGATGCTGGATGGATTTAGAGGGAAATTCGGAGAAGGGGGACCATGGAAATACAAGACAATACAAACTGAGACATTTGTTCTCTAGGTATTGATTCCTTTTCTGATTCTGGAAATTCTGGCAATACCTTTAGGGTAGGGGTGATTAGAACCTAGAGGTAAGGGGTGCATTGTGGACTGTGAAAGTGTTCAACACAAGTGGTTCTGATTTAGAGATGGAAGTGACCTTAGATCAATCAACTATTTTTTTTTTATTAATCTCCTACTACATGCCAGGCACAGTGCTAAGCACTAGGGATAAAAGAGGAGGAAACTGAGGCCAAGAGGTCATTTCAAGTGACCTATAGTGAAGGCACAAGTTCACACAAGTAACCAGAGCCAGAGTTCCAATTCAGATGACTTTGCTCAACTCAACCTCACTTAAATCCAATTCACTTGTAAGTCAAGACATTACCCTCATTGTCACTGGTCCTCTTGGAGAATGAAGAGTAAAGCGACCAACAATCATTCTGCACATCCAGCTCTCTTCCTATTGTGACTATCTCAGTCCCTTCTTTCTTGTTAGGATCAATTGTTTCCTGGGTAATTGTTTTCAGTTCAGTCTCACCTTTAAAAGTTTATTTCATTGCCTTAAAAAAAACATACTGTATGTATTTCTAGATCTACCCCCAAATGGAATCTCTTTTGCAACTGAGAAAAAGTGAAGCAAAATCTTCCAACAAACTTACTGCACATGACATTGTATTCAATTGTCCCCACCTTTGTACTGAGAGGAAGGAAACATATTTCATCACCCAACGTGTTATTTTTTTTTAATGTCTAGTACACTGAGGGGGGGGGCACAAAAAATTATGAAAGGGAGAAGATCCCTGCAGAGAAGACTCCTCCACGTGAGTCACGCAGGGTCATGTCTGACCCTACAGCTGACAACAGCAACCAGCAGTGGACCGTGAACTTTGGCCCCCTAAACTACCATGCCCCTACCCCAACACCCATGTACTCATGGCACAAACCTGGAGGAACAGAGGTTGCTAAGGAAATGATCTGTCACCTGACGTGATCCCTTACTTCCCAGGTTTTCCACAACATTTCTGCTTACTGACCTTTTATCATATAATCAATTGTCTATTGTTCTCTGATTATGTGACTGGGGAGCACTGGGTGATCACAGGATCATAAAGTCTCCACAGGGCTAGAAAGAACCTTAGGGATCTGGTAGTCCAATCCTTTCATGAAAGAAATGGGCTGTGGTGAGGTGGACCTTAAAGGATGATCCAGATGTAAATGGATGTAGAGCAGGGCAAGGCATGACCCTTCTGAGAGTAGGTGGAAGGTCCACACAGTGAAGCCCCTGGCCTGGCTTTTTGTACTGAAGCCTAGGGAAGAGAACAACGAAAGGAGTAACTTAGTTGGCAGAGGGCAAGGGTGGCATTTTGTTTTCTCCTCCAGCAGGAAGCAGGTTCTTCACTCCCTTTTTTCTCTCCCTGCGTTATGCTTCTAGGCTGAACCAGAGTAGCTATATCCTGGTGCAGGGCACCATGATAAGTTCATTTCCTGGGTCTCAGACAATTCAAATGAGCCAGGCTGTAGTGAGGGGAGCTCCCCAGTGAACTCTTATGCAAAGCCTTCCCCGGGGCAGGACTTGGCTTAGTCTCTAGATAATGGGAAGGAGGACAGGGAATGTGGAATTAATTCATTTAAACAAAAACGGATGCCTGGAGTCTGTTGGATTGTGGGGAGGTTGTTAACAGGGAAGGAAGGAGGGATCTTAATGACCTGTCTTGGATACCAGGTGTCTCATCACTCATGAACTCCCTCCTTCATTCTCCATCTCTCTAAGACAGATTCTCGATCTCTGTTGCCTGTGTCCCAACTCCAGGCCCTGGAAAAGCCACAGGGCCCTGGCGTATTGGTCCCATGTGGCATCCTGTTGACTGTTCCTGTCTCCATGTCATAGTGTGTGGAAAGTGTGAACATCACCTGTGGTAGTATACCCCTGGTAACCACAGCCTCCGTGCTATTCTGAGAATCACACGCTTGTTGCTCAACTGTTACCACGTCGGGTGACAGATCATTTCCTTAGCAACCTCTGTTCCTCCAGGCTTGTGCCATGGGTACATGGGTGTTGGGGTAGGGGCGTGGTAGTTTAGAGGGTCAAAGTCCATGGTCCACTGCTAGTTGCTGTTGTCAGCTGTAGGGTCAGGCATGTGCTGGGAGGGTGAACTTGGAAAGGAAAGTCAGAAACAGCTCATGATGACACATGAGAAGAATCCCCTGATAGCTAGCTTCTGGGAATGAGAATGTTTTGTTTTCTCACTGATTCCTCAGTTCTTTGGGTTCTAAGAGTCATAGGGAAAGACCTTAAAAGTCATCTAGTCGAACCCCTTTGTTTTTACAAATAAGTAAACCGAGGCCCAGGGAGATTATAAGATCAGAGCTGGGATTGCCTCCTGACTCCAAGTACAGTATTATTCTTCTTTAAAAAAACTTATTGATATATTTTTTTCTATCCTCAACATTTCCTAATATGTCCCTCTCCTTTACCCCTCCTAGAAAAAAGGGGTGGGGAGAGAAGGGAAGGGAATAAGTATTTATTAAATGCCTACTGTATACCAGACGCTGTGCTAAGCACTTTACAAATATTGTCACAATTGGTCCTCACAACTTCATACTCTGAGAAGTAGGTGCTTTTATTATCCCCATTTTATAGTTGAGGAAATTGAGGCAGATAGTGGTTAAGTAATTTGCCCAGGATCGCTCTGCTAGGAAGTGTCTGAGGCTGGGTTTGATCTGGAATCTTCCTAACTGTAAGACCAGCATTCTTCGTACTACGCCACCAGAGAAGCATTACTTGTAACCAAGATTTTTGAAAAAGAAAATTCGGTAAAAACAAATCAACACATCAACCAAGCAGAATTCCCCTCCCCGGGCTTCCCCATTTCTGCAAAGAAGGAAAGGAAATGCATTCACATTTCACTCCTTCAAGACCTGGCTTGGTCACTATAGCTTTGCAACATTCAGTTTCCGTTTTTAGGGGGTGGAAAAGGGGCGTTGCTGTTATTGTTTCTATTTGCATTGTTATAGTCACTATGCACATTTTCTTCCTGGTCTTGTTTACTTCTGGTCTCATTTCATATAAGTCTCCCTGTTTTTTGCATTCGTCATTTCTTACAGGCTTGTAAATATTCTATCACATTCATGTGTCACAATTTGTTTATCCATTTCCCCAGAGATGTTTGCTTAGTTTCCAGTTCTGCTACTACAAAAAGTGAGCAGTATTTATTTGAAAAATTTTATTGATTTTAAAGATTTTTGTTAAAAATCAAAGTTTTCTTGTTGTCTTTTGTTTTTTTCATTTTTTTAGTCAGTTTCCAATAAACTGCCCCTTCCACCTTTGTCTCCTCAACATGCATGTTGAATCCTCTTTTGCGAGAGTGAAACAATTCAACTAAATTGTCTGTGCCAGCTAACGTATCCAGCAATTCACTGGTTCTTTAATACAAAGGGAAAAAGAAAACAGTCCATATCCTTAAGAAGGTTTCATTGTAGAAACAACATATAGACGTAGAAACTAATGTAACAAGTGTCTGATGTAGGGTATTTAGCAGTGTGGGGGTGGGGGAGAAGACACTCACAACTGGGGTTATCAGAAAGGACCTGGTTATGGAGTTAAGTGAGGAAGGAATTGAAGGATTCTAAGAAGTGAAAGTGATGAGGGAAGGGATGACTCCAGGTCAGGAAAGTAGGGTCTTATGGAGATGACCTCAGGATGAAGAGCCAGAGGGAGGGGTTCCAGGCAGTGGTATTACTATCCTGCCTGCCTAGGAGTTCCTATGGTCTATATAGAGTGTTCTTCAGACTTTAATTCCTAGAACTTATTACTGAAAGGGACCTTGAAGATCCTTTAGATTATCTTTGTCGTTTTACAGATGTGGAAATCGAGGCCCTGCAGTTATGATGGATGTGCTATTTCTTAAGGTCACACAGGTGGCTTGGCTAAATAGAGCCAAGATTTGAGCCCAGATACTTGGACTCAAAGTCTGGTGCTCTTCTATTGGAAATGGGAGTGGGGATCCTAGTAACATCATATCTTTGAGGCTGGAAGAAGGAAGAAGTGAAGCTACGGAGCTGGCTTTGTGCTTTAGAGTCTAGGACAGGGGTGGGCCACATGGGGCCCTCTAGGTCCTCACGTGCAGCTATAAAGGGATTCCTCCTGTGTATCATCATGAGCTGTTTCTGACTTTTCCTTCCCAAGTTCACCCTCCCAGCATATGCCTGACCCTACATCTGGCAATGGCAACTAGCAGTGGACCGTGGACTTTGGCCCCCTAAACCACCACACCCCTCCCCCTACACAGGTGACAGATCATTTCCTTAAGCAACCTCTGTTCCACCTGGTCTGTGCCATGAGTGCATGGGTATTGGGTTAAAGTGAGGGATAAAGAATAGGGATTTCCTTTCTCTCCCCCAGCCCTCATAGAAGGAGTCTCTAAATGGAGATGCTTGGTTCCTTGACTCCATATCTTTTTCTTTTTATATAATATTTTATCCCCCCCAATTACATGCAGAAACAATTTGTAACATTCTTTTTTTAGTTTTGAGTTCCAAATTCTATCCCTCCCTCCCTCCCCTCTCCTCTACCTGAGACGATAAGCAATCTGATACAGGTTATCTATTTATGATCATGTAAAATATTTTCATTTTGTGGAAGAAAGAAAAAGAAAGAAGGAAGGAAGACAGGAAGGAAGGAGGAGGAGAGAAAGGGGAAGAGAGGAAGAAAAAGAAGGAAAAGAAAAGAAAGAGAAAAACAGTATGCTTTGGTTTGTATTCAGACACCATCAGTTCTTTCTCTAGAGGCAGACAACATTTTTCGTTAGTCCTTTGAGATTTGGACTCCATATCTTGACCTATAATCATCTCTTTGGGTAGTCCTCTTGTCTCTTTGGCCTCTTTAGCCACCTGTCTTGGAAAACAGCACAATTAGGGCTTTTCCTTTCTACCTTCTTTTCCTTCCCCAATCCTAACGATTTTCTGGATCATGTCCTGGGCGGAGGGAAAGTCTGGAGGTCAAAAGAATTCTGACATTGAGAAAGTGTTTTGAGATATGGGGGAAGGAAACTTTTTTGAATGAGGGTGGGTGGGGGTATATGTGTCTAGGGGAGGGAGGGGATGACTGGGAATCCCCAAAGGCAGTTGGCTGAGTTTTGTTTGAATAGCTTTAACCCTCTGGTTAAAGAACAAAAGCATATTGAATCATTTTTTCCAGTTGGTCTTTTCTTTGACTTTTCTAAAAAAACCAAATAAAAAAAAAACAAAACCAAAAAAACCAAAAACCCCAACACAACCTGAAAGCTCACTGAACAGTATTTCCTATTTGGGGAGGAAGCCCTCTGCCTCCTTCCCTTCCCCCAACCCTTTTTAGCTCCTGACTAGAGTCTCAATTGGGGACAATCTTTCCCTGGCCTTATTCCGGCCTGGGCTCTATTAACTGATTTGAGGACTTTGCTTTCAAAACCTTTTTCTATCTCTCTGCTGCTATGTCCACCATGATTTAATTCTCAGCATCCTGCTAGTCAACTTGTTTTAAGGGCTTGCTGGGTTTAGGCACTTGTACATACTTGGACATTTTCACTTAGTGGCAGAGTTCCTTGACATGGATAGAGAAGGAAGACAGAAAACTCCATAAGTGAGCATCATCCCCACTGGACTTGAGGATTCTCTATTGGAGCAGGATTGGATTATGTGTGTTTCTTTCTTTTGCCCCAACCATATAGCATGAAAGCCTAGACTCTCACCTAGTTTCCTGCCAAACACCGGGGATTGGGGGGTGGGGATTTTCCCAGATTTGGGGGATAAAAGAAAGTAAATGGGGGCTTCCCCTCCCCAACAGATGTCAGACCTTGATAAGCCCAATGTCC
Organism: Notamacropus eugenii; assembly: GCF_028372415.1. Taxonomy (NCBI): domain Eukaryota; kingdom Metazoa; phylum Chordata; class Mammalia; order Diprotodontia; family Macropodidae; genus Notamacropus; species Notamacropus eugenii. The sequence continues at coordinate 606,826,085 of NC_092872.1, read as the reverse complement.
CAAACCTGGGAGGGGAAGGCCCCAAGGTCTGAGCGTAGGTGAGGGGTGACACATGATGGCTTCAGGGGTGATTGTACAAGACTTAAGGGTCCTATATTCATCATAGAAAGGAGGGAAATCAAACTACAGAATTGCAAATAGTTAAGACAGAAAGAGTCTTTAGTCCTTAGATCCCTCATTTACCAGGTGAGGAAACAAGGATACAGAAGTGAAGATGGTCACATGGCTATTGAGAATGGAAGTCTTAGAACTGCAAGTCCAGCGCTTATTCTACTATACAACAAGTCCCAGGCTTCTGTTCAGCGCAGAACAGAAAAAGGGCCAACATGCCTGCTGTAGCGATTAGGACAACCTAGATGATGAGCTAACATAGACTGACCCTCAGCCTAGTCTATTCATAACAACATTTCCCATCCATCTCCCATCATGTTTTCTTTGTGATGGAAGGAAAGAGGCTAGGAAAGGCATGGAAATGGCAGAGATAAGGGGATCCCTGTGATAACTCTTGATTTCTTCTGAAAGTAAATCCCTAGACCTAGGAGCAGGAATGTTTTAAAATTAGCTCAAAGATCCTGATTGTTAAATTTTCAATATGAGCATTTATATCTTGGATATTGGCAAATCCTACAGATCAGGGCTTGATTTATCATTTTGTCCAGACTTATGAAAGTGGTGGAGAAAATGTTAATAAAAATGCAAATTAAACTCAAAAAGTATCGTGTGGGTGTGTGTGTGTCTACATGTCCCTACACAGAGCTGATTGTTAAACATTTTCTAGCATACTCCTGATTGGGAGTCATCAAAGGCCTGAACTGAAGCCTGAGATTAATCAAAGGATAATATAGATTTAGAGTTAGAAGAGACCTAAGAGACCATTTAGTCCTACCTCTTCATTTCATAGATGAAGAAACCAAAGCCCAGACAGGTTAAATGATTTATCTAAAGTCTCACAGGTAAAGAAGTGTCAGTTAGGATTCAAACCCAAATCCTCTAATTGAAAATTCAAAGCTTCCCCCCCCCCCCCCCCCCATGTACCACATTTTCCACAAAGTGGTGTGAAGAACCAGCCTTGGAATCAGAGGCCCTGGGCTCAAATCCTGTCTCCAGCACTTACTCCCTGTGATATTTTGTAGAAGCCACTTAGCCTCTATGGGCCAAAGTTTCCTCATCTGTAAAATGAGGAGTTTGAACTCGAAGGTCTGTGAGGTCCTTTTCAGCCTTGGGTTTTGGTCCTATGTTTCTCCTGGGTTTTTTGATGGGCAGCTGAGAGCCCTGAACTTCTAGGAGCCCCTGAATGCTGTGCCCACAGCCTGGCAGGTGACAGGCTCACTGCTCTCATTGCCTCACCTCTCATGAAGACAGGAGCCTAACCACCCCCTTGGATGCACTGTAATTTGCTGGTGGACTTAGCCATTAAGTGGTTTGCAAAGGTGATCCCTGAGATAAGGAACCCAGTATCGACTGGTGGGATCTGAAATCCAGACTCCCCGGCTCTGTTGTTCCACTGGCTCAGCTGATGCATCTGGAGCAGCTTCTCGTCATGTCATATTGAGGGCAGCCTCCTGGCCCCCTTGTTGCGCCTGGCCCTCCTGTTGCCCTTGGCCCTATTGGGAAGATCTGGCTTCTTTGGTTTCTTCCTGTTTGACCCGTGCCCTGGTATCAGTGCTGTTATAGTCTTATTGAACTTTTACATTCTCTCCAGAGTCTGCCAAGGGCTACCTCTTTGGCTGCCCAAAGTCAATCAATTTTAGGGAGGATGATTTGAATTGATGTGCTTCTTTAGATGGGGTCAAAGCAGATGCAGAAGACAGAAGACAGAAGAAAGTGTGTGTGTGTGTGTGTGTGTGTGTGTGTGTGTGTGTGTGTGTAGAAGTCTGGGAATTATTAGGTACTGATCCTTATAGAAAAGTCCCAGCTTAATCACAAATCACAGTCAGGAGTTTCAACTCTCTGGAGAAGAGGCAGGAAAATTTGGCAAGGCATCAGGCTCTGAAAAACCCATAGCTTGTCCCTAGGGTTGGGTTACAGTCCCAGAGGCCCTTTGTGTATTGGACTTCACACTTTGGACCTAGCTTAGAAGCAGTAGGGAAGAGAATTGCTTAGCTCTCCTACCTCCTCATGCTCCATTGCTTGAGATGGTACCAACTGATCCTCTCTACCTTGACTGGTTTCCCTCTCCCCCTGTCCTCATGACCTCAGAAGCATTCAGTGCCTATAGTTCCATGCCCGTAGCTGAAACCCTTCCTTTATCTTTAAGAAGTGGGGACAATGAATGGTGATATCACCTCTTTGTAGCTGGCTCTTAGCTTTGTGGCAAGACAATTGACATGGGGGCAAGATCTTATCACTCTCCAACCCCCCTGTACCATTACCAGCCTATATCCTCAGCCCAAGGGGTTCTGTGGATTGGAGGGCATTGCCTAGAACAAAGGACCAAGGGGAAATGGGGCTAAGTTGAAAGGGAAGGATCATCTTCTTCCCTTTACCAGGCCAAACTGTGTCCTTGCTGCCCAGTAGAGTGAGGTATTTGAACTCTGGGATTTGTCTATTGCCTCGGTTTTGGGGGGGATGTGGGAAAGCTTCTGTTTGCTTCTCCTTTTGTCTACCTCTGCCTTAGCATAGGTTTTGAAATACTCATGTCTTCTATGAAAGGACCAGAAAGCCTGGGCAGAGCGAACAGGGTTCCCCATTCTGGGCCTGCTTGTGGGGAAGTGCAAATTATCCAGAGCTGGGATTCCCCCCAGTCTGTTCCTAGGGAGGATAAACTGCTTATATTACAACTGAAAGAACGTCATGGGGTCCCCCTGTCCTAAGTGCTGTGGGAGGAGGCAAAGAAAACCCCCTTGACCATGTTTTCCTCAATGCTGGAGGAGTCATTTTACTATATTACAGAACCACAGAATGTCAGAGCTAGAAGAGACTTTGGAAATCATCCAGTCCATGGTGTCCTTAACCTGGGGTCCATGAACTTTAAAAAAAAATTGAACACTCTACTTCAATATAATTGCTTTCCTTCAGTTTCCCTGGTTTACTTTAAGCCTTGGTTAAAGTCTCATCCTCTACAAGAAACCTCTTCCAGTCATCCTTAATCTTAGTGTTATCCCTCTGAGACTAGCCCCAATTTATGCTGTATATATCTAGTTTGTGCATAGTTCTCAGCATGCTGTGTCTCCCATTAGACTGTGAGCTACATGCTTGCACCTCTCTTCCTATCTTCATCACTTAGCACAGTGTCTGATACATAGTAGGACTTTAATGAATTCTGGGTGACTGACTGGAATCTTACATATTTTGTTCTATGCACTTAAAAAGATGATCCTGAGAGAGAGGTCCATAGGTTTTACCAGACTGCTAAGGGATTCCATGATACAAAAAGGCTTAAGAATGCCCAAATCCAACTTTCTCATTGTACTCATGAGAAAACTGAGGCCCAAAGAGACAAAAAGACTTACAATAAGTGAAAGACCTGGGATCTGGATTCAGATCTTTGGATTCTATATTCAGTGTCCTTTTCACTGCCCCATGCAAGAGCCTTGGAATAAAAGGTCCAAGTTTTAGTTCCAGTTCTCCCATTAACGTGTTGTGTGATCTTGACCAAAATACAACCTCAATTTCCTTAGTTGTGAAATGGAGAAGTATTGAAGGTTCAACATAAGGATTAAATGAGATTAAGGATAAGAGTTTCCAAAAAAAATCTGAAGTACTCATTTGAAAGTATGAAGTGCTAAAAATATAAGGTATAAATGTAAGACTTTCCTTTTTTTTAAGAAAACAGTTCCATTTTCTCAGAAAAAAAGGAAATCTCAAGGTAGACTGAAGGAGGAAAGGAAGAAGGCACAAGACACAAGAAGTTGGAGGGGAAAAGCCTTGCAGAAATTGGGGAATGAGATTTTTAGCAGGTGGCAACCTCTGGGGGGAGAGGGTAGGAAAGCCGAGGTATTCCTGAGAATGACAAATGCCTATGTAGATCACATCTAGTTTTGGGAAGCCAGACTTTCAGGAGCCCTTCAGAACTTGGGACAGTTAAATTAACTGGTGTTGTGACTTTTAAAATAATTTCACTTGTCTGGTCTTCAGTCTGCTCCTTTTAAAGACAAGATAATTGAATTAAACAATTTCTAAGATTCCTTTTAATATTGTAAGCTCTTTGAGGGCAGGAGCTATTTTTATTTTTTATATTTTTGGTTTTTGTATTTCCAGTACCCGGAACAGTAGCTTGCACCTAGTAGGTACTTAATACATGCTTGTGGATTCGATTTTTATTTAAGAGAAGGCCTGGAAACATATCATCTGTTAGGGGTCTTTTTAGGACTCTAGAACATATAATTTGTGGTTCAGTAAAGATCTTGGACTTGTCAAAAGATGTGGACTGGGATCCTGACTGCCATTTCTTTGCCGTAAGTGTTCTTGGGCAAGCCTTTTCCCCTTCTCCAAGCCCTGTAAAAACAAGGGGGCCAGACTAACTGATCTTTTTAAGGTCCCTTCCAGTTCTTTCTTTTGTGATTTCCTGAATTCACTTGGGGATTGGGCCGGGGGATCTTCTAGACTACTGGTACTCATTCCCTTCCCAGAAGATGAGTTTTTCTCCTTATTCACACCCCTCCTCCCCTAGTTAACATCACTAGCTGCACTTCCCTGGCCTTTCCCCTAGTCCTCTGTGGGCGGGGCCGGCTTCGTCTAAAGCCACACGTGAGAGAGCCGTCCTAAAAGGGAGTTCCTCATCTCCAGAGACTGCCCTTGTAAGGCAACTCGGAGGCGGGCCTGACTGATATTTAAGTGCTCAGAGGAGCTCAGAGATCAGACGCTTGGTAGCAGTCTTAGTGGAAGGAGTGAAAAGGAGTGGGGTCTGAGAATTCTGAGCGGACCAGAGAGGCTTTTCTCCTTACCCACTCCCGGCGTGTTTTCTGTGAGACCCCCAACCAGCCAGGATCTTCGTCCTCTGCCCTTGTCAGGAACTAACATGGTGATGGGAGAGGTGCTGCTCATGGAAAGCCGCGAGCTTAGGGGGTTGCTGGGGGACCCTCGCGAGGCGGACAGGACTCTGCTGCTGGACTGCCGGCCCTTCCTGGCCTTCTGTCAGAGTCACGTCCTGGAAGCCCGGCCTGTGCACTGGAACGCCTTGTTGCGCAGGAGGTCCCGGGGGGCTGCCGGCGTTCACTTGGACTGGCTGATTCCCGACCGGACCTTGCTGGGTCGGTTGAGCCAGGGGGAGCTGTCCCGAGTGGTGGTGCTGGATGAAGCCAGCGGCTCTGTGGCAGATCTCCGGGCAGACAGTCTACCTCGGATGCTGCTCACTGCCTTGCTACAAGAGACTCGAGCTGGACCCACTGCCGTCTGCTTCCTCCAGGGTAAGCGCACTCGCTTTCCTGTTCCCCGAAGTCCCTGCTTTTATGGGACTACTTAACCACTGTCCTAGGAGAGGAGCGTAGAGGAAAATCCAGTGGGTTTGGAATCGGGGGACCCGGTTCTAGAATACCTGCTCAGATACTTTCTTCTTATGTAAACTTGGGCAAGTAATTTCGCTTGGCAAGGCTTCAGTTTCCTCATCTGAAAAGTGCGAGGATTAGACTAGATGATTTCTAAGGTTTCTTCCAGCTCTAAGTTCTGTGATTCAATGACACACAGTCTCGTGCTTGGGGCTCTACAGCTTCTCATCGCAAGCATCATCATGTGTTCCTACCTTTGGCCCCGACATATCCCACGGTTTCTGTATCCCCTCTTCATGGCTCTTCTCCGCTGTTTTCTTTACAGGAGGCTTCGAAGGCTTTCAGGCCAGTTTCCCAGATCTGTGCTCAGAACCTCCCGCACCAGCTTTACCCCAACCTGTGACTGAATCAGAGGGCAGCCGGCCACGCACTGGGGCCCCTTTGTACGACCAGGTGAGTGACATCCGATGGAGACTTTGGGTTGGTCTGGTATCTGCACAGTGCCAGATATATTAGAGACACTTGCATCTCAGAGGTTGGGAGAATTTTCGGGAGGGCTGTAAACTGAGACAAAGAGGCTGAGATTGTGTATTTATGTGTGTATGTGTGTGAGGGTGCTTATGTAGATGTGTGTTTATATATGTGCCTATATGAATGGATTTAAAACATAGCTCAGGTGCCACTTCTTACCTGAAGTCTTTTCTCATCTCCATTCTTAACTTCCCAATTAGAAGCATGCTATGTTTTGAAAAAACAAACAACTTTGCTTTATTTTGTATTTTCTTACCTGTCTACAAGTTTATCTCCATCACTAAAATGTAAGCTACTGGAGAGCAGGCTTCATTATTCTTCATTATTCGTTATTCAAGTCTTTATCAAGTTCTTACGCATTTCACAAATTTTTTTTGAATTGTACTGGATGTGTGACATATGTGATTCATGTGTCTACACAACACAACACAACACAGTGTAGTTAGTGGAAGGAACACTGAATTTGGAGTGAGAGGACACAGGTTCCAATCTCATTTCTGCTACTTGCCACCTCTGTGCCTACCTCTGGTGAGTCTCCTAACCTCTGGACCTCCATGGCTTCATCAGTTAAATGGGGAGGTTGGGCTAAACAATCCCTAGGATACTTTCCAGTTTTGAATCCTATGATCCTGTGTGTATGTGTGTCTATGTATGTGCGTATGTGTATGTGCTTATTATAGGTCTAGATGAGATCATTCAGACTTTATCATATGCATCACTCATATTATTACGTGAGGGCTGACATTATTATGTAAGCCCTGACGCATACTCCTCTTCAGGCTGAGTTTGCCCCTCTGGGGATGTGTTTCTGTCTGTTCTAAAGTCTCTGACACCTTCAGGGCAACAGATTAGGGCCAGGAATTGTTTCCTAGTGGTGCATCCAGATAGGCTCCTCAGAAGGGTCTGTGTGACAATGGGGTTGAGCAAAGGATCTCACCGGCTTTTTCTTTTTTCCCCAGGGTGGCCCGGTGGAGATCTTGCCCTTTCTCTACTTGGGCAGTTGTAACCATTCTTCAGACCTGGAGGGGCTTCAGGCTCTGGGAATCACAGCTGTGCTCAATGTTTCTGCCAGTTGTCCAAACCACTTTGAAGGCCTTTTCCGCTACAAAAGTATCCCTGTAGAAGACAACCAGATGGTTGAAATCAGTGTTTGGTTCCAGGAGGCCATTGGCTTCATCGGTAAGAAGCTTTCCATCTTTGGAGATCCTTTGTTGAGAATTCTAGTGAGAGAATCAAGTCAAGGGTTTAGAGATTCAACAAATAGGCTAAGGTGTGTGTGTGTGTGTGTGTGTGTGTGTGTAGAGGTAGGCAGATTACTGCCCTCCTACTCAGCCCTCCATCTAGAGGGGGCTATCCAGAAGGGGCCTTCTCCAGGGCTGTGCTCAGAGTGGTCTTGGGACACATAGGTTTTGAGAAAGATGGTGAAAGAAGCAAGCCTGGTGCGATTGAGAGGTGGGGAATAGACCCCTGGTACAAGGAAAGTGCCTAGGAGCAGAAGTTTAACTTCCCCTCTTTCCCAGCCTCTCTGACCATCCCTTTCTCCTCCTCTGCAGACTCAGTGAAGAATTCTGGGGGAAGAGTCCTGGTACACTGCCAGGCAGGCATCTCACGCTCAGCCACCATCTGCCTAGCATACCTGATGCAGAGCCGCAGGGTGAAATTGGAGGAGGCCTTCGACTTTGTCAAACAGCGTCGTGGGGTAATCTCCCCCAATTTTGGTTTCATGGGACAGCTTCTGCAGTTTGAAACCCAAGTACTCTGCCACTAAGAGGGAAGGCACCATTTCTGCCTCCACTAACCCTCCACTAACCCTGGAACCCTCTAGACTGCCAGCTCAAATGTGGAATCAGCACCGTTGCTCTCTGTGAAAGGACTCTGCTCTAGTCCCTGCCAGTAAAGACTTTCCAGTTCATTGGAAAAAGCCTCGCTTGAGTGGTAGAGAGCAGGATAAGCTGTGAGAACTGATTCTATCAGTTCCCCCTCCCCTCTTCTGGGTACTCTTTCTCTGGAAAGTTGCCTCCCCAAGCTGTGAATGGTACTAGTGGGAGGGGAAAGAAGATGAAGAAAGACAACATGCTGGGTGTCCTGATTTGGTGCTCTTCTGTTCTGGGTGTGAGGTCAAACTCTCCCCATTAATGAGGGAATGGAGATGAACACTAGGTTGTCTCCATTTCTCCTTTCCCCCTCCTCAGCAGGCAGAAATTAATTGCCCCCCCCCCAATCCATTTCTTCCTGCCTTCCTGATCCCTGACCCTGGTTTTGGGGTCACAATTGCCAAAATTCCCAGTCTCTCTCCCTTCTCTCCTCAATCAGTCCCCCCACTATAAGACTCACTACTGTTCTCCAACTTGGGTCTCCCCCAAGCCCAAGCCACTGGGGCAACTCACTCTGAAACTTGTGCTGTGAAAACTGGCTGCCCTGGAGGTAGGGGCTGGGTTAGGGGGAAGGGCCTATTCAGGATCAGAGCCCAGCTTATGATGATTACAGAGGATCCTGGGAGTGCTGGATGACTCAGTGGACTAATATGCTCTATCACCAGCATCTTCCTTACGCAGGAAAGCAATACAGCATATGTATGTGTGTGTGTTGTACTGGAAAACTATTTATGTTCAACTGACATTTACCACTCCCCCCTCTTCCACCTCCCCCACTTCCCGCCAAGCCCACAAACCCTGTGGGTGGGCTTGGAAAATTAGCACTTTATATTTATACAGAACATTGTGGATGTTTTAATAAAACATTGTTTTGGTTTTTTTAAAGAAAAAAACAAACACAAAGCAAGCCTAAGCTTCCTGTCTCCATGTAAGGGCATGAAGGGGGCTCATAAACTGTTTCTAAATCAGACCTCACTCTTCCTCTTCTTCTCAGCCAGCCCTGGAGGGAAAGAGGGAGGTCTGGGTATGAGGTGCAAAGAAATATCTCTGGGAAAGTCAGGAGATGTGACTCCCAGATCCTGGCCCTTTCCTCAATGGCTGGAATTTTTTTTTTTAATGAAGAGGATGGATCATTTTATGAGATATAGAAACACACTGGCTACTCTTTTCTCTCCAATAACAATTATCAACTGAGTTAATGCCTGGCACACAGTAGGCACTTAAATAATTGTTCCTTACCCCACTTTCTTTCTCCAAGGGGGGTTTATGAGAGCCCTAGAAGCCTCCAATCTCCATTATAAATCCGGGGCTAGAAAAAAGAGGGGGCAGGATGGGCGTCCCTGAGCTATTAGGGGCCGTGGAGTTCTTGGTTTCCACTAGGATTCACTTTTCACTTTTCTATCTGGAGTTACTTCACCTCTGGTGGGGGTGCTGTGGGTGTTGGAAGAGGGAGGTGTGGGCCCAGATGGATACAGAAACAACTCAGAACATGAGACTAGCTGCTGCCCTGGGCCAGAGGGGATCAGCCTTGCTCCAGGTAGTAGTCCTGGGCACAGACATACTTCACTCTTGGAAAAATTCCTAGCCTCACTTTCCCACCCCCCTTTTAAGCAGTAGTGGCCACATTGCTCTGAACTCTTCCTCTCCAGTCAAATGTTGACTACTTTCAGCCCTGGGCTAGGAGTCTATCTTAGAAACTTCTATGGGAAGGATGAAGAGAATTAGAACTGAGTGATTGCTGAGCATCCTGGGGAAGCAGTGATTACAAGGTAACAAGGATATGTATAGAGCAAAGCTCATTCCCTCAGCAGCCCTGTGAGGCAGTGATCTTTATCCCTCTTTTACAAACAAGGGACCCAAAACTCAGATTAAGTGACATGCCAAATCACAGAGTTGGTCAATGGGAGAGCTAGGACTAGAACCCAGATATCTGAATTCTGAGGCTAGGACTTTGATTTTTCCATCAAACTAACTACCCTTCCCCACCTCCCCCTGCCACTAATCTCTCCTTTGAGAAATGGTAGGGATGGGGATGAAGGCATATGTTTTCATTCTGGTACTTTGTTTTCTCCCTTTTTTCATTCATAGAAGAAGTCAGGTGATGTAGATGATGGAATGCTGGGCCTAGATTCAAGAAGACCTGAGTTCAAATCCAACCTCAGATACTTACTAAGCTATATGACCTTGGGCAAATCACTTAACTTGTTTGCCTCAGTTTCCCCATCTGTAAAAAATATTTGTAAAATGCTTAGTACAGTGCCTGGCATCTAGTAAACACTGAATGTTTGCCTGCTCCCTTCCTCACTTCCTTTCTCCAGAGGATAGGTTATAAGAGCCCTAGAAGCCTGTACTCTCCATCATAAACCTGGGTCTAGGATACAGAGAGAGCTGGATGAAGGTCCTTGAGCCATCGGGGGCAGTGCAATTGTTGTTCCCCAAGACAGGAACACCCACTTTCCAGGGTTGTCGTGAGGATCAAGTGAAATAATATTTATCAAGCTTTTGGCACAGTTCTTGGCATGTTTGCAGTTGTGTCTGACTCTTCATGACCCCATTTGGCATTTTCTAGGCAAAGATACTAGAGTGGTTTGCCATTTCCTTCTCCAGCTCATTTTTAAAGATGAGGAAACTAAGGCAAACAGGGTTAAATGACTTACCCAGGGTAACATAGCTAGTAAATGTCTGAGACTGGATTTGAATTCAGGTCTTCATGATTCTTAGCTGCTCCCTCTTGGTATATAGTACTATATACATGCTGAGCAGCTAGATGGTGAAGTGGGTAGAGTGCCAGGCCTGGAATCATGAGGACTTGTCTTTCTGAGTTCAATTCTGGCCCCAGACACTAGCTGTGTTACCCTGGGCAAGTCATTTAACCCTATTTGTCTCAGTTTCCTCATCTGTAAAATGAACTGGAGAAGGAAATGCAAACCATTCCAGTATCTTTGCTAAGAAAATCCCAAATGGAATCATGAAGAATCAGAAACAAACTAAAACAACTGAACAATAACCTAGGAAGAAGGTTCTGTGTTTGGTGTTGGGTGAGATATTTAGGTGAATAAGACCAGGTCTCTACCTACTGGTCTGGTAGAGTATAGATGAGTAGGGTACAATGGAGTGAACTAGACTGGAATCATAAAGCTAGAAGGACGCTTAGAATTATGTGGCCATGGGCAAATGATTGAACCTTCCTGAGACTCATTTTCCTTATCTGTAAAATGAGGATAATAATCCTTACCTCACAGGCAGGATCATTGACTTTGGGACTGGAGGTAGGGGAAGCACTCTGCTCTATAAATATGAAATGTTCTTCAGGAGTTCCCTCTCCCCTCCCCCCCAGAAGCTCGGCTATAGCTGAACAATATTACTAGGATTTTACTAGTATCACAGCTTCCGGTATTATTATCCATAAAACAACATAGGACACTAATCATATTAATTAAGAACTAAATTGTGTGGCAAAGAATATAGGGATTCAGAAAAGATGGGAGACTCAAGAGTCGTGGGGTGGACAAGGGAAGATTCATGCTGTTAATTTTCTTTTATTTCTTCCTGTTTCTCAACCTCTTCCTGTTCCTTGTCATCAACTTTTTTTCCCTCTCCCGCTGGTAGATGATTGGAGGAGTGGTTCTTAGGTGGAGGTCTTCCTCCAACTTCCCCACCTCAATCCACCATCACATACCTACACATTTCCTTCCATTTTCTTCCTGGGCCAGAGGAAACAGCTGCATTCCATAGGACTCAGACATTAATTTAACAATCAACAAGTATTTTTAAGGCAACTCGTTGCCTTGGGGAAGAGGTGGTATGGCATGACAAAGAGAAAGAACCACTGGCTTCTAGAGTCTGAAGAACTGGGTTTTAATTTGTTGTTATCCCGTTGTTTTCAGGTGTTTCCAACTCTTTGTGACCTGATTTGGGGTTTTCTTGGCAAAGATACTGGTTTGCCATTTCTTTCTCCAACTCATTTTACAGATGAGGAAACTGAAGCCAACAGGGTTAAGTGACTTGCCCAGGTCCACACAGCTAATCAGAGGCAGGATTTGAACTCAGGAAGATGAGTCTTTCTGACTTTAGGCCTGGAACTCTATCCACTCTGCCACCTAGCTGCCCTCCAGTCGGTTTTAATACCACTCTGCTCCTTACTACCTTACCTGTGTGACTTTAGTCAAGCCATGTAATCTTTTAGGAATCACGTTTTCCTTAGGTACAAAGTGAGGGAGCTGAAATTGATGATTTCTAGCTCTAAACCTATGATCTCTTTTACTTTGTATATCCTTCCTCTTCCTTTAAGACATAGCTTAAACATGCTTCTCCATGAACCCTTTCCTGAAACCCTGCTGCATCTCCAAACCCCAACTGCTGAAACTCTCCCTCCCAATGTACATTTTATTTAACTACTTGGCATATATTGGTATTTATTTATTTTTATTCTACATTTATTTTAATATGTCCTTGTTTTCTCCTTTATTAAGATGTAAACTCCTTTTGGGTAGAGATAATTTCATTCTTTATACTTGTATCCTCAGTGCCCAGCCCAGTTCCCGGCACATAGTAGGTACTTAATAAATACTTGTCGAGTGATTGATTAATGGTGAATAACCTAATAAATGTGTGAACTGTGTTAGTCAGAGAAAGATGAACCTTTTGCATGTGCTCACAGTTCTGGCTTAATAGCCAATTAACCCAAGGTCCCTCTCTCTTCAACCAGAAGCTTGCACTATTTCTTTACTTGTTTGCAACCAGGGAAGAGAAAGCTGAAGTTTCTCTGTGGAAGACATCTGTATTCACTTTCTGTTATGGAGCAGAACACAATGAAAAGACTTCTTATCAGAAGGTAAGCAGGTAGGAAATAGTCATAGAATATAATTACATGTGCTCTGAATGGGAATGGGGCACCCCTATATTACTTATATCACATATTTCTAGCAGGAGGCTCACCAAACCTCCCATGCCAGTGGGTGGTAGGTAGAATTCCACCCTTCCTCCCATGCTCTGAGGACTGGGCTCCCATTGGCCAATCCACCATTACTACAAAAAAGGGGGGCAGTGTAATCAGAGGTTCCAAAGATATTTTTCTATTTTAAAAACATTGTCCTTGATGGGACAAAAGAAATGTCTCATTTTAATTTAAAATTTATTATGTCCTAAACAAAATATGGTTTTTCCTAATATTATTTTATACTCTAATCTCATTTGTCTTGTCTTTAGCATTCCAAACTAAAATTCCCCAGCCTATTCTGAGCATTAACCTTCTTGATGTTATTCTTATAGGATTTGGCTACAATATTCTATTTGTCCTCTGTTCCCTGACCTTGTTTCCTTCTTCTGTGTGTGAACCTTTAAAAAAAAAATCTTAGTTGGTAGGTAATGTCTGATTTATCCATATCAATCTCTTTAGACAACCCTCTCTTTCATTTTCTTGTTTAAGGTCACACAATTCGTGAGTGAAAGAGCAAAGGCTGGAAGCCAGGTCACCCGAAGAAGACAGGAAGGAAGGATTATACCATATCTAGAGCATCAGGAGGAGGAGTAAAGGTCAGACAAGAGGGGGTGTCCAGAGAGCCTGAGGGTATCAGTTGAGGCGTCTTGGGCTGAGTCTGGTGAATCCCCTGAGGCAAGCAGTCTGGGAGGGAGTGTGGGGGTGGAGATATTTAGGGCTAAAGAGTAAGGAAGTGGATTTGAGGCTTCCTGGATTGGTGGGGGGGTGGCATCTGTGCCAAGTGTGAAAGGTCATGGTTGAGTGGGAAGTGAGTGATGACTAAGGGGTGCTGCAGACATCTGCCCAATTTATCTGAAGGAGTGAATGTCCTTGTTCAGCTCATGAGACAGTACATGGTTTTCAAGATTCCACTTATCAGGCCATTGGACCAGATGGCTCAGGAGGAAAAAGTGAGGTTGGTGACCAGGCACAGCCCTCCCTCACTCAAATCAAAGTCAACTGCAAGTCATGTCATCATCTTGATGTCATGGTCCTCTATGAGAACGAAGGACAAACAAAACACCTACAATGTCAGGGATGTAAGGAATGCATCAGACTTCAAGGAATCCAGAACAAGGAGGGGATTGAGAAAAGATCATATGGGTGGGAGAGGGACAGGCAGGAGAGAGAATTTAGAGCTCACATTTATTTTAAAATGAATTTTTTATCCAATTTATATGTATTATAATATTTCCATCTAAAAATTTACATATAATTGGGAAATATTTAATGAAATATTTTTTTCAAAAAAGAAAAGATCACAGAATCATAAGATCAGCAGTTTAGAACTGGAAGGTATCGTAGAGATCAGTTAGTCCAAATCCCTCACACGGGTAGCCAGGCTTAGAACTGAGTTACTCCAAATCAGTCTTCTTTCCACCACAGCATATCTCAGACAACCTAATCGAAAGGATCCAAGATATTAAAATATACAAAGGATTCTGGGATTTAAGATCCCTGAAAGACCGCCTAATACTTAAGCCTGATTTCTTTGTGTTTTCTGGTTTCATTTACAGCAAGAATGTAAATCATGACATAGTTCAGTTGCTCAAGTTGACATTGGACAAGGATCTCACACTTGGAGCACCACCATGGTCATGACTGGTCTTGCCCTTTATGATTTTTAACACCTGCTGAACTCTCCATCACCCTGTCATAGTTATTGTAGAGGGACTCATAGGAATTTGAGCCATTTTGCAATTTTCTTTATTTCAAAGATTATTAAAGAATTTATTGCCTTGTGGTCAAGTCTCTGGCATTAAGTCTCTCTGGTCCTCAGGCAGCAGACACAGTCTTTTGCTGGTACCATATCTGAAGTCTTCCTGCAAGAGCTAATAGTGCCCTGGCACAATCTTCAAGAAAAAATCCAGTTATCTCCCAGCCATGAGGCCTCAGGGTCATGTTTTTGTAGATAGAGAAGTGAGATTGAAGTATAAAATAATATTAGGAAAAAACATGTTTTGTTTAGGACACACAATAAATTTTAAATTAAAATGAGACATTTCTTTTGTCTCATGTTTAAAAACATCAAGGACAGTGTTTTTAAAATAGAAAAATATCTTTGGAACCTCTGATTATACTGCCCCCTTTTTTGTTGTAATGGTAGATTGGCCAATGGGAGTCCAGTCCTCAGAGCATGGGAGGAAGGGTGGAATTCTACCTACCACCCACTGGCATGGGAGGTTTGGTGAGCCTCTTCCTAGAAATATACCATTTAAAGACCCCCCAAAGCAATACTGGCAAAGAGAGGCAGATCATGGCAAAGATTGGAGGCATTCTTAGAGAGCAGAACCCTAAATGGGAATTCTAGTACCAGGGAAGGGGAGAAGGAAAAGAAGATGAGACTGAGACCTCAGGATACTCTGAGGACTACACATGCTGCCAGAAATGCTAATGCCAGTTGTCCTATGGGATACAATTTCTTCAAATAATTTTTAAAATTAGATTTTAAAAAAATGAACAAAATCTATTTTCTCTCCCTCCTGCCTTTTCCCCTCACATTGAGAAAACCAAACCAAAACCCTTGTAACAAATATTCAAAGTCAAGCAAAACAAATTCCTGATAACATTTGTACAGTGCCTGATAGTAGATGCTTAAATGTTCATTCCCCTTTCTCTTCCTGTACTGGCCATGTCTAATAAAGTATAGGTCTTCTACGCTGAGTCCATCACCTTTCTGTCAGGAGATAGGTAGCACTTTTTCATGATCAGTTCTTTGGAATTATGTTTAGTTATTGAATTGAGCAGAGTTCTTAAGTCTTTGACCATAATCCAAGATGTCCTTCATGACCTAAGTTTCAGGCCAGATGATCCTTGGGAAATCTGCCCTGGTTGGATGAACTTGCTCCAGTATTACTGGGGGGTGGGAGGGAGTCAGACCCTGGATGCTCATGTGTAATGAAGTAGGGGTAGCATCCTTTCTCCCTATGGTGGTCCTCTACCACTTATGGTTCCTAGAACTTGGTTTAACTGCTTTAGGGAGGAAGCACACTTTCCTCCTATCTCCCCATGAAGGTTTTCTGTTATCAATGCCTCACTGGTCTTCTGCTAACTATAGCTAAGGGCAAATGGAAAGATGAGGAAAACTTATGATGGGGAGAAGACAGAATTATTCTGGACTGAAAAGGATAGAATAAAATCAACCAATAGAAATTTAAGATAAGTAGGGGAAAATAAGAAAGAATCTATCTTTCACAAGTCCAAGTCATCTGGCCCAGATGATTAATATCCCAAAGTACTGAAGAAAACTGGGAGTTATGATGGTCACTGAAGGGCTACTAAGAACAGAAGTTCTAGCTGCCATCTTTGAAGGCTGGATGCCTATAATAATAGCTCATATTTGCATTTATTTCTTTGATAGGGTTACTAGATTGGTAAGTCAGAGACAGGTAGGTGATTCAAGGGATAGAGTCCAGGTGCTGGAGTCAGGAAGACTTCAGTTCACATCTGGCCTCAGACACTTACTAGCTGGGTGACCCTGGGCAAATCACTTAACCTTGTTCATCTCAGTTTCCTCAACTTTAAAATGAGCTGGAGAGGGAAATAGAAAACCACTCCAGTATCTTGGCCAAGAAAACCTCAAATGGGGTCACAAAGAGTCAGACATGATTGAAACAACTGCACAACAACAACAAAAAGTCAGGAGAATTATACAGTCCTTGACAAATTCTCTCATGCCACTTTTGTGCACAAGATGGAGAGATGTGCATAGATCATGGTACAATTGGGCAGATTCATAACTGGTCAAATAACCAAGCTGAAAAAGTAGTCATTAATAGTTCGAGGTCAACTTAGAAGGAGGGCTCTATAGTTGAGTGCCCTAAAGATTTGTGCTTAGCTCAGAACTGTTCAATATTTTTATCAGTGACTTGAATGAAAGCATGGATGGCCTGCTTTTCCAATCTGCATGTGACACAGAGCTAAGAGGCACAACCGATTTGGATGATAACTCTTGACAAGTGAAAGTACTAGTTTGAATCGAAAAAGATGAAATGTAATAGGTATAAATGCTGAGTTTCACACTTGGTTTCAAAACATCACTTCCTAAATACAAAATAGGGGAAACAGATTCAGATTGTCTTTTTTGTCTTTTTCTGATTGGAGATTTTACTGAATTAACTCAATAACTCTATACTATGCTATTGCACCCAAAAAAAACCCAAGCAATTTTTTGCTGCATTGAAAGGAATAGCTTCCTGGATGTGGATGATTTACCCAGTGCTCTCTGGAATGTTGGGTTCAGTTCACTATATTTAAGAAGGTCATTGATGGAGGTAGTTAGGTGGCATCGCCCTGGAGACAGAAGAACCTGAGTTCAAATCCCTCCTCAAACATTTACTAGCTGTGTGACCCTGGGCAAGTCACTTAACCTCAATTGCCTCAAAAAAAAACCCACAACAAAACCAAATAAAAAACCCTAACAACAAGAAGGATATTGATAAGCTAGAGAGCATCCATAGGAGAGAGAACAACATTGGTAGAAGGCCTCAAGATCATGCCATGTGAGGATTATATGAGGGAAATGGAAAACATAGGCTTTAAGTTAGGACACGAAAGCTATTTTAAAGTATTTGAAGAGCTATCTCATGAATGAGGTATCACACTTGTCCTCCTGGCCAAGGAGAGCAAAAAACAAAATATAGAAGCTATAGGGAGGCCGATTTAGCCTTTATTTAAGGAAAAACACTTTGGAACTACTACCACTTTCTCTAGTGGAATGGCCTGCCTCAGCAGGCAATTGTTCTTCCCTCTCTAACGGTCTTCAGGTAAAGATTGGATGATCCCTTCTTTGCTGAATTGTTGAGAGTACTCTTGTTCAGATATGGGTTGGACTAAGTGGCCTCCAAGGCATCAGCAGCTCTGAGATGCTATGATACTCTGTGATATCTCCCCAGGCCCTAGTTTCCTCACTCTAAAAATGAAGGCTTGATGAGATGACCTCCAAGGTTTCATCTAGCTCTAAATGTATATTCCCTATGATTTTATGATTATAGCTCCCTCCAAAGATTCTTGGTTAGGGTAGAAGCTTTGGCAGCCAGCCTGTCTCTGTAGGGTTCCCTTGAAATTCAGAAATGACTCACTTATTCATACTGTCCCCCCTCAGCCCAGCCACTTACCAGGCCTTAGGGGTTAGTGGCTACTATGCTTTCTTTCTGAGGTTAGGCCTTTCTTTTAATCTTGGTCTGAATCCATCCCTTAATCAAAAGAGCTATGTGAGTCTAGTTACTTTACTTCCTGATACTCTGTTTTCTCATCTGTAAAATGAAGTAGATGGATGAGATGATCCCTTAGGGCTCTTTCAGCCTTAATGGTCCACTGTATTTATTGAAGGTCATGGTTCTCATGAAAGAAAAACCAATATGATATAATAGAGTCAAGAGTGCCCTGGATTTGAGTCTCAGCTTAGCTATTCATATTATCTTAGGCAAATTCAATCGATTTCTTTGAGCCAGAGTATCCTTATTTGAAAAACAGGCTCATGGTGGCGTTATGAGGAAAGTGTTTTTTAAACTTTAAGGTTCTAGAAAATTTGGATAACCATCCTGTGGGTGATACAGAAGTAGTCTGCAGAAAGAAGAATGTCTTGGGGACATAAGCATAACACACAAAACAAACCAAACAAAAACAGTGGAAGCCAAAAGGCAGAATGTAATTAAGGGCTCTATAGAAGGGAAAATGTGGCCCAACAATCTGGGAAGATAAGATAGGGACAGACTATGGAGAAATCTCAGAAGCCAAGCAGAGGAGTTTGGGTGCATGGGGGGGTAATGAGGAAAGTTATGTTTTCATTATAATAATAGTTGACCCTTCTGTAGCCCATTATGGAAACATTTTCATCACCTCTACCCTGTAAAGTATTTACTGCAGATATCATTATTCTCATTTTATAGATGAGGGGACTGAGAAGTGTTGAATCTCAGTCATAGAATGTTAGAAATGAAAAAGGACCTTGTTCACTCTCCCCACTTTAAAGATAAGAAACAGACTCAGAAAGGAGGTGAACTTTCTGGTTAGAGAGGAACTTGGGTGATCTGACCAACACTCTTTCCACTACAGGGTACTGCCCCTCTTTTACAGGTGGGATGTTGGATAGATTGAGTAAGAGCTGGTGAGGAGGTTAAGTAGAGTTAGAGGGAGAAGGACAAGACGGGCTACTGATTTTATTATTGTTGCAGTAATCTCCATCAAAAGCCTTGTTTATTTGGCCGCTGGTTTGGGAGGTAGGCTGGGAAGACTTCCCTTCTTATCGGGAGGGAAAGAAGAAATAAGTATTTATTGAGTACCTACTAAGTACCAGGCACTGTGCTAGGCAATTTACAAAATATTATCTCATTTGATCTTACAACAAGGCAGTGAGTGTCATTTTACAATGGAGGAAATTGAGGCAGACAGTGGTTAAGTGATTTGCACTCAAGTTTTCCGGACTCCAGATTCAGTGCTTTTACTACTTTGCCACCTATCTGCCTCTAGAGGCAAGGAGGGTGGGAGGTTTGGAGATAGCATGTCATGGTGGAAAAAAATGTTGGATTTGGAGTCAGAAGATTTGGATTCACTCTGTTTCTGCCATCTTTGTCAGTTCCTTTAGGGAAGGGGTTGGACTAAAGGACCCAAGACACTCCTTCTGGCTCCAGAGCTGCCATGCAATAGAGTGGAAGAGGCTCCTTTCCCATAGCTTTTGGGCATCTTTCCATCCAGACATACTCAATAGTCTTGTGATCTCGGCTACTTTCTTGTGATGTTTCTCTGCCCCCTGGTGGCCTGATTGGATCTCTTCCCAGCCTTTGGAGTGCCGAAGAAGGGAGAGAATATTTTTAGAGAACTTTGTTGTACCTTTATGGCCCTTCTCTCGCTCTCATGCCCACGGAAAGAAACTGAGGCACGGGTAAGGTATGTGATGACGTCTTCTGGGTTGCCTAGCAAAATGCAGGAAATAGAGTCTGGGATCCCTATGCAGAGCCTGCTGTAGAAAGGGCACAGTGGAGTGGAGGGAAATGACCCACTGGGCCTGGATTTTAGGATTTATAGGGGGAAGGTTTGTTAAGGTTTCTTCAGTCCAGGGGTTCTTAACCCTTTTTGTGTCATGTACCCCTTGGATAGTAAGTATGGTGAAGCCTATATCCTTTAACAATGTTTTTAAATGCATAAAATTGAAAAAAAAATACAATTAAAAAGAGAACCAATTACATTTAAATATGGTTATCAAAATATGTTTGTGATAAAGTAATATACCCAGCAATAGACATAATAACTAGAGAAATTTCAAAGCAGAAGTGAACATAAATGATATTTCTAAATCTGTAACAACTGTAATGTGATATGAAAATATCTGTGCTCCCTTTTAGTGATAAAGTCACATGTGCTATTAATATAGCTGGGCTTTATTGCCTATCTTTATATTGAATAAAATGCTAAATTTCAGCTGGAGGTTAATGAAATTAAGGATGTGATTCCCCCCTCCCCCACTTGCTCTAATCCAACCAATGGCCTTGTTTGAATAGATGAGGAAATTGGGCCCCAGAGAGGGGAAGCTTTGTTATTGTTTAGTCATCTCAGTCATGTTGGACTCTTTTCGATCCCATTTAGGGTTTTCTTGGCAAAGATACTGGAGTGGTTTGCTATTTTTTCCAGCCTATTTTACAGATGAGGAAACTGAGGCAAAGAGGGTTAAGTGACTGGCCCAGGGTCACACAGCTAGAAAGTGTCTGAGGCTGGATTTGAATTTAGGTCTTGCTGACTCCAGGCCTGGCATTCTGTTTGCCTTTGAGGGGAAGCTTATAAGAGTGATTAAAAAGAACAAAGCAGAGTCTAGATTCAAACCCAGGTTTTCTGACTAGAGGGTTCTGTGAACTGTACCCTCAACATGCCCCTTTAGTCACAGAGAGAATGGGTCCTAGAACCCAAAATCAAAACTAGGGCCAATCTTAGTGGCCAGAGAGGCTTCCAAAGGGTTAACCAGGTAAACTGGAGAGGGGATTCAGGTGAGGAGCCCTAAGCATTCTGGGATTTTAGAGGGAGTAGGTGGTTTGTTTGTTTTTAAACTGAGTGGATCTTTCTGGTCCTGGGCCAGTGGGCTGCTGGAGGAGGGAGCTGAGTCAGTAGCCCCTGACAGTGCTAGTGGCCCCAGGAACCTGGCCATGAGGTGGGCCTCGGACCCCTGGCTCTTGCTGCTTTGTCTGCTCCTGCTTGTAGGAGGTAAAAGGGCTGGGCAACCGGGAACCTGACCGATTTCTTCCAGGCTTCGCTTCTTAGTTTCTGGTTCCTGGAACTGGGACTGTGGGTGTTGGAAAGGGGGACTGGGAAGAATCATAATTGATGTTAATGGTATCTGTAGTAAGCTCTTCCCCAGCTGGGGGCTGTTCCAGGAAATCTGGGCTTAGCTCCTTAAGCTGCAAGAGGAAGGAGGGAGAGAAAGACAGAGGGGGGAAATTCATGGGGTCATAAGATAGAGATAGAAAGATAGGGACCTTAGAGACTTCTGCTCCCACCCCCACCTTATCCCCATTTTACAGAGAGGAAACTGAGCCTCAGAGAGGTCATGATACTTGTCTAAGGTCACACAGGTAATCAGTGGAAGAGCCTGAATCTGAACTTAGCATGGCACAGTGGAAAGCATTTTGGATTTAGAATCAGAGAGCCCGAGTTCAAATCCCCCCTCTGACACTGATATCCTGTGTGACTTTGGGCGAGTCACAGTCTCCCTGGATATCAGTTTACACGTCTGTCACATGGTAAAGGGTTTGATTAGATGACCTGTTCAGTAGTCTTTGTTCCTGATGTTTAGTTGCTTTTCAGTCACATCTTGCTCTTTGTGACCCCATTTGGGGTTTTCTTGGCAAAAATTCTGGAATGGTTTCACATTGCCTTCTCTGGCTTGCTCTGTCGAGGAAGAAACTATGGCACATAGGGTTAAGTGACTTGCCCAGGGTCGCAAAGCTAGTAATATCTGAGGTCAGATTTGAATTTAATTCTTCTTGACTCTCGAACCAGGGCTCTCTCTATCCACTTATTGTCTATTGAGTAACTATATAAATGTTATATATAGCATATATATCAAAACACACACACACACACACACATATATGTGCGCTCTTTGAGTATTGGCTTAGTTTTGTTAAGCAACATCTTTGAGCTTTTCCAGTTCTTGTCTATAAACAGCATGGAGTTATTCTTTATTAGAGGCAATATGGTCAAATGGAAAGAACTGACTTTTGAGTCAGAAGACTTGGGTTCGAATTTTGCTTCTTAGTGCCAGTGTCACCTTGGACAAGTAACCTCTCTGAGCAACAAGGTAGCAGTCAACAAACATTTACTAAGTGCTTGCTAACTGTAAGGCACTATGCTAGATGCTGAAGGTACAAAGCAAGGTAAATACCCTTCCATCCCTCAGAAGTCCTTCTCCATCCCTCCCAACTCTAAATAAACCATCCTGTGATTATCTATTGTGCCTTAGGATTTAGAGCAAAAAGGCACCTTGGGGCTCATTTTGACCCTCCCAACCCTCTCATTTTGCAGATGAGAAAACAGGCTCAGAGAGTGAAAGGAACTTGTCCTAGGAGCTAAGTGAGCTGACCAACATCGCATGGTAGTAAGAAGCAGTCAGAAGTCAAATCTATATCCTCTGAGTGCACAGGCCCTTTCCATTACAGCATTACAGCACATCGAGTTGATGTCTTGGTTTAGCGCTCATTTGGCAGCACACACTGGGCTGTGTGGGTAAAGGTGCTGGGTTTGGTAGGATTACCGTACTTCCCCCTGCTTCCTGTGAGAGGAGAGGGTCCTGCCCACAGGACCACGTCCCAACGTGAAAAGGACTAAGGTATTGCCCTAGTGCTGGGGTATCCTGGCTCCTGTGAGTGCTTCTGACTGGGCTCGTGTCCTTTCTTCGTTGTCTGGGTTTAGAGGAAGCCTCTGTTGAATTGGAGTTGCAGCTGAGGGTGATGGTCAGCTTTAGTCACGTGGGGCGGTTTGGCCTGAAAGGCTGAGTAGCCTTCCTGAGAGCTCTGTAGTTGAGGTGGGAGACAGCATCTGAAAAAGAGTTTCTCCTAGGAAAAGTGACTTTGCAAAGTGTGATTGTGGAAAAAGGAAGAGAAGGTCAGACATGCTAGAATTTGATGTCCCTCTTGGTCTGCCACACTGAGGGAGGTACCCGGATGAAGCAGAATGAATATGCTCATGTGGAACTAGAAAAACAATACTGTTGTGGCTGCCTGAAGGCCTGACATTCAGCTCCTACATTTACTAGTTGTGTGAACTAGGGCAAGTCATGTAACTGCCTGGTGTCTCAGTGTACTCATCTGTAAATTAGGGATAATACTTAGATTAATTTACTTCATAGGGTGATGGTGAGGAAAGCACTTTATAAACCTTAAATTGCTACTGAAATATTAATTATCTTTGTCACATCTCTCTCACCTAGGTTTGGATCCTACAAGACCCCCAGAAGAAAATGCCACCAGTTTCATGAACCATGTTACTCCTGAAGGGACCCAGCCCACCTGGGATGGGGATATCCCTGCTATTAACCAAGGTGAGGACACTTTGCTTTCCTATGCTTGACCTGGAGAAAGTGTTCAGGATCTTTGGAAATGTCTCCCATGGACTAATTAGCAACTAATAGAATACCTACCATGGTCTATGTGGGAATGGGGGAAACGGAGAGAGAAGGGAGGTAGCCTAAACATATACCCATACATATAAACTGTCATTATATATTACATATAGCTTTGTTAAAGAAATATACAAAAATTATCTCACCTGATTGATCTTCAATAGTGGGTAGTGTGAGAGTATCATTCTCCCCATTTTACAAATGAGGAAACTGAGGCCCAGAGAGGTGGAATAGCTTTCCCAGGATCACACAGCTCCTATTAGAGTTTGGACTTGAGCCCCTTGAATTCAAGGCACCACACTGTGTTTAGATTTATAAGATGGGGCCCTGAATCTCAAGGAAGAGAATCCTATTTAGTTGGGGAAATAAGACGCAGATATGAGGTAAGATAATGAATAACATAGACAGCATGTGATTAGAAGAGTTTCTCTTTATACTAACAAGCTTAGCCTGGGGGCCCTCAGGTCTCCACTTTTGAATTGAATTGTATTGAAGGCAGGGATTGATGGCCACCAGGGGGCACTCCGGACAGTTATGCTCAGGTGCCTCTCTGAGCCCAGTTTAGACCTGTGGTTAGAAGCCTGAACTCTAAGGCAAAATGTGGTCTCATTTCTCCATCCCTCCTGCGCACTTCCCCCCAACTCCCTTAGGAATCCTTTTGTTTTGTTTTCAGATGATGGAAGTCATCTGCCTCCTACATTTCTGGGTTGGCTTTTTAGATCCGAGGCAAACCACTGAGTCCTGAATTAGGAGACTATCATGGTGACCGAAGGACATTGGCACATGTACAACGAAGAGTTGACTCCCCCTGTTCCCTCCAAGAGGAAAAGAACTTAGCGTTAAGGCCCAGAGTCCCCTCTCCGAGAGCCTCCTTAGTCTCTAACAGGCTCCACTGAGCAGGTAGCTCTCTGTCCTCCCTAGCTCTGGCATGCCCAAGTTCCCCTGGGCCTAGGCCTGGGTAAGAAGAGAAAGCCTATCCTTCCTTAAATCACACTAATTGTTGACATTTATATAGCACTTCTATGGCTATCAAGAGTTTTATAGATTTTTATCTCATTAAGAACTTGTAGTGACATGACATAGATAAAACTCTTCTAAAACTTTATTATCTGAACGCTCTGACCTCACATGGGCAGCTTGGTGGTGCAGGGGATAGAGCTCTGGGCCTGAAGCCCAGAAGACTCATTTTTCTGAGATTAAATCTGGCCTCAGGCAATTATTAGCTGAGTGACCTTAAACAAGTCACTTAGCTCTATTTGCCTCAGTTTCCTCATCTGTAAAATGAGCTGGAGAAGGAAATGGCAAATCACTTCAGTGTCTTTGCCAAGAAAATTCCAAATGGGGCCACTAAGTCAGACATGACTGAAACGACTGAACAACAGTAACAGCCTTAGATATGATTACAGTCTCATTATGGAGAACAGAGTAATTTAATTTTTTTTTAGATTGAACATCCTGTAGGCATCTAAAATTCAGCATTTCTAAAACTGAACTCCTTATCATTCCTCAAACTTACCACCTTCCCAAATTGCCCCATTTCTGCCAAGGCCACCAGTATCCTTCCAGACCCCCCATGTTTGGGACTTGAGTGTTATCGTTGATTCCTCACTCTCATTCACTTTATAGCTTCTAGGACAGAAATGGGGAATCTTGTCATCTCCATAACCTCTTTTCTATCTATCCCTTTTTCTTCCCTCAGAGCCACCACCTTAGTTTGAGGGGAATAAGCATTTATTTAGTCCCTATTATGTGCCAAGCACTGTGCTATGTGCTTTTTACAGTTATTTTCTCATTTGATCCTCAACCCCTGGGAGGTAGATATTATCGTTGCCATCCCCATTTTACAGCTGAGGAAACTGAGGCAAAATGGATGTTAAGTGATAAACCCAAGGTCATATACCTGTTAAGTATCTGAGGCCAAATTTGAACTTGGGTCTTCCTGACTCAGGACCAGTACTCCGTTCAATGTGCCACCATTTGCCTCTTCGGCCCTCATCAAGGGGGGCAGGGGAGAAACATGATTACGTGATCAAGTCCTCATCACCTCTGGACTAAATTATTGCAATAGGCTCCAAACTGGTATGCTTGCCTCTAGTACCGTTTCCCCTCTCCAATCCATCCTTCACAGGGCTTCCAAGGTGGTTTTCCTACAGTAAAGATATGATTGTGTCTCGTCTGTCTCTCCTTATGAAGTTTAGAAACAAATATGAATTCCTTTGTTTGGCATAGAAAGTCCTGAATCTGGCCCCAGTCAATCTTTCCAGTCTTCTGACACCTTTCCCCTCTTCATACACATTCTGATCCAGTCCAAACATTCTTCTTCTTGGTCCTCTGATGTGACTCTCGTCTCTGGAGTTCTGCGCTGGCTCCATGCCCACAATGCATTCCCTCCACATCCCAGACTCAGAGAATCCCCAATTGTCCTCAAAGTACAGTTTAAGTAACACTTCTCAGAGAAGCCTTTTCTACCTCTGCCTTTCCCCAAAGTATAGTTCTTTTATACATACCCACACAAGCTCATGTTATTTCCCCTGGCTAAACTGTAAGCCCTTTGAGGGCAAAGACCCTTTTACTTTCGTGTTTGTATTCTCACTTCCTGACATGATGCCTGGCATGTTATAGGTGCTTGTTGATAGATGTATCAATTAATATTCTCTGACCCTGTTGAGGGGGAATAGTAAGAAGGGACAAAGACTTCAGTTTAGAGCGTTTCTCAGACACTTTTTAGGTATGTGACCCTGAGTTAATCACTTAATTTTTCTGAGCCTCAGTTTCCCCATATGTAAATGAGGATAATAATAGTAGTGATATCAGAGTTTTTGTGATGATCAAATGAGACATTGCACATAAAAGTGCTTTTTAAACCTTAAAACCTTATAGAAAGACCAGATATTACTGTTATTATTAATTATGTATTAGTAAATGTAATGTAATTTTTATTTAAATATTTAATTTTTAATTTAATCAATTTATTTAAATATTTATTTAATAATAATGAATGTAATTAAGTAATATAAATTAATAATTATAAATAATATTAATGTGATAATCAATAATAATTATCAATATCCTCATCATCATTAAGATTATATGAATCTTCAGCTTTCATCTCCAAATGGGAAGGAGAAGTTGGAAAAGAAGGGTGGAGCTAGGCACCTTCCATTGCTTGTACCCTGTCTAGGAACAATGGGTCCTTAATAATGCTACTTCTTAGAGGTGGTTGTTCACTCATGTCTTACTCTACGTAACTCCACTAGGGGTTTTCTTCCCAGAGATACTGGAGTGGTTTGCCATTTCCTTATCCAGCTCATTTCACAGATGAGGCAAACAGGCTTAAGTGACTTTCTCAGGATCATACAACTAGTAAGTGTCTGAGGCCAGATTATGTTTACATAGCACTTTACCAAAATTGTCTCATTTGATCCTCAAACAAGTCTGGGAGGAGGGTAATATAAACGTTATTACATCCATTTTATGGATGAGGAAACCAGGCTTGGAGAGGCTAGGTAATTTGCCTATGGTCACACAGTTAGTAAGTATCAGAAAGATACAAACCGCGTCTCCCTAACTCCATCTAGTTGTCTACTATGATCCACTGTCCTGTCTAGTTTCCAGTCATTTGTACCAGACCAGGGAATCACTTTCTTACCTCTCCAAGGCTCTATCAAACATGAAACAAAGCAGCCAGGTGCTTTGATCTCTTTGGAGGTGGGTGGGGTGAGAGAAGATCCAAGAAAGACTGGGGGAGGAAACAACTGGGGTGGGGTAGGGGGAGCAGGGGAGGAATCCCCCAACATCTCAGGCAGGCAGTGCTCCTGGAATGGCTCTCTGGGTCTGGTAGCTGCTCATCACATCTGTTGTAGGAGGGTCATAGGAGATAGTCTGTCCCAGGGCTGTCCTGTCCCTTGGCACTTCTTTGTGTGACAGAAAGGATATGAGTTAGGAGGAAAGTGATTATGGATTGAATTGTGGCCCTGGGCTCAAGGTCAGTACTGTAATGGGTCCAGAGAAAATGAGTAGTCAAGGAGAGCCCTTGCCCTGAGGCTCTGGAGAGAATCTGTCCAGTGATACACAGGGCATGGATGGAACCTAGTTCAGGAAAAGAGAAAAGAGTGGGTACTAGGGCAGGTGCCTGAGCCCAGGCGGATGACACAGAACCTGTACCAGTCACCTGTGTTGGGTCTCCAGCTGGACTTCGAGGAGCATTGAAGATCAGGTTAAGAAAAGGAGGCCAAGTTGGATTTCCTCTAAGATTTCTGTAGATGAACCCTACAAGCCTGCATCAAACGTCTTCCTTTCTTCCTCAATTTGGTTGTGGAAATAGTAGGAAGAGTTCCACCATCCCCACTGGCTCTTAGTGTATGGGGAGAGGGTAGGTGTTTACCTTAAATTGTTCTGGCACCTGGAACAAAGGCCAGAAACTCTTCTTGATTCTGTCCTTATTCAGGGGAGAAGCAGGACTTCTCTGATAGGTCCTCTTTATCCCAAATCTCTTCCTTTATAGGTCTTATCCCTGAAGAATCCCCAGAGAACAGTTTCCTTGTGGAAGGCGACATCATCAAGGCAGTAAGTAAGGGGGAGATAACTATGATATCCATTTCTATGGTACTTGGAAGTTTACCAAGTATTTTCCCCATTAAAGTCTTGGGGAGGTAGTTCAAGCAGAAGTAGTATTGCCATTTTACAGATGAGGGGACTGAGACTCAGAGGTTGTGACCTGTTTTTAAAAATATATACATATTTATGTGTATGTGCATGTGTATATATGTATGCACACATGTACATATGTGATATATATATGTGTGTGTGTGTATGTCACAGGTTGTGACTCAGCTATACTGACGACCAGGACAGAAGGGGGATGCTGGATGAGAGCCAAAGGAAGGACATTGTTTACTAATGTGCTATAGAACCAGGGTCTCTGAATGGAAGATCTTTCTTTCTAGCTTTCTTTCCTTGGATAGAAGAATGCTGAAAATGAACACATTTTCTGATCTCTCCTATATCCTTTAACACTCCTTTTCTACTTAAAAGTAGGACTGTAAGAAATACAACATGGGTCTTTTTTCTGTGTTTGTGTGTGTATACATACATATATATGTATGTGTGGTATATACCTACATTTATGTATATGTATATGTGTGTATATATATATATGGAATATTCCTAAATACCTTTGTTCTGTACTAGCCCAAGATTCTATTCTTATGGGGGAACTAAGGGATGTGTTGTATAGATGCAAGACTGGCTCCCTTAAGGCTTTCATCCAAGATTAGATGTTTTCAAATATCCCAAACTCCATTTTAAATAATATTTTCAGTTTCTTCTATTACCATACTTATCTCAAATACCCTTCTATCTTCGCCTCCCAGAGAGCCACTCTATATAATAAATAGTATTTTTTTAAGAGAGGAATAAAAAGGTCAGCACAACTGATCAGTACATTAAAACAGATTGAAAACTTGTGCAATGTGTAACACCTGTGGACCTCTCATTTCCTCAGAAAGTGTCATTACATATCTCTTTAATCAAGTCCCTCATGATCTCTATGATTTTGTTATATTTAATTTGATTTTTTTGGTTGTGTAGTTGTTTTCATTTAAGTGGTCATAGTCA
Organism: Notamacropus eugenii; assembly: GCF_028372415.1. NCBI lineage: Eukaryota > Metazoa > Chordata > Mammalia > Diprotodontia > Macropodidae > Notamacropus > Notamacropus eugenii. Next base: position 606,797,051 of record NC_092872.1, on the reverse strand, counting down.
TGTTTCTTGTTTTCTTGGTTCTGCTTACTTCAGCTCTGCATTGGTTCATGGAGATCTTTCCATGCTTTTCTGTATTCGTCACATGCATCATTTCTTACAAAATAGTAACATTCTACTACATTCATGTGAAACAATTTGTTTAGCTATTCCCCAATTGAGGGGGTTATTTTGCTTCCAATTCTTGGTGATCACAAAAAGTGCTGCTATAAATATTTTGGTGTTTATAGAAATTTTCTTCTTATTAATGGCTTCCTTGGGATATAAGCCCAGTAATGGTGTCTCTAGTTCAAAAGGTATGGGCATCTTAGTCACTTTATCTGCAAATTCCTATTTGCTTTTCCAAAATTCTACAGCTCCACCATCAATATATCAATGTGCTTATTTTTCTACGACTCCTCCAACATTGACTGTTGCCATTTTTTTGTCATTTTTTGGTCATTTTTGCCAATTTGCAGAGTGTGAAATGAAACTTCAGGATTGTTTTGCTGTACGTTTTTCTTATTAGTGTTTTGGAGCATTCATTAATGTGACTCTGAATACTTCTCAATTCTTTTGAGAACTGTTTGTTCATATCCTTTGACCACTTACGTATTGGTAATAGCTTGTTATTTAGTTGTTTTTTCAGTCATATCTGACTCTGTGACTCCATAAGGGATTTTCTTTGGCAAAGATCCTAGAGTGGTTTGCCATTTCCTTCTCTAGCTCATTTCACACATGAAAAGACTGAGGCAAACAGAGTTAATTGACTTGCCCAGGGTCACACATCTAATAAATAGCTGAGGCTAGATTTGAACTCAGGAAGATAAGTCTTCTTGATTCCAGAGCTGGCACTCTATTCACTCTGCCACTTAACTGCTGCAATGGGTAATGGATATTTGTTTTATATAAATTCATTCTTTATATGTCTTAGATACTAAACCCTCATTAGAGAAATTTGATTCAAAGATTATTTTTTCCCTATTTAATCAAATCACTTCCCTTCTGAATCTGGGTGTATTAATTTTGTCTATACGGAAACTTTTTTAATTTCAAGTAATCAGGTATCCATTTTTTCTTTTATAATTGCCTTTATCTTTTGTTTGGTTAAAAATATCTCTCCTACCCATAGCTATGAGAGGCATATAAATCTATTTCTCTTCTAATTTTTAAAAATATGATCTTTATTATTAAGTCACATATCCATTTAGAATTTATTGTAGAATGTGGTATAAGCTTAATTTTTGTCAGACTGATTTATAGTTTTCCCAGCAGTTTTTATCAGATAAGGGGTTTTTGCCTAGGTAATTTGTTTTCCACATAATCAAACAGTGGGTTCCTAAGTTGTATTGTTTTTGAGTCTCCCTTATCAAGTCTGTTCCATTCATCTATTTTTTAAACCAATGACATGAGTTTTAATTTTTAAATCATACATTCATTTTGAGATTATTATGGTATATGGTGTAAGATGTTGGTCTAAACTCAGTATCTGCCAAACTGCCTTTCATTTTTGCCAGCAGTACTTGTCCAAAAAAGAGGAAATTATGTTCTTGGGTTTGTTTAACATTGAAGTATTTAGCTCAATTGTTTCTTATTTTTCTTTGTCTGATCCATTAACCTACTTTTCTATCTTTTTTTAAGCCTAGAACCAAAGAGTTTTTATAATATAATGCTTTATAATATAATCTGAGATCTGGAAGTACTATTCCCCCTTTATTCCTTCCACTTAAATTTTTTTCTTGACATTCTAGATCTTTTCTTCCTCCAAATGAATTTTTGTTTTTATTTTGTCTACCTCCATAAAATTATCCTCATGGCAGTTTAATTGGTATTTAACTTGAGTTTTTAACTTCCTGCTAATTGTTGTCTTTTATCCATCCCATGCAAAGATTGTTCTCCTTGTCAGAGAAGCCAGAAGCAAAATTAGTCTGGTAGTTCTGTATTCTGTCATTTTCTGTTCTTCTATCTATTATGAGGAAGGATCCTGTCTCTTTTTTGTTTTTCCTCTTGACTTCAATGTTGTTTTAAGGAAAAGGAGGCTTTTTTCCTTCTCCCACATCTTTAGCATTCTTTGCCAGCGTTAGCTCATTCTGAACTATAGAATTCCTGACAAGAATCCTCTAAGGCCATTTTTTTCTTTCATATTCATCCTCTAATACCTGCCCTTGCTTCCATCTTCTATGTATGCCTTAAAAGATAAAGATCTAGGTGAATGAGGTTTGTTTCTAGCCAAATTGATTCACTTTTCATTTTCATTGGAATTGTTTGGCACTTCAGAATTTCATTTTTGAGACTGACTTCTCATCCCTCTTGGGTGTGCTTTTGTTTATATTCTTGCCCACTTTTACGCTCTCTCTCTCAAAGCTTTTTTGTTTTAGTTTTGTTTTCTTATCAGTTATTTTATCTGAACCTCTTGTGTAACCTCCCTCCTCTACCACCACCATTACTTTTTTGGTGACAAGGCAAAATTAATTGACACAGTGATCCTGCCTGACAGCCTATACTGTATTCTGCATTTGGAGTTTGGGCTGACTTTCCTTGAAGAATCTAAGGCCCATATACAGATTCTTTCCCTGACCCTCTGGATACCAAAATCTAGGATGTGTGTTGGGTTACTCACAGCTCTCCTCTCTTTTTCTGTCACATATTTTAAAGTAGGTGGTTGCTTCTCTTTAAATTTCCTCTCCCTTCTGGTTTAGCAAACTCCTTGTGGGAGAAGCAGATTTAGGCCTGAAAGAAAGAAAACGTTTTACCCATTATAGTTCCCCGCCAGTGGAATGGGCTACCTCAGGAGGTGGTGCATTTTTCCTCACTAGAGGACCATAGGTCTTCAAGAGGTCTTGCTAGCTGTGGTGGAGAAAGTTCTTTCAGGTTAATGTTGGATTAGTTATCCTCTGGGCTACCTTCTAATTCTGTGATTCTGAGAAGTTATGATGACCAGTTCTGGATCCCACTCAACTAAGGACAATGTATCCATTCGCTTGTGTCTCCTTAATGGATCCTTGTCGCACATTGCCTCTGGTAGCTGGACTGGGGACGCTCACTCAGAGCTCTAAGTAGTGACTTAGGGGATGGGAATCTGTTCTTCAATAATAAGTTTCTTCTGGAATGTAAGGATTAGTGTGGTAATGGAGAAAGTTGACCATCTCAGGGGGAAGTCTGGTGGGCTTTGTGGAAAGCCCCATTTAATGCAAATAATGCCTATTATGTACAAGATACTGAGCTTGATTCTAAGAAAAGAAATGAAGATATAGTAGGGTCCCTTGCCTACCAATGACTCCTAATTGAAGGTCCTTGGCATAGTCAATTCTAAGCAAAATTGAGAAGTTTGAGGAGGTTTTTCTTTGGCGACCTTCATTTCTCCTTTCTGTATCACTTTCTCTATCTCTTCCCCCCACATCCCTCCTTCTCCAAAGGATCTCATATTTTTTGTTTAAAATACTTAGAAATTTAAATCAAGAGCTCACCGTTCAAGATCCTTTGCATTTTAAACCATTTCTAAGTGTAGAATGTTTTACACACACACACATATACATGGGCATATGGGTATACACACATACATAGTACGTGCATGCATATACAAACACATATAGTACCTGGATCACTCCCTTACATGTAAAGGCTCTGTTAGGTCCCAATTATTTTGTAGATTCCCCATTCATTCAAAAGGTAATGAGCCCCTTCCAATGTGTTTACTTTTACTAGTAAGTCAGAGACACAAATAAATTCAAAGCAAAGACATTTAATAAAATAGCTTTGTAAGAAAAGTAGTGATAGAACATTTCCCTTGTATGTCTAGGACCCACTTTCCCACAAACATATGTATTATTAGTGGAAGAATGGGAATACATTAGACATGCTCATAGGGAACATGAGACCAGCTAATGTCTCTGACAGCAAAGGATCATGCTATCTTCTGGTGATATCATCAAGTTTCTCTCTCTGAACTTGCTTCCTGCTGATCTCCCTTTCCCAGTTTGGTGCTGAATCTGTGAACCTTTTGACATCAGTTCAGGAATACGTATATGGGCCCAACTTTCTTCAGGGAAAGTCTGCTTCTTGATCTCTCCTGGGCTTTTCTGCTTCTGCTACATGTGTCACTTTGCTATTCTCATAGTCCTTTCTAGGTAATTTTCCCTTCTACCAGCTTCAAGGTTTCATCTCTTCAGGATTCTGTACCTGCCAAATAGTTACCATACACTAGCAGACTAGAACTGAGAAACCTCTCCCTAACAAGGGCAGGCTGATAGCTCTTTTAGTCGCGGTCCAAGCATCCCCAGCTAACAAAAGATACACACAGAATGTCCCCTGAAATGATATTTAGCAGTTTCGTCTTCACCTTATATTTGTAGCAGTCCTTTGTCATCAACAACTCTCTGACTTAGAAATTCTTAAGAGCCTCTTGACTTAACATGCAAATGAATTTGAGTGGTCAGCACAAGAGGTAAACAAAGGTGAAAAAAATCAATGTTAACTACCCACTTCACCTGAATTCTAACCTTTATTATGTATGTAATTATGTATGTCAGCTGCTAAACCTTCTAGCTTTGCTATTATATTTTGGTCAGTGGAGGTGGGTGAGTGGGAAAACTTATTATCTCCCTCTACATATTAAACAAATTTTAAGCCTCAATCAGCAGGTGAGGGAGGCCGTGGCAAAGGAAAGGTTCTGCTTATTAGGAGTTACATAATTTTCCCTGAAACTTATCAATTGAATAAAGTAAGATATGATTGGATTTAGTTTGTATTATGTTTATCATGAACTAGCTTTTATCCTCTAATCCAAAGTTTGCCAACATGTGGGCAGTGAACATCCAGGTACAGAGGGGCCAGGGAGCTATTACAATGGTTCCACCAATCCTTATGTATACCAATGTCCCAATTGTCTGGGACATTGAGAGATGAAATGACTGGCCCAGGATCATATGGTCAAATGTGTCTGTAATAGGATTTGAACTTGTCTTCTTGACTCTTAGGCCAGCTGCGTATCAACTATGCTACCCTGCCTTTCTGTCAAGCATTTTTTCTCCATTAGCAGATATTAAAAATAAAATTGTTTTTATGTAGGAGTTGGTAATATATATACACACACACGCACACGTATATATTTACTTTGAAAAGGGTCTTCATAATCAAAAAAGTTGGAAACCACTGATTTAGTTCTTTTATTTCTTATTTTCCCAACCAGTTCATTAATTCCCTGAGGGCAGGGGCTGAATCTTCTAATTGTCCTACAGTACCTTGCACAAGACTAGTTCCCCAGGTTTTCAAGAACTAGGTGTTCCATACCATACCCGAATCAAACCTCTGATGTTGATAATTCTCTCCTTGGTCTCCTGGTAAGGCTAGCTCTGCTCTTTGTCCAGGAACAGTGAGAGGAGGTTTAAATGTGGGATTATGGTGGGAGGTGGGGAAGATAAAAGCTGTAGGAGTAGCTGTTTACCACTCAGTTCAAAACTAGGCTACAAGTTCATGGGATGGATAATATTTGTTAGTATCTACTATGTATCCGACCCTGTAGTAAGTGCTGTGGGAGCCACAAATAAATCCCTTCCATAAAGGAGTTTATAATGTGATTGATGAAGGAAAAGTAATACATCCAGGCTATGAACACAGACCCAAAAAGGAACCATCTCATTGATACAATGAATATTTTTTTAATTGCACAGAAATCCTAATAATTTAAGGTGTTGAATGCTCAAGACAATTTTATTGGTACCTTTGTTTTATATGTCAGTCATTTCCTGATATTCCTCCTCCCTTTCCCCTTATTGAATTGCCCCTAATAATAAAAAAACAATTAAGCCCAACCAACCAAGTCACTGTGTCAGGCAGCAAATGCAACATTTTGCATTATGGTCTTCCATCTCCCTAACAAGTCCTGAAAAGTGTGCTTCATCATCTGTTCCCTGGGACCAAGCTTGACCATGACAATGAATTGGGGTCTAGCTGGTCATTTGTTGTTTATATTCTTGTAGTGGTAGAGTATACCATTTCTGGTTCTGCTTTCTTTGGTCTGTATCAATTCACAGAAGTCTTCCTATGTTTCTCCAAGTTCCTTGTATTCATTGCTTGGGGTGCTTAATAATCAAAGTAGACCTTTTAAAAATGTAAATGACTATATCCTAATCTGTTTTCTAAGACTGAACTTTCATAAAATGGAATATGAATGTGCAAAAGGAAGGCGAAGTTAGGTAATGTCATGATCCCATTTAGATCATGTCTCACTGTTTAACAAAGAGCTTTTCTTCACAGTTGCCTTGTGATGTAAGGGCTCATACCACTTCTCTCCTGGACTATTGCAATAGTCTCCTAAATAGATTCCCTCCCTCAAACCTCTATTTTCTTCATTTCATTGTTCTTGCAACTACCAAAGGGATTTTCCCCAAGACTGGGTGGTCTCTTGTACTTTCTAAACTCCCATGGTTCTGTATTGCTTCTTTGAGAAAATACAAACTTATCTGTTTGATAAAGTTTTTCATGACTGGACCTCAGCCTATATTTCCAGACTCATTATATGTTGTACTCTTTTCTTTCTTTCTGTTCTTCATATGACACCACATCTCCCATCTCCCTCATCTCTCCTGTATCTATTAGTCATCCCCTATATACCTGCAATGCATTCCCTATTTATTTCTACCTCAAAAAATCTCTTGCTTCCTTTAAGACTTAGTATAAGCACTGTCTTCTAAATATAATTTTCCTTTATTTCTTCTCCCATGAGTCCCCAATTGTTAATGCCCTCCCTCTCTAAGCTTTCGTTCAGTCATTTCAGTCATGTCCTCTATGTGACCCCATTTGGGTAGATCCTAGAGTCGTTTGCCATTTCCTTCTCCAGTTCATTTTACAGATAAGGACACTGAGGCAAACAGGATTAAGTGACTTGCCAGGGTCACACAGCTGGTAAGTATCTGAGGTCAGATTTGAACTCAGGACGATGAGTTCAGTTTTGGCACTCTATCTACTGTATCATCTCACTGCCCTCTACATACATACATATATGTGTATACACACATATGTTTTGTCTCCTTAGAATGCAAGTTCCTCAAAAAAAGGGATGTTTTCTTTTTATCTTTGAATCTCAAGTGCCTGGCCCATAATAGGTGCTTAATAAATGCATATTGATTGACAGGGTAGAAATTTAGAGGAAGAAAGTGAGGATGGTGATGTTGGAGACAATTTGTTCAATTATTTTGTGGTGTCTGACTCTTTGTGACCCCATTTAGGGTTTTCTTGACAAAGATACTAGAGTGGTTTGCCATTTCTTTCTCCAGTCCATTTTATGAAAGAGAAAACTGAGGTAAATGGGTAACTTGGTGGTGAAGTGGAGAGAGTGCCCAGACTGGAGTCAGGAAGACTCATCTTTCAGAGTTCAAATCTGGCTTCAGACACTTACCAGCTGTTTGATCCTGGGCAAGTCACTTAAACTTGTTTGCCTCGGTTTCTTCATTTGTAAAATAAGCTGGGGAAGGAAATGGTAGACCATTCCAATATCTTTGCCAAGAAAACCCCAAATGGTGTCATGAAGAATTGAGCATGACTGAAAAATGACCAAATGAAAAAAAAATTACGTAGAAGAAGGAAAGACTCTAATAGAAGTGATAATGGCCAACTCTTCCTTCTCTTCATCATAGAAACTCAAAAGTAGCTCAGTGAGAGTGTATTCTCCTTGGATACCTGGATTTTCTTCCATGACTTTGTTCTTGTCTGTGACTATCTACTTTCCTAGACTTTCTGCAGGGTGAAGGGTAAAGAGCATTTGGCTTGCTGTTATGGGTGGACTAGGGTAGCAGATGAATGACTTGGGTGTTCTCTGATGTAGGAGGGTGCGGGTGGTAGCTGAGGAGGGGAGGTGAACATTTTGAGACTCAGTGGGCCCTCATTATCTTCTCTTATTCTATCCTCAGCATCCCTTCCAGATGTTTTCTGCTGCCAGTTTCAAATGGCCCAAGAAGGACGGAATTGTAGAGATCCCATATCTTTTCTCCAGTAAATATGGTAAGTAGAGGCCCTGGGCTGCTTCCTAGATGTTGGGAACCTGGCAGAGTGATGTGGGCAGCAAGCCGGGAAATAATAAAAAAAATTTGTGGCTATTTTACTTATCCTGTTTGGGTCATTCTCGGGTCTCTCTTATTTCATGGCTCTATGCCTGGTGTTTCTTTGTCTTCTTTTTCCAACTCTCTGTTCACCTGGACCTCTTCCTACACAGTCTTACTAAGGACTTTCCTAGTGATAGTCCTTCTACAGGCCTCTCTGGGCCTCGAGAAGTTTTAAAAAAAAATTATCGTTGTCGTCGATCAGTTGTTTCAGTCATGTCGGACTCTTTGTGATCCCATTTGGGGTTTTCTTGGCAAGGACACTGGAGCTGTTTGCCATTTCCTTCTCCAGTTCATCTTACAGATGAGAAAACTGAGATAAAGAGGGTTAAGTGACTTGCCCAGAGTCATACAGCTACTAAGTGTCTGAAGCCAGATTTGAACTCATAAAGATGAGTCTTCTTGGAAAATTAGAACTGGAAGGGGCTTGAGAAAATATCTAATCTGGTTCTCTCATTTTATAGCTAATATGTTGAATGACAGGATCAGTTTCCAAAAATATCTTAATAGGTTAGAATTCAACAAGATGAAAATGAACAGGGAAAAATGTAAAGTCCTGCATTTAAGTTAGAAAAAAAATCAATATGAAAAGTACAGTATGTCCAAGAATGTGCTAGAGTTGTCTTGAACTGACTCTATAGAACCTGGCATTAGAGAATTTCAATATGAGCATTTACACCTTGGAAATTGGTAAGTGTTCCAAATCAGGAGTTGATTTATTGCTTTGTTGATTGTCTCAGCTTAAGAAAGTGAGGGGAAAATGTTAATAATGCAGATTAAACTAAAAGATTTTGTTTACATTTTTTGATAGTCGAGTTAAACATTTAGTATGGCTTAATGGCAGTTCATATGAAAGACTCATGGGTATTAGCTGATATCAGGTTCAATATAAGCCAACAGTGGGACTTATAATTATAGTGTATACCATTCTCCTTGTTCTACTTTCCTTGTTTTATATCAATTCATGTTTTCCCATGTTTTTCTAAGTTTCTTATATTTATTGGTCAAAGGACTAGATGTTTTCAGTGAAGCCCCCAAAGTCTGGGACTGTATTACTAGAATGATAGTGTTAGAAAAAGGAAAGTAATCATCTCACTCTAGTGGTCTGATCCCATTTGGGCACCAGAACTGGGTTCATTCTGGGTGGTACTTCTGAAAAAGGACAAAGCTAAAATGTTCAGAGGTCATTTGCTAGGATGGTGAAAAGTCTGGATGCCATATTGCAAGGAGGAGTTGGAGGAGTTAGAGATGGATGGTATGGAGAAGAGAAGAAGTAGGGGGCCATGATGTCCATCTTCAGCATATGAAGGGATTTCAATGAAAAGAGGATTCTGGTTCGTTCCAAAGGGCAAGACTGGTACCAATGAGTAGAAGTCATAGCAAGGTAGAATTCAACTCAGTTATTAGGAAGACCTTAGTAACAAGAGCCGTCCAAAATTAGAATGGGTTGCTCAGGAAGCACTAAGTCCTCCATCACTCCATCTGGAAGTGTTCTAGCAGAATTTGGATGACTATCTGTTGTGGCCTTGAAGAAGGAATTAAATAACAAGGGATTGAACTACATATCCTCTCGGGTCATCTTTAACTCTGGGACTTTATGAAACTAAGGCAAAGAGGATTCCAGCTTGCTCAAGATCATAGAGCTAATTAACTCCATGTATCCTGATTCCTAGGACAGTGTTCTTTCTCTCTTTTCCACACTACCCTTCTCTGAGATTCCATTTTGGGAGGTTTTTTCCCCTCCCTGCAAATTACCCTGAAAATGTGGAAGGTGGGGCAAGGGCTTTGGCATTTGAGGTGAAGGTAAGACACAGATGCTGAGTCCTCCATCTGTTTGGTGGGGATGCTAAAGGCAATTCACATCTGTGTTGTCTTCCCTCTAGATCAGCCCAGCCGGGAAGTCATTCTGGAGGCTTTTGCTGACTTTGAGCACTTCACTTGTGTTAGGTTTGTTCCTCGGACAAACCAGAACGACTTTGTTTCCATTATTCCTATGTCTGGGTAAGTGCCTCTGATTGGTGGGTAGGGGTGGGATTCAGATGACCCTTTATAGCATCTGTTCTTTTTTCCTCCTGGTCCCATTCCCCCATATCTTTCCATGGAGCTCCACAGGTGTAGGATATGTGAGCAATAATCTAATGGCTAAGCCTATCGTCTTCCCTACTGTCCCCTAAGGGTTGTTTCCTAGATCTGCCTAACAGCATGAGAGTCCAGACATGTACTTGTTGGGGGAGGGGCTAGTTTCAGAAGGGCAACTAGGTGGCAGAGTGGATAAAGTGCCAGGTCTGGGATCAGGAAGAGCTGAGTTCAAATGTGATTCCACACACTCGCTATGTGACCCTGGACAAGTCACTTAACCCTGTTTGCCTCAGGTTCCTCATCTATCAATGAATTGGAGAAGGAAATGACAAGCCGCCACCTCAATAGGGGTCACAAAGAATCGAACATGACTGAAATGTCTAAACAACAGCAAAGTTTCAGGAGGAGGCCTTGAGAATTATAGTAATAGGATGTGGAATCCCCAACCTCAGGTTCCTTGGAACCACAGGAACCAGCTGGAAGGGACCGGGTCCAACTTCCTGCTTGGAAGATAAATTACCTATATAATATTTCTGGAAAATGGTCAATCCAGGTTGCAGAAGGTTCACTCCCTACCTGTGTGACCTTGGGGAAATTATTGAACTTTTCTGAAACTTGGTGTTGGGGCCAGAAACTGGGAAAGTATGAATTGCATTCTCTCTCTCTTTCTTTCTTCCTCCTCTCTCTCCCCCCTCTCTTTCATTCTCCTTCCCTCTCTCTCACTCTCCCTCCCTCTCTCTGTCTGTCTGTTTCTCTCTCTCTCTCTCTCTCTCTCTCTCTCTCTCTCTCTCTCTCTCTCTCTCTCTCTCTCTCTCTCTCACACACACACACACACACACACACACACACACACACACACACACACACACACACACACACACACACACACACACACACACACTGCCACCAGCAGTAGCTAGGACTGCTGTGCAGACCTGAGGAAGCAGAGTCTCTGAGTGGTCCATTGTAGCACATGATGCCAAATAGCAACCCTGACCTTGGTCATTGGCAATAAGTGTGGGACCCTATGCAGTGGCCTGTAGTTGAAAGAACTGTAGAGGACAAGAGGGTAGTGGTCCCCTGGCCTTCAGCAGCCCAGGCTTTGAAGAGGATAATGACTTTGAACTTCATAGACAGTAGCAGGATGATGGACAAGGCAGTGGTGCCCTGGCCTGTGGCACAACAGATCTGATATTGGTGACAATGTCCAGTGGGAAAATTGTTGTGCTTTACAGGAGCTCTGAGATGATGACCTTGTGAGTGTTGCAAACAGCAGCTTTGATGGCGCCTGTAGTGTAGAGAAGAGGACATCAGGAGCCCAATTTGCAGGCATTAGAAGCTTGGGACAGTAGTGTGGGCCCCAGCCAGCCATGGGAAGGCCTCAGGAGCAACCTCTGGCACAGAGTGTGGGCCAGCCTGGAGCAGCCTAAAGCCTAGCCTAGTGGCTGGCAAATGTATCAAGTCCATATGAACCTTTTTTGCCCTTTTGACGGTAACCCCTCAGCATTACTGCAAGGATGGAGCATGGACTATTGTGCTATGAAACTGACTTTTATGACTCTAGTTCCCTATGATATTGGTGGCTGGGGGGAGTAGTGCTACATGCCAGGAAGTGATGAGGTATGAGTTAACCCCTTAAACTCCCGTAATACCAATTAGCATTGTAAGTGAGGGATCTGTGGCACAGAGCTGGGGCAGTTGGGGTTAATTTTGCCCCCAAGTAGATTAATCAGGGACCCAGCTGTGGGCTCTTTGGACAAGAGTAGTTGAAAAGTTGCTTTCAGACTGGTCAGGGAGTTTCTGAGACCTTCATTCCTCCAGGGATTTCCTTGCTGACATCTTTTTAACCTTGGCATTGGCTTTTATTTGTTTTTATCTTTTGGTCTGTTTTTAGACTGCCTTGAAAATTGTTTCTACCCGAGGGTATCAGCACGATTTTAGCAAAAAGATTGTTTATTCAGACCCTCTGGCTCTGAGTGGTGTGTTGTACCAGATACAAGATAGTGACCTTGACAACTGGTTTCCCTTCTTTAGAGTGAGGGCCATGGATCATATTATAGCCAAAGCGAGTTTAGAGATCAGTTAGTCCAATCTCCTCATTTGACAGATGAGGAAACTGCGGCCTAAAGAAGTTAAATTAATCTGTTCAAGTCCACAAAGGTCAGTAGGCATCAGAAGTAGGATATGAACCTGGGTCCTGTGGCTTCAGAATCAGTGCTTGTTCTTTTGTACCAGACTACCTCCTTTTATACCATAAACTTTCTTTAAAAATATTTTCATCACTATTTCCATGTAATTGGTTTTCTTTGTCATCCTACATATTTTATTTTATGCATTTAAAAACATCCTTGGGGCAGCGAGGTAGCACAGTGGACACAGCAACTGCCCTGGAATCAGGAAGACCTGAGTTCAAATTTGACCTTAGATACTAGCTGTGTGACCCTGGGCAGGTCATTTAACCCTGACTGGCTCAAAAAAAATAATAAAAATATTCTTTTGAGAAGAGGTCTATTGACCTCACCAGACTCATGAGGTCCGTGACAGAAAATGGCTTAAGTGATTGATGAAGTCCCTTCTTTAGTGATCCTACCCTATACCCGGCTCAACCCCGGTCCCTCTTTTGGACAACTTTAATGAAGACATTCGTCTTCATATTTTGCCTCTCTCACTGTGGGCAAGTTTCCTCTCCTCTACCTGGGATGAAGTGATTCTTTGGTACTCAGGCTACGAGAGGAGGGCCCACTCTGCTTTTTCCCATGGTACTTTAGGTGCTTCTCCAGCGTGGGACATAGTGGTGGGATGCAGGTGGCCTCTCTGGCCCCCTTCTGCCTCCGGAAGGGCAAAGGCATCGTGCTCCATGAGCTCATGCATGTGCTGGGATTCTGGCACGAGCATTCCCGAGCTGATCGGGACCGTTACATCCACATCTCCTGGAAAGAGATCCGACCAGGTGAGTCCTGCTGCCAGGGGCCAGGGCCAGGGCTGTTGCACATGCACACTTAGCCCGGTGGGCATAGAAAGCTTAAACTTCAGCTTGGGGAGAACAGTTAATAGAAACGGAGGCAATACTTGTGTGAACCCTGGAAACTCCACTTGGGGACCTGGAATCAGAGAGTTTGACTGGTCTTTTGTACTTCAGACAGTGAGACTGTCTGCCCCATTTCTAGCACACAGCTAAGGAGGTCTAATTGCTGCCCCTGACTATCCCCCTGTGGGTTACTTTGGTCAAGATGAACCTTCCTCTTCTCTCTGGCTAACATCTATGCCAGGATCATATTTAATTGGTGTGTGTGTGTGTGTGTGTGTGTGTGTGTGTGTGTGTGTGTGTGTGTGTATTTGTGTGTGTATTTGTGTATCCATGTCCATCTTCCTACTGAGTTTTTAAAGCAGGGGAAGTATCTTATCAACACCAAATATTTCAATGTTTTTTATGTGCAGGGCACTATCCTAAGCATTCTGGGGGATATAAAACACTAACAATTCAACAAAAATTTCTTAAGTGCCTACTATAAGTAAGGTGCTGTGCTGGGCATCAGGGTGCAAAGACAAAAGTGAAATCATCCCTGCCCTCCAGAAGCTTTTGATTTACTCAGGGTAACACAACAGTATTCAGATAAGGAACAGGTTCAGAGACTTAGCCAAGATTACCTGTACTGTAAATAAGAATACAGAATGAGATAAGTAATTACAAAGTAATTTCAAAAGCAAAAGAACATTCACAAGGTAGAGAAGATCGGGAGAGCCCTTCAGATGGGTAGCAGTGAGCTTTGAAGGAGACTGAGGGTTCTAAGACACAGGAGGGGAGGAGGAGGAGTATGCCAGACATGGAGGACAAACTGTGCAAGGCTGAACAGGGACAATCCCGTGTGAGGGTCAAACAGCTAGAGGGCAGTTTGAGAAGAATTAAGGTTGTATGAAGGGAAATAATATGAAATAAGACTGGAAAAGCAGGTGGGGGCCACAGAGTAGAGAGCTTCCAGTGCTAGACTAGGGATTTTGTATTTATCCTGGAAACAATAGGCAACTGCAGGGGACACAAAAACAAAAATTCAAACCTGCAAACAGTCTGTGCCTTTAAGGACAACTCTTTAAGGCACAATCCCTGCCCTCCCGTTGAAGGTCTCGGTTTAGTTAGCATGGCTTACACAGACACACACAGACAGACAGACAGACACACACACACACACACACACGCACAGGCAGACAGACACGCACAGGCAGACAGACATGCACAGGCAGACAGACACACACACCAAAGAGTGACAAAGAAATGATAACTAATAAGTGGTGTAGCATTTTAAAGTGGAAGAAACGATCACTGTAGGGTGGGGTAGTCAGGGAAGGTTTTCTAGGAGAAGCAGGATTTGAGCTGGGGCCAGAAGAATTCAAAGAGTGTAGGGAGAAGAAAAGGAAGACATTTCCTTTGTGGGGAACTACAGAGAATGGAAAATGTGGCCCATCTGGGGGACAGTGAGCACTCTAAATTGACTAAAAAGAGAGTTCTCATAGGGGAGTCGTAGGAGATAGAGAGCACACTGACTCAAGGAGGCTGGATTTTATCTTATAGACAGTGGGGAACTATTGAAGGTTTGTGAGCAAGTGAGTGACAGGATGAAAGTCAGTGTTCCATGTCTTAGAATACTGAATTCAGAGTTAGAGGAACTGGGTATGAATCCCAGTTGCTCTGAGATTCAGTCACTTTCTCTCTTTGAGTTTCTCCTGGTCATCTATAAAATGACATGTTTAGACTAGAACTAGTGACTAGGTGATCCCAAATGCTCCTTCTATCCGTGATGCTATGAAAAGAGTGAATTAACTTGGTGCAGTATATAACGTAGGAGCCTGGCTTATACTGTGGAGAGACTGGAGGAAGGGATTTCAACTAGGCAACTACTAGAATAGTAAACTACTACTCCTACTACTCCTCTTACTAATACTACTACTATTACTAGCGCTAACACTGCTAGTATTACTATTACTACTACTATTGCTGTTACTACAAATACTATATTGTAGTATAGTAGTACCGCTACTAGTTATAACTAGTACTACTAAGTTATAATAGTAATAGACCACTAATATGAGTGGATGAGATTGTCGAACATTGAGATTCAACCCAGTGGGGAAGTAGCTAGGGTAATTTATAATCTACCTTTTTTTTTTTTTTTTCTATTTCCTCACTCATGGTCATTCCCCCACTGTCTAACATACTGATACTGGGGTACTGTCTCCAGAAAGAAGTGTTCCTTAAGACCTAGGCCCATTAGGCAGTGCTAAGGGCATGGGAAGGGGGAGGATCTGATCTACATCTGTCTCTTTTTTGGCTTTCAGGCTTTGAAATCAACTTCATCAAATCCCAGAACAGTAACATGCTGGTGCCCTATGACTACACATCAGTGATGCATTATGGGAGGTGAAGATTCCTTGGTTTTAATAACTTGGTCCTTGGTTTTGATAATCTCAGGTAGTTTTTTTCCCTATCCAGACCTCTTCCCTAGGAAGTATGGGGCTGTGAATTAGGAAACTCCATAGAACTAACCTGATTGTTTTCTTCCTTCCTGGCCACTGGTCTTGACAAACCTGTCTTGTCTTTCTGTTCTCATTTACCCACATGGGACTCTCAGATATGCTTTTAGCAAGAATGGTAACACTACCATTGTGCCACTGGCTGGACCAGACATCCCCATTGGTCAGCGGTGGAACCTAAGCACTTCAGATATCGTTCGGGTCAATAGGCTTTATGAATGCAGCCAGACCGTGAAGGATTCAGGTAAGAAAGAGGAATGAAAGGGAGAGAAGCCTACTAGGTGGCTGGCACCTAAGCTTACATGGAAGGGATGGGGAGCAATAGGGTCACTCATCACTCTGTGGGGAAAAAGGAAAAGTCAGGAGAAATGCTTTGGATAATGGAGCCAGAATGAGAAGAGGTGTCCTGTAGAAGCTATCTAGACCAATCATCTTCCTAATATAGGGACCCTTCTCCAGCACCTTGGAAAGTAGTTCTGTTTGAATATTCTGCTTGAATACTTACGGTGATAAAGTGCTTCCTTCCTGAGAAGACAGCTTATTCTATCTTAAAGAGAGTTAATATTTTAAAAGTTCTTTCAAATTCTACCTTCCTTCAACATCTACCCTCATGTCCAATGGATTTTCCTTTTTTTTTTCTTCTTAAGAGGCAGTTGGGGTTAAGTGACTTGCCCAGAGTCACACAGCTAGTAAACGTCTGAGTCTGGATGTCCAATGGATTTTCATAGTTATATGTAAAACTGTACACCCTAACATATTCATTGTCACTTTTCTCCAATATTAAAACTATTGCCTTTGTGTAAAACATGATTGTCTTTCTGCAGTATTCATAGGATCATACCTATTAGGTCATATTTCCATCACTGTGTTAAAAGCTCAAGTAAAATTTTGATTAAAAAATGCATCTATCACTGAGTTGTAGATATCTGAGGCTATGCATTATCTTTCTTGATTTACTTCCTTGTTTTCCCCTGAGATTTAGGAGATACCCCACCCACTATAGTTCTTTCAGTCATGTGTTCTTCAGAGGTTCCAATTTTACAGTTTTATTTGGACATTTTTCTTCTGTCCCCCTTGAATTTCAGTTTAATGTGCTTTTGATAAGGTTGGTGAGTCTCCTGCCAAATACATTTTCTGCCATCTTGGTGAGAGGCCCTTCATCCTTTGCCAAGGGCTTATCATTCTGGTATCATAAGCCATAATCCAGCAAATAAAATCCTACTTAATACCACTTCCTTCACTTATCAGTTCATAACCATTTGGGAACAAATAGAGAACTTAATTGCAAAAAGTTGGAGGGAACCCCAAAACTATCCTTGTTCTCCTCATTCTGTCAAAAGCTGGGATTTTGAGGAAGGGGACAAATAAAAGCTTTGTGCCCTTACTTTCTTTGTCTAGGGCTGGGTCAATCCATGTTTGGATGCCAGCTTTTGTGCTGAGGAGCACTGATATAATGGGAGGATGGGGCATATGGCTAGGCAGATTTGGCCCCATACTTGGTCTGAGTATGGATTTCTGTCTGGCATAGACCTCACTGTTCACTCTGTTTGTTCCAGTCTAGACTTGCAGGGGGAGCTCCCTGTCTGAGAGCTGAGAATTGGTAACCAGAGATCAATACCCACTGCTGTACAGTGAACGTCCTATCATGGCATGAGACTTGGATAATAGCTTTCCTCTATTCAAAAATCTTCAGTGGTTCACTTTGATATTATAAGAAATCCTTTGATTTGGTAAAGGAAAATGCTTTCCTCCCATACACATGTAAAAATCATGCAAGATTCCTTGAAACGGGACAAGCACAGAGGATACTTTGTCCAATGACTCTCCAATAATTAATACCAAAATGAAGCCTAAAGCAGGAGGCATATACTTGCCAAAGGTGTTTATCACTCTAATGGATGTTATACTTCACAGAGTCCAAATGGAAGAAGGGATACTCTATGGTAGCATTGCTCAGACATTTCTGTTTGCAGATGACATTCTGTTGATTGTATCAAACCATGGAGAATTTCAGAATTTCCTAAATAAGCGCCAGTCACCCAAGAATTTGGAAGGAAAAATTATGTGGAACATTTCTCATAGTATGATATACAGTTGAATGGATAACTTAGAGAACTTCTCTCCCCCTCTCCCCCTCTCCCCCTCTCCCCCTCTCTTCCCTTCTCTCTCTCCCTCTCTCCCCCCTGTTAAAGACCTTACCTTTAAAAGGCCAACATCTCCCACTGCATCCAGAGCTAAGTCCACTTGTTCTGAACCTTATTTGCCCACTGCATTCAGATGACTCTGGAGGAGAAAGTGAGGCTGGTGACTTTGTACAGCCCTACCTCACTTAAATCCAATTCATTTGCATGTCATGGCATCATCTCGCTGATGAATGAATGACAAACAAGACCAACCAACCACCATCACTACCACCACCACCACCACAACTCTATCTAGCCTATAAACTTAGATTGATGATGAACTCTTGCTAGAATTGAATAAGTGATTAGGTTGTATTGCATTGGGGAAATTATATTGTGCTTTTAACAATTCCAAGTTTCCCCTTGGAACAATGATATATTTTTTTTTAACACTGCTGGTTTTTTCCCCTTAGTGATACTATAGATATACTACACTATAGAGATACTATACTATACCATAGAATGTCATGATTTCTGTGAGTCACAGGGCAATGGAAAGTATGGTGCGCATGAACAGAATGTTGAATGTTCCCAGTGAAGAGTCATGTAGCAGAGGAGTGGGGAACCTGTGGCCTCAAGGCCCTCCAGCGTACCCTTTGACTGAATCCAAACTTCATAGGACAAATTCCTTAATAAAAGGATTTGTTCTGTAAAACTTGGACTCAGTCAAAAGACTGCACCCAAAGACTTAGGAGGCCACATGTGGCCTTGAGCCTGCAGGATCCTCACCTCTGATAGGAAAAGCGGTGTAATGTAGAAGTATCAAACTCATGTCCTGCGGCCAGCACATGGCTGGCAAAACTCTCAGCAAAACCAACCTGAAATGTAATTAGGAAATTTTTAACAAAAATAAATAAAAATGTAATACACCATAGATCATGTTAATTTCTGATTTTCTAAGTCCATATGAGCACAGGGATCTGTTTCTATTTAAGTCTGACATCCTTGATGTAAAGAATACCAACAGAGCTACATGAGGCCAGCTCTGCTCTGGAGGTTTAACAGCCTTAAAAAGAAAGGCCAGTCTAGAACAAAAGATACCCTGGGGATGACAGAGTACCTCAATACTCTAGGTCATGTCAGAATTGCACCTAGCAATTGTGGTCCCTGGAGCAAACAACAGAAAATATGGTGGCAAATCAACGTTGTAATCTATGGGGGAAGCCAGGAGAGGGGGTGAACTAAGAGATCTAAATAACTTGTCCAGGATCACATCTAGACTATGTATAAGGGGCAGGATTGAATCCAGGTCTTCACGACTTTGAGACTAGTTCTCAATCCTCTGCTTATGCTGCCTCTATAAAAAAGAACTGAGAAATAATTTAACATCCAGTTGAGCTAGAGGGGTGAAATAGTTGCCATAGTTCCTTGCTGCTGAAAAAGGAGTGAATATGTAAAATCCTGGGGCCCTTTAAATTTTGACTCCCTGGGGGAAAGCCCAATCCCTCACTCTAGTCAGAGATGTTGCTTGGTCTGGTTGACTCCACACTTACACTGTTGTCCTCCTGCAAAGTCTTTTATGTGTGCCTTTCTCCTTGTTCTTTTTCAGGCCCTCACAGTGAAAATAAGGAGAATCACCAAAAGTTGGGGGTGCTGGACTTAATCAGCCGAGATAAAAAGAAGCTCCATCCTACAGAGGCCTCTTTGGAGGCTCTCCCCTCCCTGAAAGCTGTGAGTCGGCCTGAGGGAGGAGATGGGGTATCTCCTGGCTGGCCTGTTGCTCCTCACAGCGATCATCCTTGGGACAAAGAGGTGGCAAAAAATACCTGGCCCACCTGGCTTATCTTGGCTTCTTCTCCTGGAGCAGCCCAGTTACCGGAGTTATTCTCCCCCTCTGAAGCAGTCCCTCAGGAGTCCATGGAGAATACACCCATTAGCTTAAACCACACGGAAACTACTCGGCTTGTGAGTGAACCAGTACCAAGAAGTACTGTCCCTCTCCTCACAGTGCTTCCCCAAGGGACTATGACCAGTTTTCCAGAATCCAAGCTGCTGCCTGATACCCATAATGGTATTCTAGTAGAAATGGGAGAGAGAGGTGGATTGCCTAGCACACTGATTCCTAGTACGGGGGTCTGGCCTGAGGGCACAGTTCCCTGGCCTTCTGGGAAAGCCTCTTTCTCCCTTGAGTTACAGAGCTTCAGCCCAGATTGGAGAGCTAGACCTGACAGTACTAGGGCAGATATTCAGACCTCCCACCCCAAACTTGGCAGCATCCCAGGACAGCTTCATGGATGCCAGCTGTGCTACCAGAAGGAAATGCACTCAGCTCCTACTGCTGGAGGTGAGGTCCTGCCAAGTGGAGGGAAAGGGTTGCTCTGGCGCCTTCTGAAGGCCTTGACCATGGCATCAGCCTCCAGGAACTTGCCAGCCATCAGAGGGGTCAGAGCAGGGGGTAGAGATCAACTCCTTTCTGCAGAATTGAGAGGAGATACTACTTTGCCTGAGACTCTAGGCATGGTGTTCCCTGCCCGTGGGACACACAACCCAGAGGCCCCTGAAGAACCAGCCCGGATGCTCATGGAGGAAGAAAAACTAAAACGGTTAGCCTTCAGAGATGTGACCAGTATCCCAGACATACCAGTCAGTCATGAGCCCTCACCAAGCTCTAGCCAGGGCAGTACCTGGCCCAGTTGGGAATCCAGGCACAGGAACCAGCTGATCCCAGAGAAGAGTATTCTAATACAACAGCCCAGGAAGGACAATTCCTCCAGGGGTCATGTGGGAGTACATTTCTCTGGGGTGAAGTCTTCATCCAGCAGTCACAACCTAGGTTGGCCATCAAGCGTGTCTCCATCACCAAGAGGAGGAATTCCTGCTCTAAGGAAGGTAAACAGAGGTTTCATGGTTCCAGTTACTCTAAGCCCGGGCATTGCCAGCAGCGGCATCAGGGAGGAATTTAGACGTGTCCCTTATACTAGTCCTCCAGTAGAGAAGGCATCATTCATCTCTCCAGAGGGGAAGCTTCATTCTCTAGGGATCCAGGACACCCAAGGCGAGGGGGTACTTCTAAGTACCCTGCCAACAACCAACCATCAGACTCCTTCCTCCGGTCACATGGCACTTGGCCTTTTCTCAAAGTCTCAGACTAACAAGATTCTAGCTCAGATGAAGTCACCTCTGCTGGCTGCCTTCATTCAGACCTTTCACCTGAGCCATCTGATGGAAGATGTCACTAGTAACCACTTTATTTTCCCTGTTCCTCCAAGAAAAACCCACTACCTGGGAACGGAGACTCCAGATGAGGTTTTTACAAGGTCTGGAAGAGCTCCCCCTGAGGTCAGGACCACCACAGTTGATGGAAAGGAAGTGAGACAAACTGTCTCCCCGTTTACTGTGGGGTCAGCATTTCCTGAAAGGGAAGTGGTCAGCCCTGCTCTCTCTGTAAATCCAATCCTGTCCCTGGAGGATTCTGGGAACCAAAAGCCACATTCTTCTGGAAGAATGAAACAGGGGGGCCTGGGAGTAGCTGGAAAGAATTGGATTCCTTCCTTTGCCCCTCTCAGATGTCTCTCTGGAGGGATCCAGCTTTTCCTAGAGGGATCAATAATCCCTCTGTTTCCTGTGGAGCCTGAGAGAATCCCAACTGCATGTAAATCCAAGGGAACTTGGACTTTTCTGGCTCTAGGGGTGGAGAAAAAGGTAGCATTCTTTCTTTCCTGCATCTCCAACTCCAGCAATGTCACACCGAGGCACCCCATGCCTTCACCCCAATCTTTAGAGGATCCTCAGAGCCAAACTTTTTTTCTTGTTGAGGCCAAACCAGAAATACTAAGGCAACAGAAGGTTCCTGATCCCAAGTCTGCTGCATCAGGAATTTGGCTTTTAAAAAGTCCATCAGATCTTTTGAGCCTGGTGCCCCTTGGGGAGTGCCAGGGCCTAATTAGAGTCAGAAAATCGGCCTATTTTCCAGAACCTGAGTCTGTAGAGAAGGAATATCTCTCTGCTTTTGATGAGAATCCCTCTTCACCCATGGTCCTGCTCCCACAGGCCCTCAAGACTCAAACCCTTTTCTTGGATGGATCAAAAGAGGACAAAGGAAGGGACCAACTTGGAATTACATCTATTCCTTTGATTCAGACAAAGGAGACAATGGCCCATTCGATGAGGGATGGAGTAGCACAGACCCTGGAGAAGGAATATGGAAACTCAAAAAAACTGGGAGGCAGAGACCCCAAATTCCCTCCCTTCAGGTTTGGTTTTGACAATGATGCTCTGCCCTTGAGAAATTCTTCCTTAGGGCCTGATTCTGTCCAGGGGATATCTGATGCCAAGACCCTGCCAGCTCTGGGGATTGAAGGGGTCAGAGGGACACATTCACCTTTAGCTGCTTCGGGAGCTGGGCCTGAGACAGTGGAGTGGCTGCATGAACGGGGAGTGGCTTGGACAACAGTCTTCCATGGGGAGCCCAGGGCAAATGAGGGGCTCCCAGAGGGCAGACTCAACATTCAAGGCTACCCCAAATGGCTGTTTCTAGGACCCTCACTTTTCCTGACTGGGTCTGGGATGGAGCCTGAGGTTACTCACAATGAGGAGGGTAGAGAAGAAGGTAAGACACCTTCCCCGAGCTCCTCAAGGGCTGGACATGGCAATGTGCCCTTGACAGATTACTTCAACTCCAGGAAGCCATTTAGTGAGAATCTGCTTCACCATATGGCTTGGGTGGGGAAGCAGGGGGTCCAGAGTAGGCCTACTGATGATAAAGAACATATCAGCCAGTTCCTCTCACATGGGAGTCTCCCATCTGTAGGAAGGGAAGCTGTCTTTGGGTTCTTCACCACTCTTAGAGCAGAGAGAGGAGCTGAGGAAGTTAGAAACATGGTAGGGAAAAGTAGGAGTCTAGCTGTGTCCTCTGCTGTCAATTCTGAAAGAACTAAGTCAGCCTCAAACCAATTACATTTTGTCAACCTATCTTCTCCGCTGGAAAGGCTGGACCAGACTCTAAACCCCACAAAGACTAGGCCAAAAGTTCATGGTTTCCAAGGAGGGAAAGGGGAACTGGCTTCTTTTTCTCTAGTGGGTAGCACTTCACCTTTGGTCAAAACTTCTGATCTCAGCACGAGGCCCTCCCCTTCCCTCTTCTCACCTCTTTTCCAGCACCTACAGTTCGCTAGGATTGATAAACTGTACACAGCTGCTCCAGTCACAAGGAAAACAACCACTGGAGGGAATATACAGAAACAGATCTTTCCCCTCCAGAAAAGTGGCTTTTTTTGGGGTCCAGGAAAGGCTAACATTGGTCATCCTGATTCAAGGACTCCTCAGACCCTCCAGGGGCTCCAGTCCTGTGACCAGGCAAAGCAGGGAAGAGACTGTGACCAGAACCAAGAAGGTCCTGCTTCTGGGGATTCATCAGGGAACATCAACTCTCAAGGTCCAAGGCTGGGCTCTGTGCCCCATGCAGGCTGGTTAAAGCCTGTATCTTTAGTGAGACTGAGAGCACAAAAGCACAGCTCTGAGCCGGAGGCTACTTCTGGGCATTCTTGGCTCTGTCTTGATGGAGGCTGCTGGGAAGTCATTTTTCGAGCCCTTGACTCTTTCCAAGACCTTGAGAGTCTACTGGCCAGAGTCTTTTCCTCTAGGTCAAAGTCTCTCTGGATGGAGGCAGCAGGTACTGCCTCCATCAAAGATGTACAGATACCACAGGTAGGACTTGGGTCTCTGCAGCTGCCACCTCATGCAGAATCCTTTCATCCAGACTGGTTCACACAGTCTCCAATCACAGGGCCCCATTCTATGGACAAGTTCTCCTTGAGGCCTGTCCTTCCTGGGAAAGGGACAGACCCTTGGTCCTTTGACTGGTTCTGTGACTTTGAGACAGACTTCTGTGGGTGGCAGTGGAATGGTACCGGTGCTGCCTGGGTGTTTGTTCAAGGCCAGAACAGCTATCCCTGGAGTGGCAGCCCCACCTTGGAGAGCTCCTGTCATTTCCCTGGAGGTAAGTGGTCTCTGAGGCTGTTATCTACTTATATGAGTGATCATGTATCCTGAGCATGAGAGAACATGGTCTGAAGAAAACCAGGGATGACTGCTAAAGATGCTTAACTTGTCCAGCTCAGTTCTTCCTCTTAGCGTACATCTTGTAAGTGGAAACCTGTGTTTAGTGGGAGGGTGAAATTCTGAGGGGAGGCAGATGGATGTCTATTAGTAGA
The DNA here is from genome assembly GCF_028372415.1 of Notamacropus eugenii. NCBI lineage: Eukaryota > Metazoa > Chordata > Mammalia > Diprotodontia > Macropodidae > Notamacropus > Notamacropus eugenii. Next base: position 606,773,039 of record NC_092872.1, on the reverse strand, counting down.
AAGAGCACTGGGTTCAGAAGACCTGGTCTAAACCCTAACTCTGAAACTAAGTGTGATAAGTCACAGCTCACCCTCAGTTTACTCGTTTATAAAGTGGGGGTAATATTGGCTCAACCTTTCTCACAGGGTTGTTAAGATCAAATGAGTTGACATAGCTACAAAAAGTGCTTTGTAAACCTTAAAGCACTATATACATGTTAAATTTCCTTTCTCTGCTGAGGGGAGGAGGTGGATATGGCAAGGTCAATAAAGACCGCTGTGAACCTCTATAATATTTCAGAACATTCCCTTCAAACGAGACCTCCAACTTTCCTGCCATTCAATACCATTTGTTAAACCCACAAAGTACAAAGGCCTGTGTTTGATGCCAGTGATGATACCAAGAAAGTCACATTTTAATCTAACCAAAACCCTTGATTCCTTTTCTTTTTCTTCTTATACACAGAAGGTTAAATAGGCTCTGGGGAAAATAACCCATTTTACAGATGATGAAAATGGACGTTCAGAAACAGTAATGTGCCTTGTTCAAGTTGACAAAGCTAGTCATTTGAAACCAGGTGCCTGGGCTCCCAATTCAGTGATTTAAAAAACATTTTCCCTTGTCTGTGTCTGTTTCTTTACTTGTAAAATGAGATCAAGAACAAAGGATTTCCAAAATGATCTTTAATGTTGATGTTTTGGGATTTTGTGGTGCCTGCCTGATGGCCAGTAAAAATCCTAAAATTTTTTTATACTGGAAATTCTAGGTCTTTAACAGTTTTCTGTTTTTTTTCCTTGTCTTCTTCTATGCCCCAGGAAACCATCTGTCTCTGGAGAAGCAGACATCTCCACAAACAGTCCCCAAAGCTGTTCTGATCAGCCCAATCTTGCATGGAGCCAGATGGGTTCGATTTTGGTATGGTCCCCTACAGCCGGGCATGGGTAGGTGTCAAATATAGCTGGGGGACCATGGTTGTAAAGCATCCTTCTAAGGGTACTTCTGGATGGCATTCCCCCATCTTTCTGGACTGGGGTACAGTAGGATGGGAGCATTTAGTCCAGATCTCGTTGGGTGTGCTGGCTGCTACCTGAGTCTATGTGAAGATCACCATCTCTCTGGTTCTTTGAGATGGACTAACTATCACCTAGATTCTGTTTGGAAAGTAGCAGCCAGTTGAAAGCTGAGACTCTTTTCACCCTCTCTGGGGGCATAGAGTATCACAGCCCTTATTTCATCTGGCTCTATGCCTCCATTTCAGAGGGATTCAAGACCTTGGGCACCTCTTCTCAGTGTGCTCTGCTTGGGACCATTGTGTCTGGGGATGATGCCTAGAAATAAGATACAGCATATATAAAAGTACTGTGCAAACCTTAAATGATAACTATTATTAGTAATAAAAGATTTTGCATACCTTAAAGTGTGATATAAAGCCCATCTATTAATAATAGAGCATATGTACACATATATACTATATATCTTATGTGTTTATGCCTACTACATATACTACATATATGTGTCACCTATATTCATATGTATGTGTATGTCTCTGTCCATTCTACTCCATGAAACAAGGGGGCAGAAGTGGTGTGCTTTTGTTACCTAAGACGGCAAGAGGCAAAGAGTATACACACATGCATGCACATATATACGTTAATATTTTATACATACATTTCATGTAACGTAACATATGTATATATTTATATATATGCAAATATATGCACAGAATATACGCTTAATATATAGTATGCATAATATATATACTCTATAAATATATATACTCTACATATATAGATAATATATACTCTATAAACATACGTATTTATTTATATATATGTATATATAGCTTCTTCCTATCTTATGTAAGGTAGGCATATATATCACCTCATTCTCTCTTATTCCATGAAGTAGAATGGACAGAGACAGACACAGGGAGTTATTAGTGTCCAACTTTATACAATGATTGAAACCATTCCAAACTTGGCTTCTGCTAAGGTGTGTGATCTCTAAGAGTCCCTGATTTTGATCTCCTTCCAAGGAGGTGGGTTTCTTTGACAGGAACCATTAGTGTCTATGTCTACTCTCGGGCTCAATTTGGGTGGCATCTAATCTGGTCCAGTGCGGGGTACCGGAGCTCATCCTGGAGCTGGGTGGAAATGAAACTGTGGGCATCACGGAAGTTACAGGTGAGTATTTCACTCGTTATTATGACTGAGAAGCTGTAGACATGGGTTCTGGGACTTCAGTCTCCAAAGCTTTGGGAACTTTGGGAAACTAAAATATAATTCACCATTTTCTTGGGGGTTGGACATATGTGTATTGGGTCTTTTAGGAAGAACTGAATCAGAAAGAAATAGGTAATTAAGTTATTGTCTAAAGGAATATCCCCTGGGAGGAAAAAACCAAGGAAGTGTGTATCTTGAACTCTGAGTTTAGTGGTTAAGTACAGAGAGAATGTAGGTCTCTTTAACCACAAGATAACTGGTGATTTCAAGAGTACTTATGATTCTCTAAGGATGTTTGGAACCATGTAAGAGAAGAGGACTAAAGAGACAGTGAAGGAAAAAGAGCTTTAAAATGTAGACCAACATAATTGATTATGAGACTTCTTGTACATTTTTTTTAGGACCTTGAGTATCTTTCTCTGTATTTCTCTACAGGTGATGGTGGAGGGGGTTCAAGGCCCAGAAGATGGTGCTCATGTGAGCATTGATAACCTTTCTGTCTCTAGCCACCAGTGGTCAAAAGGAGAAACCAAGCTTCCTTGCCATTCCTTTAAGAAAACCCTAAATAAAGCTTGAATTAAATAAGTTCTGAGGGATCATGTTTGAGTTTCACCATTAAGGAGAACTTCCACGTTAATTTGATACACCTAATAATACCTACTATATGCACAAAGAACATGCTAGGTGTTGGGAATATGAAAACAAGATAGCCGCTGACACTCAAAGAACTTACATTTTATGGGGGTTTCTAAATAAAATCAAGATATTTTGAGAAGTTAGGATAGATTGACATAGGGGAGATAGTAAATTAGAGGTGATGAGAGGCTGAATGAGGGTGGTGAATATAGAGGGTAGATCAGAAGAAATTGTTGAGGTAGAATTTACAAGTTTTGACACTTAATTTGACAGATGAGGAAGAAGAAATTCATGGATGGTCCTGAGGTGATTGGGAGGATAGCAGTGTCCTCCACAGGAGTAGATGTCTGGTGTGTCCCCAGACTGCTGTATCTCTAGTAGAGATCGTGAAAGCAAAGCATCCCATTACCTGGTCCTTCTACTATTACCTTTAGCAACTCAAGTGGATGTACTTGTTAGTGTCTTATACTAACTGAACAGATTGTGCTACCTTTAGCTTAAACTGTAGGGAATGTCTTGAGCTTTGCCCTCCAGGGCAAAGTACTCACTGGTATATTTTCTTTTTCTTAAATATATAATTTATCTTTCAGTTCTCAACATTCACTTCCACAAGAATTTCAATTCAAAATTTTCTCCCCCTCTCCCACCCCAGGATAGCATGCTCCCTATCCACCCCTCTCTCCAGTCTGTTCTCCCTTCTTTTACCTTTCCCCCTTCTTGCAATACCCTCCCCTGTATTTTCCTGTAGGGCAAAATAGATTTATATACCCCATTGTCTGTATATCTTATTTCCCTCACTGGTATATTTTTGAGAAGAGTCCTGAGTAGAGTGCTGCAGAACCCTTACCCGTCTCAGAAGCTTCCTCAAGGTACAGGTAAGAATATGCATATATGAGACAGTGATATGATTTGATAGATGATCAAGGGTCAGCAACCTCTCTTCATCTGTTAAAGAGGAACAATTCATTCCTCTACTACCTACCTCATGGAGGTGGTTATAAGCAAAATGCTTTGTAAACGAGACCAGAACCTGTGATTTCACTGGTACAGGAAAATCCAGGTGAGGAAAGTCTAGCAACGCAGGTCACCAACCTCTCTGCAATTTACACTTGTCCACAGCAGTTAGAGGGCAGCTCGCTGGCTCACAGTGGATAGAATGCTCAGCCTGGAATAAGTAAGACTCCTCTTCATGAGCTCAAATACAGCCCCAGATGTTAGCTTTGTGATCCTGGGCAAGTCACTTAATCCTGTTTGCCTCAGTTTCCTTATCTACAAAATGAACTGGAGAAGGAAATGACAAACCATTCCAGTATCTTTGCCAAGAAAACCTCAAATGGGGTCATGAGGGGTCAGATATGACTGAACAACAACTGGAAGAAGTGTCTTGTTCTGGGGCAAATAGCCAGTATGTGGCAGAAGTGGGATTTGAACTCAGGTCTTTATCTCCTCTATCAGCTTGCTTCTCATTTTGTAAACTTGAAAACCTTATAAAAATGTAAGCTAGGAACTGTTCTTTCATAGGAATTTCTAGTGTGGACATGAGTGCAACATCCTAGAAGGGGATCTAGAGGAAATCTGGTTCTTGGCCACTTGCTGTTGTGAACTGTTCTTTCTTCTTGGTGGATTAATACCTGTTTCTATAAGGAGCGTCATGTTTTTGTTTCAGGCAGACATTACTGAGCTTCAGGACGTACAGTAAAACACTGACTAATCTGGTCCAGGCTCAGGATTAAGAGGGTGGTGTCTCAACAGCTTCAATATCAGCTCCATCTCAATTATGCTGGCAAGACCGGGGCCTGAGGCAAGCAACACAGAAAGGGCCCTCAAATCAATTTAAGACTAATGGAGTCATTGTTGGGGGTGGGAGAGATCCCAGGTGCTCACGTCTACGTTTGAACAAGGAAATGGACTGGGAAACCTTGAGGCTTTTGATGGTGGTGGGTGAGGGTGGAAAAGAAGAAAGCCATCTGTTGGCTTCCTATTTTAACAAATTATTTTGCTAACTAGTTGCTAAACTGAATTGTTTCTAGTTGTTAGAGCATGGCTCCAGGGCAAAGTACAGTCTGCCACCTTCCTCCAACCCCCAAAGGCAAAGTTACAACTTTTAGTCCCAAAATTAGTACTTAATCATCAATGACCCTCCAAGGCTCAGACTGAGCTGTGGGAAGGACACGCAGTGTCTGGCTGAATATAGTGGGGAGCTGGGTGTGGGCTGAGGGATAGATGCAATGGGAAGGCTGTTAGGGGTGTGCACCCGCGTGTGTGTTGGGGCTGGGGGTATCAAGTTAAAGACATTCTTTTAACTCTTCCCCTCCACCCCATTAGTATCTACCACTGAGACTAACACTCTTCCAGATGTGTTTAAAGTGTTTTGCAGAGACTGCAGGGGACTACAGCTGCAGAGTGTTTCTCTCCCTCACCTATAGGTGGTATGGGGGTTGGGGAGGAGTTACTGAGTGAGAGTGATGTGGACTCTGCTTCTAGGGCTAGGACAAAGAACGAAACCATCCTATTAATTTTTCTCCACATTACCTTCCATTTGCAATCACTACACAGGAAGACAGGTCATCCTCTTCACCTATCCTTACTATGAATTATTAGGGCTGTTTCTATGGGACCAGATCAGCACATGCCTTATCTCATTTGTCCTCAGGCTGGGAACAGGGAGTATATTCCTCAGATTCTCGGGGGAGAGGGCAGGAGGTCCTGAATAAGAAGGGAAACTGAGGCATGAGCTTGGGGAAGAGAGGAAGAAAGGTCACCCAGGGAAAATAAATGGGAGCTGCTTTTTCTTTGCTTCTTAAGATCCCATTTGAGGGAGAGAGAGGAAAAACTTGGTTGTGCGACCTGGGCATCTCTCTCGTTGCTTTTATGGACTGGGGGTGCATCTAAACGCCCAAGAAGGGATGAAGTCTTGCCCCTTTGGGCGTCTGGAGACAGCCCCAGTCTCGGGGGGTGGGGGGGTCCTGGGCGCTCCGAAGGCAGCAGGGGGCGCTCTCTAACCGGCGATCTAAAGGGGTCTTGGGCTCAGCCTGCGCTCCACGAGGAGGTGTCTGGCCTAGCCCTGCAGGGGTGGTGGTCTCCCTGCCAAAAGTCGGGTGGTTGTTGGGGGCTGGCGCTCACCAAATCTCCTGGATCCCCAGAGCTTAGGCAACACAATAGGGTGCAGGTTGCCTCTCCCCAGGCCCCCACGCTTGAGGAGGCTAGATGGGTTCCGCCCGCAAGCGCAAGCCACCCACTTCATGCTTCCACGCCCCGCGCTTCCAGCGGCTCCCCCCTCTCCCTACGCCCCTTGCATGGGGCCGCCCAGTCGGCAGAGATGGCCCGGCCCTGGCTCCTCGTTCCCAGCCCTTCTCCCCACACCAGCCAACCGCCTACACCCTCCCGCCCCACCTCAACTGACTGACCTCTGCAGCCATACGTCCGGAGCCCCCCACTCCCCTCGAACAGTCTTCCCCGCATTCTCCCCTTCCTCGAGCCCCACGGCTGCGGGCAAACTCGCCACACCCAATCCCCTCCCTCTAGGTCCCCTCGCTAGTGGCCCCCCAAAAATAAGGATGAGGGGAAGGGCGCAGGCGGCAGCGGAGCTCCCCAAGAAGAGACTGAGCTGCTGCTGGCTCGGCGGCTGTCCGCCCTTTGGCCAGCCGTGCTCACCTTCTCCCCACCTCTTCCCTTCCTCCATCCCTCCCTCTTCTTCATCCCTCCCTCCATCCCTCCCTCCCTTCCTTCCTCTCTTCCTGCTCCCCCCCACCCTCGCCTCCCCCAACTCCTTTCCTCCCCTCCCCTCCGCGTCTCCTCCCTACTCCGTCTCCTCCCTTTCACTCCCCCTGCCCGGGGCTGCCTGCTCGGCTGCCTGCCTGCCAAGCCTGCCTCACTCGCCTGACATCACGGCTCCAGCTCCGCTCAGGGTTGGAAAGGAGAGAGCCTGTCCCTATCACAGCGCTTTTGGGAAGGAGCAGCAGATGCTCGGAGCTTCCCCCTCACTGCCCTCCTACCCCTAGCCCACCAAATCTGGGCTTGGGACAGCCTCGCCTCCGGAGGTCGCAACTTTCCCCAGGAGTAGAGCGCACGGCTGGGGCACCCCAAAAGAGAAGGGGCAGAAGCCCCCAGGAACTTCACAAACTTCTTTTGGGGCAGACCAGAGGGAACCCAGCAACCTAAGCCCAGAGGAGGATGTAGAGCCGCAGCTACTGAACAAAAAACTGTGCCCTCGTTCCTCTCCACCCCACCTCCGACCTCTAGCCAGTCATGGGAGCGGGGTGCTGCGCTTGGTCCCAGGACGGAATGGGCTGGTCCTCCAGGTCTCTGGCTTAGCCCCTGGGGTGCCAACCCCAGGGACTGCCCCCTTCTCCAGTCCCCCGCTGCTGGATGTCCGGCTTTTAACTCCAGATCGTCCCGCAGAAAGGCGGCAGGGCTGGCGCTCACAGCCCCTCCCTGGCAATTCCCTTTGGACCACTCCAGTCCAGTGCTATGGATAGCCCAGAGCCCTACTCTGTGCAGGCCACTGCGGCCATCGCAGCCGTCATCACCTTTCTCATCCTTTTCACCATCTTTGGCAATGCACTAGTCATCTTGGCGGTGTTGACTAGCCGCTCCCTTCGAGCCCCACAGAACTTGTTTCTGGTTTCTCTGGCTGCAGCTGACATCTTGGTGGCCACCCTCATCATACCCTTCTCACTGGCCAATGAACTGCTGGGATACTGGTACTTCCGACACACCTGGTGTGAGGTCTACCTGGCCTTGGATGTCCTTTTCTGCACCTCCTCCATTGTGCACCTGTGTGCCATCAGCCTAGACCGCTACTGGTCAGTGAGCCGTGCTCTGGAATACAACTCCAAGAGGACCCCCCGAAGGATTAAGGGCATCATTCTCACTGTCTGGCTTATTGCTGCCTTCATCTCACTGCCCCCACTCATCTACAAGGGTGACAAGGGCAAGAAATCTGGAGGCCGACCCCAGTGCAAGCTTAACGAGGAGGCCTGGTACATCCTCTCCTCCAGCATTGGTTCCTTCTTTGCACCCTGCCTCATCATGATTCTGGTCTACTTGCGGATCTACCTAATTGCCAAGCGCCGTAACCGCCAGGGGCCCCATGGGAAGCCGGCCCTCAGTGATGGGGACACTGGGCCCTCTGGCCCTGGTGGAGCGTCTGCAATATCTAAACTACCATCCTCTGTTCTCTCAGCTGTGGGTGAGGCCAATGGACATTCTAAGCCTCCTGGGGAGAGAGAGGGTGGGGAACAGATTGGAGACCCACCTTCCACAACTCCCAACCAGAGCTCTGTGGGGCCAGAGGATGTCAGTCATAGGCAGGAGGAGGAAGAGGAAGAAGATGAGGAAGGAGAAGAGTGTAGACCTCCAGCCCTTCCAACTTCCTCCTCTCCCCAAGGAACCCCAAACTTTCAGCCTCCCCAGGGCTCCCAGATGTTGGCCACACTCCGGGGCCAGGTGCTCTTGGCTCGACAACCTGCCTCCTTGGGGCTGCAGCCATGGAGGCGTAGGACCCAGATGAACCGAGAAAAGCGCTTCACCTTCGTGTTGGCCGTAGTGATCGGAGTCTTTGTCCTCTGCTGGTTCCCTTTCTTCTTCAGCTATAGCCTAGGAGCCATCTGCCCTCAGCATTGCAAGGTCCCTCATGGCCTTTTCCAGTTCTTTTTCTGGATTGGTTATTGCAACAGTTCCCTTAACCCTGTCATCTATACAATTTTCAACCAGGATTTCCGCAGGGCCTTCCGCAGGATCCTTTGCCGCCAATGGACTCAGACAGCTTGGTGAATTGGGGTCCCAGTTAGGGTCCTTGAACCTGCTCTGTTTTAAATAGTGGAGCCATCAGGCTGGGTAGCTCCCAGTGGCCTTTTCTCTCTACCTGGTACCTGATTGTAGCCCTAAGCTCTTCAAATCCCCCTCTTCTTGATCAACTGGGATGCCTGTTAAGGAGAATGTTATGTGTGGATGAGTGTGTGTTTGTGACTGTGTGTGTCTTGAAGCATAATTTTATTTTTCCAGAACTTGATGGGATGGAGCATTTGCTTTCCACTCTATGCAGAGGATGAGGCAGAGTGAGATCAGGATCAGAGGTCAGATCCTGGAGAAGACCTCACAATGGAAGAGAGACAGCTTCTTTTCTCAGCCCTAGAGTCCCCAGTCAAACTGGGTACCTTTCCCTTCTTAGGGAACCTGGCTTCCTCAATCAGCCTTGTCTGAGTTCCCTGGGAGGGCGCTTACCTGGGCATGTTTCCAAAGAGCAAGGAAGGCCAGACTTGAACATTTCCAGGGAAGGCAAATATCCGAGGCTGTAGTGGAGCCATATCCTCCCTCCCCAACAGTGCCCACTGCCCTGCAGGCCTCTGAGGATTGTTGGCGGTTTTGTATCCTGGCGTTTCCCTTTTTTCCACCCTTCCTTTGGTTTGGGGCTCCTTTTCAGGAGAGCCTGTGCTTTGTTCCTTCGACTAGCTCCCCTGTGGGAGTCAGCATGCCCTGCCTCTGCTTCACCCAGTGAACCTGGATCATAGGCACTTCCCTACTCGGTGCCTCAGTCTCTCCCCTCTGCAAAAACGAGGGCAACAATAGCTTGCCGCCTACTCTCAGCAAGAAGATGAAAGGGTTTGCAAAAAGCTTTGAGCTCTGTGGGGGAACAGGCTGAAGAAATAGAGAAATAGAAAATGTGATTATCCGGTGATATAAAAATCTCCTTTTCTCTGTGTTTATCACCACCTGTCTTCCTATGGAATTTAGTTCTGTGCCTGTGTCGTATGAATCCCTACCCCAAACCCAGAAGCCAAGAGAAAGAAAGAAGAGAGTCACTCCTTCTTTTAAAGGGTTTCATTGAAAATGTGCTCCTCTTGCCTCCAAAGGTTTGAGTTATTATTTTGCATGACAACTTCTTGACATTTCACCTGAACACTAAGAGTTTCTTCTGCTGCTTTTGGTCCCCCGACACTGGATAAGTCTTTTGTCATCAGTCAGGCAAATTATTTCCCCTAAGATGGCTAAAAATACCCAGTCTGTGGGAACAAGCTGAGAGGGATGGATGATAGATGGGTGTCAGAGATTTCAAGGGAATGGGGGCTGTGTACTGGACTGGACTGCTGTTGTCAGAGCAGGTGAGGGGAACTCCACATTTCTTATGGAAGTACTAGCGAAGTTGAATTCCTGGGGCCCAGGAAGTCCTGGCCTTTGGAACCTTTCACCATTTTGACCTCAGCATGTACACTGGGATCAGCACCATTAGAGACTGAGTTTTGTGGTTCCGCACCTCTGTGACTGGGAAGTCTCAAAGCAGCTTATCGTCTGACTCCTTCCCAGTCTCTGAACGTGGTGTGTGGTACAACTGAGAGTATATGAATGATATCCCCAGTGCCCTCCCAGGGGAGTGCCTGACTATCTGCCTATGATACAGAACTCCTGTGGTAATGGACAACTGGAGCCCATTTGGCTACTCAATTCCTAGATGGGTGTGGGCAGTTCTGTAGGTCTGGCTGCCTTCTAGCACTTCTGTGGTCTTGACCTCAGACTGATGCTTCTAGGGAGCTTTGGTTTTGGTGAAGAGAAGAGAGGGATTGAAGAGGGTCTTTGGCTTAGCAAAGTGGGGATAAGAAGAGACTAGATAAATGGGCACCACCAAGCCCAGAGAACGTCTTCCTTGGGAGGAGACTGGCCTTGACTGTAGCAGTCAGCAGGAAGGTGAGGAACATTCCCTGGGTGTAGACATGACCATTATTGTGGAGCCACAGAATATGGGAAGGGACAGCCAGGCAACCTAGGCTTTCCGCTCTTGTTATTTGTGCCCCGTGGCATTCTCTTGTTTTGTCCTGACCCAGCAACGCCTCATGCAGGTGTTTCTAAGAAGTCTGAGTTTTTTTTTTAAACAATAAAGGATATTTTTTAATAAGGAAGTTGTGTGCTCAATGCCCAGGAAACTGCTAGGAGACTATTATGCCCATTCTTTCCCAGCTCCCAGCACTGAGGTCTCAGGGCTTTGAGTGAGATGAAGAGGGGGCAGCTCTGTTTTTTTTCCCTAGGCCCTAAGTAGCTCTGGGAAACCCCAACTTTATGACCAAATTGGAAAGGGAATTTAAGAACAGTGGGAAGACAAAGACTGTGTATGAGTCCTTCTTGTGGGGGCTCTGGGATGGTGTCTCTGGGACTTCCTGTCCCACGACCTTGACCAAAGAGAATGGAGGGTGGGATAGGCAGACTTTCTCCCATGTGTGGATTGGCAAGGCTGAATGTGTGGACTGAGTGGGTTAAGGGTACGCTCCTCTGTTGGGGAAAACTGAAATGATAATTCTGCTAGCACACAGGGTAGAAGGGAAAGCCTTTGAGACATGTGTACAACAAGGGGACCCCCATTGCCTTGTGACTTCCTTGACATATGGGGGTTCTTCTCCCCTTGGTCATGAATAAAGCTAAAAAAGAAGGGGATGCAGCGTGCTCCTTTCCCCTTCCCCAATTTTCAGTCAGTTCCCCATCTTTTTACTCATTTACTGTGGGCAATCTCCAGGCTAGGCTTTGCTGGGTACTTGGGACCCTGACTGTCAGGAAGGGAACAAGTAAGTTAAAAAGCTGTATTCTATTTGAGTTCCTGTTGTAAGGTAGAGGCAGGTGGAGCTGAACAAAAGGCTTTGACCTGCGCAAACACAGACTTTATCGGGTGCTCAAACACAAAAAACAAACACCAAATTACTTGTAAAATAAAATTTCAAAAAGTTGGGGGAAGGGAGCATAAAACATCCAGCTTTGGGCCTGACCTAATGTCCCAGGGGACCAGTTCCCCAGGGGACCTTGTCTATAGTCCCAGGGTTTTGACCTTCCATTACCTTCTAAATTTGCCTAATCATTGAACTCATGACTTGAGACACTATGCTTCCTGACTCTCCTGGTTCCTTAGGCAGTTTGACATCTTGAATTCTCATGCTTAAACTGCAATGACCATTTCCCTTGCAGCAGCACAATTTCCCACCCCCTCCTCCCCCTACAATGTTCTTTCTCTGTTACCAGTACCAGCTTTTTTCACTTGCTTCTACCCAGTTCCTCTCCAGCTCCCTCCATATACCCAAGAGACTTTGGCTTATTCACCAGGGGAAAGAATATGCACATTTAGGAATAATACACCAGAGTAAGGTAATTAGAATTGTCCAACAAATAAATATACCTAGCTCCAAATTAGTTTGTCTGTTAACTTCCTAAGCTATTCAGTCTAGCTATAATTCCCTAGCTCCAGCACAGATGATTCACGATTGTCTGGATGGAAGAAGACTTCAGTGTCCAGGCAACTCAGACAAGACTTGGTCTTCTGAACTAAACTGCTTTAGGGATTGGAGTTGGTAACTTGGGTTCCCTGGATAGAGTCCATAGATCCATTTCACTGTTTCAGGTTTACTCTCACCCAATCAGGAACTCTGCAGATGGCATTGCTGGGTTTTAGTGTTCCACCCATTCTGAATCTCTTAGTTAACTCATTTCTGACCCATGCCAGAGGGACAAACAAGGAGACAGAGCAAGGTGAGAGCCATCTCAAAACTCAGACTAATTCAACTCAGAACACGTCATCTCCAAAGCTCACAGAAGACAACCTGTTTCCTTACAAGGGAGAATATACCCTGGGTTCTTCTGGATCTCTTCTGTCTCTGTCTAGTTGTGAGAGAATAAGGCAGGGAGGAAAAGTAAGAAGTCAGGAGGCAGGGCAGATAGAGCCCTGGATCTGGGGTCAGGAAGACCTGAATTCAAATCCAGTCTAAGACACTTTTTAGCTATGTGACCCTTCCTAGGGGCATAAACTCATTTTGCCTCAGTTTTTCATCTGTAAAACAAGGATAGTAATAGCATGTACCCCCCAGGGTCGTTATGAAGAAAAGATGAGATATCATTTGTAAAGCTCTTCACAAACCTTAGAAAGCGCTGTATAAATGCTATTATTATATTATACCTGCCTGTGTGAAGTAATTTGAGGATTACTATGTCGCAATCCTCCCTCCCCCTCCCCCCCCCCAGATGCCTTCCTCAGCCAGATTGGTCAAGAACTTGCCTTATTCTGCCTAATCCTTTTTTTTATCACATTGCTTGCAATTAAGATAGGGTGGATTGGCATTCTTTTGTTACATTATCTGGCTGGTCCTTAGAGACAACCAAGTTTAGTCTAATCTAGTGCTTGTCACACAGTAGGCACTTAATAAATGCTAGTTGATTGACTGACAATCCTTGAGGGAATGGAATACAAGGCTAGTAATTTTCAGTGGGAAACAGGGAAAGCCAAGAAAATGGAATGAGGAAAGTCACTTTGGGTAATCAATATCAATCAGAAAACATTCATTAATTACTTACCCTATGCTAGGCATCCTGCTAAGCTCTGGGGATACAAAAAGACATAACTCATCCAGAAGATACCCCATTTATTGCTATCAAAGAGCTTACATATGAACCCAGAGCTTTTTAACTTGGAGACTATGAATTAAAAAAAATATTTTGATAACTGTATTTCAATATATGTTTTCTTTGTTTTCCTATATATTTTATATTATTCATTATTCTGAGAAGGGCCCCAAAGGCTTCACTAGACTGCAAAAGAGGTCCATTACACAAAAGAACCACTATTCTGATGGTGGTATTGGGGTATAAGTAACTAGCTCCAAATAAGAGATATACATAGTAGATGGAAGTTAATCTCAGAAGGAAAGGCACTAGCAGCTGAGGAAGAGGGAGAAGAGCTGAGAAAAACCTCCTTTAGAGGGTGATGTTTTACCTAAGACTTGAAGAAAGCTCAGAGGAGAAAGGGATAAGGGAAAATATTCCAGGAAGGTGGCACAGCCAGTACAAAAGTGTGGAGTCAGGAGATAGGGGTGTCTTATTTGAGGAACAGTAAGTAAGCTAGTGTATCTGGAAATTAGAATGGGTGGAAGGATATAAAACAGGAGTGGGGAACCTGCAGCCTCAAGGCCACATGTGGCCCTCTAGGTCCTCAAGTGTGCCCCTTTGGCTGAATCCAAGCTTCACAGAATAAATCCCCTTAATGGAAGGATTTGTTCTGCAAAAGGTCACACTCAAGGACCTAGAAGGCCACATGTGGCCTTGAGGCCATAGGTTCCCCACCCCTGGTAAGGCATTAGAAGGATGGAAAGGTAGGAAGGACCAGGTTATGAAGAACTTTAAATGCCAAACAGAGGACTTTACATCCTGGAGGTAATAGGGATCCTTGTGAGTTTATTGAGCAGGAGGGTGGCATGAGCAGATCTGTACTTGACAACAGCCATCCTGGCAGCCAGAGGTCAGGTCATGTCCTTTTTGGATGGGGACTGAGTGATTGATAAATATAATTTTTGCTTAGAGATTTCACTGGGGAAGTCTCAGGTGCACAGTATATGTTTGCTGAGTTGAGCTGATGGTGTGAGTTTGAGGGATACCGAACTCCCCCACACTATTTCTTGGTTATATAGTGATATCTCTCAGAGACTCCCGAGAGAGCACAACTAATCCAACAATACCTATGGATATTGACTTAGTGCATAGACTGTTAGACTAGGATTCAGGAAGGCCTGTATTGAAATTCTACATACCTTACAGCAGTATAGAGGTTGGCCCCAAAATCTTAGTGCAGTTTTAAGCTTTGATAATTTAAAACTGTACTAAGACTTTTGGAATGCTCTGTATAAATAGACAGGCATTGTTATTACTGAGAGGCCCTGTTTCATACTGGGTAAAGAGCCATAAAAATGGGATTCAAGTTCTGCCTTTGACACTTAGTTATATGACCCTCAATACTCTAGAGACAGCGGTTCTCTAGGACAATACATTGCAGGGAAGGTGCTGAGCTGCCTTGGTAAAATCTGGGAGTTCTCGGGGATCAGGTCAATAAGCATTTATTAAGTGCCTGCTCTATTAAGCCACTATTTTCAGTGCTAGAGTTACACAGAAAGACAAAATCCAGTCCCTTGTTCTCAAAGACCTACAGTCTAGTGGGGGAGACAACATGCAAACAACTATGTAAAAACAAGATACATACAGGATAAATTGGAGATACTGTCAAGCTGGAGACACTAACTAGTTTTATAAGGAATAAGGAGAAACTTCCCTGCAGAAGGTAGGATTTTAGCTGAGACTTAAAAGAAATCAGGAGGTAGAGATGAGAAGAGAGAGAACTCCCTTTCCCAGGCATGAGGAGTATGTTGGTTATAGCTAATAAAAGTGTTGAGGTATGGGTAATAGCTAATAAAAGTGAGACAAGAGATGGTAAAGAATGTGTGAGGAATAGCAAAGAAGCCAGTATCGCTGGATAGTAGAGTATATTCAATGTATTAATAACTTCACAGGTCCAGTCTCTATCCCTATCTCTTATTGCCGTATGATTAGCACTGGGGTGGGCACTAGACGCAAAGACAGAGAGACATAAACTGTCTTGCCTCATCAAATTTCTCTTGGTGCTAGAGATATACTCAGAATATTAAGAGTACCCTTGGTTTAGAGCAGGGAGTATAGGGATGGAAAGAAGGTATGAATTGTCTGTACCAAATATTGGATGGTGGGAATGGAAGGTCAGACTGTGGTGGAGATATTCATTCACTTAATGAGGCACCTGGAAGGATGATTGTTGAGAGAGTTTTGACACCAGAGGCAGAATATGGTCCTAGGGACAAATGGACCATTTGACTGAACTTGGACAGCATTTTTCTGATTACCTGTCCTTTTTTTTTTTTTTTAAACATGTGAAGTTATGCAAAACCTATTTCCACATTAGCTTTGTTGTAAAAAAAACACAAGGAAAATAAAGAAAGTAAAAAACAAAGGCTTCAATTTACCCTCAGAGTTCTTTCGTTGGAGATGAGTAGTATTTTTCATCATCAGTCCTTTGGAAGTGTTGTGAATCATTGTATTGATCAGAGTAGCTAAGTCTTTCATATTTGATCATTGTTACAATATGGCTGCTACTGTGTATAATGTTCTGGTTCTGCTCATTCCATTTTTTATCAGCTTATATGTCTTCCCTGGTTTTACTGAAATCATCCCCTTCATTATTTCTTACAGTACAACATGTTACAGTATTCCATCACAATCATAAACTTGTTCATCCATTTTCCCAATTGATGGACATCCTCTCAATCAATTTCTTTGCCACTACAAAAAGAGCTATTATAAATATTTTTGTACCTATTGGTTCTTTTCCTTTTTTCTTTGTCTCTTTGGGTTACAAACTCAGTACTAGTATTTCTGGGTCAAAGGGAATGCAGTTTTAAAATGCTTTGGGTATAATTCCAAATTGTTTTCTAGAATGGTTGGACCAGTTCACAAGTCCACCAACAGAGCATTGATGTGCCTATTTTTCCACATCCCCTTCAGCACTTATCATTCTATCTTTCTCTCCTGTTAGTCAATCTGATGAGTATGAGATGATACCTCAGAGTTGTTTTAATTTGCCTTTCAATAGTAATTTAGAACATGTTTTCACATGATTATTGATAGCTTTGATTTCTTCTTCTGAAAATTGCATATTCATCTCCTTTGACCACTTATCAATTGGGGAATGTCTCAAATTTTTATAAATTTGGCTCGCTGCCCTATATATTTGAAAAATGAGACCTTTATCAGAGAAACTTGTTGCAAAATTTTCCTGTTTCATCTTTCCTTCTAATTTTGGTTATACTGGTTTTGTTTGTGCAAAAATTTTAAATTTAATGTTGGCATTGTAGTGGAGAGTTCCTTGATCTTAGAATCAGGTGCCATCGGTTCTTGATTTGTCTCAGACTCATTGCTTGATCGTTGGATAAGTCATTTTGCCTCTTTAAGGTACAAGTCAGTTATCCCCAGAGGTGAGTCAGTTCAATTTAACAGACATTTATTAACCATTATTGTGCTCAATGCTAGAGATACAAAGAACAAAACAAAATAGCCCCTGCCCTCAAGGAGTTTCTGGTCCCCCCCCCCCCCATCATGAAGGGGCTACAATATGCATACAGATAAGTAAATGCAAAGTAATTTCAGGAGGGAGAGCAAGGAAGGAGATCACAGAAGGCTTCTAGAGGTGGCAGTTCACCTGAGCACGGAGGGAACATACAGATGCTGAAAACCTGAGATGAGGAAGGAGGATAGTTTGGCTATGGAAAATGAAGTGCCAAAGCACAAGGGTAGGAGATGGAACATTGATTTCAGGGAGCAATTGGTAGATATGTTTGGTTAGAAAATAGACTTTGTAAAGGAGAGAAATGTGAGACACTAGAAAGGTAGGTTAGAACCAGCTTGTGGGGTACTTGAAGTGCCAGGGTGAGGAGTAATATTATTGTAATTTAAGATAATAAGTAATATAAAAGTATAAAGTTAAAAATGATCATTTTTATCCTTAGGCAATAGGAAGCCACTGAAGGTTTTGTTTTTGAGTTTTCAAAAAAATGACATATTCAGATCTGTGATTTAGAAAGATAATTTGGTCAGCTGTGTGGAAGTGGGGTAGCCAAATGAAGAAGCTTTCATAATAGTGATGAAGGCTTAAACTGAGATAGTAACTTCCTGGGGCTCAAAGAAGGGACAGGTATGGGAAATATTGTGGAGATGAAATGATCTTCAAGACTTGCCAGGGGACTAGTTTTGGGGGAAGGGATAGGAGAAGAGGGAGTCAAGGAAAACTTCAGGGTTATGAACCTGAGTGATAGGGAAGGTTCTCTCAATAGAAATAAAGAGATTAGGGTGGGTTTAGGAGGAAGAATGAGTTCCATTTTAGACATTTTGAGTTTGAGAAGCTAACTATAATGGAGAAAGATATCAAGTAGGCAGTTGGTGCTAGGGATCAGAAATTCAGGAGATATTGGGACTGGGTATATATGTATATATATGTATATTTCATATATGTATATGTATATATATGTATATATATTAGCTATCTAATTAAACCTAGAAGAGCAGTAGAAATCAGCAAGCGAGGAAAGCAGATTGAGAAAGAAAAGATGGCCCTGGTCTGAACCCTAGGGGAGATCTTCTATTGGTGGGGAGGGACAGGAGATGGCCAATGATCCAACAAAAGAGACTTAGAAAGAGCTGTCAGATAGGTAGGAGGAAAATGGGTGAGAAGAATGTTCTAGAAGCCACAGGAAGAGTGAATATGTAGGAGGACAGGGTAGACAACAATATCTAATGCTACATGATCAAGAGAAGGAAGTTGAGAGACAATGGATGACGTCAAAGAAAGCAATTTCAGTAGTGTGCTGGAGTTGGAAGCCAGATCATAAGAAGTTGAAAAGTAAGTTGGTGGTGAGAAAGTAGAGGTAACCAGTGTAGACAGCTTTTTCCAGGAGTTTGTCAGAGAAAGGGAGGGGGAGATATAGGTCAATAACTTGAAGAGATGGTGGGTTAAAGTGAAGGCTTTTTAAGAAAGAGGATACATGACAGTATACCCAATAGTGATAGATATTAGTCAACAAGCCATTAGGCAGTGAGAAATTGAATATTATGGAGAAGGAATGATTGCTGGGGCAAGGGATCCAGGACACAAGTCGAGGGGCTAGCTTTGGCAAGGAGAAGGGCAACCTTTTACTTAGAGACTTGATTGAGTAGTAGAGTTTTTAGATGTATAATCAAGGCTTCCCCCTTCCCTCTCATAAAGTAGGAGGTAAGGTTTTCTGTTAAAAGGGAGGAATGATTTGGTGTTGGGGGTTTGGGGAGGGAAGAGAAAGAGTCTGATTAGATTGATTCCCTTTTTGGTGTTTCAGGGCTCATGAGAGCTGGTAAGGTCACATGAAAGAGGGAGGCTGGTGATTTACTTTCTTTCAAAGAAAGCCAGGGCTCTATCAGTACAAGAAGATGAATGAATAGAGTGTAAGAAAAGATCTAAGATGAAGGGAAGTTTGGTAATAACAGAACTAAAGTGCCCCAGGGCACAATGAAAGGGGAGGGAAAAGGCTAGGGACTGGTAAAGGATATCTAGGCCTGAGCTGGACAGAGACTAGAATCCAGAGAGAGGTGGCAGCAGATGGAGACCTTGAACCATGTGGTTGAGGGGAGCAGGAAGAGAGAGTTTGCAAGCTCAAGAACGGGGGACATACCTATTGATTAGGACACTTCACTGAATAGTCAATACAATTCAACAAGCATTTATGAGGTACTTACCATGGAGCAGACCCTGGGGTGGATCCTGGGGATAGGTCAAAGACATAATGAAAAAGTATACATGCTACTGGAATCACCACATATTTGTATAACATCCCCTTTAAACCTTCAAAGCAACTGCATACTATTTCCTTTAATTGTCATAATGAACTGATCAAGACAGATATTATGTCCATTTTGCAGATGTAGAAACTGAAACACAAAGAGGTTGGACTGTTTGCCTATGACCTCAGAGCACCTTACTCTTCTGTTTCCCTACCACAATGCTTCAGGGAGTCAAGTGCTAGAGCCCAGAGAAGGATGGGGTAAAGGTAGTCTTTGGTCCTGGCTTTTTTTCTCCATTTTCCCCTTCCACCACAATCCTGATGATGGGCTAGTGGTGTTGGTGCCAGGAGTAGCGATACCTCCTCTCTTCTCAGGGGCAGTGGCTCCCACCTTGTATCTGGTTTTTTGGTGGTGATAGAGGGCTGAAAGTATCAACTTTGTCAATATCAATGGCAGACTGGCAGCTCACAGTGATGGGGGAAGAGTAGGTACCACCTTCGAAAATGGCAGTTGTTAGGATCATGTGCTGAGCAGGTCTCTAATCTCAATGCCCCACCCACCTTCTGAGATCATAGAGCTAGTTCTGGGCTAAGTGTTTCATTCTTGTCATCAACAGAGGGACTTCTCTCCAAATACAGGAGGTCTGGGCTGGGCATCTAGATCACTAAATACCTGGTGGTCATGTCCCTGGGGGCTGAATCCAATTCTCACATGAATTCTGTGACTTATTTCTACCATGGTGGAGTAGAGGGTTTACAAGAAGTTATTGTTCTGGGCCAGGCAACTCCAGGCCAGGCAGGCAGCAGACACCATCAGAGATTAGCTCTGCCCTGTACATAATCCAATGACTGAGTAATTGCTAAATTCCCTTGCAGCTCAAGCATTTGATGCATTTCTATTGATAAGATAACTCACCCACCTCAACAAACTTCATTCTAAACCGAGTTTCAGTTGATTTCCAACATAGTTTGTCTTGCCTGCAGGAGCAGGGCTATAATAATGGAAAAAGGAGATGTTACAAGAATAATCTAGCCTAGTCTAGCAGAGATTCGTAAAGAGATCTGAATGCACCACTTCAAATCTCAAGGATACTAGAGTTCCATCTTTGTGAGGAGCACGAGGATACCTAGGCTCAATGATCACTACCTTGATTGCTTATTTTCAAGAGGGACATTGGGCTTAGAATTCTATCTATTACAATCAGTTATTTGTACTCTAGGGGTACAGTTTTTTGGGGAGGGTCAAGATGAAAATCATTTCCCATGATTGCTTGGAGGGAAGGGAACAGGTTCAATAATTCCATCCCAGACCCAGAAAAGTGTTAGTTTAATCTTAGTGACTTAGTATCCCCTTCTCACCAAACAAAAGAAGATCATAGATAGCAAGCAAACACACTAATCAAAGAAAGAAAATAAAACGGTAGTTGGGGAAATTGTGCTGATTTGTTTAGGTGGTAGATTATACAAGAATAAAGGGAGTCCTGTGATCTGGAAGCAAGATAAAATTTCAATTTAAGCAGGAGCAAAACCAATCTTCATCTGATACTCCACTCTTCTCAGTCTCTGGGGGTGCAGATGCTGGGAATCAAAGGCCATATTGGGGTATTGGCTCCTTCTCAAATCCCTATTGCCCCAAGGAATTCCTGTTGGCCATTTAGAGTCTGCTCCTCTTCTCTCAGAAGTCTCTCATCCAATCAGGAGACATGTTTCTCTTTTCATAGGAAGCATCACAGGGCTATCTTTCAGGGAACCACTAAGCCTGACTGGGGGTGGGGTTACAGAGAGGTGGCTTTGTTCAGTCTCCATCAGGTCAGATTAGAAGGTGAGTTCTGTTTATCTCTAAAGTACACTCTTAAGAAAAACTCTTTCTCCTCCTCTCCTCATCCTTGTTTTCCCTTCTCAGACCCTGTTCCAAGCCTGGTTTCTTCATGGTTGTAGCAAGGCTGCTCTTTGTGACTCTAATACTTAATAAATTAACAATTATTAAGCACCTACTATATGCTTGGCACCGTGCTGAGTGCTGGCAATATACAAAGAAAGGGAAAAGACAGTTCCTTCTCTAGAGAAGCTCACAATCTAATGGAGACATGCAAACAGCTATGCACAAACATGGTCTGAACAGGATAAATTGGAAATAATCAACAGAAGGATAAGGAAAGAATTCTGAGAGAATGTAGGATTGTAGCTGAGACCTGAAGGAAGGCAGGAAGCAGAGATGAGGAGGAAGAGCCTTCATAGGAATTTCACTTCAGTTCAATAAACATTGATTAAGTGCCTATTGGATGTGCGACAGTGCGCTGTCTACGACTGGACAAGAGTACAAAGACAAATCAAATAGTTCCCATCCTCAAGAGCTTCCCTTCACATAGGGCTGGTGGTAGAATACAACCTTATCTTCACACAGAGAAGTAGATACAAGATTATTTGAGGCAAATACTAGCATGAGACAGACACATAGAGTAGATATCTCCCCCTCTTACCCAGTCATACAAACATACCCCTCTCATTCACTGCTCACAAGTTTCATCTTCTCTCAACAAATTTCCTCCTACCCTCTTCCCCTTCCACTTTTCATTTGTGATGGCACCTTCATTTTTCAGGACTGCCACCCAAAAATGTTCATTTGTGGTCTCTCTTCCAGAATCAGTTCCTTCTTTTATTCTTTCTCTTCATACATGTTCCAGGAATTAGAGGCTAAGCATCAGCTTCTAAAAGGAGAAAGGCAAAATTATGTTTTACTCTGGCAATGTCAGCTCAGGGATTCTTGATATTTTCATGAACAAAGGA
Organism: Notamacropus eugenii; assembly: GCF_028372415.1. NCBI lineage: Eukaryota > Metazoa > Chordata > Mammalia > Diprotodontia > Macropodidae > Notamacropus > Notamacropus eugenii. The sequence continues at coordinate 606,751,284 of NC_092872.1, read as the reverse complement.
GCTACTTTTCTTTCTTCTTGTGAATAACCTAGACGATGAGGAGTTTGGGTAATGAAGGTGGTTCCATATGCTGACTGTGAAATCCCGAAGACAGTTCCAGTGTTCAGAGGATAGCAACCAGAATGGAGAAGGGCATGAACATTGTGATGTCTGAAGATCCATTAAAGAAACTGGACATGGTACTTTAAAGAACTGTTACATAGAATTATACTCATTCTCCTTGTTTGTAAAGAGTAGACCTCAGAGTGATGAATGGAAGTTATAGAAAAGCAAATTTTGGCTTGATGTCAAGAAAAACTTCCTCATAATTAGAACTCTCCAAGAATGAAATAGGTTGTCCTGGAAAGCAGTGGTCTCCCCCTCCCTGGTAGTCTTTAGTCAAAGGCTGAGTCCAACATGTTGAGTTTGCTGTAGAGGGAATTCTTGGGTCAGTCATGAGATGTCCTCTCAGGGCTGCTCCAATGATGAGATTCTGTGACCCTGCCCTAATCCCGGAAGGAATCAGAGGTTAGGGAGAACCATGGTGGCAGCCAGAGTGGAGATCTTCCAGAGAAGATTTTGAGATCTCCTGAGAGAGTTCTATTTAGTGATTAGAAACCTCTGATCCGAAGCGTTCTTGTTTGGGGAGTGGAGTGGGGAGGAAGGATATGTAGGGCAGCTCTAGTTGTGGAGAGGATGAGTGGGATGTTGCCTTTTAAAGAAAGCTCTCATAGAGGTAGCTGAGAAACAGAGTTTCTCAGGTAGGAGATTCTTAGAAACTTAGGAAGATGCCCTGAGAAGAACTCTAGTCCAACATTTTTCCTCAAAGTAATTCTCCCTCATTCCCACCAGCACTTCCCTCTCTCCAGGACTGGCAAAATTTCTGTACCTTCTAGACTAACTCCAAAGTTGTATTCTATTAAAAGGGAGATGTGTATAGTTAAGCAAGGGTCAATCACAAGGGTCAAATGAAATAACCTATATGAAAGCACATTGAAAAATATAAAGGGACATATTTGCTTCCACGTTGCTTCCCTCATTAGATTGTGAGCTGCTTAAGAGAAGGGACCGTCTTTTGCCTCGTTTTGTATCCCTAGCATGTAGTATATTGCCTGGCACATGGTAGGCAGCTAAAAAATATCTATTGAATTGAAATATGAAAGCACAGTGAATAATGTAAAATGATCTAGTTGCTTGCATGTTGTCTCATCCTTCATATTGTAGACTCCTTGAGGGCAGGGATCATCTTTGGCCTCTCTCTTTTGGTATCTCCAGTGCTTAGCATAATGTGTGGCACATAGAAGGTGCTTTATAAATGTTTATTGATTGGTAATATCTAGCATTTATTCCGAACTTTGAGATTTGCATGGCGCTTTGTGAATATCATCTCATCTTGTCCTCACAACAACTCTGGCAGGAGGGTGCTATTATTACCATCATTTTACCCTTGGGGAAACAGACTTGGGGACATTTGGTGACTTGCACAACTAGTAATGACTGACAGGTGTCTGAGGCTGAATTTGAACTCAGGTATTCTGGCTCCAGGTCCTGAGCTTTCTCCACTGCACCGCCTAGCTGCTCCAGTAGAAGCTGTATTACTCATTCAGCAGAATGAGTCCCTGAAAGAGTCCCTGTCCTGGGAATCAGAACCTTAATTGTGGAATCTCAGAGTTGGGAGGTCTAGTAACTTGTAATCTCCCTGAGGGCAGGTGCCCTGGCTCTCTACATTTTATATCTTTTCAATGCCTAGTGCAGTGTGTTGTATGTAGTGCTAAATTCAGTAGATTTTTTGTTCAATAAGTGAATAAACTTAACTCCTCTGGGCCTCAGTTTCCTTATCTGTAAAAATGGGGAGCTTGGGTTGTCTGGGGCTGGTCTTTAAAAAGAATTGCCTGGTAGGGAATTTAAAACTTCCCCTGGTGCCTAGCACAGTGCCTGGCACATAGAAGGCATCCAGTAAATATTTATTGAGTGAATCTGTTGAAAGAATCATGCAGTTTTGCCCAAGGCCAGCCCTCTCTATCACTGCTGGTTAGTAGCTCTATCAAAGGGGAAAGCAAGGTGAACTCAGATCCCTCCATTTTGCCTCTTGTTAGCAATTTTGGTAAAAGGTTGTGTGGGGAGGAGGTTGGAGCTCTTGGCTAAAATTAGACTTCTGGATTCTTCATGCTTTCTGTGTCCCCCATTAGGAAGGATAATTGACAGTGGGCCAGAGTTTAAAGGAGTTAGAATTATGGTTCTTCCTCCTGACTTGTGCACTGTGTTCATTTAACACCTACACCCAGGGTGCATTTCTAAATCCTGGGACCTGAGAGGGGAAGTATCCTTATCCTCTGTTAATAAATAGAGATTTTCTTGAAGAAGGCCCCTTCCTTATTTCATATGAAACCTTTTCTCCATTCCCTTTACAAATCTCCCTCCCTCTCTTTGTCTTTTCCTTCTTCCCTTCTTTCTGTCCTCTCTTTGCCCACTTTGCTGTTTTCTCCTATTCTCTCTCACTTTTCTTATTGTATTTTATTTTTTCTAATTATAGGCAAAGACAATTTTTAACATTCATTCATTTTAAGTTCCAATTTTTTCCCCTCTCTTCCCCTCTTCCTAAAATAGTAAACCTTTTGATGTAGGTTATATATGTACAATCATATAAAATATATTTCCATATTAACCATATTGTGAAAGAAGAAATAGACCAAAGGAAAAATATAAACAAAAAACTTAAGAAAGTGAAAATAGTCTGCTTTGATCTGCATTCAGAGTCCAGCAGTTCTTTCTCTGGATATGGATAGCTTTTTCCTTCATGGTGACTCTCTTTTTCTGATTTTCTGCAGCTCTTTTCTACTTGTCCCCTGATCAGCCTAGTTCCCAGGATTGCCCGGGGATAACCAGGCCTTTCTTGGGTCTGCTGTAGAAAAGACATTAGAACAAACTTTAGACCAAAAAAGTCTGGAAACACTTCATCACTGGAAGGTTGAAACTATTTATGGTGCTGACGGATCCCTCTCTGGGGCCTTCTCTCTGACAGGGGAAGGGAAACCATGTCTCAATGTCCCCAGGGAAGCCACAGGGTGCTAGGCTTTTAGGAAACTTTGACTATTCCTTTCTCAGTGTAATAGCACTATTTCTGAGCTGATGAGATGTCTCTGAATTGAAAGAACACCCCTGAGTTCAAAACTGCTAGGTTGATGATCCCACCTTCTTGATAAAATCTTTCCTGATATGGAAAGGAAACCATCTCAAGGATAGTAATAATAAGCTTTTGGATAGTATTTATGGGGGCAATTGGGGTTAAGTGACTTGCCCAGGGTCACATAACCAAAAAGTGTCTGAGGCTGGATGTGAACTCAGGTCCTTCTGATTCCAGGGCCAGTGCTCTATCCATTATGACACCTAACCCCAGACAATGTTTAAAGGGTGGCAAAGCAGTTTACAAATATCGTCTTATTTTATCTTCACAGAAACCTTGGAAGATAGGTGCTATTGCTATCCTCATTTTTCAGATGAGGAAACTGAGGCAGACAGATGTTAAGTGACTTGGCCAAGGTCACATAACTACAATTTTATGAAGTTGAATTTGAACTCACATTTTCCTGATTCCAGGACTGGTATGGTTAGGAACCAGATTTGGAGCTCTTACATTCATATGTCCCAGTTTTTAGCCAATGAATCCAACTTTAGATGTGAAGAAGGGGAAGTGAGGACCTATTGCTGTTAGAGGGAAAGGAAGGTTAATCACCTTTCTTCTACCACAGCAGAGTCTGTATGTCCTAGTAAGACTACCGGAGTGGGGGTCAGGAGAACTGAGCTTGGGTCTAGGCTCTGCCATTGGCTAGCTGTGTGGGAATTAGCAATCACTTAAATTCTCTGAACCCCAGAGTCCTCGTGTGTGATACTTTTACCCATATGGCTATGAGCAGAGAGTCTATGTGAGTACCCCAGGAGAATACCTGGGTTAGCAGGAAGATAAGATCTAGAGGAATGGAAGTCATCAGAAAAATTAATTTTCTCCTATCGCTGGGAAACTTCTACACAGGATTAGAAAAAGCTAAATAACATGAGGCAGCTACAGAGGAAAGAAAGAAAGAACATGGGTTTTACAGTTGGAAGACCTGAGTTCAAATCTTACCTCTTTTATTGTCTGTGTGACCTTGTGGAAAATTACTCCATCTCTCTGGACCTCAATTTCCTTAAGTGTAAAATGAGGGAATTGAGCTAGATAATTTCTAAAGTCCCTTCTCCCTCTCGATCCTAGGTTCTCTCTCTCCCCCCATCTCTCTCTCTCTCTCTCTCTCTCTCTCTCTCTCTCTCTCTCTCTCTCTCTCTCTCTCTCTCTCACACACACACACACACACACACACACACACACATACACACAAATACACACATTTATCCCAAAGGGATTAACCATCATCTGAGAGCAAAGAACTGGGGAAATCAGGCTGTGTTTATCCCTACTCCACCCAGAAACCGCCACGGAGGACATCAAATTAAAATGAAGATTTATAGAAATCTTGAAAGACAGAGTCACAAAAGAGCTACCCAAAGGGTGTGTGTGAACCAAGAAGGACAAGGACTTTGCCTTCTTGGGGATTGTATAGAGGTGACCAGGGCTGTGCATATTACATACATAAATGCACAAATACTTAATACATACATATAACAATACAGATAGCATATTACATGTATATTATATACATATATACATGTAACGAGGGTAATGAACATAACGCGGGGTGATGAAACTAGACATGTGTACTTTGACTCCTTGGGAAGTCTCTGGTCCTCTGACTATTTTAGCATAGCTGACTATGGAGTCAGCTCTTCCCTGACCAGGCTAAACCAGGGGCCTCATTCTCCCCCATTTCCTCTTTCAGTCACTTGGCAATCTATTCCTGATCCTATCCCATGCTCTTCCTCCTCCATTTTTCTCGTGTCTTAATTCTGTCTCATCTCTAGTACTATAAAGCTGAGAAGACTGAGGAGGTTCTGGGAACATCTTGGACCTTTCCTAAGGTCTGCTTTTGGGGAGTATTAGTGAGTTGCCAGAGACTAGAATCTGAACTAGAAAACCTGCCGTCCCCTCTAGTGCCCATCTTCTTGAAAAAGCCAGTCTTAGACCCTGACTCAACCTGATGTTGCTGACATTAGCCAGATAGGGCATTCTGTGGGGCTGCTTTGGACTAGTCAGTCTGTCTTCTTTCCTTACCCCGTTTAAGTCTCTCCTGTCCCAACTCCAGTGTGTAGCTCGGATGATCTCAGGGATGGAGTAGCTGGAAGGATCCCCAAAGTCAGAGCCACAATTAGGGCAGGACCCCTGGAAATTTTCCCTAAGATTCCAACTTTAGAGAGATGATGATACTTGTAGCCCTTCCTCAATGTAGATGCCTCTACATTTACCACTATGTTAGCAAAAGCAATCAGGTAAAGTTGGAAACTACCAGATGATTAGAAAGAGAGATAAAGCATTTATTAAATGCTTACTATGTGTCAGGTACTATAGAAAGCAAGACGCATGTGGGAAGAGAACATGGTAAAGGGGAGCTGGGAAGGGAGGGTGGGGTGAAAGAACTAGGTGATAGACTAAGAAGATGCCGAGAGAGTGGAGTTGGGAGTAGAGGGCAGCATTGTTGTGGCTCCTCCTGAAATGATGGTCAGGGTAGGCAGTCACTAATCAGGAAATGGGGGTTGGAGACTGCAACAGAAGTTTATCCAATGTGAGGTTAAAAAAAAAAGTCCATAGAGTCCAGTTGGGAGTAAAGAGGGAATGATGGGCTGGGATGAGCTCCAACCCTTGGCTTTCTATGTTTCCTATGTTATACTTGCTCCTCCTTCCCCACCCCAGCAGTGGTCTCATGCTAGTGCCCCAAAAGATGCTCTGCCACTTCAGGGTACATTTTTGAACCACTAACTCCAGGTACAACAATTGCCAGTGGCAGCATGTCTCGAAGCCCTGGACGTCTCCCCCAAGAACTGGGGAGGTGAGATGAGATAACTTAGAAAGGGGAAGAAGACTGAGATGGAGGCATCCAGGATTCCTGCAACAAGCAGCAGCTTCTTGGGAGGCAATGGTGACAGCTTCTCGAAAAGGGTCAGGGGTCAGGGACCGGCAGGGTTCCAAGGATCCTGAGAAAATGCACATCTGGAGGAAAGCAGCTGGAGGGAAACCGAGAGAGTGACAGGGAGAAGGGCAGCCAGGGAGTCAGGTTTAGCCCACAGCTGGATGAAGGGGGTGGAGGATGGGGACAACCAGAAGGCCAAGGCTTCTCAGACTTCAGCTTCTCATAATCATCCCAGGGTCCTCGGAGCCAAATGTGGGAGTGGAATGAGTGTGCAGACACCCAGGCAACCTGCACAGCAGCACAAAGATGGGAGATGCTTGAGGATAATGTAACAATCCTCTTCAAAGTGCTTTGCCATCTGTTATGCATCTGAGCTTTACAATGTCCCCATGACAAATGACATTTCTGTAGCACAGTACATTTCTCAAAGCACTTTACATGTATTATTTCACTGTAGTCTCACACCAGTCTTGTGGAGTGAAAGCTACTGTTACCCTCATTCTATAGACAGAGGAACTGACAACCAGCATCAGAGGAAGCATTTTTTATAAATTTCATTTTTGTCAATGAGCAAAATTCTGTTTCTCTCCTTCTTGCTTCTCTCCCCTCAGCCATCCTACTGAAGAAAAATAAAAGAAAAACAAAGCCCTTATTCCAAATATGCAGTCAATTAAAACAAATTGCCACATTGGCCGTGTACAAAAATGTTTCATTCTGCAGCCTGCGTCCATTCCCTTCCGATCAGGAATAGAAACCTTCACCATTGGTTGTCTGGAGTAGTGGCTGCTGCTCAGAATTCTTAAGTCTTTCACAGTTGTTTGTTTTTGCAGCATCGCTATTACTGTAGAAATTGTTTCCTTATTTCTCATTTCTTCCCTCTGCATCCGATGCAGTATTTGAATTCAGGTCCTCCTGACCCCAAGTTCAGCACCCAGACTACAGAATAGTACTATCTTCTCTTTGTGATATACAAGAAGCAGTTTGCTATGGAGAGGGGGACAAGCATGAGCCTTAGGGTCAGAAGGTTTGATCTTACAGCCCAGCTCTTTCACTTCCTAGTAGTACAACCTTCGGCAGGTTACCTAATTTCTCTGGGCCTCCTCCTTTCTAACTGCTATAAAATGAGGGGGTTGGTCTGTGTGACCCTTGAACTCCTATTAGGTTCTGAATTTCTATGAGTCTTTAAATTGACCCAGAGTGGAGATAATAGTATCCACATTTTATAGATGGGGAAACTGAGGCCCATAAGGTGGCATGACTTCCCCGGTGTCCTGTATCGTATGAGTAGCAAACCAGTCTCAAACTAGAAATTATTTTCTCTCTCTGGGTCTCAATTTCCTCCTCTATAAAATCAGGGGGCAAAGTACAGAATTTTTAAAGTCCCTTCTAGCCCAAACATTATTATTCAATGGTCCTGATCCTGGCTTCCCAAGTCCAAGTTCAGTACTCTTTTTTACCATATTGTGTTTCCACCAGTGGTCTGGTTCCATACATTTGGGTGGAGGTAAGGACAGTCTGGTGGAGAAACTGGAGGGGGAAGGTGTTGATGGTGGCGACCATGTCCAGGACCAGAGATGTACTGACTGCAGAAAGTGCTGGTTGTGCTTTTGGGAGCAGAGTCCTGGTCATAGCAGATGGGAACAGAATCCAATCATCTCTGGCAAGATTAGGGGAGTTGGATAGAATGAGATTGTCTCTGCATCTCAGTCACCCTCTCTAGAAGAAAGAACAAATCTTTACTTATTGCAAAGGTGGGGGACTACTGATATTTAGTTTAAGGTGTTATAGTGTGTTATTTGATTTTACTGAACTTGTCTTAAATTTTTATTGATCTCTTTATATAACATTTTCACATATATCCCACTCCACCCCCCCTCCTGTGAGCCATCCCTTAAATAATTGGTTGAGGGAGGGGAGGAAAGAGTATAAACAGCTATTTTTCTTGTTCTTTTTTTTGTCTTTGTTCCATGAATTCTCACTGGGTAGAAGAGGGTTATGTTCAGAAATGAATACGATGCAAAGACAAAAGCATCAAAAATATAATTATTTTTCAGACAACATGAATTGGAAAGGGACTTAGATAACAACTCAAACACCTGGAAATCTCAAGGAATATATCATTGTGGACAGGCGAGTTTCTTCAACAACTGAAGGTTTATCCCATTATACACTAAAGTTTTATAGACTGTATTAGCTACCTCCCTGCCTTAATGTATAAAATGCTTGGCAAACCCTAAAAAGCACAGTGTAAATGTTAGCTGCGTTCATAACAAAAATATCTTGTATATGTTGATTGAAGACCTAATATGTACAAGGCTTGATGCCAGGTTCTGTGGAGCACAGTAGGGTTTGAATGGGCCTCCAGTTTGAGTAGGTCTAGCAGTTGTCTCCATATATCATTTTGATGCTTGGGGTTCCTCTCCTCTGACAGTGAGAGGATCTTTGGCCTCCAGCATGAGTGCTGCTGAATGCTAGCTAGATCCAGAGGGTTTCAGGGCCTACACGAGAAGGCAAATGGATTCCTTGACTCTGTTCCTGGCTCTGGCTCTGTGATAGTTACTCGTCCCCTCATGCCCTGGTCCCCTCCCTGTGCTTTGGGGAAAAGATCCATTATCATTTATTTTGGTGTCAGGAACAGGGACTCATTACCCTCTTCCCCTCATCTTCTCATCTTTCCATGGGATCAGGCATCAGGGGACAAGAGGGTGAATTAAAAAGGAAATATTCAAGGTTCTTTTACTTGAGAGTTTTGCTATAATGAGCCCAAAGCACCAAATAACAAACCAGGAAGCCACTCACTTAGTTGTATTAGTAGAATTCAAGGGCCCAGAAATCCAATAATAATCCTCCCCACTATGTGTAAAATGTCTTTGGAAAGAGTCCTTTATTTGGATTAAGACATTGTAGGCCTCAGTTTCCTTATCTGTAAAATGAGCGGGTAGGATTGCATGTGCTCTGGGGTCTCTTCCAATTGTAGGCTTATCATCCTCTGATCCCATGTCTCTCCTGCTTAGAGTATCCCTAGCTCCTCCCATCCCCTCACTATTCTAAGCAGGATTGAGATAAAACTCAAATCTCCCCTTCTCTGTCCATGTAGCAACCAAGGTGTGACAAAGATTTATGGAGCACCTCAGTATGTGCAAGGCACTGGGAGGGAGGCAAAGATGAATAGTAAACAAAGCCTTCATGGTGCTTATGATCTAGAAGGAAAGATAGGATCAATATATCTACATAGACATAATTGCATTATGTATATAGATAAATATCTATATAATTATACATATTGATCTCTGTATGTGTATATATGTGTGTGTGCATATATATATGTATATATATATGTATATATATATGTATATATATATGCATATATATATATATATATAAAATTGTCATTCAAGGCAGCATGTGATAAGACAGGTGGGAACAATGTGTTAAGGGAACCAAAGGAAAGATCCATACCTATTGGGGAAAGTCAAGGAAAGCTTCCAGGAGAAGGTGGGATTTGAGCTAAGCCTTAAAGGATGAGAAGGTTTTGGATAAGTAGAGTAGAGAAAGGCTCACAGAGGCCACTTAGTTCAATGTCCTCATTTTATAGATGAAAAGCAGTGGCAGAGATGTTGTGACTTGCTGAAGGTCACACAGTTATTAAAGGAACACCCAAGATTTAAACCCAGAGCCTTTGACTGGGACCCGAGAGGAAGAGACTCTGGTTTTACTGTGGTACAGCTGAGGGGATGTGAGTGAGGCAGAGACGTACGTGTCCCAGCTGTGGCCTGGGTGTGGGCTCCTTCACGTCTGAGATGGCCTTAGAGTGCACCACTGAGGGCAGGGAAGGAGACCCAGGGCAGGCTGAGGTCTGGAGCATCCAGCTTCCAACCCAGCTCTGTAAGTGTGTGGATAAAAATAAGATGGGATGTCAGGATCTCCTGTCTCCAGGAAGTCAGGATGAGCGATGGGTATCAGGGGACCATTCAGCAGAGGAGGAGGGGAGGCCATAAGCAGAGGGACTTGGACAAACATATTTGTTTATTATTCTTCTCCCTGGCGCTGAAATCCCTGAGGCTGCTCTCTCTCTCCAGTTCCAGTGGAAGGGAAATGTCTCTGTTGGACCTGCAGTAACTCAAAGCTTCTCAGCTCCCTTCCCCCCTTTTCCCCTTGACACTGCATGCTCCAATCAGATCTTAGTCACCCATTACTCAGGAGATGCTAGGAACTGTATTCTGTGCTGGTCAACCCACATCTGGAGTAAAGTGTTCTGTTCTGGGTGACACGTCTTAGAATGGATACTGATAAGTTGGAGAATGTCCAGAGAAAGAAGACAAGAAGGATGGAGAGACTTAAGACCACAGTTGAAGGAACTGGATATGGTTAGCCTAAAGTGGAGAAGATTTAGGAGAGACATGATAGCTGCCTTCAAGTGTCTGAAAGGCCGTCCCATGGAAGATGAATTAGGTTTGCTCTGCTCATCCCCAGAAAGAAGAATTAGGAGCATCTAGTACAAATTGTAATAAGGCTGATTTAGGCTCAAGGGAAATAGAATGAAAAAGAAACTAAGCAAAGTCCTAAGAATTAAGTAGAATGGGTGGCTAGGGGAAGATGGTGGGCTCCCTTTATTGGAGCTCTTCAAGCAGAAACTGCATCATGTGGTGTGTGGGGTGATTCTTGGGCAGATACAGGTTGGAAGGAGATGGCTTCTGAGGTCTCCCCTGAACCCCTACTTCCCCTACTGCTCTGAGATGTTCTAGACCTTTAGAATGGGTGAAGTGTAAAGTTGCTAGATTTCACATTATCCCTGGAGGAAGAGTCGTCTCTGGCAAATAGAATTTCATAGGATTTCTCATCTGTAAAATGGGGATAATAATAAGACCTACCTCTAGGTTTGTTGTGAGGATCAAATGAATTTAAAGCACTTTGCAAACCTTAAAGCACTTTTTTTATTGTTATTATTATTTGTTATTATTCTTATATATTATGGTTGAGTTTTTTTGAAACTGAAAGGAGACTTAGAGATCATTTAGTATAACCCCCTAATTTTAGAGATAAATGAGATAGAGTCCCTCTGTTCTGTTCTTGACCCTGAGGGCCTCTCTGTAACTTTGGCAGGTAGCCCTTGGTCTGGTTAAAGAGTGATTTGTGTATTTTTCTTTCTTCTCTTTTTTTAAAATTCTGAACTTAACCAACACCAAATAAGATGATCATTTCTATATAAAAATCAGAAAAGAAGAGGAGGACATTATATGAAGTCTCAAATATATAGTATAAAAACAGCTTGCATTTCTCTTAAAGCATACAGTACATTCAACATGTATCTTCTAAGCAGTCTTGCTTGTCTGTGTTTCCTACTGATCTATTCTCTTCTATGCATTTCATTCTCTTTTTTTTCTTTTTGGTAACTTCATCACTAATTCCCATCTTCCTCCCCACTAAGTTCCCCCACCTTCAACTGGAAAAAAAATGAAACCTGAAGGGTGACTTACGGATACAATTGTCAAGTTCTGCTTTTTGTCCACTAGAATATTTCTTAAATAATCTTGTTTCCATTCCCACTGCCACTACTTTGGTTTTAGCCTTCATTAGCGCTTGCCTGGGCTATTTCAACTGACTGCTAATCAGATCTGGTCTCCTTGTCACCTGTCTCTTTCCTGCACATACATCTTTTGTAGTAAGTCTTTTACCTTCTCTTAGTTATTTCCTTTTGCCCCCCATAGAGCTTACGCGTATATATTTGTTTGCTTGTTTGTCTCCCCCATTAGATTATGAACTCTTGGAGGGCAGGATCTGTCTTTTCCTTCTTTTTCTAACCCCAGAACCTAGCACAGAGCCTGACACATAGAAGTCACTTAATAAATGATTTACTTATTGGTTAACACACAGAATCTCCCTACAAAATAACTCCAGTTATGTTACTTTTCTGCTCAAAATCCTTCAGTGGTTCCCTATTGCTTACCAAACAAATTCCAGATTCCTTCACCTAACAATCACGATCCATCCAAATTTGCTTCCTAGTGACTTTGTAATCTTATCTCCCTCATTCCCCTACATAGAATCATACAAAATGAGAGATGGAAGGGGCCTCAAAGGTCATCTAGTTTAGCCCATATATGAAGCAGGAATCACCTCTCCAAATCTCTGATAGGTTCTTCCAGACTCCACTTGAAGACACCAGGGATGGGGACCTCAGTATCTCCCAAGACCCCACATTCCATTTTAATGCAACTCTAATTATTAGAAAGTTTTTCCTTATTTCTAGCTTAAATCTTATACTCATTGGTCCTATTTCTGCCCCAATGAGTACAGATTCAGTATCATAGTACTTAGAAGGGACCTTAGGCTGCCTAAAATGTGGCAGCATAACTGATTACAATACTCCAAATAGTGTCTAACCAAAGCAGAGTACAGGGAAACTATCACTCCCATTGTTCTAAACATTCTATTTCTTTTAATGCAGTCTACAATCATATTAACTTTTTGGGAAACTAACCACTCATGTTGAGCCTGCAGTTCTCTAAAACATTCAAGTCCTTTCCACATGAATTGTGATCACTCATACCTCCCCTATCTTTCTCTTCTGGATTCATTTTGTGAGCCCATATATAGGACTTTACATTTATTCTTATTATATTTCATCTTATTCAATCCAACCTATTATTTCTTTCAGCCAAGATCTTTTTAGATCTAAATTTTGTCATCCTCCTCTCTGTCATCTGCACATTTGATGAGCATGCAAAATAACTAGTTAAAAAATATGTTGAACAAAACAGGGCCAAGGGCAGAATCATGTGGCCCTCCATGGGGGGAAGGTTGTAGAGAGGCAGATGGCTACAGAACTTTCTCCAGGTTTACATCAATCCATTAATCAGCACTCTTTGGGTCCAGTCAGTCAACCTGTTCTAAATTCTAAATTCACTTAACTGTGCTGCCTTCCAGCTGACACCTATCCATCTTGCCAGCAAGGATATTGTGAGATACTTTGTTAAATGCCTTCTTGAAATCCAGGCATCAAGTTACATTGATGCAAACTGGCAAATTGGATTCATTTGATCTACCAATCTTCTGATTTTGGTTTTGTTTTGTTTTTTAGATACTGAGGCTTATCTGGTATGATTTATTTTATTTTATTTTTTTATGGATCAGACTTGTTGTTTCTTTAATATAGGGATCTTCCAGAAAGGAGACTTCCTCTATCAATGCAGGTCAGCACCAACTCTGCAAATTTTAGTCAGAGAGTTACCTGGTGCACAGAGAGGTAAATGACTGGCCTACCATCATGAAGGCAGTATATTCCAGAAGCAGGTCTTGAACCCCGGTCTTCTTGATTCTAAGGCCCTCTATTCATTATGTCTAACCATGCCTCTTGCTTAATGAATCCATGACGATGATGAGTGTGTGTATGTGTGTGTGTGTGTGTGTGTGTGTGTGTGTGTGTGTGTGTGTGTGTGTGAGAGAGAGAGAGAGAGAGAGAGAGAGAGAGAGAGAGAGAGATCACCAATTCTTCTTGTTACAATTCTCCAAGTGCTTGCAAACCATTCCTTTGAAATGCATACTAGAACTTTACAGGAATCAAAGTCAAGTTCACTAGGCTATAATTCGAAGGATAAATTTTTTTCTCCTTTTTCAGATGAGGCCATCACTTACCTGTTTCCAGTGCAGTGGAATCTTTCCTGTTCATAACTGTCCAAAGACTGCCAATTATCTCTGAACAATAGTTGATTTGGGCCTGGTGAATGGAACTGATTGAGGGCAGTATGGTTTACTTTGATTCTCTACCCACTTTTGGGGGGAATTTCACTGGCCTATTAGTCATTTTCATTTTCTTCCCCATTCTGAAGACCATTCTCTTTGGTAGAGAAAAACAAACAAATTTTTGTAATATATTGTCATCACCCCATCTACCAAAAAATGGTGGTAGGCCCTATCTTTTTCTTCTTTCTCGCTTGGTGATCCCATGTGTTCAAAAATCACCTCTCTGCAAATGACTCTTGAATTTGTATATATAACCCTAATCTCTCTCTTGAACTGCATTCTCACATTATCAGCTACCTACTGAACATTTCCTGAGTCACAGGATTAAAGAATTTAAGAGTTGAAAGGAACCTCAGTGGCCATCTCTTAGACCAATCTATACAGGGAAGGAATCCACAACGAGATAGCTCAGTGAATGGAGAGGTGGGCCTGGAACCAGGAAGACCTGGATTCAAATCCTGATTCAGACACTGATCAGTTATGTGACCCTGGGCAAATCACTGAACCTCTGTCTGCCTCAGTTTCCTCAACTGTAAAATGGGGATCATAAGAGCACCTACTTCACTGGGTTGTTATGAAGGTCAGTAGGATTTGGCACATAGTAGGAGCTTAACAGATGCTTGTTTTCTACCCTTGATCCCCTCTCAAAACTATAGCAAAGATGACAAAGGGTTGATACTATAATTATATTGGACAAGGCATTGTCCAATCTCTACTTGTAAATTTCCCAAGAAGGGGAACCCACAGTCTCTCAAGGCAGACTATGGGACAGGTCTAACTGATAGGAAGTTTGACTAAATCTTTCTTTTTGCTGTTTCTACTCATTGTTCCCATTTCTGCCCTCTGGGACCAAATAGAACAAGTCTATTTCTCCTTATGACAGCCTTTCAAATACTTGAAGGCAGCTATACTTGAAGAAGCTAGAGCTTCTCTCTGAGTCTTCCCTTCTCAATGTCCAGTTCTTTCAACGGATCCTTATATGACATGGACTTAAGGTCCTCCAGCATACGAAACTCAGCATGCACAAAATAGAATCCATTATGTTTATATTTGTCCCAAATATTTATTTGTATTATGTTTACTATGATATAACAAATATATTCATATTTGTTCATTATATTTATTCCCAAACCCCGCCCTCTTCTAAACTATCCTTTTTAATGAGGACATTAACATCTTTTTAGTCTCCTGGGTTCGTAACCTTGCAATGATTAATGTCTCTTCCATCTCCCTTATCCCCTATACACAATAAGTTACAAGATAAAGTCTTGTCACACCTTCTTCCACAAAACCTTTCACATTTTTCCCTTTCTCTCCACTCACACGGCCACTGTCCTGGTTCATGTCCTCATCACCTCTAGCCTATACTTTTGCAATAACTTTCCAGCAGGTCTCCCCTCCTTCTAATCTTTCCTCTTTCTAATATACAACCCATAGGCTGCCAAAATGACACTTTGAAAACACAGATCTGACTATCTGACCACTTCCTTACTTAAAATGATCAATGATTCCCTCTTACCTCAGGATGAAATATAGAATTCTCAGCTTGTTATTTAAAGATCACTGTAATCTAGCTTTAGCCTACCTTTTCCATTATCTATTATATTACTCCTCTTTATACCTCTCCATTACAGAAAATCTGGCTATTTCTCTGGAAATGCTGTTCCATCTCTGGCCTCCATGCTTTTGCACGGGCTGTCCCCCATGTCTGGAATACACTTGTTAACAAGAGGCTGGTGAGCAGATATCAATGAGTTTGGCTGATTCAGTCTCTCCTGGGAAGCAGACTTCTAGTGAATTGTGATGACATGTAATAAGTGCCTTGGAGAGATATATGAAGCATGTGCAGAATTCAATAACTGGTTCCAGACTGCTAACCATGTGCTGGAGAGACTCTGTTGGTTGCATAGACAGATGTCCATTCATTCAAAGGGCACTGGTCTGCCTGAACCTCTTCCTTCTTGGTCTGACTCTAGAATCAATGCTGCAAGGACCCTGTTTAAAAAAAAAAACCTGAAAAGACTTTCATGAATTGATATAGAGTGAAGTGAGCAAACTCAATAATATCGTAGAGATGATCAACTGTGAAAGACTTAGCTATTCTCAGCAATACTATGATCCATGACAATTCTAAAGGACTCATGATGAAAAATGCTACCCATCTGCAGAGAAAGAACGGATGAATTCTGAATGCAGATTAAGGAGTACTTCTATTTTTACTTTTGGGGGCTTTTTTTGGCAACATGGCTAATATAGAAATATCTTTTGCATGCTTTCACATGTGCAATGGCTATTATGTTGCTTGCCTTTTCAATGAATGGGAGAGAGGGACTGGAGGGAGGGAATTTGGAAATAAATTTTAAAAAAATGAATGTTCTAAAGAAACAAATGAATCAATATTGTTTGTTTAACTGCATCAAATTGATGAGTTCAGTTACATTGTGTTCTTTCCAACAGTTATTAACCTGGGGTCCATGAACTTGTTTGAAAACTATAACTGTATTTCAATGTAATTGATTTACTTTGTAATCCTATGTATTATATTTTATACATTTAAAAACATGATTCTGAGGAGATCTTAGGTTTCTCCAGCCTATCACAGGGGTCCATGACTCAGAAAAGGTCAAGATCCTTTCTGTCCTTCGTGGGAATCATTTGTGTCTGTATCTTGAGAGTTTCCTGTACTACTTTAGCTCACTCTGTAGACTCTTCAGCTATGAGATCCTATTTCTTTCTCTGAGCTCTGTGAAATAGACTCTTAAAAACTCTAGGATACCTGTCAGACTACTGCTGGCCATCTCCTCCTGGTCAGTTATAAACTTTAATCTAGCGTGGTTATTTCCTCCCTAGGTTGCCATCATTTCACATATGAAAACAGTCCTGCCTTATCAATCAAAAACTAGGTCCACAATAGCAGTTTTCCTAATTACCTCTATCTTCTGAAGGATAAAGTTATTGGCAAAGCAAGTCAAGAACTAATCAACAACTCTGTTTTTAGGAGAGAGATGTTTCTCACCTAGGAGATGTTGGGATAGTTGATATTCCACATCATAACTAAATTTGCTTTGTGATCTGCTCCATCATCTAATTTCTACTTCCGATCAGGTTTTCTGTAATGGGCTTCTTCTTCAATATCACTTTTGTTTATCCCTCCTTTGATCCTCATCTGAATATTTCCCATGTTATTTGATTTCTCAGGTTTCTGTATTTCCACAGAGAAGTGATTGTGTCTCTACTGGCCTCTATAATCTTTTCTTTTTGAATTGGGCATATATATATATGTATATATATATATATATATACATATATATATATATATATATATATATATACACACACACACATATATATTTCTCATCATGAGTCACACCCTACAAAGTCTCAGTCTCGGTGAGGAAAAGAGGATGTCTATTAATAACAACAGTTGTTTAGTTATTTCTGACAGTGACTCCATTTATCTTTTTGGGTTTTTTTGGCAAAGATACCAGAGTGGTTTGCCATTTCCTTTTCTATCTCATTTTACAAACTGAGGCAAACAGGGTGACTTGTCCAGGGTCAGATAACTAGTAAGTGTCCAAGGTCAGATTTGAACTCAAGAAGAGGAGTCTTCCTGATTTTAGACCCAGCACTCTATCCACAGAACCACCTAACTCCCCTGTGAGAGTCAGAGGATCTGGATTCAATTTCTGCCTCTGATACTTGCCACCTTAAGTGAGTTAGGCCAAGTCACTTAATCTTCTTGTCCCTCAGTTTCCTCATTTGTAAAATAAGGGTGTTAGACTACATGGTGCCTGAGGTCCATTCTAACTTTAGACCTATGAGCTATATGAATCCTAGAATTCAAGGACTTGGGTTTAAGTCACTATATTGCTACTGGCCTTGGTTCCTTCATCAATAAAAAGAGAAGGTGGACTTAGATGATCTTTAAGGTCCCTTCTGTCTCAAAATCATTTTATCCTTTCTAAGCAGCTGGGGCACTGGCCACTCACCCAAAGATTCTGCAGATGTTACCATAGGTCTGAGCTATTTTATGGGTCTCCATCAATCAAACCATAGATCATGAGTCCCCACTAATATGTTTACTTTTCCTAGTCAACCAGAGGACCTAACTGGCTCAAAGTAGAGATGCTTATTGAAATAGCAGAGTAAGACAAGAGCAATAGGGCATTTCCCTCATAGACCTGGAATATCCTATCTTCACAAATATACAGAGTATCAGTGGGGAGAATAGGCATTGGGGACCATTCATATAAGTGGACAAATATGAAACACACATAGCCAGCACACATTTGTGACGGACCAAGTCTTACCTTTGATGCTACACGTCATCACATTGTGTCTTTTCTGCTCTCCCATTGGAAATCATCTCTATTATACCTTGACTTTCTCCCGTTTCTCTTTAAGTTTCCCTACCCTCCACTGGGTATGTCCTGTGGTAGCTACTGGGCATTACTGCCTGTTATTAGCTTCTGAATTTCCTCTTTTTTGACCACATGGTTAGATATTTTATTTCCTTGTCTATTAGGATGCAGTGACTAGAAAAGCCTCTGCAAGATAAAGTCAAACTTTGGGACAAGGGAAGACCAATAGCTCTTTAGTTATAGGCAAAGGTCACGAATCATCATGCACAATTAAGGAGAAGTAGGAACAAAGCCAGGCAGAGTGCCCTTAAGATGAAATATTTTCTTTTAATTCACTGTGTCTGAAGCAGAATGACATTCCTTTGTCCCTAACAACTATCTTGCTTAGGATTGAAGATGTAGCCTGCCTGGGTTGGAAGGCAAATGAACTTAAATCTAAACAGAAACTAAGGAAAGGTGGTAAGGTCACTGAGGCAGGTAGGTGGTACAGTGGATAGAGCATTGCACTTGGAGACAGGAAGACCTGAGTTTAAATCTCCCCTCAAATACTTAGTAGCTGTATAACTCTGGGCAAGTCACTTAACTTCTGTTTGTCTCATTATCCTCAACTGTAAACTGGGGATAATAACAACATCTGCCTGGAAGGGTCATTGAGAAAATCAAGTGAGAATATTTATTAAAAATCACTGAGCAGAAGTGTCTGGAATACAGTAGGTGCTATATAAATGCTTATTCCCTTCCCTCTCCCTTCTCACTCCTCTTATTGTCCTCTACCCACCTGACCTAAATTCCTGCCTTTATCATAAATATATATATATATCATGTATATCATATATACATATACATACACACATACATATATATATATACTTATATATCAGTCAACAGTAAATCCTCTGACTTTGGTTCTATATTTTGGCAAGTGAAAACTTTCACTTTCTTCCTATACCTTTCTAATTTGTATTATGATTATTTATATACTTATTTTCTTTCTCCTCATAGATTCTAAGCTCAATGAGGGTAGAAATGGTGTCTTATTTGTCTCTGTAGCTACCTGGCACAGTGGAATATTCAGTAGTCAAGTACTTAAATGGATCTGTGATCAAACAGTGCAGGTTGCAGCCCATTCATATGACCCCATTCTAATTGACTCTTGCCCAGGTTCTCCCAAAATTTCATTACATGACTTCATCTTAGGGTTCTTCTAACTCCATCATGAGGATATCAATAGAACTTAAAAGTTGTCCATTAGTCATGCTTCCTTTTGACTATATGACTAGACTAGCCTAGTCTTTAAGAACATCCTTTACCTTCTTCCTTTATAATTCCCTGTTTCTAATATGGGACAGATAGCCTATGCATATCTACCATACGCATTTCCATTGCCCTCTGGGTGATTTTTTTTCTTTCAATTCTTCAGAAACACAGAATATTCTATGTCTTGCAGCCATGCCACAACACCAGAAGAAATGATATTAAAAATGTACCTTTTTTCAGAGAAAAGTTTGGGATTATTTCACTTTTGAGTCCAATTCACTGCCTATTGGCAGCATCTCTCTAAGGGATGTATGTATATGTTTATATGTACACAAACCAATATACATACATACTATTTATATACACAGATATGCTACATATGATATGTAGTACACATATACTCTATAGACACATATACATGTATACCTACACATATTGATCCAACAGCCTATTATGATCTGGACAGTAGACATCATCTATCCTCTTGTTTTTCTGGGGATGATAGTTAGGCAAAACTCTTTTGAGTGGTTATGGATCTCATCCAATAGGCCCTGAAATGTTCCAGTGCAATGTCATTTGGAGAGAACAACTAAAAGGAATCTCTAAAGGAGCTTACCATCTATAGGGATTCCCTCTTCCTTCTGGATTCTCTGCTGGAACTCTTCCACTAAAGTGGTGAACACCTTTGGTGAGCATATGTCTTCCTGCTTCATTTCTTTCTTGATATTAACGATCATCAACAAGGTTATCTCTGTTACATCTTTCAAGGAATCTTGTCTAATTTTGATAGATGTGTGGGAGACACCTTGTTGGAAAAGTTCCTTTAAAGCAATTAAGCTACTCTTCTGAAATCAAATGCTTGTTTTTCATGAATACAATACAACATCTTGTATTCTTGATGTCTTTAATCAGTTGTGACATTGTAAAGGTATGGACCACTTGCAAAAACTTTGTCCATTCTCCATCAATACTGTCATTAAGAATGCCTCAACATCCTACCATTCTGGAGAGTGATTTGGAACTGTACCCAAAGGGCTACAAAAATGTGCATACCCTTTGGCCCAGCAATACTGTATCCTCAAGGACTGTATCCCCAAGAGATCATAAAAATGAGAAAGGGTCCCACATGTACAACAATATTTATAGCAGCACCCTTTGTGGTGGCCTAAAACTGAAAAACAAGGGGATACCCATCAATTGGGGAATGGCTGAATGAATTATGGTATATGAATGTAATGGAATACTATTGTGCTATAAGAAATGAACAGGAAGACTTCAGAGAGGCATGGAAAGACTTATATGAACTGAAGCTGAGGTAAAGAAACAGAACCAGGTGAACTTTGTACATAGCAACAACCACAGTGTGTGAGAATTTTTCTGGTAGACTTAGAACTTCATTGCAATGCAAGGACCTAAAGAATTCCCAATGGTCTTTTAAGGCAAAATGCTTTCCACATTCAGAGAAAGAACTATGGAATTCAATTGAAGAATGTAGCAGATCATTTTCTTTAGTATTACGTTTTGATTTGTTGTATGATTTCTCCCATTCATTTTAATTCTTCTATGCAACATGACTATGGTGAAAATGTATTTAATAGGAATGCATGGTAGAACCTTTATAAAATTGTGTGCCATCTCTGGGGGGGAGGGATGAAGGAGGGGGGAAGGAGGGGAAGGGAGGAAAAAAATCTAAGTTATATGGTAGTGATTGTAGAACACTGGAAATAAATAAATTAATTTAAAAAAAAGAATGCCCTTAACGCATGTGTAAATTATCTCAGAAAAATTGATACGGATAGGATAGTAGGCTTATGGGTTGATAGTTATTAAAGTTATTAAAGTTGCCTTTTTTGATAGTAATGTTGCCTGAGACCTTTCCCTACAGATTTGGTATCTTCCTTTTCTTCAGAAACTTTGAGAATTGATTTCTTGAAATTGTGCTTCCCGAAGCATGAATTTCCTTTGTGAACACTTGATCCTGTCCGGCTGCCTTTTCTACCATTGCTCTCTTCAGGGACATTGCCACCTCCTTCATATGCACATCTGGTCTGGTAATGTCGGAAGCTAGATCGGACGGCTCCATTGTCATTGTGGGTGAAAAGAGTTTGTTAAACACATTTTTTTTTTTTTGGCTAATCTTTTCACTATTCATGTTTGTCATCTTCCTTTCTGTTTTATTTAAAATAACTTTGGTATGTTTTTTGACTTGAGTCTTTTGAAAATAGACTTCCTTTAATTTTATTTTTTCTTTTACTTGTTCTCACTGTCTTATGAAGTGATACTGTTCATAATCTTTCATTATCCTTCTCTGTGAGATTTAAAAAAAAACAACAAGTTTATATTCTAAACCACTATTGACCTTAACTGCCATATCCTTCCACTTGATAGCTAAGGTCAAGTGTTTGCTGACCAAAGCAGTTTTTAGGTTCTTGGGGCCTCCTCATTATGCTAATTAATTTACATTAGCTGAACTTCAGTATGAAGTTCTTTTAGGTCTGTGTACTTTTCCACACCTGTTTCCAATTTTTAGGTTTCAATAATTCTTTTTAAAAGGTCAGGTCAGATTTTCTTTTCACTTGTACAGTGTTTTAAAATTTTAATTCTTCTAGTTTTCTATTGATTTTGATCTCTGCCTTAACAATTCTGTGGTCTAACCTCTCACAGACAGTTGATTCAGGAAATTGCTTCAGTAACGGGTAACTTCCTATCCATTAAAATATAATCATTTTTCTCTTTGAAAGACTAGGAACTCATGATGTCTGGTGCCTTTTTGATTATTTTCTTTAACTATTTTTTCTTTTTTAAGAATTCTGAACTTAACCCCTCCCCTCAAATTCCACGAGCATTTCCATATACAAGGGAAGTAGAACAAAGAAGGGGATTATTGATGTAATTGTGGATCTCTATTCCATACCACCTGCTTTTTAAAAAAAGGATATACTAAATTTAATATATTTTCAAAGCTGTTCTCTTTATATAGCCTTCTGAATTTCCTTCTGTTCTCCTCTGTGCATTAAAAATGGCTGAGTAACTTCAGTGCTTGAAGCAACTATTAACCCTCCTTCCACTCGCACCTTAAAAAACAAGGGGGAAAATCCTTTGTTTTTCATAAACAATTAAAACAAATCCATACAACAGACACATTTGAAAATATATGTTTCTTTCTGCATCTTGAGCCCTTTACCTCTCTAACATTCTTCAGCATAGGTCCTCAAGAGACATGGTTGGTCATTGCATTGATCAGAGTTCTTAAGTCTTCCAAAATTATTGGTCTTTACAATGACATTGTTATTGTAAAAATTGTCCTGGTTTTTTCTCATTTCGCTCTGCATCAGTTTATACAAATCTTTCTAGAATTCTCTGAAATCATCTCTTTTATCATTTCTTAAAGCATAGTAATAATCCATTACATTCACATACCACAATTTGCTTGTAATGCCCCAGTCAATAAGTACTCCTTCAGCTTATAGTTCTTTTATTCCTTTTAATTCCATCTTCAGAATCCGCCTTCCATAGTTGAAGTGTATTTTGCCTGTGACTATCCTCTTCAGTATTATACTATGTCTTTACCTCACCTTCCATATCCTTGACTGTTTTTCCTAGAGAATTTAATTTATTTCTAAATCAATGAGTATTTGTTCGACCCTCCTTTGTCTGGTTCAGATAAGAGTGAAGTTTATCTGCTGTCTACTCCCTCCCCCCTACCACATCCCTCACCCTAGCCCCAATCTCTTGTTCCATGTCTGTATATTTTTCTTTTCATGTACTTCAATTATGAGTAAAAATAGTGAGTTTCATTCCATTTTTCATCCATTTGACTCTACTATATTTCTTTCCCCCTCTCTTTTCTTTCCCATTTTTATAGAACCAATATACCCCCAGGTCTTCTGTCTTATTTAACTTTTTTGTTACTCTTTGAAAACATTAAAGTTCTGAAGGAATACTTGTTTCTTCCTTCCCTATTAGATAAAATGATTGTTCTTCATCATCCTATGAAGAACTTTCGATTAATGAATTATTCTTGACACTTGAGTTTTCATTTCAAAATTTCTTCTAGCTCTGGACTTTTCATCAGGAATTCTTACAAGTCCTCTAAAAGTGCTTCTCATCCCACACCATCATCACCACTGCCCCTTCCCCATAGGGTTCTACTTACTTGGCAAGATAAGTTATTCTTTGTTATAAAGCCTATAGTTTTTGCCTTCTAGAATACAGCCAAGTCTTTCTTAATGTAAATACACCATTTTGTAGGGCTTTCCTTCCCATCCTGGATGGAGTTCTGCAAGGCTTTAGTGTTTTCGTAGTTCTGCTCAGGCTAGAGTGGCTTTAGTGCTTGCTCCCTCCCTCCCCAGCCTGAGTAGTGTCAGTGCTTGGAGCAAAGCTGTCATCTTCACCACTGCCTGCTGGGGAGTTGAAATTGAGTACTGCAAATTTACATAAAACTAGAACTGTTTGTATTGTATTCCATGATCTCCTCTTATTTATAACAGAAGCTTCTAAGTCTTCTGTGCTCTTATTGCCTCAGTCCTTGAATTCTTTATTTTGATTATTTGCAATATACATACATAGATATGCATATATACATATATGTGCATATCTATCTATGTATATGCGTATGTATGTATATGGATAGCTGGAGGTAGGGTGGATAGAGCACTGGACTTAAACTCAGGAACGCTTATCTTCATAAATTCAAATTCAACCTCAGACACTAGCTATGTGACCTTGGGCAAGTCATTTAACCCTATTTGCCTCCTTTTCCTCATCTGTAAAATGAGCTGGAGAAGGAAATAGCAAATCACTCCAGTATCTTTGTCAAGAAAATCCCAAATGGGGTCATGATGAGTCAAACATGACTGAAAAATGACTGAACTGAACTGTTTGCATATATACATATGTATACATACATTCTTAGTTATAGATATAGATGGGAGCTCTGGATTTTGGCTACAAGATTCCTGAGGCTTTTGGGGTTTTTTTTTGTTTGTTTTAGGAGATAATTGATGGATTCTTTCTATTTTTACTTTACCATCTGGTTCTAATAAGTCTCAAAGTTTTTATTTGCAATTTCTTGAAACATAGTATCCAGGCTTTTCTTTTTTTAATCATAGTTTTCAGGGAATCTAATGATTCTTAAATGATGTCTTTGACCTATTTTCCAGGTCAGTGGTTTTTGGTAGCCGATAGCTTAAATTTCTTCTTTTTTTCAATGTTTTTATTTTAATATTTTCTGTAGCCTCGTGGAGTCATTGGTTTCTATTTGGTCCATTTTAGTTTTCAGGTAGTATGCTATGTGGGTAGCATTTATCATTAAGTTATTCCCCTTCCATTTTTTTTCTTCTAGAATAGGAACTCTTAACCTTTTTTGTTTCACGGATTCTCTTGGCATTTTGGTGATGCCTGCAGACCTTTTCCCAGTATGAAGTTTTTAAAAGCATAAAACAATATCTAGGATTACAAAAGAAGCCAATTATATTGATCAAATAATTATCAAACTATTATTTTTAAAAGACAAGTTCATGGACATAAGGTTAAGGACCCCTACTCCAGAGCTTCCATTTTGTTTTTATCTCTTGCTTCATTTCTTCTAGATACTTATATTCTTATGTTTATTCAGATCTATAATCTTACCCCCTGGAATGGGGCTTTGTTCCAAGGCCAGACTCTTCTCCCTGTTATTTTTTGGGATACAATGGTTGGCCTTACTTGGTCACCTGGGTTTCTGTACCGACTTCCACCTCCCACAGTACATTTCTACTTAGAGAGCTTCTAGGATCTCTGGATTCTTAGGGTCTTCTTTGGAATCTCAAGACAGAGTGTCAGGGCCCTGAGAGCCCTGGAGCATGGGGTATCCTAATGTAAACACTACCATGTTTGGACTGGTCTCTACTGAACCTAGGTTGTTTCCAAGGTTCAAGCTGTGTGTTTCCAACCATCCAAGAGCTTCCCTATGGAGTACTCTAATTTGGCTGCCTCTGGCTTCAGAGCCTTGCAGGCTGCAGGTATCTCTGGTCTGTCGCCTCCATCTCATTGACCTCGGTGGCATTTCAGCAGGTCCCTTTTCCTAGGCTTCTAGATGGCTTTTTGTGCAATTCTTAGGTAGATAAAGTTACTTACCATAATTTCTCATTGTATTTATTGATCTTCATTTGTTGTGGGAGCTAGGTGGCTGAGTTTCTACTTAGGGAACCTCCTTGGACCAAAATTTCTTGGTTCCTTTCTTGAAGTATGTATTCATGATGTATGGGTGTTAAGTTTTGATACAATTCACCTATTTTTGGTCTCTTAAATTCTTTATTCCTGACCCATGTCTTCCAACATGTTTTACACTATCTTTGTTTATTCTCATTTTCATCTCCTATGTCTGTTTTTTTGCACTGGCTATCCCTTATGACTACAATGCTTTTTCTCTTCATCTCCGTGTCTTAGAATCTCTGGTTTCTTTTAAGACTCAACTAAAATATCACTTCATTAGGAGACCTTTCTCTGTCTCTGATCTCACTATTGTCTCTCCAGTTGCTAATGCCTTCCCTGCTAAGCTTACCTTACTACTTACTTACTACCCTGTATATAGTTTAACCTATTTGTGAAATTAGACTATAAGCTCCTTGAGGACAAGAACAATTTTCACTTTTTCTTTTGAATCCCTAGTGCCTGACATATATAAAGTGCTTAATAAGTGCTTATTGTAGAATGTCTCTATCTCTTTACCTTTTGTAAGAGATCCTGGCACATTGAACTGCAAACAATTTCATGGCAGCCTTTTTTGCAACTATTTATCATGACCATTCAATACATGGTGACCAAATATTCCATGAAGTTATGTTTCTTTTTTGCCTTTGTTTAGATGATAAAATCAATTTCAGCAGATTCTTTACTTGATTCTCCAAGAAAATCTGTGAGTCATCCTTCATTGAGTTATACCTTTCCTCTATTTTCTCATTCCATTTACAGTGAGAATGTTAAGACTGATACAATTTCATTTTTAGGGTAGTATATTCACTCACTGGTCACTGAACAAAGATCTCACATTTTGAGTAATAAAAGCTAAGTTAATATTTCTAGACAAAGCAAAAACTTTGTTATGGTGGGAACCCTCTCCCTGTTTCCCTCTATTCTACCACCATTACTGAAAAAGCAGAAGGGGGACCATTTGGACTGAAGGCCATTTTATATTTTCCTTTGTTTCAAGGGTTGCTCGCCAAAGAATTCAGTGCCTAGGCTAGGGATGGTGAACTAGGTAGATTCTTGGAAAGTAGAAATAATCTGCTGCCAAAATAGTACTCAGCCTTTCTAGCATGATAGAATCTTCCAAGGCTTGGGCTCTGTTGGCAGAGAATGTCATCCAATGAGGCATTAAGAGTAGGATTTTGCAGAGGAAAGTGGTTAGAATGCCTTCAATAAATGCTGAATGACTGAATGAATGAATCCATTGCCTAAGGGTGTTACCTATGGAGATCTAGCTCATTTCCCTTGCTTCTTTCCTTTCTTGCTTTCTTCTTTCTCCTCCTTCCTTCCTCTCTTTCTTTCTTTGCTTCCTTCCTTCCTTTACTTCTTTCTTTCATAGCCTTTTCTAATGAGAACTTCTCTACATGGTTTCAGCTTGGGTACTGAAGTTACAAGTCTACTCCCCTTTACAGATTTTTCTCTCTTTTCTTTGAAGAACCCATTCTTCTCCCTTCTGGTTTCACAGTTGCTGTCTGCAAAGGAGTTCAGAGTTGGGAAGACCTATCTTCCCCTTCTCTTGTTGCTGCTGTTGACCTCCACCCTTACCTCTTTTTCTTGGAACAAGGTCAAAGAGCAGATGGAGCCTCATGTTGCTACCTGAATGGATATTACCTGAGCAATGTTTTGTGGGATGGGAAGGGGAGGAAAAAGGGAGATAGAGAGTGTTATGCCCTAACTAGCTTTTGTCTTTGTACACCAGATTGAAACCAGTGTGTGTTCTGGGGCTAGGGCCCTGGAGGCCTAAGGCGTGTGAAAGGCCGTGTTAATCTTTCCAAGGGCACAGAGATTTACTAACAAACATGCCCTGGTGCACAAAGACCTAGCTTGAAGAAGAAGCCTCCACTCTGGTTCCTGGGGTGCTTTGACTCCAGTCTGTCTAAGGAGCCTGCTGTTGCCCTTTGCAGGATGAACTTTCCCTCCCTCAGAGATGAGATAGATCACATCTACTTTCTCTGCTTCCTCTCTCTTTCTTCATTGGTTCCTAAGATCATAGACTTGGAGGTACAAGGGACTTCAGAAAACGTGCTCCTTCTTTCCCAGTCAATGGGAGAAATTTAGCCACCCCCCCCTCCTATTCCCAGATGGCAAAGAATGAGATTTTCTGGGTTTTCCTTTCCCTTCCATCACAAGTCGTTCTGTTTTTTTTTAATTAAGAACTACTATATACTAGGCTCAGATGAAAACAGAAAATGCCTCCTATAGAAAATAATACTTGAGCTAAGACTTAAATGACTGGGTATTCTAAGAGGCAGAGGTGAAGGAAAGAGACTATTCCAAACTTAAGAGATAGCCAGAACCGATTATAACAAGACAGCTCATTGGTTGGACTTGGAGTCTGGAAAATTCAAGTTAAAATTTAGCCTCGGACACTTAGTGGTTGTGTGACCCTGGACAAGTCACTTAACCTTCCAAACTCAGTTTTTCATCTGTAGAATGGGGACGATAATAATCTTACTTCTCAGGGTTGTGAGAATCAAATTATCTAACTATCTGTCTATTTGTCCGTCTTTCTATCATCTATCTTTCCAGACAGATCTTTTGGATCCATAACTAGGCAACAAGGTGTCATAGTGAATAGTGTTAGACTCGGAATCAGGAAGACCTGAGTTCAAATCCTCCCTCAGACACTTAGTTGCTGTGTGATACTGAGCAAATCACTTTCCCTCTCCTACCTTCATCTTACCCATCTGTGAAATGAAGATAATAATAGCACCCATCTCACAGGGTTATTGTGGAGACCAAAGGAGATACCATTTGTAAAGCACTTTAAAGTGCCATATAAATGTTAGCTACTATTATAACTAAAAATTCTGGGATTCAGGTATATTCTGTTGGATTTAGGGTAGAGGAGTGGGGAAGGGCTTGAGTCCTAATGTATGACCGCTTCTCTATGGCTAAGACACACCCAGGATTCTAGTGATACCATGTATGTGACACTGGGATGAGTTACTCTCCACATGGGACCCAATGGGTCTTGATATATAATGATAATAGTATATAGTTATTAGTCTAGTATATAAAGTGTGGAGTATAGTGTAATATACTCTATTATATACTATGCAGAGTTTCTTAAACTTTTTCCACTCCTGACCCCTTTTCCTGGTAGGGAAGCATTTGTTGGCATTGTGTGGCATGTGAGGTGTAAAGTGTGCATGCTTTGTGTTCTAAACGAAGACTACAGTGAAGTTGGGTGATGTACCCTGGGCAAGTGATGCCAGACATACCTTGGATTCATTACAAGTTTGATTTTGAATTAATTTTTGGGTGTCGCATGTTTAGAAACCTTTTACTATTGCCAACATTTTCACAACTGCAAATGGGGTTGTGACCTGCAGTTTAAGAAGTGTTGTATAGTTGTGTTCATCCTTCGTTTTCGAAGAGGACCATGATATCAGAGAAATGATGACGTGACTTGCACTTGACTTTGTTTTGAGTGAGGGAGGGCTATTCAAGGTCACCAGTCTCACTTTCTCCTCCTGAGCCATCTGGAACCAATGACCAGATAGTCTTCAGGATGACTGGAGATGGCTCAGAATGCAATGGGGGACCTTGGCCTTTTAGGCTAATATAAATATAGTAGTATACTTGCCACAGGACATCTAAAGTTTAATAAGCCCATTCCTCGAAAGACAAGGCAGGCAGTGGAAGGGGTATACATTGTGCCTGGGCATGCACAAAGGGAGTTACCAGATTGACCTGTGGTTAAGAAACTAGGAGACCAGAGTGTTCAAAGAAGGCAGAGCTTAGGGGAGGAGAAAACTGGGACTGACATATTGAAATGAGTGGGGAGGATGGCGTGAAGCTCAGCTCCACAGCTTTCAGCAACAAGGATGCAGACAGAATAGAGTAAATCTTAAAGGTGGAGAGAAGGTTGCTGAGTGACACAAGGGTCTGTAAGTGGCAGTGGGGAGCAAAGAGGGTCCCAACATGTCCTTGTGTCCCCGTGTGCCAAGATCTGTGAGAGAACCAACATCCACTCTTAGAAGGGTAAGACATAGTATCTTTAAGAGAAGGCTTGGTTTCAGTGAGCCCCAGAAGACGGAAGAAATATGAGAGAAAGAGATCAAAAATCACAGATTTAAGCCAAAAGAGACCATGGAGGTTTCTCATCTGGTCCTCTTATTTTATAAGTAAAGAACCTGAGACCCAGAGAGCTAAGGTGACATGTCCAAGATCTCATAGAGAGTAAGTGGCAGAGCTTGACTTTGAACTCATGTCCTTTAGATTGAAAGCCCAATGACCTTCCCACTGTATAACCAACCACAAAGGAAAGTCCTAGAGATGACCTGAGAGAGGAAATGAGGACTTGGAGAGCATGAGATTAAATTTACTATAGAGAGGGAAGGGCTGGGGCAGGGGGGTGCCCACTTCTGTGAAGTTGTTTTCCCTGCAGAAATCCTACAATGATCCTGGGCATCCAACATATCATGGGTAAATTCCCAAGCCAGGGCAGTCATCAGTATGAATCCCCAGGGGAGACAACTTGTTGATTTACCTGCATAAAGGAGGGCATTCTACCCTGCCCACATGAGAAAGTACCCTGGAATTTAAAATTATGAGATGATTTGGGGCAAGAAGTGGCAACACTGGGGCCCTAGAGAGAAGGTGATCTGGTCTGGAGGTTAGTATTTTTTTATCAATAAGAAATTAAATTTTTATTTAAAATTTTTTACAATATATTTAAATTTTTAAGTATTTTATTTTCCCACAGTTACATATAAGAACAAGTTTAACATTCATTTTTAAAACTTTGAGTTTCAAATTTTTTCCCTTCTTTCTCCCTCCCACCCCACCATTGAGAAGGCAAACAATTCCATATAGGTTATAAATGTGTAGTCATACAAAACACTGCCATAATAGTCATGTTGTGAAAGACTAACTATATTTCCCTCCATCCTATTCCCCCCATTTATTCTATTCTCCTCCTTTCACCCCACCCCTCCTCAAAAGTGTTATGCTTCTGACCTCCACCAATCTGCTCTCCCTTCTATCACCACCCCCCTTCCTTTTCCCTTTCCCCCTTACTTTCCTGTAGAATAAGATAGATTTCTATACCCATTTGAGTGTGTGTGTTTGGAGAACAGTATTGGGAGAGCTGGGTGGAAGTCAGATAGTGTATACCATCCTGGAGGGAATTATGCATCCCTGAAATGATGACATCCAAGGTGACCCCAGTGACCCTGTTCTAGTTTTGGCTCCAGGGCAGCTTATACAAAGATGCAACAGTGGGAGATGGAATTTCCATACAAGAAACAAAGTAGTCCAGTTTGGTCATTCATTCTGAGCATGCCCAGTCCAGTATATGCCTCTTCCACTGTCTACCCTTTCCCTTTAAGAATGGGCTTATTAAACTTTATACTTTTTGCAATCCTTGTCCCAAAGTCAATTGGTATGTAACTCTCTTTTTATTGGTGGAGATGAAGTCCTGTCCTGCATGAGCGGTAAGTTGGAAAGGAAGAGAAAAGAGAAGAAGAAGAAGAAGAAGAAGAAGAAGAAGAAGAAGAAGAAGAGGAAGAGGAAGAGGAAGAGGAAGAGGAAGAAGAAGAATAGAAGAAAGGAGGGAAAGGGAGCTTCAATTCTCAGCAGTTCTTCTTTGAGGACTCATCATTTGGGTGCTCCTGGCTTCCAGCTTCAAGAGAAAAGATGGAAGAGGCCAACCCCACTTCAGGTTGCTGAGAGGACACGAGAGGAGCTGGGTAGTGTCTATCATATCTGCATTCCAGCTTTCTACTCCAGAAACTTTGAGGAGTTTCCCCTTTGTTGAGATCCAAGACCCTCTCTCTGAATTGAACTGTTATCTTGCTCCCAAGAAGACTCCTTCTTTCTGTATTGTCTGGTATATATTCTCCTATATATACCCTCTCTGATTTCTGTTTTGCCAGTTTGGATAAATGAGTTTTTTTCCTATTTGATATGTGTGTTCATTGTGGAACTAGTATCAGGTGGGAAAAGGATCAAGTCTTGGATATAGAACTTCCTTCCCCCCAAAATGAAAAAGCAATCAAAAATAGTTTACTAACATTTAAGGAAGCAGATAGATACAATTCTATTTTGATATGCATTCTTCCTCTGAGGAGAGCCGAGTGGCCTCTGACCCCAAGCTCCTGCTTCCCTTCTTAGCAAGAATGAAAGTCTTTGAGAAGAGTTGGAGAACAGGCTAGAGATATCTATTCTGTCTCCCTTCAAGCCACACACAAGGAGAGTCATCTCTACACATGTGGGGACTACTCACTCAATCCTTTCATATAGGGCCAAGAGTCATTGGGTCCTATGTGGAGGGCATCCCATACCCAATGAAATGCATTGTATCACTAGAATCCTAGGCTCTCAGTGTCTTCCTGGTTTCTCTCTTCCTCCTTATTTCTTCCTTCACTCTTTAGGATGCTCTGTTCTGAGCTGTCCCCTCCCCTCTCCAATATTGCTTCTCCCCCACCCCATCCCACGGAATGGGATATTCTGGGTTCTTTCACCCCTTCCCTTATTTCTCTCTTCCTCCTACCATTCAGGAAGGGATGTTCCAAGTTCTTTCCTACTTCCCAAATTTCTGTGATTTCCCTACTCTACATGATGGAATGCTCTCCATTCTTTCCCCCTTCCCCACCTATCTTTTCCATTTACTTCACAGGCTCTGAGGTTAACTGAATTGTATTGAATTTTGTGAGGTGGTACCCAAAGAAAACTATTCCAGTGGCTGGGAACCTTCATTGAGACAGGAGGAGAATACGAACAGATTCCCGGAGCACTTTGAATACGTTCTTGAATGATGGCCTCAGAATGAGTCGTTAATGGATTCTAAAGATATCTGATATATCATTACAGACTTGATGGTCTGTGACTTGTGTCAGGGAGAATGACCAGAGTATGCCCAAAATGCCCCTGGATGTGTCCATTAAGAGATAGAATCTTGAGTTTGGAGGACCTGTGAGTGTACTCTGAGTCAAGTTCAGCTTATCTGAGTCTCCCTTCTCAGAAAAGCTAAAAAGGAGAATCATGTGGTGTTTGTGAAGATGCCATCTCTTTCCCAGGCTCAGGATGACAGCCCAGAAATGGAGGTTACCTGGAAATATGGTACTTCAGAGCTGGAAAGCAATTGGATAGTTGTAGTCACTACTTTAGGTCCAGGGAGGATGGATACATGAAGTGCCAGGCAGAGGAGAGCTCGTGTGGCTTTAAGCGCTTCCTTCACAGCCCAGGAGTAGTGGGGAAAGAGTACCCAGGACTGACCCTTTCTTCATGACTGCCCAGGGACAGAACTATACTTTTACGGATGCTTACTTTCTGTCCTAGGATAAGAGTAGTGTAGGAGAAAGAGAGGCTGAGCCCTGGGCAATGTTTAAAGAATAAAACTAAGGTGAAAATATCAAAGGGAAAGAAGTCTTTTAAAGAGACAGACTGGGGAAAATGTTGATACCAGCAGTGAACCGATAGAATCAAGTGTGCAAGTGTGGGATTTGAGCCCGTTTCTTAAAAGAAGCATCACTTTACAATAGGAAGGACCCTGGCTTTGGACCTAGAATGCCACCGATGTGACCTTTCATAAGTTATTTAAACTTATTTTTTTTTAAATGGAAAGGGTTGGACTAGAGGAATTTCTAAGTCTCCTTTCATGGCTATAAGTCCTGCCTGAGCTCAGCCTGAAAGGTGGTAGGATGGAGGTGAGGTCAAAGGTTGGCCACTAACCCTTAGCATTTGTTCTTTAGCCAAGTTTGGGAACCTGTATGTGAGGCTTTTTCTCAGCAGTCTCCAGCACTGAGACAAGGGGCAGCCACCCTCTCGGTCTCTCTTTGTTCACAGGGGTGTTTTGTTATTCATCAGTAATTACCCTAAATGCTACATCTGTTGTCATGACAACATATTACCCATCCTTAGGTAAAAGCCCTGTTTGCAGGGGCGTCAGTCTCAGCCAGGATCCTAGGCCTTCTGCCTCTATTTCCCCTCCCCCTGTGTTCCTCTTTTACAGGCTCCTCTTCTTTTCAGTTTTTTCTTCCTTTTACTTCTCCCCTTCATTCTTCCTATTTCAACTCTGCTTCCTCCTTACATTGTTGTTCCAAGTTTCTCTCTGTCTCAGTCTCCATCTTTCCCTTTCCCTTCTTCCCTCTGCCTTCCCTCCTCCATCCCTATTCTCTGCTTTTTCCTCACTAGGTGAAACCCAGTTTTATGACTGTATCAGAGGCTGAGCTCTGGCTGAGAGAAGGGCCCTTCCTAGCTGGAGATAGGGTTGGGTCTGCAGTCATCTCCTCCCTCCTTGGATAGGGTAGATAGTCAATAGTTACAGTAAATGGCATTCACAGAGCACCTTAAGGTTGATAAAATGCTTCACGTACATTATCTCATTTGAACTTCACAACATCACCAAAGTAGGGGTCCCAGGTGTTGTTATCCCCATGAAGGAACTGAGGTCCAGTGCATCTAAGTGACCTCCCTATGGTCACACAGTTGGCAAGTGCTGGAGGCACAATCTGGACTCACTATGGTGGACTGGGCAGCTGCTGAAAGGAGAGAGGAAGTACAAAGGCAGCGTCATCTGGGTGGTCAATTAGACTGTAAGCTTTCCCAGTGCAGGGACCAAGTTTTATCTAAACTTTGTCTTTTCCTTCAGTGTCTAGCTTCAGTACTCTGCACACAATAGGCATTGAATAAATGTTCACTGAATGAATGAATTAGGTGGTCAAACGAGTGTTTAGAAGCACTGTCTTCAAGGCGTCGTATAAGAAAAATTTTCCATTTCCAGCTTCTTCCTGTCACTCCTTCTTCTAGAATGTCAGAGCATCATAGGATTAAGAATCAGTTCCTTCTTTCCTTCTTTTTTCATTTCTTCCTTCCTTTTCCTTCCTTCCTTCCTTCCTTCCTTCCTTCCTTCCTTCCTTCCTTCCTTCCTTCCTTCCTTCCTTCCTTCCTTTCTTCCTTCCTTCTATGAGGTGGGATCTTATATGAGAGAACATGATTATGATTCTTTCCATGAGTGTTTAGAAATGATTTGCCATACTGAGTGTTTGTAAAGCCTTACAAAGAAATCTTGTCTTCGCATAAAGACTCTAGAAGTCTTTAATATCTTCCTTTGCTCTAGAAGAAGGATGTGGGAGTCTTGGCCCTTTTACTCCCCTGACTTATAGAGGGAAACCAACTCAGGCATTGGTGGGTGTTGGCTGGGGTTGGGGACTCACTGATTCCTTCCATTTTTGTGACCTGTCCAGAGCCTCTCAGCCCCGCACCTCCTCATAAAACTTGTGATGGCTTTTTTTTTTTTCTTACCAGAAGATGGTATCATTCAAACAATGGAAAAAGGCTGCCTAATATCTCGGTAGATGTTTTATCTCTAGCTTCTAGATCTCTTTTCATCCCTCCTGTCTCCTCACTTTCTGTGACTCTATGTGTCTTCTGCATGGTATAGTAGAAAGAGGACTGAACTTGCCCTCAGAAATTCACCACTGACTAGATGTATGACCCTTAGGAAATCACTTCAGACCTCTGGGCAAATTAAGGGGTTTGGGCCAGATGATTTCCAAATCCTCTTCTATCTCTGATATTCTGTGTTGAATAGGTGTGTGTGATTCAGACATTGATATGATGTTGCCATCACAGTTCAATAATGAAGAAAGTGAGATTGTGTTTGAGGTAAAATGGTTCCATCTGAAATCCTCTCCACTTCTGCCCCCCTCCACTCCCCTTTGACCTGTTGGGCTTCATTGAGGGTGACCATTCTCCTCAAAACCAGTGACACCTTGCTGGAATGGTCCCCTTTTCAGTTGGATTTCCACTGACCTCCCTCAACCTCCTCTGAACCATATCATGGACGTGTACTTTCTTAAACAAAATAATAAATAAAAGTGAGCAGGATGTCAAAACCCCACTTGGGGCTGCAGTAAGATACATTTCTGTAAACAAGAGGAGGAGGGGGAATTGGAAGGCGCTGGGGGCTCATCATCTAAGGACGGGGTAGGACAAAGAACCTGCGGTCTATAACCCCTGCATCTCTCAGGGGAGATACATGGGGTCATCAGGCTCTTTGTGGAGAATGGGTCCCAGGCTGGTTTTCAGTTGGTGATCAGATCATAGCCCAGAATGTTGGAGGCAGAGAGGAACATGAGTCCAACACCCAGTGATGAAGCCATGCCTCGGTGGGTGAGATAGGAGGCTGACTGGCTGGGACAGGTAGTTGCAAGAATGAGACAGAAATAAAGCCAGCCAATGGTTTGCTTTCCTCTGCCTTTGTTGCCTCTGAGCTGTGCTTCCTTAGTTCTAGGGCCTAAGAAGAAGGAAGCATTCTTCCTCCATCCCAATGATCCCTGGAGAGGGACTTGGGGAAGCTCGGAACACATTGTCCCAGGAGTGAGAGCTGTCAAGATGATGGAGATGAAGGTTTATTTTTAACAGCTGAAACATGTCAGCAAAAGCCTCTTCCAGGCCAAGGGGAGGGATCCAAAGCCCTGAATTTCCTTCCCTCCTTCCATCTCCTCTCTGGGATGTGAGCCACATTCTGCTTGTGGCTTGCAGAGCCCTAGGGCCA
This sequence comes from Notamacropus eugenii, assembly GCF_028372415.1. Classification (NCBI taxonomy): domain Eukaryota; kingdom Metazoa; phylum Chordata; class Mammalia; order Diprotodontia; family Macropodidae; genus Notamacropus; species Notamacropus eugenii. The sequence goes on along the minus strand of NC_092872.1, from coordinate 606,715,153 downwards.
AACAGGACCTGGGAACGCCAGCCTCTAACAAAACATCAGGCCTCCTCTCCTGCTGCTATCACCACCCAGCTCGAGGGCTCCTGTGTGGGGATGACAGCCCTTCCTCACCCCTCTCTTCTGCTGACCCCCTCCTTAGGGGTAATGCAGCTAATGGCAGCAGACTCTCACGCTGGCTGCCTCTGGTGTCACCTTAGTGCTCACATAGGCAAGTGTGGGAGAGAGCATTACTGAGGGCAGCTTTGCCAAGCTTTGGAGGCTTCTCTTGGAGAGCTTTCATTCGGGGATGCTGCAATCCTGTCCCCAGAGTCTAGCTTCTCCCTGGCTCAGCTCTCCTTCCTAGTCCATTGTGAATGCGTACATTTGGACAAATCTGCTCCCAAACTGGACTTGGGAGTTTGCTGGTGAGGGAAACTCGCAAACAAGGAAACTCCCTCCCCCAGTGCAGGTCTGTACCTTTTCAGCAATTTCTTGTCTTGGAGAGTTTCCCAGAGCACTAAGAGGGTGTGACTTGCCCACAGTCACCCAACTAGCTTTTGTCAGAGTTAAGACTAGAACCCAGGAACTCCTGACTGAAGCAGACCTCTATCCAAGTAGACTACGCTGTTTATCTGGGAATCAATCCAGTTGGATTCCTAGAACCTTCAGTTCCGTAAGAGAATGTGGAGGTTTTAGATAAATCAATAAGGTCATAGACTTTAATGCTCAAAAGGCCTTTAGAGATCATTTTGCCCAATCCCCTCATTTGACATATGGGGAAACTAAGGCCTAGGGAGAGGAGTGACTTCTCTAGGTCATACATAGCAGAGAGGGAATTTGAGCTCTTGTCCTCTGATTGAAGATCCAGTGGTTCTTCCAAGATACCACAGTTCCTACTCCAGTCAAAACAGAATTTTCCTCAAGTCTCTGGTCCCTTGAGAAGGCCAGTCACTCTTGGCAGGTTAAGGTGTGAAAAGACAGAAAAAATGAGATACAATTGTAGCCCAGCTGGCCTTCCCTGTCCTGAACTTGGCTTCCCTACCTGAGCCCTTTCCTGAAAACTTGGGACCCCCTTTGCCACAATCATAGCACTTCTGGGGGGCCTGCCCAGCCTCTTCCTCCTTCTGCCTTTGCTCATCTGGGGTTGGGATTTTTCAAAGACTTTACTAGGAAACCAAAAGCAAAAGGAAATAAAATAGGAATTAGGCACAGAAACAGCAAGTTTGCAGAGCATAGATCTTTTCATCCTAAGGATACTAAGGTCTTATTTATTTACTTACCTACTTGCTTATCCATTCATTTATTCATCTATTTATTTATCCATTCATTCTATCTATCCATTTATGTATTTAACCCTTTATTCATTCATTAATTTATCTATCTGTCCATTTATTTAACTGTCTATCATCCATCCATCTATCTTTCTGTCTCTCTCTCTTTCTCTATCTATCTATCATCTATCTATCTATCTGTCTATCTATCTATCTACTCTGCAGGGTTACTCACCACTTTCTTGTTCCCTCTCTATTCTGAAGACCCTCTCCAGAGGAGACCACTTTTCTATCCCATTCCAAAGAAAGGAGATAATTCAGCACACCATGGAGGAAAGAGCATTGTCTTGAATCACCAAGGACTACAATGAAATCCTGGTTGAACTACTACCACCCATATAAACTTGGAAAGTTATCTTGAGTCTCTGTATACTAAAGGATTCGCAGAGGATAATCTCTCAGGTCCCTACCTGCTTTAATTGCAAAAATCCTTTCCCTGAGCTTCAGGGGGTCCTGCCCTAACCTTGCAGACACCTCATTTTCCCTTCCCAAAGGTCTTGATGTCTTTGAATCTGAAGAAACCTTATTCTTGGCCTTGACTTATTTCTCCCAGTTTAGGTATATTTGACTGGATTATTTATATTTGTCAGCAAGTCATTAAGGCTGGTTTTACCTACAGGTGAAGCTCAGCTGAAAAGCAGCTGTAATATACTTGACCATAGAATCAAGAGACCTAGTTGACTTTAGAGCTGGAAGGGATATTATGGGGCATATAGCAAACCCTCTCACTTTACAGGTCAAGGAACTGATGTCCAGAGAGTTCAGTGAATTGTCCGTGGTCATACAGGTAGTGATGGAGCCCTGCAAAATTAGAACTCAAATTCTGTGTTCTTTTGACTATGCCACAGTAGACTGAATAAATTGAAATTGTGGGAAAGGCTTCCCCAATACCCTTAATACCAATTCTCTGGATAGCCCAAAAGACTTTGGGAAACCATACAGGGTTTGTTGAGTGAGTTGGCTTTTACCTACTTCTCAGTGGCAGAGCTCATCAGATATATCCTAGACACAAATACAATCTTTTATCCCCAGGTAATCTTTCTTCTCTTGACTGAGACATTTGGAATTGGGGGATGAGATCCAGATTTACTGAATTTGCCTTTCCTGGGATTGCCCATTGATTCTGAGATCGTTTACCCTGGTATGATCTAAGAGAAAAGTCTTTTCCCTTGATGGAACTCAGTTTCTTCCTGAGTAAAATGAACTGTTGAGAATACAAATCTAAACTTCTGACAGAAAAGAGCTAGAGAAATCTAGAATTCAGTTATTCCCCTAGGACCAGAGACATGGGAATGAAGGGAAAGGTTGGACTTTGACTTTAGCTTACAGCCCTGATGGTGGATAATAGGTAATTGCATGCATTTCTAATCTACAGCAGGGGTTGGTTACAGATTGCAAACTAACTGGGTCTCCTCATGCTATGTAATTTTTCTCCATGTCAACCCACAAATCCCCCATTTAGCCTAGAGTCTCTCTTCCATTTGGTCTGCTCACTCCAAATACAGGCCTACAGGGCCTTCATTTCCAAATCTGTGAAATGAGGTCCTGAGCTAGGTTATAGCTCAGGTCTCTTCCAGTGCTAACTTTGTATGACTTTATGATCTTTTACCTAATGTTCTAAGCCAATCTCTAGACCTACTTCCTTTGGCTACCATATTGGACCTCCATTAGCCAGAGCAACATCATCCTCATCATCTTGATTCAAATTTGTAGAGCGTTCCTTCCACGGGGTCCTCACAACAAACAAGATGGGGAGGTAGTTTTTGTTACCCCCATTTTTCATATAATTCAAGTCAACAAGAATTTATCAAGCATCTGTTCTGTGCCAAGCACTGTGTTAAGCCTAGAGATACAAAGAAAGGCAAATAATCCCTGCCTATTTTTGCTCCAACTCTTCCCCTGGGAGAGGTCGGGCCACAATACGCAAACAACTATGTATAAACAAAATATATAAGGTTAAATTGAAGGAAATCAACAGAGGGAAGGCACTAGCATGAAGCAAGATCAGGAAAGGCTTCTTGCAGAAGGCAGCTGCCTAAAAAGAAGGCAGGGAAGATAAGGAAAACGAAGCTCAGAAAGCTTCATTAATTGTCCAGGGTCACAGCTGTTTATCAGTCAAGTCACACTCTTTGTGACCCCATTTGGGGTTTTCTTGGCAAAGATATTGGAGTGGTTTTGCCATTTCCTTGTCCAGCTCATTTTACAGATGAGGAAACTGAGGCAAATAGGGTGAAGTGACTTGCCCAGGGTCACACAGCAAGTAAGTATCTGAGAGAGGATTTGAACTCAGGAATATGGGTCTTCCTGACTCCAAGCCTGGCACTCTATTCACTGTGCCACCTAGCTGACCTCATGGTCACAGAGCTAGTGTCGAAGTATGTGTCAAAGACAAGACTTGAACACAGGTCTTCTTGACTTCAAGTCTCACACTCTATCCACTGCGCCACATTGCTTCCTCCCAGGATCCTATCTGCATCACTGCAGCTCTTACCATCACTTCTTATTTCATAGCTAGTGTGTTCTCTTTGAGGGGGGCCCCCAATGGATGCTTCTAATTCTTAGCTCATGTGTAGAGCTAAATGGCTGACATGTTCTGATCCTAGTGATTATTATGTCTTTTCTGCTTCATGTTACCAGCTTGTTCATTTATTTACTCCTTACTCATTTATATAAGGGTCAGAGTTGGGGGAGGGAATGGTCAGTGAGGTCCAGGCCTCAGAGCATGGTCAGATGCTTCTCCTGCTACTGACCTTATGTGAGGTTGGATAAGTCTCCTTCTAGAAGTATGTAATGATGTGCAGTGGAAGGGATCTTGTTGCGATTCAGAGTGTCTATAGGTATTCTCTGGCTGCTTCCAGTCTACTTATTGAAGTGGGAAGAAAAAGCTTTTCAGTTGGCCTCAGGGCTGGAACTGAGGTTACATACAAAAGGATCCAACAGAGAAATTCTTTCCCTGGTGGTGTTTGGGGGATGAAACGCTGCAAGCTTCCAGGTGGGGAGAGAGAGAGAGGCCTCAGACCTTACTTTCCCCACCTAGGTCAGCATGTGGCCATGAACATTCCATCCCTGTTTCTTTGCTCCTGCATTTTTTCTCCATCTCTTAGGAGAATAACGTGAAGACTGAATGGACCAAGACATAGTCTTGTGAGTCTCAAAAGAACGCCTAGAGGTCCAGCATCTGGACACAGATAGAGGCCAGCCCCAAGGGGTGACCTGGCAGCAGCCAGACGCTATGTTCTGCGATCAAGGAAGAGATTTGTCAGTCCTCTATTGCCAAACTTGGATGTGAACTTGGTGGTGTAGAGAATGTAGTTATTGCTTTCGGTTTGAGCCCACTCTGCCCAAGGAGGTAGAAGAAAAAGTGTGCCCTGGTTAGGGAGAATGTCTTTGTAAATCTGTTCTTGATATATCTTCCTGGTAAACATTCCTTTATAAGAGATAATTGATACTAATTTCTTATCAATGATATTAAAGAGCTATCAACTGGTTAAGGGATACTAGTACTTGGAAATGATAATCAGATAATCGATATTGGAAGAACACAGTGGAATGGGGTTGGCGCTGATAGAATTAGAAAAAAAGCCACATTGATCCTCAGGGGTGCTCCTAGGGCCCTGAGGGAAGATGTAGTCATCTGCTCTTGGAGGACTGGGCCTGTTAGTACCTGTGTGGGTTGGGAGAGTAAGTCCAGAGTCTTGCTCTACCCAATTACATATTCCATAGGGTAAGAGGGAGCCCAGTGTAGTGGATATAAAGCTGGTCTCAGAGTCAGAAAGACGAGTTCAATTCTCTCTCCTGACGCATATCGAATATGTTATTCTGGGCAAGTCACTTAACTTATCAGTGCCCCAGGTAACTCTCTAAGATTATAAATGGCAGAGAAGGTGGTTATCTGAATTGGTAGAGATTGTTTCCTCATCGGATGTGCCTTATATCAATGGAATCAGAGTTTTGGGGAAAAACTCCTTCACCTCTACAAATTTAATATAATCTATAATCTATAACTGGAAAGGACCTCAGAGACCCTCTAGAAACCATCTAATCCAGCCCTCCCACTCTACAGAGGAGAAAACTGAAGGCCGTGAAATGAAATTATGCAAGGTCAAACAGTTATGAAGTATCAAGGTCAGGTTTTGAACCCAGGTTGTCTGATTCCAGAGTTAGTCATCTTACTACTGGACCAGGCTGTGCTTATCTGTCTGTCTATCTGTCTATCCATCCATCTATCTATCTATCTATCTATCCATCCATTTATCTATCTACTTTGATAATTTTTATTCACTTATCCATCCATTTACCTATTAATCTAATTTATATTTTATTTTGCCCTGTATTGCAAATGTATAAAGTTGAAAACAAATCATTTGAGCGTTTGATCCCAAACACAGAAAGCTAAATTAATGTTAAATTATAATTTATTCAGTTAATTATATTACTTAAAATATACCAAAAATGCATATTTACTTGATAGTCTACATTGACTGTAAAAAGGTTGATGCAAATTCTGGAGTGTCTAATGCACCTTGATCTGATTTTCCAGGAGTGGTGATGAATTTGCCAGCATTCATCCATCCATCCATCCATCCATCCATCCATCCATCCATCCATCCATCCATCCATCCATACACACACACACACACACACACACACACACACACACACTCACACACACAGAGATACACATTTGCAAGATAGTTGTCTGAAGTTAGGGATGCAATGTATGTCTATGTAACAGAACCATTTAACATAACCTCTTCTTAGCTAGAGAACACATTCATATTTTTAGCTTGGAGCATCCATTTAGATGACGAGGGAGGTGGAAAGTGATCAAGTCAAACTTCTTTCTGTAGTTATTTTGAGGTATTTTTCCTGCTTTCCAGGCTTCCCTCTAATGATTCACCCATTTACCTCTTCATCGCTTTCACCCAACCCCAGATGAATTTTTACAGTCCTGTTCCTACAATTTATAGTATCATAACTATTTTAAATGTTCTACAATAATAAGACAATTTCCAGTCATAGTAGGAGAAGGATTGTTATCTCTCATTGGACTGTTCTACCATTTTAAGCTGAAATTTATGCCCACAAGTATCAGATCTTCACTCTTGGTAGAGATACTCTGAGCAGTGACTTCCTACTCTGTTCCCGAATCTCCTTTGATGTCGTGTAGCTCATTCATTCTCTTCTTACTAATTTTTTTTTCTGTTTTCATTTCCCCTTTTCTCTTCACTGCTGTACCCCTCCCACTCAGACATCTCAAGTTCTACTTGGCTGTCATCCAGGGCTTCAGGGTCCAATTACTCAAATGTCTCCCTTCCACATAACTAGCACCTATGTGACAGTGGTTAATTAGGGGTTCCTTGATCAAATTGAGAATTCCTCGGTCATCTTGATGATCTCACAGGACAATGGAATTTTAAGATATCTTATATGTACTTTCTTATGGAGAGTGTGGGCAAGCCCATGTTATTTGGACACTGAAGTACTGGAAAATTGATGAAAGTCAAGTAGAACTTGAGGTGTCTGAGTGGGAGGGATAGAGAAGTGAGAGAAAAGGGCAAATGAAGACAAGTGAGTAAGAGGAGAAGAAATGAGCTATAATTCATCCAGAGGGATTGGGAAACAGGGCAGAAAGCTACTTATTAGAGTATCTTTGCTCAGAGTGAAGGCCTGAGACTTGTGGGGATAGATTTCAGCTTAAACTTGTAAAAGGGCCCATTGTGAGAAAACACCCCTCCTCTTACTGTTGATGGACATTGACTCCCAAAGGAGAGTGTGGGCATGCTCATTGACACTGTTGAGAGGACACAGACAATTCTTGATTGACTTTTAGTAACTAGAGCTGCTCCAAGATGATTGAGTGGCTGGGATTTAGGAAGACACCTTAATGTCAGAGGAAGCACCTTTCGGGGTCAACCTATAAAAGGGAGGAACAGACAAGTTCTTTATCACCTTTTTGGTCTTTTTTCTATTCAAAAGTCAGATATGGTATATTAAGATAAAAAGTATTCTTGAGAGGGAGTGGGGGAAAGGGAAACCTGTGTACATGTAAAATTTCCTCCCCACAAGAATGACTGCTTTGGACAAAAGCACATGCTAGCCCACAGGTGGCAGAGTGGATTGATAACTAGATTGGGAGTCCTATCTGTGCCTCAGTTTCCTGATTATAAAACAAGTCCTTTTTTGTCTACTTGACCCAAGAGTACTGTTCTTTTTGGTGAATTTTCTCAGCCTGAAAAGACTGCAGTGGCTGGAACAGTGGTGGGATATCCTAGGGAAACTCACAAAAGCATATGAATACTGGTTCACACGGCCTAAGAGGAGAGCTCCTGAGAACAGACTTTCTAGGTTCCAAGAGACAGTAGCAGTCAGGGAAAAGATGCAGAGAAGAGTCAGATTTCTTGTCCACGGGGTCTCATAGGTGAGTTTGTGGATAATGGTCCTGAAACCAACCTCCTGTGTAGAGGTGGGGACCACTTTGATTTTTTTCTTTTAAATAGTATTTTATTTTTTCCAATTACATGTAAAGACAATTTTACCATTCAGTTTTTAATAAAATTTTGAGTTCTAAATTTTCTCCCTCTCTCTTTTCCCACCCCCTCCCTAAAATGGAAAGCAATTTGATGTTATATATGTACAATCATATAAAACATACTTTCATATTAGTCATGTTGTATAAGAAGAAATAGAACAAAAGGAAAAAAACTACAAAAAAATTAAAGTGAAAATAGTAATGGTTGATTCCATTAGTTCTTTCTCTGGATGTGGATAGAATTTTCCATCATGAGTCTTTTGGAATTGGAGGACTTTGATTTTATAGGCAGCATGACCCCAGAATTCAACTGTCTAGTCAGAGAAGAAATTACTTCAACCTTAGGAGTGGTCTTGAGATTCTACAGGTTCAAGTTTGAGAGTTTGGGGACCAGAACTATAGATAAAAAAGGAACTTCTAAGCATGATGTCTCTTGACAAAAGAAGAGGATTATCTGTGTGGCCCGTGCCATCAGAGAGGCCAGCCTCAAATGTCAAGGGTAGGAAGAAAGAGTCCTGCACAGGGATTTATTTGGTAGTGAAGTTATGATGGGAAGGGGGTTGCCTGAAGGTGAAATGACCAAACTTTATGATGACATTACATGTCTTTGGCATGCCCTGTGAGAGGAGCCACTACGTGTTGACAGTAGTTGACAGCAGAATTGTAGAATCTCAGAGTTTGAAAGTACCCTAGAAGCCATCTGATCCAACCCATACTTCAATAAAAATTCCTACTGAAACCATACTTGACAAGTGGTCATCTAGCCTCTTCTGGAAGTAGGGAGAAACTCGCTGCTTCCAAGGCAGCCCTGTATGCTTTTGGTTAACTCTCATTAGAAATATTTTCATTATATCATCCAACCTAAAATAGTCTCTTCAACTCTGGAGCCAAACAGAAAGCCTAATCCAGGGATGCGGAACCTGCAGCCTCGAGGCCACATGTGGCCCTCTAGGTCCTCAGGTGAGACCCTTTGACTAAATCCAAACTTCACGGAACAAATCCCCTTAATAAAAGTATTTGTTCTATAAAACTTGAACTCAGTCAAAAAAAAAAAAAAAGACCACACCCAAGCACCTAGAAGACCACATGGAATCCTTCACCACTGGACTCCTTCTTCCATGTGGTAACCGCTCAAATACTTAAAGATTGTTATTTCCTTCTCTTTTCTAGGCTAAGCATACCCAGTTATTTCAAGTGATCCTTCTAGGACTTTAACCATGCTGATTGTGCTTCTCTGGATGCAGTCCAGTTTGTCAATATCTTTTTAAAAATGTGCTTCTCAGAATTGCACATCATATTCCAGATAATTATCTTCCCATGTTCTAGACACTATGTTTTTCTTACTGGTGATGAATATATTAATAGTTATTGTGGCTGCAGTGTTGTACTGTTGGATCATATTTAACTTGTAGTCCACTAAAACCCCCATTTTCCTACATAAATGATTGTCTAGTTATGATACCCCTAGCTATATTTGTGAAGTTCTGTTTTGTTTTTAACCCAAATGTGAGACCCTATATTTATCTCCATAAAGTTTCATTTAATAAATTTGACCCATCATTCTAGCCTGTTGAGGTCTTCTTGAAGCCTGATGCTGTCCTGGAACATGTTAGTTTTCCCTCCCAACTCTGTGTCGTTTGCAAATTTGATAAGAATATTATCTATGGCATCATCCAAGTTTTTTTTTACAAAAAAAATATCGAACAGAACAGGGATAAACATGAATCCCTGGAGTATATGACCAGGGATCTCCCTCCAAGTTGACATGGAGTCATTAATCTTTGAGTATGCTGTTCAACATTCCAAATCCACTTAAGTGTACTATCGTCTCACCCCTATCTTTCTATCTTGTCTACAAAGATAACAGGACAAACTTTGTCAACTGTTTTGCTGGAATCTAAGTAAATTTAATAATATACTCTAGACTTCTGCAAAGCAGTCAAAGTAAAGCTCACTGACTTATATTTTACCACCTACTCTCTTCTTGCTGCTCTTATACCTGGACCTAAATGAGGTGGCCTTAGATTGGATTGGATGTTAAGAAATAGAAAGTTAAGATTTTTTTGGTTGGATAGAAGGTTCACATTTGCTACGTCTGTGATTATGGGAATTGAGAGAAAGAAAGAATGTAGGAATTACTACCAAGAATCAACAAGGACCTACTATGTGCTCAGGCACTCACTGCAACGCACACCAAAGACTTAGGAAACACAATTTCTGGGCTTGAGAAGATGGTCATGTAAGTGAGGAAGACAATTACATTAGTTTCCTAACTATTTTCTCTGCTTCTGGTTTTTTCCCTTTCCAAATCATCTTTCACATAGCTGCCAAAAATAATCTTCCTAAAGAACAGATTTCACCCCTTTTTTTTACCCCCTTCTCAAGAATGGAGAATGGTTCCCTCCTGCCTGTAGGATGAGATGTAAACCCTTCAAACTAGACATTTAAAGCCTTTCACTGTCTGACTCCAACCTACTTTTCTACACTGATTTTGAATTATTCCCCTTCATGTGATCTCTGTTCCAGCCAAACTGGCTGTTCCCCAGATTTGTTTGGCATTACATCTTTCTTCTCTACATCTTTGCTTAACATTGTCTTGCATGCCTGGAATGCCCTCCCTCCTTGCACCAGCTCCTACATGAAGCCTTTCTTTACCTCCTTGGTGCTTTCTTCTTCCTCAAATGATCTAGTATTTACCTATCTATATAAATATTATATCCCCCCCATGTCCAATAGAACATAAACTCCTCAAGGGGAACATCCCCAGCACTTAGTGTCATGCCTTGAGTGCTTTAATAATGCTTGTTGAATTAGAGCGTATACTTGCTGAATTATATAGTAATGAATAAAACTGTGACTACAATAGTCAAGTTCTTAACTGTGTTATACAAGCATTCTAAATTTCGTTTCAAACATGTAACTCCTAGACACTCCCTCTACACATACCACTTGGCAGACAGCATGGGTTTCATCTTGGGGAACTGATCTCTGATTACATTTGTATGCCCCACAAATGAATTTGGCTTATTTCTGTCTCCTCTTCTCTGTTCCTAAGCAACAAGCTTCTAATAAATATTTTTTACATAAAAGCACTTTAACATGTAAATGTACAGCAGTATGTGTGTAATATTTGTATGTCCATGTAGGTTATATGTATCTACATGAGTGTATCTTGGTGTGGCTCACAAGGAGGCGTAAAAATATCTCTAGAGTCTCTTCCACCCACTCCCTCCAATAGACTTTGATTCCTGCCAGTAGGGAAGCAAGAGATTGCCACTGCAAGACTTGTCACTGTTCTCCTCAGAAAGACAGTACTGGGCTGGAATCATATCTATCTGCCTCCCTAAATATTATTAGTGTAGGGTGGTTTTTTTTAGGTTCAAGATACACTCCTGATTTCTATCCCTTAATGGAAAAACATGCTCTTAGCTATATATCCAAGGCTTGGCTCTCGTCCCACCAAAAGCAATTTATACAAAGACACATAATCAACAAGAAAAAAAATTTCATTTATCTAAGTCAATATCAAATGGAAATCAGAAAGATCACACACACACACACACACACATATAAATGTAACATTATAGTGAATAGCTGCATTAGATTAGATTAGAACATACCAGATAATATATAAAGTAAATGAGTTTTCCCACTGGGAGTAGATATTTCAGCTCGGCAGAGAGAAACAGATTCACAGAGAGACAGTGAGAGATAAAGTTCCACATTTCATCCATGAGGCAAGTTCCTGAAGTCTTTAGCATGATGAACTAGAGATAGGGACATGATTGGGATGACAACTCTTTTACATGTTAGCTTCTTTCTGGAGTCTCTCTCCCTTCAGAGACCTCTCCTTCAAGAGAATCTGGAACCTCATGTTTCCTCCCTTGAAGTCTGATGCCAGAAGATACCAATCTCTCACCAATTCTATACTTCGTGAAGGCAGGGAGTACTCAGTAAGTAATCTCCACCAACCAAAAGAATCTTAGGCAAATGGACTTGAACAGAGGGTTATATGAATAGAAAAGAGATTTGACTTCAAATCCCAAATAATGAGGAATGAGTACTTTGCAAGAGAACCTCCCTTCCCTTAGAACAACACAAAACTCCAAAGATCAATAGGGGAAGTCTTAATTGTATTAGAAGATTTGAGGGGAAGGGAAGGTAATATCTGTGTATAACATTCTCCTGTTTCATCCATTATTCCTCACACCTGCACCTGGATGCTCCATTTTCATTGTGTCTCCTGGCTCCTAGTCCTTACAATTCCATGACCTCTCCACAGACTGAGCTGGCACTAGCTGCTTACCCAATACCTGCTTCCTTTTTCTCTCACCACTGTTTCCTGAAAGTCACCAGCTGTGCCTGATAGACCTTTTTCTCAGCAATCCGTGAACATCCCCAGTCAGTACCTGTGCCTCAGACCTGTGACATTATGAGAAAGCCATATATCCATAGGTGCTTTGGGAGTTCAGAAATCATGAAATTTCCTACTGGAGAAGTTTAACAGAGGAGGAAGGAAATGGAAGGTAGAAGGTAAGAGGAAGGTCAGTCTTGGTCTGAGGGAACAACGTTCACTAAGAAAAACAGAATGAGTGTGGCGTGTGCAGGGGACAGTCATCAACTAGCCTGACTGGAGCAAAGAAGGTTGAAGGTAGAAAGGTAGAACCAAGTGATGGGAAGCTTGGCATCTCAGGCTGAGAGTCTGGATTTGATAGAGCAGGGACTCAACATAAATTTTTGAGCAGAAGAGTGCCATGATGGAAGCAGTATGTGTAATGGACAGAGCCCTGAACTTAGAGTTTATCACGTGTTCTGGGTGTCACTTACCTCTCAGAACTTCTGTTTCCTAACCTATAAAATGTGTGTATTCATATTTAAATTTTTTATTAGAAACTTGACAAGTATCAACAAACATTTCCATATACAAGGAATGGGGGGGGGGAGGGATTATATATAAAATCACAAATCATTATGTACAGCTTGGATTATTTTTAAAGTACATATTAAATTTAACACAGTCTGTTCCTTTTTTGGAACTTCCTTTTTTATATTAATTTTATTTATTTTTATTGTTCTACAATCACTACCATATAACTTAGATTATATTCCCCCTACCTACTCCTTCACCTCCCCGCTCCCTCCCCGAGACAGCATACAATTCTATATAGGATCTATACATACATTTCTATTAAATACATTTTCACTATAGTCATGCTGTGTAGAAGAACTAAAATGAATGGGAGAAATCATGCAGCAAAACAAAACATAATACACACACAAAAAATGATTTGCTTCATTCCGCGATCCAATCCCATAGTTCTTTCTCTGGATGTGGAAGGCATTTTGCCTTAGAAGACCATTGGGAATTGTTTAAGTCCTTGCATTACAATGAAGTGGAACTTCCTTTTGATATTTTTTGTGTATTTTATTTTTAATTAATTTTTTCAATTGTTGAGCATTTAACTTTTTCAACCCCCTACTTTATGCTAATACTTGTATTACTTCCTTCATTAGAGTTGGGAGGAAAGTACTTTAAACAATTTGGGGAGCTATAGCCCATGGGAGTTGTTGTTGCTAATGAAGTGACATTTTAGGATGCATAATCTGGCATAGAGGATGGGGGTGGATTATAAAGGAGGATCTAGGGGTAGGAAAATGAAATGTGAAACTGTTTTAATAATCCATATGTGGAATGATGAAGGCCTGAACTGGACAGTGGCAGTGGGAAAAGAAAAAAAAACTCAGAAAGATGATGAAAAATGAAGAATCAATAGCACTTGGAGACAGGTTGCAAATGGGAGTGGGGGGGGGGGCGGGGGAAAATAAAAGTATTATGCCAAAGTTTTGATACTGAGTGGTTGGGGAGAATGATGCTTTGAATGATGGAAATGGGGAAGCTGAGTAAGATAGCTGTAAAGGCAAGATGATAAGTTCATTTTTAACAGTGTTGAGTTTGAGGTCATAGCAGAGCATCCAGGTGGCAACTTCAGGTAGCTAGCAATAGGGAACTAGAAGTGATGGGAAAAGTCAGAAATTGATATGTAGATTTGGGAATTATCTCAAAGTTGTGATATAGGTTTGCCATTCCAGCATCCAAGGGACTGAAGTTATTCATTAAGCCAGTGGTTTTCCATCTTTAAATAATGATAGCTCACTTTTTTTTTTCAAAAACATCATTGTGCCTCCCAACTCTTCATAAAGCAACCTACACACATTTTCTGAGTTCAAATTTCATCCAGATTTGATTAATAATTTACTACACACAAATCTTAAACATACAATAAAAACATTTGCAAGTTTCCCATTTATAACATGCATAGTTATAATGATAGTAGTATTATTCATATGATGGATAGGCATTTTCTTCCGCACAAAGTTTCTCAGAACATGGTGTCAATGGTGATGTTGCCATGTAATTATTTTTAAACCATTAATCAAAAGTGATATTTTGTCTTCATAATTGCTACTGCAGAAAACTCTGCTTCAAACAAATAAGATATTCAGAATGCTAGTAAAATGTACATCACAATTTATTCAATAACCCAGAAAACTCTTTATTCATGAGTGTCAAAACATAGTAAGAGTTTTAAAGCTCACTTGCTTGTATCCACATACTATCACAATGTAAATTTTTTTAGTCATTTCTCTTCAGATGAAATACATCATATTTTTACATTACATTTGGCTATCGATAATTTAGATTTCTTCCTCTGAAAACTGCTTATTCATATCCTTTGACCACTTATCAGTAAGGGAATGGATTTTATTCTTCTGAATTTGACTCAGTTCCCAATATATCTTAGAAATGAGACCTTTATCAGAAATACTTTCTGCAAAGGTTGTTTCCACAAATTTCTTGCTTCTCTTCCAATTTTAGTAGCTTTTGTTTTGTTTGTGCAAAAGATTTTCATTTTACATGAACAAAGCTGTTCATTCAACCTACTGCGAACATCTCTATCTTATTTAGTTATGCATGAATTCTTTCCCCATTCATAGATCTGATAGGTAGTTTCATATTTCTTCCTCTAATTGGCTCATGTCTAATTCATGTACCCATTTGGAGTTTGTCTTGGTATACAGTGTGAGATATCTTAGTTTCTGGAAGACTGCTTTTCAGTTTTCCCCACAGTTTTTGTCAAAAAGTGATTTCTTGACCCAATAAGTAGGTTCTTTGGGTTTATCAAAGACTAGACTACTATGATCTTTTGCTTCTGTGTATATTGGGTCCCAAATCTGTTCCACTGTTCAACCTTTCTATTTCTTACCCAGTACCAATTGTTTTTGACAATTATATCTGTGGCATGGTTTGAAATCTGGAATTGCTAGGCTTCCTTCCCACTTTTTTCATTAATTCCCTTGTTATTCTTGACTTTTTAGTCCTCCTGGTGAATTTTGTCAACCATAAGCAATTATAAGGAACTATTTTCCATTTTTTTCCCCAAACAGTTTATGTAGTATTTGAGTTGATTGTTTTTTAAATGCTTCGTTGAATTCACTTGTAAACCCATCTGGTCTTTTTTTTCCCCTTTGGGAGTTCATTAATTATTGTCAAATTTCTTTTTCTAATATAGGGTTAAGTACACTATTTTTGTGAATATTCATCTGTTTCATTTAGATTGTCAGTTTTACTGGTATTTATTTGAGTGACATAACTCCTAATAGTTGCTTTTATTTTTTCTTCATTGGTTGTGAATTCCTATTTTTCATTTATGATACAGTAATTGTTTCCCCTTTAAAAAAATAAAATTATCTAATGACATCTATTTTATTGTTTTCTTTTAAAAAAAAAAAACCCTAGCTCTTATTATATACATACACACACAGTGAATCTCTCTTGGTTTTTAGGATTTGTATGTTGGTGTTTAATTTTGAGCTTTTAATTTGTTGGTTTTCTAGTTTTTTCTAATTTGTATGTCCAATTCAGTAATCTGCTCTTTCTTTCTTCTATTGATGAACGTATTTTGAGATATAAATTTTCCCCTAATTACTACTTTGGTTGTATTCACAAATTTTAGTACTTTGTTCTATGGTCACTGTCTTTAGCGAAATTAACTGATTGTTTTTACAATTTATTCTTTAACCAATAAAATTCTTTAGAATTCAGTTATTTAGTTTCCAATTAATTTTTAATCTCTGCTTTACAAAGCCTTTGTTGAATATAATTTTTATCGAATGGTGATTGGTAAAAGATATTTTTAATATTTCTGCTTTTCTGCATTTGTACATGAGGTTTTTATACCCTAATGCATGGTCAGTTTTTTATGAAGGTATCATACACAGCTGAGAAATAGATATACTTCTTTCAATTCCAACTAAATATTCTCCAGAGTTCTGTCATATCTAACTTTTCTAAAATTCTATTTAGGTCCTTCATTTTTTGTTGTTGTTGTTGTTTTTTTTTTTGCTTGAATTTATCAAGATCTGAGATGAAAAATTTAGGTCACTCACTATTGTGGTTCTACTTTCTATTTCTCCCTGTAACCCATTTAACTATCCTTTTAAAAATTGAGATGCTATGCCATTTAGTACACATATGTTTAGCATTGATATTTATTCAATGTCTATGGTACCTTTTAGAAAAATGTAATTTTCCTATTTATCTATTTTAATTAAACCTATTTTTGCTGTTGTTTTGTCTGAGATCATGATTACTACCCTTGCCTGTTTTACTTCAGCTGAAGCATAATAGATTCAGCTCTATTCCCTTATTTTAACTTTGTGTGTTGCTTTCTGTTTCAAGTGTTTCTTATAAAGAACATATTGTTAGATTCTTATTTCTAAGCCATTCTGCTATCTGCTTCCATTTAGTGGATGAGTTCATACCATTCACATTCACAGCTATGATTGGTAAGTGTGTATTTCCCTTCATCATCTCTAATACTTTTCCTACTCTTTTCCCAATCCACACCTTCTTTAAGTTTCTTTTGCTTCTGACTAATCCCTTAATTTAGCCTCCTGTTCGTTTCTCTTCCCTGCCTCCCACTTCCATTTCCCTATTGGTAAGAAGTATTTCTGTACCCAACTATACGTGCATATGTACTCTTCCTCTGAGCAGTTCAAATATCACCAGCTCTGTGTCTGTGTTTCTGTCTGTGTGTGTCTCTGTTTCTGTGTCTTTCTCCCATCTCTCCCTCCCTCTCTCCTTCCCCTCTCCCCCTGTCTTTCCCTCCTTCCCTTCGTTCCTCACTCCCTCCTTCCCCCTCCTCCCTCTCCCTTTCTCTCTTTCTCTCCCCCTCTCTCTCTCCTTTCTTCCCTCCCTTTATCCCTCTTCCTGCCTCTCCCCCTCTCTTCTGCTTCCTGTACATTCTTCTACTTGTGCACCCCATATTTTCTAGCTCAGTGACTGGGGCCATCCCAACAACTTCTCTGGCATCTGTTTCCTCATCTGTTAAATGGAAGTAATAATCCTTGCACTATATCCTTCTCAAGGTTGCAGGAGCTGGAGAACTTGGGTTTTGAATTCTGCCCCTTAATTCCTGTGTCACCTTGGGTAAGTCACATAAGTTCTCTGGGTCTCACTTTCCTCATCTGTTACATAACCACAGGTGGAATAGATGACTTCGAAGATCCCTTAAAATTCTCCAGATCCCATAGTCCGATGACCTTAAGATACTATATGAATATGAGCTGTTATTATTGTGTCCTTTTCTTCTCTTTTCTCTTTCTGTCTTATTCAAGTCCTTTCAATTCCCACTGGCCCAGCAGTAGTGCAGTTTAGGGGAGAAAGATGACAAGTGAGAACGGGGACTCTTGGATTCCATTCCCCCATTGTTGGATAGCCTCAAGCTAGCTTTTCAGGTGTCAGTTTCCCTTTCTGGATGACAGTGTGAGACCAACCCTGAGTCTGGACATTCACCGAGTAGAGGAGAGCTTTGGTATCAGAGGAGCTGGATTTGAACCCTCAGCTTTGCCATTTACTAGGTAGGCAAATCCCTTCACCTCTCTGGGCTTCAGTTTTCTCATCTGTAAAGTAAGAGGGCTAGACTAGATGGCTTCTGATCTGTCTTCCACTTCCATATCTATGAATCTATGTACTTAAGACTAGATGAATTATAAAATCCCTTCTTTCTCTAAGTCTATGGCATTATAAGGAAGGGGGAAGGGAGGAGAAGAATGCTCTTCTTGGAAGCTGAAAAGAACTGGATTCTTGAAATGCTCAGGGGAGAGGAGATTGTCCCAAGGAACCCTCTTATCCTCTGGCCTCTCCTTCAGCCTTCTTTAATTGTTCTTTCTGCCTTTTGTCTTTGGAAATGAGGAGATCCCTTGGACAGTGGGAGGAAAATCATAACGTTCAGCCTTCCCCTGGGAGAGGTGGGACTGGGGTGAATCATGCCCCCTTGCCCTGTCCTTAAACCACAGATTCTTAAGCCTCTTTGTGTCATGGACCCCTTTGGCAATTTAATGAAGCGTACTGATCTCTTCTCAGAATATTTTTAAATGCATAAAATAAAACACATAAGAATATGATGAAAACCAAAGTTTGGTGAAAATAAAGATGTGATTTTTTTCCCATCCAAGTTCATGGGCCCACTAAAATCTACACATGGACCCAGATGAAAACTCTCTGCCCTAGCAACTCTAAAGGGAGAAAGATGGAGAGGGGAGGGAGGGCAGCCCAGGGAGAAAGGGGAAGATGGAGAAGAGGTTGCTGCTGCCAGGCAGCAACAGATAGTGACCCGGATATCAGAGATATCAGAGATGGTGCTAGTGTGTTAACCCGCTGATTGTAATAATCTGGGTTAACAGATATGACCTCCAGCTCTTTTTTTCAGCTTAGCCACCTCCTTTCCCCAGTTACCAAAGCTTGGAGCCCTCGAACTATGTTTCTGACTTGGGTACCCTGTGGATAGCACTGACCCCGTTCCCTGACATCTGCCCTGGTCTGAGATCCCATCTCTGTACTGTGTCACACCCTACTGGTTCTACTCCCAACCAGGAAAAGTGGAATACTTAAAACTTTATGTGGGGGAAATGGGGACCTCTGACTCTGAATTCAGGGTGTTCTCTGGTCTCCTGGGTTTTTCTCTTGACCCAGGCCAGGTTTTAACTGTGCCTAATGCCCCTGGGCAGCCTTGCGCAGCTAGTGCAGCTCTAATGAGGCCACCAGTTTATTTTTCTGCAGGGCACACTTAGCCTGAGCTAATGACTCCTTGCGTTGGACCTGAGTGATGTCCCTGATGTCTGGAATAAACTGAAATGCAGTTATCTGGTCCTTTCTTTCCAGCCAGCTGGGAGACTCTGACAATGGAATTATCAGTTCTCCACCCAACCCCCAACCCTTCGTCCCCACTCTGCCATAGCACATCCCAATGCCTTTTTGCCTGCCTGCAGTGGACTGAGAGGCAGCCCCCAGTACTCAGGCTAATGCCTTGAGGGGACTGATGGCTTTTGTTTCAGGCACAGGACTGTAATAAGATCAGATATACCCCGATTAGAATCCATGATGGTAATATTGGTCCTGTGGAAAAGATGGGCACACCCTTGGCACTTGGCCTGGGCTTCCCTAGCCTGCTCCATGATGATTCCACCTCCCACTATGTTCAGGACCTCTTATTGGTTGAAACCAAGCCTCCTGCCTCAGTTGCCTCCATTCAGGGTCAGAGAAGTCTGTTTCTAAGGTAATCAGCCACCAAACAAGACCCAGGTGAGGCCCATGTTCTCTGTGACCGTGGCATTTTACTTTTTTCTTTATTAGATCGGTACAGTGCATGTCCCCCAAAGCACCTACGTCATGGCACTGATCTTTCCTGCTTCCATCTAAATGTGGCTGATAACACCCCAGACTGATGGATAAGCCCTCTGTTCAGATAGCAAACTGTTCTGGTAACAGTGCCATTAATAGGATATAAAAATAATGCAAACGAACCCTAGTGTATCATGTCCTGCCTGCTTGCTGGTTTGGGGCTACCACGAGGCCAATTACATCGTACCTCTTAGCAACAAGAATCTGTTTTAGTGAAAGCATGATCTTTAGGTTTTTCTCTAACAGGGATGTCACGGCTGGCATCATAATGGGGTTCCACTGTATTCAGCTCAATTTTTTGACCTACAGATCAACTAAAAGCCAGGACACAAAGGACTGAATCATCTTTCCCCTTGTTGAGCTCACAGATCTCTGGGAAATAGCCTGCCTCCCTACCTTTGTTTTTCAGGCATAGGAAGAACTGGACTATAAATTGGTTATGATTGTTAATTCTGATTAGCACCCGCCTCCTCTGGCACCTTGTTCCATCAGTCTTCCCCTTTCTTTCTTGCATCCTCTGTTCTTTCCTCTCACCTGACTCCTTCCCCCTCACCCCACCAACAAACATATTATACCCTTGTCTGGACCCAGCTGTCCCCTTGAGCTGCTAGAGTTGCTTTCCCTCTTTTCTTAGTCAATCTTTTAAAAAAAGAGAGGTCTCTATGTGTTGACTCTATTTCCTTAGTTCTCATTCAATCTGGCTTCTGGCCATGGTCTTTTGACACTCTCCTCACCCCTACTCTCTACTTGCTTAGCTCCTATGTGTGATACTGCCCTCTCCTGGTTCTCCCCCTACTCGTCTCATCCCTCCTTTGATGTTGAATTCTCCTTCCAACCCCCCAAAATGGCCTTGTCCTCAGGCCCTCTTCTCTTATTTTTCTACCTTTCTCAGCAATCAGCTCCTGTGTCTTTAGTTGTAACCTCAGAGTTCCTTCAAGACACAGCCCAAGCACCATCTTCTTAACAGAGCCTTTCTTGGTCCCTCCAGCCACTAGGCCCTTCCGCTTCCAAGGGTACATTATATCTTCTTTGCATGTGTTTTATATGAACTTTCATATACTAATAAGTATGCATTGTTGTCCTCATTAGAACATAAACACTTTGAGGGCAAGAAAGATTTCTTTTTGTCCTTCTTTCCCAGCACCTAGCACATAGTTGAGTGCTGCATAAATGCTTGCTTACTTACTTGATTGACTTTCAAATCTATATCACCATTCCTGATTGTTCCCCTGAACCTTGATACCTCTATCTGAAAGCTTCATTAGCACTTAAAATTTAGAATAAAATATAACTAAGTAGCTGTAAGATGGGCCAGGATGGGGTTTAACTGGCTCCCAGAGACTAGATAGAATGACAGGTCTTAATTAGTCAGTTAGTTTATCAACTAGCATTAATGTCTCAGGGACACATTTGGTAATTGGGAGTGATTCCAGCAAAAGAAAGTAGGGGAATGTGCAGGCGGGCAGAGAGATAATATTGGGGAAATCTGGTGCAGATAATGGGGAATCGGTCACGGGACTGGAGTATAATGGCACAAATATAGTCTTTGAAAAGACTAGAGTGTGGTAGAGGTCTAGAAGAGGCAGTATCCCAGTTCCAAAGAGACAGAATTTCTTGGCAGAGATTCACAAATGACTTATTATTTGGAATTGGGATTTATGATAAATGCCCAGTTATTAGATGGACAGAACAAGGCCACATATAATAGACGGAATGTAGAACTTGAAGTCAAGAGGATCTGTTATACTTATCATGACTTTTGGCAAGGAATTAACCTCTCTAACCTCAGTTTATACATCTGTAAAATTATAATAATAACAATACTTATTGTTCCTGAATTGTTTATATGTTATATAGCATAAAATATATGATATAACATGTAATACGTTATAACATAACACAATATAATACAATATAATAACATACAATATAATATAATAAACAGTATAATAATATAATATAATAATAGTATAGCATATAGAATAGTATAGAATAATATGTAATATGTATAATACATTATAGTATATGTGTAGTATATATAACAATGTAGTATAATATATTGTATAATACAGTATAGTAAAATATAGTGTAGCATACATAATGTAGTATAGCTTAATATAACAGTGTATGTATAATACAGTATAGTATAGTATAATATAGTAGATATAATACAATGCAGTATATATAATATAGCACGATATCACATATAGTAAAATACTACCTATTTCTCTCACAAAGGTATGAGGTACAAATGAGATAACATATCTAAAATGCTTCCTGAACTTTGTGTATGTAGAGGAGGAAGGGCAACAAGAGGTTGGAACTCACATAGACCAGGTTGAATCTGGGGTGAGGGCTGACCCCCAAAGGGGGCATATGTGAAGTTTTTTTTCTCTCTGACTTTCTCCTCACCCCAGAGTAGCTTCAGGGAAATTTCTCAAGCTTAGGTGTGTCTAGTTCCTATCCAAGGGTCTCCTCATGAAGTAATTATTAGAGGACCGAGTCCTCTAATAATAATAGTAGGAATGATAGTTGGAACTGTCTAGCGCTTTAAAGTTTGCAAAACACTTTATCAGTATTAGCTCATTTTTTCCTCACAATAATTCTGGGGAGATGCATACTATTATTATCTCTCTTTTACAGATGAGGAAACTGAGGCAGACAGGGGTTAAGTGACTTGCCTAGGGTCACACGGCTAGTAAGTGTCTGAGGGTGAATTGAAACTCAAGTCGTCCTGACTCCAGGCCCAGCAACAGAAACTGTGGAAAAAAGCAAAAGAATTAAGCTCACAAACGCCCCCACAAAATATCTCAAGTGGTCCATTAACATTCATTATACTTCCCACAGAAAGTAAACTTGTGCAGATAAAACTTCTGAAGAGATATTTAGCATTGACTTCAGACTTTGCATTGATACTGCCCAGGCATCTCCCAAGATCCAGATCTCTTGACCAGGTCATGACCCTCATTGGTTCTTTAGCCAAGATGACCTTGGAAGTAGTTGTCTTCTCTTCCTGGGCAATGTTGCGAAGATTGGGGCTGATGGCCAAATCTAGAACATGAGAGCTTCCAGCTCATAAAGTTACTGCCAAAGTGGAAAACCTTTCTCAGGCTCATTGACTGGTAACTAGCCTATGCTCTGGGAAGGAAGCAGCCAGGACCCCAAGCTTGCTGGAACAAGCATATTTCCCACTGCCATGTGCTCGTATTGCAGACTTGACATTGCTACTATGGGTAAGAAGGGGACAGAAATCTCCCCTTGTTGGAAGTACAAGCAAGAGAAAATATGAGTAAAGACATAATGGATGAAAAGAGAAGGGAGGAGCTATTTCTGCATCTCTTATAGGTTATCTCCCTATAGAGGGGAGAGGTTCCCAAAGAAGAGTCCATTCCCTGACTCAGTCACTAATCATCTTCAAGATGTCACCCCAAAACCTATAAAAACTCACATGAACTGATGCAAAGTGAAGTGAGTAGAACCAGGAGAATCTTGTACACAATAACAGCAACACTGTACAATGCTCAACTATGAATGACTTCCCTATTTCCTGCAGTACAATGATCCAAGACAGTTCCAAAGGTCTCATGAGAAAGTGTTATCCACATCCAGGGAAAGAATTGAAGGAGTCTGAAGACATACTAAAGCATACTATATTCACTTTATTTTTTTTTCCTTTGGATTTGTTTCTTCTTTTACAACACAACTAACATAGAAATATATTTGATATGTACATACATAACCTATATCAAATTGCTTACCATGGCGGGGGGAGGACAGCGAAGGAGAAAATTTGGAACTCAAAATTGTTAAATGAATGTTAAAATTTGCCTTTACATGGAATTAGAAAAAAGAAAATACTAAAAAAAAAATTTTTTGCTTAATCCCTGGGGACCAGTCAGGAGTTCCTATGTCATTCCATCATGGCTTTCAGTAAGGAGCCAGAGGGCATGCCCAGCCTCACGGGAGGTGCTTCAGTTCAGGAAACTGGGGGGAAGAGGTATCTGCTGATTACACCCACCACATGTAAAAGGCCATTGTTATTTTTACTACAAAGTCACCACCATAAAAGCCCAGTCACCAAGGAATGAGATGAGAGCACTAGAATAGCACTAGAATAGATCTATATCCATATAGATATAGATAATTTTTTCCCCCAAAAGTAAGACTTTGCTCAGGAATTTTTGACCAGGCGGAGAAATAAAATGCCACTTTAGGGCCTGATCATATTACCAGAGACCAACATCGCTGGCATGTGGCCGGCATATTTCTTCATTACTTCAGTGGTGCGGTGACCCTGCTAATATATTTCCTCCATTAATGTAAAAGACAACCGATCCAAGCCTTCACATTCTGTATAATTCCTGCCCACATTCTCCCCTCATCCTCCCCGGAGGACCCACCCAACATTCTCCTTCTGGAGACCTTCATGCAGGTCTTCTTGTATTTTATGGGAACCACTTTGTTTCTCCATCTGTTCTTCCTCAGTCCTGCCACATAATCTTTCCACCTCCATTTTTGATCATTTATTTTCTTCCTGTTATTTAATAAAATGGAATGTAATAAAGAAAAATGTAAAATCTTACCCTCAGCTTCCACCTCCTCTTCTGATTGGTCAGTTACTCTTCAGAATCTCCATTAGAAAAAGAACTCACAACAGACATGCAGATTCTGACGGTCTCCAGCCCCGGGATTTTTCAGCTCCCTTTTGGGTGAAGTGTTCCCCTGCTACAATGAAAGCTCCTCTAGGACAGGGGGAGCTTTCTTTCTGTTTGTGTTTGTTTTTCCATAATTGTAGTATAGAGCTTGGCTCACAGGAAACAATGCTCTCTCTGTCTCTCTCCCCCTCTCTTTCTCCCTCTGTCTCTCTCTTCCCCTCTTTCTCCCTTTCCCTCTCCCTTTCTCTCTCCCTACCTCACCCCCAGCCTCTTCCTCTCTCTCTGTCTCCCTCTCTGCTACTTCTTGCTGTCCCTTTCTCTCTGTGTATATATCTGTCTCTGTCTCTCTTTCTCTCTCTATCTCCCTGTCTCTGCCTCTCTTTTTACCTTCCTCTCTCTTTCTTACTTTCCATTTCTCTCTCTCTTTCTCCCTCTGTCTGTCTCTCTCTCCTTCTGTCTCTCCCTCCCTCCCTCTCTCTGTCTGCCTGTCTCGCTCTCTTTCTTTGCTTCTCTTGCTGCTTTTCTCTCTGTCCTTCTTCCTTTCCATCTCCCTCTCCCTCTTTCTCCCTATCTTGTTGCCTCTTGCTATCTCTATTTCTGTGTATCTCTCTGTCTCTGTCTCCATCTCTCATCTGTCTATATCATCTATCTAAATCAATTTCATAAACACAGAATGGATAACAGTTATTAGACAGCAGTTCAACTGAAAAAAAAAGATCTGAGGGTTTTAGTGAACTACAAACTCAATACGTCAATACTGTGATATGAAAGTCTCACCAATCCCCACCCGCACCCCAAAGGGAGGAGGGGGAAAGACTCATGTAATCTTCAATTGCATTAAGAGTCCAGGACCGCAGGGTGATAGTTCTCCTCTACTGTTCCATGATCATACAATAACTGGAATGTTGTGTTTAGTCTTGGATGCCGTGTGTTAGGAAGGACACTGATAAATAAGGGTAGATGTTCTTAATCTTTTGTTGTGTCATAGACTCCTTGGGCAGTCTGGTGAAACCTTTGGATCCCTGCTTAGAATAATGTTTTAAACTAGGTGACTCAGTAGAGAGAGTGACAGGCCTGATGTCAGAGGGACCAGATATCTTACTCACACATTCAGACACTTACTAGCTGTGACCCTGAGCAAGTCACTTAATCTCTGTTTGCCTCAGTTCCTTTATCTATAAAATGGTGATGATAATACCATCTCCCAGGGTTGTTGGGTGGGTCAAATGAAATAATACTTGTAAAGCACTTAACACAGTGCCTGATATGAATATGAGCTACTACTACTACCACCAACCACTACTACCACCACCACCACTATTACTACTATAAAATGTATAAAATAAAAGACAAAATTTAAAAGGAAATTAATAATTTTGAAATGCAATTATCAAAATATTAAAAGTTACAAGTTCATGGATCTCCTGAAATCTATCCAAAGACACTAAGGAGTATGTAGATGCCAGGTTATAAGTCTCTGAATGAGAGGGTATTCAGAATAGGGCAACCAAGGATAATGAAGGATCCTGAGTTGATGACCAGTCAGGATCAAACTAAGGAAATGATGTTCAAAGTCCTCCATTTTGACAGTTGACAATAGGCAGCCTCTCTTAGATGTATTCTGTGTTCTATATTTAAAGCTAGTGACCAGCACTTGTTTTGAATACATGAAATCTAGAGAAAAGGACATGGGTGGAAGTATATAGGAGACACATGATAACTGTTTCCAATTATTACAAGGACTGCCACATAGAAGAGGGAGATACTATCATGGATGAAGCGCTGGACTTGGAGTGAGGAAGAACTGAGTTCATAATGCTCCCTCAGATGTATACTAGGTGGGTGACCCTAGAAAAGTCACTTAATCTCTGCTGCCTCAGTTTTCTCATCTGGAAAACATGGATACTATTAGCACATATCTCCCAGGGCTGTTGTAAGGAGAAAATGAGATAATATTCGCAAAGTGCTTTGAAAACCTTAAAGCAATATTTAAAAGCTAATTTAGCTCAGGGGCCAGAACTGAGCAGTAGGAGGAAATTGGTGCAAATTTAGGCTGGATGTATGAACAATCTTCCTAACCCTGAGAACTCTCCCAAAGTACAGTCAACTGCCTTCCCTCTTACAGAGGTCTTTAAACAAAAGTTGTAAAGTCATTCATTTGCAATGTTATAGAAATTATTATATAGAATGTTATAGAAAGTAGTCATGGATTGGACTAGAAAGTCTTCAACATTCTTTTCAACTCTGGGAATCTGTGATTCTATGAAGGACTGATATCAGTCCTGATACTGCCTTGATTCTCATTCATGATATACTATTGAGTAGATCTCTAAATCCCCCAGGTTAGGGGAGGGATCTAGAGTCTAGACTGAGGAGCCTGAACTTCCAGGGAGGGGTTAAATAGCCCTAGTTTGTTGGATTGGGGGCAGCAAACTAAACAGATCATCACAGCAATCTAACTAAATTCATCTTTCCACTAAAATCAATTCTTCTTCCTGACTTGCCTATTTTTGTTAATGGAACTGATATTTTTAAAGTTACCCAATAATGCAAGCTAGTCAGATTGGCTCCCTTCTCCCCAAGGTGGAAGGAAGAACAGTTATGCAGAAATAGTTAGAATGGCTGATGAATCTACACCAAAGAAATTCTACAAATCCTTATGCTTAGCCTTTCTTGATCTACTAAGAATTGGTATCTTTGCAGGTATCTGGGGTTGATTTGTACTAGTTTGGTTCATCAAGGCACCAGCTATAAAAATTGTATAGTTCCTAACACCCTTGGGCCGCTATGAATCAGTCTATAGAATGAATAGAACTTATTCCAGGGATATAGTTGAAAAGTTTTTTACACAACCAAATCCAGTGCAACCAAGATTAGGAGGGAAGCAGAAAACTTGCAACTAGTGTCTGTGATAAAGGCCTCATTTCTAAAATATATAGAGAACTGAGATAAATGTACAAGAATAGAAGTTATTCCTCAGCTGATAAAGGGTCAAAGGATATGAACAGGCAGTTTTCAGAGGAAGAAATTAAGCTATCTATAGTCATATGAAAAAAATGCTTGAATTCACTATTGATTAGAGAGATGCAAATCCAAACAACTCTGAGGTACCACACCACACCTATAAGATTGGCTAACATGACAAAAGAGGAGGATGATAAATGTTGGAGAAGATGTGGGAGAGTTGGAACACCAGTTCATTGTTGGTGGAACTGTGAGCTGATCCAACTATTCCGGAGAGCAATTTGGAACTATGCCCAAAGGGCTACAAAAATGTGCATACCCTTTGACCCAGCAATACCACTTCTAGGACTGTATCCCCAAGAGATCATAGAAATGGGAAAGGGTCCCACATGTACAAAAATATTTATAGCAGCTCTCTTTGTGGTGGCCAAAAACTGGAAATCAAGAGGATGCCCATTAATTGGGGAATGGTTGAATAAATTATGGTATATGAATGTAATGGAATACTATTGTGCTATAAGAAATGATGAACAGGAAGACTTCAGAGAGGCCTAGGAAGACTTATATGAACTGATGCTGAGTGAAAGGAGCAGAACCAGGAGAACTTTGTACACAGTAACAACCACGGTGTGCTAGGAATTTTTCTGGTAGGCTTAGTACTTCATTGCAATGCAAGGACTTAAATAATTCCCAATGGTCTCTTAAGGCAAAATGCCTTCCACATCCAGAGAAAGAAGTATGGAATTGGATCACAGAATGAAGCAAACCATTTTCTTTTGTATTATGTTCTGTTTTATGGTTTCTCCCATTCATTTTAATTCTTTCATGCAACATGACTGGTGAAATGTATTTAATAGAAGTGTATGTGTAGAACCTATATCAGATTATACACTATCTCAGGGAGGGAGTGGGGAGGAAGGGGAGAAGGTGGAGAAAGGAGGGGGGAAAAAAATCTAAGATAGATGGAAGTTATTGTAGAACACTAAAAACAAATAAAATAATTAAAAATAGAATTAAAAAAAATAGTACCCAAAGAGGTTAGTGAGGTAGAAGTACATGTATCCTTGCATCCTTTATGTGTGAGTGAATGTTCCATCGATGGTTTACAGTTTATCAACAAACCCTATACTTTGATTAGAGGTTGTACAATTAGAGTTTGCCCCTGCATCCTAAGGACCATGAGACTTTTCCTTTGGATTTACAACTGAAACCTTTCACCTGTATTGTGTCCCCCAATGACAACGTGAGCCCCTTGAGAACAAGACTGTCTTACTTTTCTATTTGTATCCTCAGTGCTTAGCACAGTGTTTCCCATAGAGTAATTACTCAATTAATGCATTTCCCCCCAAAATTCAATTAGAGATCAATAGGATTGCATTTCTTTTCCTTAAAGTACAAAATCAGACTAGCACACACAGGTTCCAATATCTGGTCCTATTTGACTCTTTTCTCTTACTCACTTTCCCTTCCACCCTTCTTCCTCCTCTTCAATTTAATCAGGTGCTAAAGTTCTGTCAATTTTTCCTTCAAAATGTTTCTTGATCCCACATCTCCTTTCATATTCCCATGGCCATGCCTTTCTGTCTCAGGGCCTTGCTATCCAACACATCTGAATGTATCCAATAGCCGCCAAAACAGACCTGTTTCCTGCCCCCACTCCCCCCCACCATAGTCTCTACTCCAATTCATTGTTGCTGAGTGAACAGAAGAGTGAAGGCTTGAAAGCCTTCAATAATTCAGCATTGCCTTAAAGTGTGAGATCCTTATCCTGATATGAAAGGCCCTGTACAATCTGGCTCCCAACTACTCTCCAGCTTTGTGCCATGTTGCTCCGCCTCGGACCTGCCAGCCCCTCCCCAAACAGACCCTTCACTTTTTTCCTCCATACCTTTGTTTATGCTATGGTTTTCTTGCAGAGAGCACTTTCTTTCCATCTCTGTTTAGGGAAATCCTACTGATTTTTCCAGGCTCAGCTCCAAAACCACCACCTCCATGAAGCCTTGTCTGATTCCGCACCAGTGACTTATTTCCCTCTTTTAAACTCCTATAGTAGGTTGCTCCTATTTCCCTTACTATATTTTTCACATTCTGTCTTGTGTTAACATGATAATCTGGCCCCTTCCTCCTTTCTGTCTTCTTATGCTTTACCCCCTTCCATATACTCTGATCCAGCAACAGTCGTTTTCTTATTGCTCCTCCCAGTTCCACACCCTTTCACTGGCTGTCCCCCAGGCCTGGAATGCTCTCCCTCCTTTTGTCTGCCTTCAGGCTTCCCTGGCCTCCTTCCAGACTCAAAACCCCATTTTCACTTTTCCCATTTTCCTCCCTCTACTTATCCTACCTTCATTTAGTGTCTTTCCTTGGATATTGCCTTCCAAATATACCTACACACACACACAGACATACACACTATACATAGCTATTTGCATATTATATTCACCATTAGAATGGAAGCACCTTGAGGGTAGGGACCCTGATTTTTGCCTTTCTGTGTAACCCCAGACACCTTAGTATAGACCTTGGTTCATAGTTGTTGTTGTTGGCCCTTCATTGTCAAAGAGGACCAATGACATCATAGGGTGATGCCTTGACTCCAGCATGAATTGGATTTAAGTGAAGTGGAGTTGTACAATGTTGTCAGCCTCACCCTCTCTTCAGGGGCATCAGAGTCCAGTGGCAAGTCAAAAGTCAAGATGCATGCATCTTGATGGATACAGTGGATGACCTCAGTGTTTTCCATGCTTGACCAAGCTCAAAGTGCTTCACAGTACCTGCTTAAGCTGCCTTCATGGTACATAGTAGGTCCTTAATAAATTCTTGTTGATTGACATGTCTTATCTTCCCTAATATGGTACTACCTCCCTGAGGGTAGGGATTATATCTCATGCATCTTGGTAGATTTCATAGCACCTAAAATGGGAGTTTGCACTTAATGGGTGCTCAATAAACATTCATTGGTTGGTTGAATGAACGAATGAACTTTGAGTTAGGTGTGGATGTGTGTGGGGTGTGTGGCTATGATTAGAGGAGAACATGGAAGGAGGTGAGGGAAAAGAATACTAGAAGATTTAGAAGCAGATGAGATTTGTTTTTCTATTTGTAGGGGTTAAAAGGGGCTTGATTAAGTCAGCTCTAGGAATTCTTGCATAGCTATCAGTATGAGTCCAGAATGCAGAGGCAGTCGGGGATGATAGGTGTGGGGAGCTGTAGGCTTTTGCAGAGGAAGGGATTGGGGTGGGGCATAGGCTTGGAGATTCCCAGAAGTGTGCAGAGGAAATTCATCAGGGTTAATTCTCGGGATTGGGAGGACCCTGGGCTACAGGCCTTTCAAAGAAAACAAAAGAGCTTCATCTGGAGATTCACTTGAACCAAATAGAAGCTTAAATGGTATTAACCTATTAGTCTTTTATCAATACATCCATCCATTCATCCATCCATCCATCCATCCTGGCTCCCTTCCCAATGCCAGCTGGGACTCTTTCCCTTTTCTGAAGATAACTGAGAGTTGGGCTGTTGACCCTGAGTGAGGAGGAGGAGGCAGCCGGGAAGGAACGGAAGGCAGCTCCACTCATGCTGAATAAAGGCCTTTGGCAGTCACTGGCCTCTTTTTTAAAACTTCTAAATTAAAATGAAATTGATCTTGTGCTAAGGGGCTGTTTCGTCTGGGTCACTGACTCTAAGTTATGGAGGCAGGGCCAGGGAAGGAAGGCAGACTTTTGCTTCACCAGTTCAGCAGGGAGCTAGGGCCTAGAGAGCTTGCAGGGGATGAGGGCTGGGGTTGGAGAAAGAAGAGAGGGAGGGAAGATTCTGGCTTCCAAGATATTATAGGAAAACCTGCTTTGGGTCCAAGGATTCCAGATAGACCCTAGGGAAAAGGCCTAATTGTTCTAAGAGTAGAGAAGGGAGGAAACTAGAGGAGATCTCAGGGGCTCAGATTCTCCTTTGCCATGACTTCCTCCAGATCTCTGCATCTAGAAATGAGTGAATTTGCTCTCTTTTTTAAACTCTGAATTTCCAAGTCTTGATTTTTTTTATTTTCTTCTCCTGTTTTCTCAAGTCTCAGGAACTACATATTTCAAGATGTGCCAGTTTCCCTTCCTCCCAGACAGCTGAGGCTTATCCTTCAGTCTACAAGCCTTTACTAAGCCCCTACTAAGGGCCAGGCCCTGAACCAAACACTGAGATACAAAGAAAGAAAAAAATAAGGTCCCTGACCTCAAAGAGCTCCCATTCAAAAGTGGGAGACAACATGCGAATAACATGTTCATATAAGATTCATACCTGGTAAATGGAAGGCAGTTTTAGAGGGAAGGCCCAAGCAGTGCTGAAATAAGTGAGCTGGCATACTTTGTGTCCAATCAGCATTCTTTTAGGAGGAGCTGCTTAGCTCTTCCCAAGGAATCTAGAGTCCCTGCCTAATGGAGTCAAGAGTATTTCTCTAACCCCAGAGAGGAGAGTGAACAGCCAAATTCAGCATTTGAAGGCTAGTATAAAAGCGAGGTCTGACGCCTACTCTGTGGCTGCCTCTACTCTAGGCACTTCTATTCTTGTGATAAATCTGCAATTAAGAGAAATGAAAGCACATTATTCTAAGTGTAATCTATATATTAGCAAGGCTAGTAATTGCCAATAATGGAGATCAATGGTCTCTCAGTGACCAAAGACATACATTACAATCAGAGCAGCTTTTTAAATATAGTTTGGATCTATAAGTTTATTATATAAGGTCCACTAGTGCCAAATAAATAAAGACTGTGATTGGTTCATAATTATGCTCACTTCATAAGAGGGGTGTCCAGAATTCATATTAACTGGGAAAACAGAGTTGAATAACATCCTTTGGAAAATCCCCTACCAGATACCCTATCTCCTTCGCTTAACCAGAGAGATTCAGTGCTAGGAAAAATATCTCCTTACTAGGCAGTATCATCTGCCATCCATCTTCCTTATCTCTCTCAAGAGGCAGGACCATTTTACAGACTGTATCATTTGGGTACATGGACTCTTACAAATTCTTCTACTATGCCCTATACAAAGTAAATCCCAATCTAAGCTTATAGTTAATGTAAGGTTAATGGGGGGTGGGAGGGGGGAAGAGTTAAAGATCTTCCCTGCCCATTAATAGGTCTCAATACCTTTTGTTAATTTCTACTGAGGCACTGGGTCAGAGGGTCGTGCCCTTTGACTCTGAGAAGAGTATAAATACTCTAAGGTGAGATTTTACTTTGGGGACTTACTCATTAGAAGTGTTTGTTTGGCCAGAAGAGACTCTGGGCAGCCACTAAGGAGCCTCTCAGCTTTGAAAACCCAGATGTTGCTGCTTCTCTCTCTGGTAACTATGTATGTATGTAATGGTCAGACAGTTGGATCTGTTTGTTGACCTGTGATGTACGTATTGCTTCTGGTCAGACAGTCGGAAGCCCTGTTTGTTGGTCTTTGTTTCTCTGTTTGTATTTTCTCTGGCATTCAGGATACTGACTTTTACCCTGAATTAAGTGAATGCTATATGTGCTTGATTAAAGTAGATTGTTGACTTCCTCAAAAGTTGCTTTCCTTTTAGAAAAGCAGATCTAAGAACTTGTACAACAGGTCCCCTGGTGTATGCTGGGGTCTTTGCTGGCCTACAAATCCCTAGAAACTGGTTACAGTGATTACTAAAACTCTTAATCAACAATCTAAATTTCACAATGTCCTTGACTTTGATTATATCCTCAGGATATCACTGCCCTGGGGCAGTCCTGTCCCAGAGTTACCCAAGGTTGGGGAAGAACCTTTTCTTTCCTTCTCTCTGAAGGAATCATAGAATCACAGACTTAAAAGCAGGAAGATAATTTAGATGGTCTCTAGTGAAGTCTAGAAGTTTATGAATTTTTTTTGATCCTGAACTCCTATCAGTAAAAAATATTTGAGCACGCATCCCTAATATGCGTATATTTAATTATTTGTAATTTTTATATATATATGCATATATGTACATCAAATATATATCTATTATGTACTTATATGTATTACTGTACATATATATATATTTAATATATGTATTACTGGGTGGGAGAGAAGAAGCATTAGACTGCTTACCAAACTGAAGGTCTACAGGGCTGTTGTGCTGACCTCACTGTTGTTTGTCTGTGAAATTTGGGCAGTCTACCAAGTGCCATGCCAGGAAACTGAATCGCTTTCATTTGAATTGTTTTAGGAAGATTCTGAAGATCACCTGGCAGGATAAGGTCCCAGATACTAAGGTCCTTTCTTGAACTAAACTTCCTAGCATTCAAAGTCTGCTGCAGAGAGTACAACAGTCACGGGCTGGCCATGTTGTTTGAATGCCAAACATGTATTTGCCTAAAAGACTATTTTACAGAGAAGTCACACAGAGCAAACACTCACATGGAGGTCAGAAGAAGTGGTACAAGGACATTCTTAAGATCTCCCTGAAGAACTTAGGAATTGATCGTGAAACACAGATACAGGGCTCCCCAGCACAGTGGGCCGCCATCAAAGAAGATGCTATGTTTTATGAGCAAAGGAGAATTGCGGTAGCTCAAAAGATACATGAGACATCTCCACTCCAAATGTTCATATGGACTATTTGGCTCCAACCTGTTGCAAAGCCTTCTGAACTAGTATTGATCTGATCAGCTATAGTCAGACAAACTGTACCTTGACCCCAACATGGTGATGTCATTTTGGTCCTCTTCAAGAACGAAAGGCAACAGCCTATGTATTACTGTACTAACATATTTCTACATAATATAGGTATTACTGTGTTAATAATTAGGCAGCTGGATGGCACAGTGATTAGAGTTTTGGACTTGGAGTAAAGAAGACCTGAGTTTGAATCTTGACTTATTAGTTTATTGACTTATTAACTGTAACCCTAGGTAAGCCACTTAACTGCTCTGTGACTTAGTTTACTTGTCTGTAAAAAAAGGATAATGATAGTATTTACCTCCCAGGGTTGTTGTGGGGATCAAATGAGAAAACATTTGTAAGGAGCTTTGCAAATTTTAAAACTCTATAGCTGTATATGCACATTGTAAGTCACACAAAAACAGAAATTTTAAAAGCATGAGAAAAAGTGAAATATTGAATCCTAGGATCAAAAGGGAACTTCTGGAATTTATTGAGTTGAGGAGTGACGTGATCAGACCCGCTACTTAGATCAGTCCCTTCAGCTTTGGCAGCCATGTAGGGATTTCAAATACAGACGTGCAGAGTGTAGCCTGAGCTATATTAAAGTGGAATTGGGAAACATTGTTTAAAGTAAATAAAAATACAATAGAACGCAGATAATGTTACATTTTACAACTAAGTCAATATGCAGCCAGCAGGGATCCTTATGTACTGATCAGTGGCCCCTATTTCCATTTGAGTTTGACACCACTGGTAGAAAGTATGATTTAGAGAGCAGAGATACTAGAGGCAAGAAGGCAGATTGGGAAGCTATTGCAATCGTCTGAGAGAGGGGATAAGCTTCGGAATGAAGGTGGTGACTGGGTGCAGAGAGAGAAAGGACAGAAGAGGGAGATTCTGTAAACAGAGAAATGGCAGCTGATTTGGCAACAAATTATGTAATTGGGGTGAGGATCGGAGAGAAGTCAGAAAGAACGTGGAGGTTTTGAACATGGGGGACTCTAAGCATGGTGGTACTCTCAGTAAGCCATTTCCTTATTTTATAAATACTAGTCTGTTAAAAAAACCCCACAAACCTAGTCAAAAAACAAACCTAGTCCCGTACACATTAGCTGACTTTATTTGAGCTTTCTCCAATTTTGACATGAGTTTTAGCTTCAGCGCCAGTCATATACTTTTTTATCCTTCTTACATGGGATCCTATGATATTTAAAATAAAACATTAATAAATAAACAAATAAAAATAATATGGAATGGTAATGTTTATAAATTGTACCAGATTATTAGTTCAATCAAATAATAAAATATCTGCTTCATTTCTCAAGTTTTGTTGGCCTGTATTAAGGGATATCCCAGATAATTTGTAGCAGCTTTCTCTTAAAATACTTTTTATATTTGTGCTGTTAATAAACTGAATAATTTGCATTTAAAATATTTGGGAAGTTTAGAAAAGGGGAAGGTTGTAAGAAAAAGAAAATGTAAAGAGTTCTTTCATACAGATTGCAAGTCGCTATACCTGTCCATCCTGTGTGACTGCATCAAAGGAATAATCAAGGCCATAGGGGAAATATAGAAAGGGAAGGAAAAAACCCACATTTAACTAAGTTCAATTCAATAAGCATTTTTTGGCCATATAGGATAAGAAGAGAACAATGAACCAGCAAAGGAGATGAGCTGTCAGAAAATTAGAGGAACCAGGGCAGAACAATGTCCCAGAAACCAAAGGAGTGTGCAGAAGGAGGGGGTGAGCATAGTGATGTCAACAGCTGCAGGATGCTCAATAAATAATAATTCACCTATCTACCTACAAAGCATTTTCCTCCAGTTGTTGTGAGGTGGGTGGTGTACAGATAAGGAACTGGGCCTCGTGGAGGTGAAATGATTTGTCTAAGGACACATCATTAGTAAATGTCATAGCCAAGGCTGAAACCCAATTCTCTTAACTTCAGATCCAGGAGTCTTCTCACTAGCCCACAGTTCACATGACTCGCAAGAACTTTGAAGTACCAGGTCAAAGATGCTCCTAGGTACACATGTGACTCCCTCTTAGGCTCATCCTTCTTTGTCTTTTGGGACTAGCATGTAGTGAAGCCTCCGAGCCTCCCTCCATATATGAATGAGGATGGGCATCTCTACTTCTCCTGCTTCTTCCCTTGAGGCTCTGAATCTCTTTCCTTTCTGTGAAGATTCTGCATCTCTGGCATCAGGAGCATGTGGCTCCCTGCATCAGCTGTGTAGATACTCAGGTCCGCGTGTATCCCAGTATCTATATGTGTGGTGGGGCTGAATAAGTAATACTCATAGGTTTGTCATGAGGCTTGAACAAGACATAAGAAAACAATTTGTAAACTATTAAGTGTGATGCAAATAGCAGGAGTTATTATTTAGGCTACCTGAAGCCAATGAACATGTTTTGTATTTCTCTGATACTCCCCAACAGAGCTTCCCAGGGAAAGAACATAGACAGACCTTTGCTACATTCCTGTCAAAAAAGGAAATGAGGTTAGCCAGGAATGGCCTGTTATTGATGAGCCCATATTGGCCCTTAATGATCCCAGTTTCCCTTTCAAGATGTTTACTTACTATATACCTTTAATAAGATGTTCTAGAATTTAGACAGGGAGCAAAGCTTATTAACCTGCAGTTTACTTCCTTCGTTTGTTTTCACTTTTGAGAACTGCAACAACAATTTCCCTTTGCTAGTCCTAGGGCAATTTTATAAAACAGCCTTTCAAAGGTCATGGATAGTGGCTCAACCATAACAGGAGCAGCTGGGTGGTGCAGTGGATAAAGCATTGGGTTTAGAATCAAGGAGACTCATCTAAGTGAGTTCAAATTAGCCTTAGACACTTACTAGCTGTGTGATCCTGGGCAAAGTTGCTTAACTCTGCCTCAGTTTCTTCATCTGTAAAATGAGCTGCAGAAGGAAATGGCAACCACTGCAGTATCTCTGCCAAGAAAACCCCACATAGAGTCACAAAGAGTTGAACACAACAACTGAACAATAACAACAATTTCTTATAGTACTTTGAATACTGCATGTTTGTCTCATCCCAGTGGCTTGAACTCACCAAAGGAAGGTAGTATTCCTTACTTAGTTTAAATTTCACCTACCTATTACCCATTTTTATTCTGTCCTTTCCAATCTAAAGATAATTTCCTTGACAAAGCAAACAGAAACAAAATAGGAGACAAACCTTATTTCTATCATCAGTTATCATTATTCCATCTACTCAACACTGCAGTTTTATCCCTTTTTGGACCCTTCTCTTTCCCCCAATATAGATTTAAAAAGCCCCTCCTTCTTTTGGTGCTTAGTATTCATTGCCAGTTCAACCCCAATTCATTCTGAGATTTAGCATTCCTGGCACTAATATTTTTTCCTACAGCAATTTCTTTCTTTTCAATTTTTTATTAATAACCCTTGCTTTTGAGAAGCATGACGGCATAATAGATAGAAGATCCTAGAGTTAGAAAGATCTGGGTTCATTCTAGAGAGTGATTCAGAACTGTGTCCAAAGAACAATAAAATTGTGCATACCTTTTGATCTAGCAATACCACTGTTATGCCTGTGTCCTAAAGAGATTTTTTGAAAAAAGGAAAAGAACCTATTTGTACAAAAATATCTATAGCAGCTCTTTTTGTGGTGGCAAAGAACTGGAAATTGAGAGGATGGCCATCAACTGAGGAATGGCTGAACAAGTTGTGGTATGTGAATGTAATGGAATACTGTTGTGTTATAACGAATGATGAACAGGAAGATTTCAGAAAAACCTGGAAAGACTTACAGGAATTGATACAAAGTGAAGTGAGCAGAACCGGGAAAACATTATACACAACAACAGCAAAAATAGTGTATGAGAAGAATTGTAAATGACTTAGCTCTTCTCAGCAATACAATGATCCAAGACAATCCCAAAGGACTCATGATGAAAATGCTATCCACTTCCAAACAAAGAACTAATGTTGTCTGAATATAGACTGAAGCATAGTGTTTCTCTCTCTCTTTCTCTTTTTTTTGTTCTGTCTTCTTGCACAAAATGACTAATATGGAAATGTTTTACATGATCACACATGCATAGCCTATGTCAAATTGCTTCCTATCTCAGGGAAGGGAGAAGTAATTACATACAAGATAGTTTGGGTGGGAAGACACTATCAGTAGGGGGGACTGTAAAAGCCTTCACATAGAAGATGATGCTTGAGCCTTAAAGGAAGAGAGTGTGTGGGATGGCTCAGGTCCCTACATAAATCAATTACTCAGAGGCCTCTCAAAGTGATGACAGAAAAGTGATTTATTCAATTCTCGAGAAGCGGGGCTCACCTGTAGGAGTAGGAAAGCCGAAGACAAAGAACAGGACAGTGATTTATAAACCCTAACGCAAGTCCCTCCTCCCCCCACTGACCATTATCCTCATTAGCTGAGAATATGGTCTTACGTTCTAGACACGAAATCTAACCAATCCCTTTTGAAATGAAGACATCGAGGAATTATGTAAGTTTTGTCCAATCATTGAGACTCTAATACACTACACAGTTTTATATCCTTATATGGAACTATTCTATTCTAAAAATATTGTAACCTTGAGCCTTTAGGCCTTACCTCACCCCTGGGAGAAAAATTACAATCTGAGAAGTCTTCACTAAGTCTATCCCACTCAAGAGGGACTCTATGAGCTAGAGGCATGGAGAGAGTACATATCAGAGAAAGACGACAGCAATGAGAGTTGGGGGAATGTGTGTGAGGAACAGAGAGAAGGCCAGTTTGGTTGAATTTGAACTGCAGAGTGCAGGAGGGGGGATGATATCCAGTGAGGCTAGAAAGACAGGCTAGGACCAAGCTGTGTGGGACTTTACAGGTTGTGTGTTTGCCCTTCATTTTTGAAGAAGAGGGTGACATCAGGGAAATGACGACAGGACTGGCGGTTGACTTAAGAACTACAGTAATTTCCATTTTAACCTAGAGGCAATAGGGAGTCATTGGAGTTAGTTGAGTAGGGGAATCACATAATTAGAGAGGTGATTTAGGAAAATTACTTCATCAGCAGTGAGTAGGATGGCCTGAAGGGAGGAGAGATTTGAGCCAGGGAGATCAATTGGGAGGCTGTTACAATAATCAGGGTAAGAGGTAAAGAAGGCCTGAGCCAAGATGGTAGCAGAATAAGTGGAGAGAGTGGTTCATATGTGAGAAATGTTGTGAAGAAAGAGGCAGCAATATTGAACAATTGATTTGATATATGGGGTGAAGGAGAATGAAGAATCTAGAACAATGATAAGGTTATGAACTGGGGACCTGGAAAGATGGTGGTGCCTTCAACAAAAACAGGTAAGTTTAGATGAGGGGAAGGTTTAGAGGGGAAAGAACAAATTTGGTTTTGAACATGCTGAACTTAAAATGTCCTTGGGACATTGTAATGGCAAGTAAAATAGGATCTTTGGCTGTTTTTGTTTTAGTATAATCAAAAAGTGTAATACCTCTATTTACATGTGACTGAGGAGGATCTTTCCCACCCACTGATGGGCCTGCCCATTATGGGAAGGTTGATTAGGGGAGTTATTTCACAGGAGGATCCCAAATACCTTTTTGTTCTTTCTATTGAGGCTTTGGGTCCGAGGGTCATGCCCTCTTACTCTAAAAAGTGTATAAATAGTCTGAGGGTGAGGTTTTACTTTGGGGCTTACTTATTAGAAGTGTTTGTTTGACCAGAAGAGGACTCTGGGAAGCCACTAAGGAACCCCATCCCCCCCCCCCTTTTTTAACATACAAAGATGTATGTATGTTAATGGTCAGACATTTTGGAAGCATGTCTGTTGACTTTTAATTTCTCTGTATTTTCTTTGAAGTTTGGGGTGCTGACTCCCCTGAAATAGGAGAATGATATGTGCTTGGGTAAAGGATTGATACATGTATTTGATTAAAGTGATTGTTAACCCCTCAAAAGTTGACTTTCCTTTTATGAATGCAGATCCAAGAACCTGATGGCAGGTCCCCCTGTGTATGTTGGGGTGCTTGCTGACACAGACATCAAGTTTGAAATGTCAAACAAGCAATTCATTATACAAGGTTGATACTCAGGAAAGAGACTGAGACTGGATATATAGATCGGAAAGTCATGTGTACAGAGATGATCAGATGGGGCTACCCAGAGAGTATAAAGAGAGAAGAGAAGAAGGCCCAGGACAGAACACTGGTGAACATCAAAATTAGGTGTGATATGGATGGTAGCCCAACAAAGGAGACATAGAAAGAGTGTTCATAGAGGTAAGAGGAAAACTAGGAGAGTGGTGTCATGAAAACCCAGAGAGGAGAGAGCATCCAGAAAGAGAGGGTAGTCAACAGTGTCAAATTCAGCAGACAGGTAGAGAAGAATGAAGACTGAGAAAAGACCAATAGATTTGGCAATTAGAAGATGGTAGCTTTGGAAAGTTTTAGTTGAGTTTTTTTTTTAGTTGAATTTTAGTTAAGTAACAAGATCAGAAGATAAATTGCAAAGGGTTAAGAAGTGAATGAGAGAAGTAGATGGGAGGCAGCAAGTGTAGACAGATTTTTCAGGGACTCTGGTTTGGGAGAGGAAAGATATAGGACCACAGATTGAGAGAATAGTAAAATCTAATGAGGTATTTTTTAAGGATAGGGGACATTTGAATATGTTTGAAAACATCAAGGAAGGAACTAGATGGAAGAAGATGAAGAGTAGAAAGTGAGAGAGGAGGTAATTGAGGAAGCAATCTTGGGGAAGACGAAAGGAGGTAGGATCACGTGTGAGCGCAGAGAAAAGGACAACCTCTTTATCAGAGACTGGGGAAAAGAGAAGACAGTGTGAGGTGATGTCAAAGACTATTGGGCCAGTCATTTGGAATTGCTGTAGCATCTCAAATTTTGAAGTTTTCCTCTACCGAGAACCTCCTTCTCTACCTCCTCATACCCAATGAATTTGTTCTTTGTCCCTGACTGAGAAATTCAGTTCAGCAACCCACTTTTAGTTTCACTTCTTTTCTGAACCAATAGAGACTCCACAGCTAGTCTTTTTAACGCTGACCTTGAAAAGGTCAAGGGTACTAATGATAATACCCTTGTTTCCTTCTCCTTTGTCTCAAACCTTGAAAAACTCCTCCTTTTCCATTTCTCTCTCTCCTCTGAAATAACATAGCACCCTTATGGCCTTTATCACAGTCTGCTCCATACTATAATTAAATACAAGTCTGTTCTTTAATATTATATAAGCTACATGTGGTCGGAGACTGTATTTTCTTCCTTCTATCACTATAGCAGCCAACAGAACCTTGCACATAGTGGGTACTCAATAAATAGTTTTTGGATGGACTAAGTTAGAACATGTTATTGTGAAATATAAACCACTGCATGAACAGATGCATAAACAACTTAAAAGCTTTTCTGAAAATGGCATAGCCAGAGGGCTGGGTTGGTGTTGGAAAATTTCATCTTCTCCTGCTACTCACACCTCCCCCTCCTTGCTGGGAGTCACTCTTCTTGCTCTTCCATGACTTCTTGTGCTTCCTGGTCCTGTCGGGACCCCCTCTGCCATATGCCCCTGAACACTTGCCCTCTAGTAATGCCCTTCTGGGGCTCTTCGTGCTTCCTAGACCTGGCTTTCATCTCAGTGCTCCTGCTGCACAGAGGAGCATCTGGAGGAATTCACCATCCACATGGAATCCCTCCTTGACCTGGACTCTGCACTGGATCTCCTTCATCATAGTGGCAAATAATCTTGGAGTTGGGAAGAACTTGGAAGATGGGCTGTGTATGTAGGAAGGTTTTATCCTTCTTAGAATTAGTTCCTCAGGATCCACAGCCATGGCAATGTCTAGTTTCCAGGTGTTAGATAATAACTCCCAGAATAGCTCCCAGGATTCTAGATAGTAATTCCCACAATCATCGTGATCGGCAGTCCTACTGAGACTATACCATGAGATAATGGGGTGACATAATTGATATTTACTACATTTGTGCAGAATGATTATATTGCTAAAGGTAACTTGTGAGCTTACTGTTGGCAAGATGCCTTCTTTGTCTATTGCCCTAAAAAGCAAGTGGGCATTAGTCAATGAGTAGGGAAAACCACAGGGAACCCACAGGGGAATCTGTGTGTACCTCAACTAGCCCCCACTGAATCTTCAGGGAATTTAGGGGAGTATACAAGCTGTACCTGTCTCAACCGACCCCACTGAGACTTAGGGGTACGTACCCCCTCTTCTCACCAGCCCCTGCAAGAAGGGCAATTAGGGAATGCTGTAGAGGCTGGTTCTCCCACAACCCTTTGAGAAGATTAGATTAGAATAAAGTAAGATTATTAACCCCTCAGAAGCTGTCTGCCTGTCTGACCAGATCAAGAGTGAACCTGTTAGAGGTTGCAGACCCAAAGCTCCAGTGCCTCCTGAAACAGGCTGGGAGAATCTAAAAGAACTGGTGGGCTATCATAGATAACACTGATTGCTACAGCTAGAAGGAGCCTTAGAAATAATTTAGCCTAGGTCCAACATTTTACAAATGAAGATGGGGAGTCCTGGAAAAGGAAGTGATTTACCCATGATCAAGTAGCTAGTCTATGGCAGAGTGGTTACCAAAGATTTAAGATTTGACTGGACTGACTCCTTGTATGAGTGAATCGGATGATTTAAACATGAAAGTGACAAGCCCAATCACAATCCTACGTCAGGTTTTTGACTTGAGTGATGCCTTAGGTCTTCAGATAATCACTAAATGCTCTCCACAAAAGACAGATTCCGAACTTCTTGACTTGAATGATGCCTTGGATGATAGAAATGGTGGATTTAATGGTGGTGGAGACAGGCCCAATAGAAAATCTGGTGAAGGACTAACAAATAAGGATGAAGAAAATATAATAGAGGGTGGTGACAAACCCGTTAAAGGCAGAAGTGATAACCGGTATGATAGCAATGATGGCCCTGGGACAGGAACAATAGCTGAAGCTGGGGCATTTGCCAACAGAGCCGGTGTACTTACAATGGCACTCATTGAAGCAGTCTCCAGTTATATTTCCTATCAACAAAAGAAATTTTGCTTGAACATTCGTCGGGATATCAAAACAGACTACATATCAAAGGACAAAGCCTGGAAGGGTTACCTGGAAGGCGTGAGCGCTGAAGAATCTTGAGTTAAATACTCAGCATTGCAAACTGAATCTACAGAGAAAACTTCCCAAGACTCCAAAGATCTAAGTCTGCAGCAAATGCACATATACATATTTCAAATGCCTATAATTTTGCTTATTTAATTTGGACTGAAAGCTGTTCTCCAGCTCTATGGAATAACTGGCTTCTTATTGGTATAAGCTTTTGGAGGAGGATGGGGTAGATTTGATTATCTATGTTGGACTGAAAAAACTTAGCGAATAATACATTTAAAAGGGATTGGGGTAGGAAAAGTGCAATTTACTCAGATCTGCTTTGAGATAACTGGCTCTGCCCCTCATGGAATATAAGTGTCTAAGCTGAAGGTGATGAAAACCCAGGAGAAGATTTATTCTACCTCCTAGGGCCCACTCATAGACAGCAATTCTCCCAAGGAAGTCCAAGCCTATTAATCTCTCATGCAGCTGGAAAACTGAAATGAGGCAAGGTTAGGAGCTTAGGTAGTCAGGAGTGATACAGAAAAAGGATGAGGGAAACAGAAACTAAACATGAGAAAGGGATGCAAATGAGTGTCAAGGTCACTGAGTAGGCTGAGAAAAATCCATATTGTAGTACTGTATATATTTCAGGGTACCCAAACCTGGGCTTTTTTTTTTCTGAAAATTTGACCAAGGAGGTGGTCTTTAGCATGTGAAAACTGACCCTTCCTCAGTTTTCTCCAAGTAGGAAATGCAACTGTTTTTTTATTATCCCAACCTAGAAAAAACAGCTGTAGAAAACAATGTCTGTAGTATTCATCTTTATTTATTTACTTATGTTATTATCTTGTGGCAACAGTGTGTGACAAAGATA
The DNA here is from genome assembly GCF_028372415.1 of Notamacropus eugenii. NCBI lineage: Eukaryota > Metazoa > Chordata > Mammalia > Diprotodontia > Macropodidae > Notamacropus > Notamacropus eugenii. The sequence goes on along the minus strand of NC_092872.1, from coordinate 606,671,352 downwards.
ACATTACCTGTAAGTATATGGGAATGTGTTCATATCTGTAAAAGACCATGATTGAAGACATCTGTGACTACACACAATTATTCATTATGACCAAGTGAACGGAGAAGACACCATGTTTTGATCTCCTCCTGGGTTGTTTTCTTTTCAGAAAACAATAATTTTTTTTGACAGCAAAAGGAGATGTTCATTTTATTTTGGAGAACTTAATTTATTTTGGAAATCTTAATCCTATGAAAATTAGCTATCAGAAACAGCTTTCTGGGCTGTCACTTAGAAAACTGAATGCATTAGTGTTACATTGGAATTTTAAAAAATCAATCCTAGGCCCTGAGCACATGTCCAAGGGGCAGATGCAAAAAATCTCCTCTGTGTTTGTCAAGTTGAAAGAAATTTGGTGCTATCACGGGCCACAGACCTTTTGGGATTCCAGTCCCCACTGGGCCTCTCTGTGACTTGGGGGAAGGGCCATTGCTTCAGTTTTCTTTTCTGCAGAATGAGAGGTTTGAACTAATCACTAAGGATTCTTTGCCACTTAAAATCTGAGAACTATTCAGAACAGGAACAAAATGGCTTAAGTTTGCACCATCAAGAACTATTTTAGAGGTAAAGATAAAAACCATTTCTAGGGGCAGCTAGGTGGTACAGTGGTTAAAGTATCGGTACTGGAGTCAGGAGGAGGACCTGAGCTTACATGTGACCCCTGACACTTGATGCTTGCTAGCTATGTTACCCTGGGTGAATCACTTAACCCTGCTTGCCTTACCAAACAAAAAGCAAAACTCATTTCATAGGGCAAATAGAATTCTATTTGCATAGAACCTCTAAACTACATTCTAACCATGTTTGCCTGGATTAGCATATCCATGATTCTCACACAAGTTTTATCTACTCTGCTTTCCTGTAAATATTTTTAAACTAGTCTAACCACAATACCCTCATATAAAAAATGTCTTATGAAACTTTTTGGAAGTATTTTCTTAGCTTTAAATCTGTGTTAAAGAACACGATGTTAACAAACACTAAGAAACAAATTATAAAGAAAAAAATGGCCTAGTCATTACTTAAGGCAGGGAAAGATCTTAAATTTAGAGAAAAGGTTTATATCTTCAATAACGCAGGAACCCAAAGTGGTTCACTGCTATAAAACATTTGAGAGAGATATGTCTAATTTATAGAATATACAGAGAATATATTTTAAAAATTGATTTCCAGGAACAACTGTGAGATTAAGAAAAATATTTTAGTCTTTATGTTTAGAACTCTATTCTAACAGATCCAAATGTATTAGAAAGCAAAATTCATGTCATAACCTTGAATCAAGAGATTTTTATCTACTGGTAATTCACGTTTATACTTTAAGGTGATTTCCATAGATTATCCCTAATAATAATATTTGTAAAATGCTTAGCATAGTTCTCGGCACATAGTAAGCACTATATAAATGTTAGTTATTAATAATAGTAATAATAATAAATAATATCGAGCCTACTCTTTGCTAAGTGTTTTATAAATATCATCTCATTTGATCCTCACAATAACCTTGGGAGAAAGGTTTTATTATTATCATCTCCATTTCACAGTTGAGAAAATGGAGGCAAACAGAGGTTAAGTGACTTGCCTAAGGTCACACAACTAGTAAGTCTCTGAAACTGGATTAGAACTCAGTGTTCCTGACTCCAGGACCAGTGCTAGATCCTTTGCCTCGCTTAGTTGCTCTGACTCCTTCACAACAACCTAGGGAAGGTGGATGCTACTGTTGTCCCCATTTTACAGAAGAAGAAACTGAATCTGAGAGAGCTTGAGTGTGTGTATGTATGTAAGTATGTATGTATATGAACCACCTGTGGCTACACACAATTAGACATTGTGACCAAGGGGTCATAATGCCACTGAATGCGTATACGTGTATATGTGTGTGTGCATGTGTATCTGTATCCATATCTGTATATGCGTGTGTGCGTGTGTGTGTGTAATGAGTAGGTATGTGAGGCAGGTCTTCCCCACTTGAAGTCTAACCCTCTAGCTACTTCACAGAGCAGCCTCTTAACAGATAAACACAGAATAAAAACATATAACAAATATACAAATATATTTTATAATACATAAAATATATATACAAATATATAAAATATTTACAACTAATAAAAAGTAGTAAATATAAAAACAGGAAGACAGAACAATGGAAGTTGAGAGAAACCTTCCATACAGCACTGCTGTTGCCTGCTTTGCAGTATTTCGGAGGTGTGTAATTAGATGCCAAATAAACTAAGGAAAATTACAACTTGAACTTGTAGAGAATTGAGTCATTAACTTAGGCGCTACTGACAAATTAAATTTCACAGTCCACACAAACAGAATGCAATTAAAACCTTTGTGATCAGAGCTATATGGCTACATCATAGGTGAAAATACCTGACCTAATGAGATTCTTTCATCATTTTAGTCATTAAAATCTTTTTTATAATGTATAAGAAATAACTTATGTAAAATCCACTTCATACAAAAAGCTTATAAATGCATTCCAGGGTATTTCTTCTCTGTTCTGATAAACCATCACATTTTTGCAATGATAATCACAGTCCTCATTCAAAATAGGGAGGAAAGAGTAGATTTGACAGAAAGAAAAACAAAATGAATCTGAATAGTATGTAACTATAATGACCAATCTTGGCCCAGAAAAAGAGTTGGCATAATAGCAATAGCATTTATAGCATGCCTTAAGGATGACAAAGTACTTTGTAATATTATCTCACAACACCCCTTTGAGATAGGTGCTGTTGTGTTTTTCATTTTACAGATAAGAAAGAGGAGGTAGACAGAGGTTAAGTGATTTGCCATGGATCACAGTTAGTATGTGAGGCCAAATTTCAACTCAGGTCTTTCCAGACTCTAGGAACAGTGTTCTATCCATTCATTACCCACCTAGCTACCTCTTGATGTATCTAAGAATGTATCTCCTTCAGTTCATGGGGGGTTAGAAAAAGGGAATGTCAACTATAACTGTAGCAAACTGGAGGGATTATGGGATTTATTTAATTTTGTCTTTGCTTTTGTATTTGTCTCTCCAGCATTTAGAATGGTGCTTGGCAAACAGTAAATTCTTGATAAATGCTTCTGTCTCAACACTCCTCCCATTCATTTATAATTTCCCAATTATAAATGTTCTTCAACATTCTGAAAAGTTCTATGTCAATGAATTGATGGACTACAATGCATTTCAGACATCTTTACCTCCATCAGTGTCTGGCTTCCATACGTATCCTTTCAGGACATTTATCTGAGGGGCCAGTTTTCTCTCAGTTCCTCAAAACAGCCAATGTCTCATCCCAAGCATTTTTTATTTGAGGAGCTGTGTTTGTTCTCAAGATAATTTTTATCAGTGTTCCTTACACTTTTTCTTGCCCTTTCAGGAACCAAAATGCCCATGTAACAAAGGGGTAATACTTTACATGTCATTAGAAAATCTAAATTGGTCTATTTGCATCTCTCTCTTTGCTGGAATTGTTTCCGTTTGAGTCTTTCAAATTTCCTTTTGGAGACCACCTTCTCCCTCTTGGGCTGACTTGCTTGTGATTTTAGGACTTGAGATGCTACCTAATCTTTCCTCTACACCTTTTGAAATCTCCTCTGCCAAAATCCAGGCTACACAGTAGTCCTTTCTTTCCTCCATCACAAATTCTTAGTTGGAGTAGACACTTGTTTCCAAGGTTCTCATCATTTCTGTGTTGGTCACCATCAGTTCTAGAGTAACGATTACTGAAAGATGAAGTTATTAAGGGAAGTCAGTGATGTAGTTCTTGCCAGTAAGAGTTACAATGCACATATTGATAAATGAGGTCTCCCGTCTCTGCTGTCTCCTACATCTGTATCAGCTTTGTGACCTCTTTTCTTGACTTTAACATTCATTTCCCCCCTCTGTCAGGTACTTTCTTCTGAACATCTGACTTCTGACTTCTACTTCCACTGATCTTCTCCGAATGTCCTCCACTGCATTTCCACCCTCTGACTCTTGGATTCTGTACATGAGTGTATCTTAATATATATGCAATGCCACTCTGCCCCAACTTGAATCTGTTTTATTCTTTTGACATAAGGAATGTCCTTCTGAAACTGAGTTCTTGTCATAAATGTCATTCTACAAAGTCTCAGTGATATCTGGGAGATCCAGTTTGCCTCTTTATGTTTCTTTTGCCTTTTATCCCTACTTTGCGTATTTGTATATAAGCATATCAGACCTTAGGCTTTATTTCTGGCTCATTTCTGGGGCACCTCTGCTGTAGCTCTTCTACCTGTGTTGCAACAGAGGAAGTACGATGGTTGCTTGTTGTTCTGTCATGTCTGACTCTTCATGTCTCTGGTTGGGGTTTTCTTGGCCAAGATACATCAGTGGTTTGCCATTTTCTTGTCTAGCTCATTTTACAGATGAGGAAACTGAGGCAAATGGGGTTAAGTGACTTGCCCAGGGTGACACAGCTAGTAAGTCTCTGAAGCCAGATTTTAACTCAGGAAGATGATTCTTCCTGATGATTCCAGGCCCAGCACTCTACTCACTGCACCACTAAATGGTATATTGCTTGGTAGATAGGTAATTTGTTTCCTCTATCACTCTACCTTTCATCTTAAAATCCTCATCACAGATTTGCAGGAATCAAACAAACATTTAAGCAACCCTCAATACTTGCAAAGCATTCCTAGTCAAAAACTCATCAATTATTAAGCTACAGTTCATAAATTCAAATCCTGTTCTCACTAATCTCTTAACCAGCTTTTCATTGTCCAATCAGCCTTCTTCTCCCAATATCTCTGCCTTCAACTGGCAACAGTGGTAACAATACCAAATTGGGCCTAAAGTCTTCATTTTCCTGCCCAAGCCTTCTCAAACTTTAGAAATCCTTTCTGGTTCTCTTCCCTGGCAGTATCAATTATTCCCATGTGAAACACCAGAAGTGAGTAATGGTTATCAATTTTGACAAGTCTTTGGAGACTCTCTATCATATCCTAGATACATACCCTGGGAAGACTGCCAGCCTCTCTATTATTAATGTCAGGTTGACAAATAGCTACCTCAGTACCCCTTAGCAGGGAGCCACCAATCTCCAGTACATGTCTCTTCTTCCTCTGACCCCTACTGGATTATCTCCATTATCTTGTCTCTCTTGGACTACTTGGATGTGACAATAGAGAAGATCTGAAAGGGATTTAGAGGGGACATGATAGCTGTCATTCGGTATTTGAAAGGCCATCACATGGAAGAAGGAATAGATTTGTTCGGTTTGGACTCAGAGGGCAAAACCAAGAGCAATGGGTGAAGCTTGTAAAGAGGATGCAAATTTTGGCATAATGGGAAAAGAAACTTCCAAATAGAGTTATTCACGAGTGGAATTGGCTGCCTCAGGAAGTAGTGGACTCTCCCCTTGATGTAAGGCAAGACGATGATCCTTCAGGTGTGTATGCTGGAGACGGGATTCTTCATATAGCAGGTCCCTTCTAACCCTGAAATTGTGTGATTCTTTGTGACTTTGTGGATGGCTCAATAAAGAGAAGACACCACCTCTTTCCATCTTCAGAGGTAAATCAATATTAGAGGACCATTCAAACCTGGTAAGTACACTTGTCAGAAGTCTTTGCTCCTCCTCCTCACCTCTCTGACATCGGGGTATTCTCTCTCATAGCTGAAAATCTAAAGACTTGTTGTTCGTTCTTTGTTTTAGAAAAAGACCAATGACATCACAGGGTGATATCTTGATTTGTGCATGAATTGGATTTAGTGAGGCAGAGGTGAGCGAAGGTGTCAGCCTCACTCTCTTCCAGAGTCATTGAAGTCCAGTGACAAGACAAAAGTCAAAATGACTAATAATGGCCTGGGAGGTGGTGGGTGACCTTGGCATCTTCAGTGTCTGACTAAGCTTTAAGCATTTCACAGTGCTTGCTTCTTCCACAGTGCCATTGGAACAAATTGTTGTCATCTGCTCATTGGGGTAAACATCTCCCTAACTCACTGACAGGTTTGAAGCAGTCTGGTCACTCTCAACTTGTCCTAGCCCATCTGCCAAGATGGTTTTAGAGGCATGTCCTTATATTGGATGGCTATATTATGTTAAGTTATATATAATTAAAGAGGCATGTTAAAGATGATAGAAACCTATCCTACAAAGAAAATCTATATTACTTAGGCAAGGTATATTCCCAGTTAATTATCTTTGGAAATAGGGTGAAAAGAGAGTGAAATCATCTGCCAAATCCTTCTGTAGCACCCCTTTCTCAGTACTCTGAGGTAATACCTCCTCAGTTCTCACTGACATTGATGAATTGGATCTCCTAGAGTGTGGCAGCTACACATATTCTTAAAACTATGGTTCATGAGGTCCCACTGGCATGCTTCCTTTTAACATTCAATCAGTATGCAAATTATTATATATAGTTAATAATAGTTAATAAAATAGTTAATATTAAATTAATAATAAAAAATAGTTAATAAAAAAGGTATTTATTAAGATGGTATAGTAAGAACAGGAGTAATACAGCCATCGCCCCCTACTAAATCACATAGCATTTGTGAGAAAAAGTGGAGAGTAAAATAGTACTAAGATATATATGTATACATGCATATATGTATATGCATGCACATACATATGTATGTATATACATATGTGTATACATATATAAATACACATATATACATACATACACACATGTATGGCTCATGTCTCTGGGCCTCCATTTTCTCAGCTTTATAAAATGAGAAAGTTGGACTAGGTGACTTCTGAGGTCCCTTTCACCTTTAAATGTATGATCTTGTGGTTCTATGACCTTATGATCCTATTTCAGGACCTCAAAGTCCTTTCTCTCCCAATGGAGAGCTCAGCTCATAAAACTCAACTCTTGATTGATAGGTCTAGCTTCTAAATGCTGGTAAACATTTAACAACTTGCTCTCCAAGAATACAGGGCATACTTTTAAGTTTAGTCTATGTTATTAACATTTGTCCATCACTTTCTTAGGTCTCGAGTGACACTCTTGAATTCATAACCAATTCTCTTCTCTGCTGTCAGGGGTCATCCTCCTAAAAGTTGCTTCCTTCTTTGAGTGATTGTTTCTTTGTATTGGAGTGTGGAGAGTATGTTTCTACTCAATGGCTGTTTCTTGCCTAGATACTCCCAAACCAACGAACTCTCAAACTGCTGGATGGGGTGCCTCCTTCTAGGTAAGTAGCTCTGCTTCTAAATTGTGGTCAATGAAGGAGGAAGAGAAAACCAAACCCACTCCACATACCATAAGGTGAAATTCCTTGTTATTCATAAACTGATCTCAATAATTGTCTCCAATTCTGTTAGTCTCAGAAGGTTAGGTTATTTAAAGCCTCCATGGACATAATCACTGGTTTTTGTTTATTTGCATGTTTGTTTTACTTATCCAACGTCCAGATTCCCTTTCATTTCATCACATAAAAAGCATTCATATTTTGTAAAAGGATCACAGTGTGCTCATACTTTGCTAACATATGAATTTTACTTCATCTGTGATTACATTCTGTGACTATATCAACTAGCTGAGGGGAGGGCACCAAATGACCCCCTTCCCTCCTCCTCATGCCTCTACCAATATATCTTTTAGATTTTACCCTTTCTTTCTGTTTTGAAGCTAATACCCTCAGTGGCCTTTTACCTACTTGAAGAGAGCCACTCTGTCCCCATTGAGTCTAACATCCCTGTGGTTTTCAACTGCTCTTTTTAGGACTTGCTTAACATTTTTTATTGAAGGCTCAGATAATGGCAAAGATGGTAGGCTTATCAAATTTGCAGATGATACAAAGCTGAGAGGCCTATCTGACACATTGGATGACAGAATCAAGATGCGAAAGGTCTCAATGGGATATAACAATGATTCAAATCTAATTAGATGCTATTTAATAGGGATAAATGTCAAGTCCTACATTAGGTTTTAAGACACACACACACGCAAAATGGGTGATGTGATTATTGTTGGGAGTGGGGTAGATAGCAATTCACATGAAAAAATCCCTGGGGTTTTTGTGTACTATAAACTCAATAAGAGATCCTACTGTAGCTTGGTAGCCAAAAAAGCTAAAATGACTTCAGGCTGTATTAACAATCCCCTATCTGGGTGACTGGGGTAGCTAGGTGGCACAGTGGATAGAGCACTGATCTTGGAATCAGAAACACTCTTCTTCATCCAACCTCAGACCCTTACTAGCTGTGTGACCCTGGGCAAGTCACTTAACACTGTTTGTCTCAGTTTCCTCATCTGTACAATGAACTGGAGAAAGAAATGGCAAACCCCTTCAGCATCTTTGCCAAGAAAATCCCAAAATGGGGTCATAAAGGATTGGACACAGCTGAAACAATTCAATGACAATCTGGGTGAAGATACCCTCAAAGTTCTGTCCTGGACCCCCATTCTCTCTTGTCCTCTTCTCTTGTTTTCATTTCTTAGAACTCATTTTAGTTCTCACCTCTTTGCAGATGACTCATAGATCTACATATCCAGGCTGGTCTCTCTCCTGACTTCCAGTCTCACATCATGACCTGCCCTTCTCAAATTCAACATATACAATCTATATCTCACTATCTTCCCTCCCCCACCCCTTCCTCCTCCTGTCTTTCTTTTTCTTTTAGAGAACTTCAGCAGACTTCTAGTTGCCCAGGTCATCCTCATCCCTTCATGCTCATTCATCACCATATAGCCTATCAGCTACCAAGCCTTGTTGATTACATCATGTTAATATCTCTGGAACCCTTCTCTTTACTCACTGAGACACCATTGTAGCTTAGGCTTTTATCTCCTCCACTGGACCATTTCAATGATCACCTAGGGTATTGCCACCGCCTCCTAATTACTCTTCGGCCTCTAATCTCTCCTCCACTCAGTTGCCAAATTACTTTTCCTAACCATGTAGTTTGCCTGCTCAAGGACTTTCAGTGGTTCCTTACTGTGTCTAAGACAAAATACAAACTCTCTTTGGCATTTAGAGTTTTTCCCAATATGGTTCCCATCGACCTTTCCAGGCTCATTGCACATTGTTCCCCTTCATACATTCTAGGTTTCTGCCAAGTTGGTTTACCTGCTGTTAGCTGTACATAACGTTCCACTTTTTATCTCCATGCCTTTGCATAGACAGTACCCCCTGCCTGGAATGTACTCTCTCCTCACCTTTACCTCTGCAAAGCCCTAGCTTTCCTCAAGGCTCAGTTTAGGTACCATTTTCTCCTACAGGAAGCCTATCCTTACCTCTACAATTGCCAGTAGCTTCCCCTTTTGAAATTGTATTTTATTTATACTTTGAATATATTTTGATTCTTTTATCTGCATACACTTTTTCCATTCCTCCTTCTCCCCCATTCCTTGAGGAATGCAAGATCCTTAAGAATGGGACTATTTCATTTTTCTCTTTGTATATTTAATGCCTGTGAACCTAGCACACAGTATATACTTGACAAATGCCTGTCGATTGAATGAAGGAGCACAAAGCAATAGATTTGGCTCCATCTAAGTATAATGAGAGGAGGGCTGCCCAATGAGAGTCCAAGCCTTACAGCATGTATAATATATCTAACCCCACCCCAACATTTGATGAGCCCACTTCTGGGTATACACTACATGTTCATTAACCACTCAGCTGCACCCATATGGACTTAATCATCTCCCCAGGAACATCATCATTCTGCAAGATCACATCAACCCTGGAACTCACACTTCACCAGTACCCACTGCTCCTGGGGCCCCTCCCTCTGATTGGAGGAGGTGGAGATGAGGGATTCCTTCCAAAGCTCCATTTAAGGAGGTTGCTCTGATTTCTCATTTCTTCCTTTCCCACCCAGTTTCACTCCTTTGGATTTCATCATGCCCCCATATTGCCTCAGATGAATGCTCAGATATGACCCTGGGAGCTTCCAAAGGTCGGAAGAGTCAGCAACAGAATCTCCCAGTAGAAGCAGCTGCTTCAGAGGAAGAACCTGTCTGACTTTAGGATAGATAGCAATGAGCCAGCCCATCTGAACAAGGGACCAACTCATCCATCAGCTATGCCACATCCCACAGTGAACATGGGGGCGTCTTTGTTGAAGAGATCCAAGAGGCCTCTCTGGTTTTTGGTTTGATTTTGTTTTTAATTTTTGGTAAAGGGAAATGTTTCCTTGCAGCCTGCTCTACCCAGGGACCACATGACTGTGTAAGGAGGAGAGTGTGTTTTCTGGTTTTGGAGCTGTACTTTGGTCCTTGTTATTTCTTCTCAGCAAGTATCCCTTTTGTTAATTAATATTAATTTATTAATTGATGCTGTGGAGATGTTGACTGATTCAGTGATATGAAAGTACATGATGATTTCATCTTGATGGGGTGCTAATGATGGACCCTTAAATGGTCCTGTACTTTCTCACATGGTCCAGATCCCTAGCATTCTCCTAAGGCATCACCTATCTCAGTCAATAGTCCTTTTAACTGCCCATTCACTGTGGCTCCAGCCCCTTAACTCCCTCCATTGTCTGCACCTGACCCATCCCAGGCTACTTACCTTTCTTTAATTCCATCCAGATCTTCCCACAGTCTTTCTGAATAAAATACGAATCTTGCCCCCACTGAATTGCTCAGATTCTTAAAATCTGGCCTGCTTCTACTGGTGTCATCAATAACGCAGACTCACTAGGAATCTCGCCCATCCCAACCGGTGTTTTAATAAACTACTTGGACTGAACGAAGCTTGAGTGGTCAAATTCTTTGGAGTAAGACCCTCGCCATTTGCCCTTGCATTTCAGGGTTGCCAAGACCCCTAGACCACAACAGTCTTGTGAGTAGTAGTAATATATTCATGTGTATAATTATATGTAGTATATGTATATGTGAATATATGATACATATCTCTTTAAGGTTACCCCTAGAGCCCTAAGGGAAAAAATTGCAGTTGTTCAGTTATGTCTGACTCTTTGTGACTGCATTTTGGGAGTTTTTTGGCAAAGATACTGAAATGGTTTGCCATTTCCTTCTCCAGCTCATTTTACAGATGAGGAAACTGAGGCAAACAGGGCAAAGTGACCCACCCAGGGTCACATAGCTAGTAAGTGTCTGAGGTCGTATTTGAACTCAGGTCTTCCTGATTCCAGGCCTAGTGTTCTACCCACTGTGCAATCTAACTGCCTCCAAAGGAAGAATAATCAGATGCCATCTCAGAACTCAACCTGTCAGGGCGAATAGAGGTTGGGAGAACAAGCCCAGAGTCTGTGCTATATAAGGAAAAACTTCCTCATCATAAAAGCTATCCCAAAGTGGGAAACACTGCTTTTGGGAAATAGGTAGGGAGTTCCCCATCCCCAGAGGTCTTCAAGCAAAGACTAGGTGACCATATTTCAAAGCTAATCTACAGGAGATACCTGTCTAGGTGGTTTGTATTTGATGACCTCTGAAGTCTTCTCCAACGCTCTGCACATCTATGACTCTGCGTTGTTCATAGCTCCTCCCATGTCTTATTTGTTTTGGATGCTTTTCGAATTGTTGATGTCCCTTCTAGGATGTGCTCTGACCAGGGTGGAATGCATAACAATTATCATCTCATTCTGGACACGACATTTATATTATTTTAACCTAAGATCATATTCATTTTTAGTAACTACTTCACATCGTTGGTTCACTTTGAGCTTGTTTCAGTCAACAAAAACCAAGTCATGTCCCTCCCATTCTGCACTTGTGTAATTGATTATTTTCCCCCTCCCCATCTAAATATATCTCTCACAGCTAAATGTCATCTTTTCAGTTTTGGCCGAGTGTGTCAACTTATTGAGATCATTTTGAATCTCTATTCTCACAAGGCTGGAAAGGACTGTTTGAGCAGAGTAGTTAGGCTTGTGAGTAGTGGTATCTCAGGGCCAGTAGCAAGCTTTACAGTTCTCATCTGCCAGAAAAGGAGGTGCTGACTTGTAAAGGAGACAGAACAAATTCTCTGTGTTTCTGTGAAGAGCCCAACAGAGGACCCTTCGATACAATACAAAAAACATGTCCTGAGCAGCTCCTGTCTGGAGTACAATGTGCCAGGTGGTGTGAGAAATTAATTATTTCTCTCTTGTATTTTTATCTAATAACTACTTATTTTATTATGACCAAGATTTTCCCCCTTATCTACTTCCTTCAGAAATCAGTCAGGGAGGGAAATTTCTCTAATCAGACTGTAAAAGAAATTACAGTTTGGGTTAATGGGTACACTCCTGATCACTATGTTTGCTCAGACAGGTCTGGGGAAGTACTGATTCTCTCTTTTGTCAGACTGGTGATATGGAAATTGATGTTTCTTTGACCAAGATTTGGGAGACCCAAATCATGTACCCCAAGACTCTCATTGTAATATAACCCACCCTCTCCTTGTAATGTTTGCCTTCTCATTAACTGTTAACCAATCAGAGTTGATTGCCATCCCTCAGGAATACCTATTCTTCAAAGTACATAAAAACTGTGAGCTACTACCATGAGGATCTTTGGTCTAAGAGAGACAGTCAAACAGCAATCCTTTTATTCAAATGGTGGCATTATTACTAAAATGATTAAATTATCCAGAAATTATGTCTCTCAAACCTTTTTAAATGCCACAGTGGAGGTAGATATGAAGTTTGTAAAAGACAGAATCTCTGTCCTGATGGAGTTTACAGGCATGTAGAGGAATAAGACACCAACACACATAGTTAAAACATACAATATTATATCATAGGTATATTAGTAAAGCACAAAACAAAGTTCCATGTGAGATCCTAGGAAGGTCGTTCATATCCAGGATCAGGAACAGCTTACTTTAAGGTAGGATCACTTTAAGACACGATATTTGGATTAGGTCTTAAAGGATAGGTAGAAATTTAGTAGGCAAAGAAAGGGATGGAGGGTATTACTGGCATCCTATTGAGGAAAGCCATAGAGTCATTACAGAATAGTATGTAATTAGAAAATAAAGAAGGACATCAAGGTGGCACACCCTAGTCAAAAGGACCCAGGTTCTAATGTGACCTCAGAGACTTATTAGATGTGTGACCCTGGGCAAGTCAATTGGTCCTGTTTGCCTCAGTTTCATCATCTAGAAATGAACTCGAGAAGGAAATGGCAAACCACTCCAGTGTCTTTGCCAAAAGAAACCCAAATAGGGTCACAGAGAGCTGGACATGACTGAAATGATACAACCACAAACAACAGAAGATAAAAAAATTGTCCCATTTAAGTGGGCACAGAGTATGCAGAAAGGGACTGTTATATGTCCTAGGTACCTTTTAGGCTCCAGTTTACAGAATACCCCACTGATGGAATTCTCGGCGGTAGATTTGAGTGGAGGTTTGTGCTATTTGGATTTCCTGCTTGAGTCTGGATTTAATAATTTGGGAGAGAATGTATGGAATGGAGAGCAGGCTAATTGGGGTGTAAGGAAACGAAACCAGAGGCTTTTCCTGGTATCAGCAGAGTAGTTAGAGATAAATTCCTTCCCTGAAGTAATTAAGGCCTTCAACAGCATTAAAACAACAGGGAGAGTTTAACAATAATCATTTAGGAGAAAGTATAATGCCAAAACTTCCAAAGTACCACAAGTGAGAAGATGTGAAAGGCTCTTTAAATTTAGTAGTGGAAGTAAGAATTAAGGTTGTTGACAGTTCAGGTTTAGTGATATGGTAAATGTACGTACCTAGATGTTTATACTTAATAGTATCACAGATTCAGATTAAAATGTCAGAGGTGGAAGGAGCCTTAGATATCTAAGTGCCTAGTCTAATCCCCTCTTCTTACAAGTGAAATCTAGGCTTAGAGAGTAAAGTCACCTACCCCACATTGCTTACAAATCAGTGGCAGTAATACTACTGGACCCTAGTATTTCTTTAAGTTTTACTCTATAGGTTGTTGGGCAGTTAGGTGGTGCAGTGGATAGAGCACCAGTGCAGGAGTCAGAAGGACCTGAGTTCAAATCTCACCTTAGCCACTTGACACTCACTAGCTGTGCGACCTTGGGCAAGTCGTTTAACCTCAGTTGCCTCATCCTGGGTCATCTCCAGTCATCCTGATGAATATCTGGTCACTGGATTCAGATGGCTCTGGAGGAGAAGTGAGGCTGATGACTTGCACCACCATTCCTCATTCAAAACAAAGTCAAACACAAATCATGTCATTATTTCTCTGTAGGTTGTTCCAAAAGTCTTAGTAACCTGCACTAAGAATTTTTGCTCAATTTTGTCCAACTCTTTTTTACCCTTTGTGGGGTTTTCTTGGCAAAAATAGTGAAGTGGTTTCCTTCTGCAACTCATTTGACCGATAAGGAAACTGAGGCAAACTTGTCCAGGGTCCTACAGCTAAGAAGTGTCTGAGACTAGATTTGAAGTCAGGAAGATGAGTCTTCTTGACTCCGGGCTTGGCACTCTATCTGCTCTGCCACCTAGTTGCCCCAAGAATTTTAGGATGCCTGGTAAATTGTATCATTATTTCAATATTTCAACAATCCCTGAATTCATTGGTGTAGGTGCTCACTATATCCTTGCACATGCAACCCTTCTATGACTTAGTACATTGGATTTAAGAATTTCTGTGGGATAAAAAATTCTCTTCCCTCTGATCAACTGGATAATGAGGTTTTCTAAATTTAGCTAGGCTTGTCCATGGGTGACAAACATACATTTGACCACTGGGCTTATGGTTTATAGCTTGGTAGCACCTACTATGGCCTGAGTTCTGCTGTGTAGCCTTGGAAAAACACTGATGCCATAATACTTTAGTGGAGAATAATATATCTTTTTTAAAAAGGACAATGTTGATAATTAATCATTGGATGATATGAATAACTTATTGTTTTAATAAAAGGCTCTTTTGTAAGGAGAAGAGCATAATTGTCTGTATTCAGTCCTGAGAACCAAATTTTAGAATACTGACAAACTGGAATATTTCTAGAGAAAAGTGGTAAAGATTATTGTGGGATTCAAAAACCATACTGTGTGAGGCTTGATAGATGGAAATGGAGGTGTTTAGCCTGAAAATGGAAGAACTGCAATTCTCAAGTCTTCAAACATTACATTTTAACCATTATATTTTGAAGAAATCAAAGACATTCAAATATTTGAAGAGTTATGTGCTGTTTGTCTTCAGATGACAGGTTTTAAACCAAAGGCTAGAGGTCATAAAAAGGTGGAATTTGGATCATATGAGGAAATGCTTTTTACCAATTAGCTCCATCCCAAGTTGAAAGAGGATACCTCATAAAGCAATGAGCTCCTCATGGGCCTTCAACTGGAGGATAGATAACCACTTGCTGTGGATGATGTAGAGAGGATTCCTGTTGCAGGTACAAGATGATAACTGTAAATAGTTTACAGATTGACTAGATGGGAAGGTCCCTACTAATTCCAGTATTCTGTGATTCTACAAATTAGCTTTCCTATAGACGCTGGGCACCTTGGTAATGTACTTTCCAGGGATGTACACATTGGCAATGAGGTTGATGCATGCATTGCCAGAGCTAGCTCAGTGTTTGGGAGGCTCTGAAGAAAAGTTTGGGAGAGAAGAGGTATTAGGCTGACTAACAAACTGAAGGTGTACACAGCTGTCGTGCTGACCTCATTGTTGTATGCTTGTGAAACATGGATAGTCTACCAGCATCATGCTAGGGAACTGAATTCCTTACATTTGAATTGTCTTAGGAAGATTCTGAGGATCACCTGGTAGGATAAGGTACCAGTCACTGAAATCCTTGCTCAAGCTGAACTGCCAAGTATTCCAACTATGCTTCAGAGAGCACAACTCTGATGGGTTGGCCACATTGTTCAAATGCAAAATATACACTTGCCAAAAAGACTATTTTATGGAAAACTAGCATGGGGCAGGTGATCACATGGTGGTTAGAAGATGTGATACAAGGATGCTCTCAAGGTCTCTCTCAAGAACTTTGGATTTGACTGTGCAACATGGCGGACACTGTTGCAGGACTGCTCAGCATGGCATGCCCACATCAGAAAGGGTACTGTGCTCTTTGAGCAAAGCAGAATTGAAATAGCACAAAGTAAATATTGGATGTGCAAATTTGGGATCTCCATCCCAAATATTCACTTGTACTATCTGTGCCCAACCTGTGGTAGAGCATTCCGAACTTGTATTGGTCTAATCAGCCATAGTTGGATACACTGAAATTTCACTTTATCATGGTGATGTCATTTTGGCCCTCTTGGAAAACAAAGGACAACAACCAACCAACCAACCAAGATCCAGGGCAATAAAATCATACCTTGGTAGAATGAGAGCTTCCAGGGAAGAGCCAAGGGGGCAGCATAGAAACAGGGACCTGCTAGAGCTCTCCCTCCAAACCCTTCAAAAAACCTGTAAAAATGACTCTAAACAAACTCTAGAGCAGCAGAAGCCATAAAAGGACAGACTGAAGCAAATTTCCAGCCCAAGACAATCTCGAAGATCGACAGGAAGGTCTATTACACCAAGCTGTGAGTGGAGTACAGTTCAACATGGGTCAAGCCAGGTAAATGGAAATGGAGCAGGCCATAGAGGACTGAATTGCTGTGACTTCCAGACTTCTCAACCCACAAATACCAAAGACAGCTTCAAAGGTCAGTGGAAAGGGTCTCTCCCCTGGCTGAGAGGGGAGTATGGTCCTGCCCCAACTCCAGCCTATCCCTCCCCACCCCCCTGCCCCAGGATGACAGCAGCCAGTGCTGAAGCCCTACACTTAAAAAGCTCAAAAGTCAAGTAATTGGTGGAAAAATGAGCAAAGGGGGAAAAAGAAACTGACTATAGATTCTTACTTTCTTTGTGAAGAGGTGTTTTACATCACTGGTGATAAGGAAGATCAAAATATACAACCAGAAGAAGACAACAAAGTCAAAGCTTATGCATCCAAAGCCTCCAAGAAAAATATGAATTTTTCTCAGACCATGGAAGAGCTCAAAAAGGATTTTGAAAGTCAAGTTAGAGAAGTAGAGGAAAAATTGGGAAGAGAAATGAGAGTAATGCAGAAAAATCATGAAAAATGAGTCAGCAGCTTGCAAAAGGAAACCCAAAGAAATACTGAAGAAAATAACAACTTTAAAATTAGAGTAACCCAAATGGCAAAAGAGATTCAAAAAGCCAAAAAGGAGAAGAATGTTTTAGAAAGCATAATGGGCCAAATGGGAAAATAGGTCCAAAAACTCACTGAAGAAAGTAATTCCTTCCAAATTGGAACGGATGTAATGGACACTAATGCCTTTATGAGAAATCCAGAAATTATAAAAACAAAACCCAAAGAATGAAAAAATAGAAGACAATGTGAAGTATTTCATTGGAAAAAAATAATTGACCTGGAAAATATATCCAGGTGTGATAATTTAAAAAATTTTGGACTACCTGAAAGCCATAATCAAAAAAAGAGCCTAGACATCATCTTTCAAGAAATTATCAAAGAAAACTGCCCAGATATTCTAGAACTAGAGGGTAAAATAGAAATGGAAAGAATTTACCAATCATTTCCTGCAAGAGATCCCCAAAGGAAAACTCCTAGGAATATTGTAGCCAAATTCCAGAGTTCCCAGGGCAAGGAAAAAATATTACAAGCAGTCAGAAAGAAACAATTCAAGTATTGTAGAAACACAATCAGAATAATACAAGATTTAGCAGCTTCTACATTAAGGGATCAGAGGGCTTGAAATATGATATTCCAGAGGTCAAAGAATATAGGATTTAAACCAAGAATCACCTACCCAGCAAAACTGAGTATCATACTTCAGGGGGGGAAAAATGGAATGAAATAGAGGACTTCCAAGCATTTTTGTTGAAAAGACTAGAGCTGAATACAAAATTTCACTTTCAGATACAAGAAGCAAGAGAAGCATGAAAAGGTAAACAGGAAAGAGAAACCATAAAGGACTTATCAAAGTTGAACTGTTTATATTCCTATATATAAAAATGATATTTGTACCACATGAAACCTTTCTCAGTATTAGGATAGTTGGAGGGAATACATGTATTGTGTATGAGTGTGTGTGTGTATGCATTTACACATATAAACATATATATGTATGTATATGTAAAAGTGTATGCATATGTATGGAGAGAGAGAAGGAGCACAAGGTGAGTTAAATATGAAGGAATGATATCTAAAAAAGAAAATTAAATGTTGAGAGGAATATACTAGGAGAAAAATAAAGGGAGAGGTAGAATATATTAAATCATCTCACATAAAAGAGGCAAGAAAGAGCTTTTATAATGGAGGGGAAGAAGGGGAAGGTGAGAGGAATAAGTGAGCCTTTCTTTTATTAGATTTGGCTTCAGGAGGAAATAACATACACACTCATTTGGATATGAAAGTTTATCTTACCCTACAGGAAAACAGGGGGGAAGGGGAAAAGAGAGGGGGGATAGTAGAAGGGATGGCAGATTGGAGGAAAGGGTAATTGGAAGCAAACACTTTGGTAGAGGTACAGGTCAAAGGAGAGAATAGAATAAATGGAGGGTAGGGCAGGATAGAGGGAAATATAGCTAGTCTTTCCCAACATGACTATTATGAAAGTGTTTTGCATGAATATACATGTTTAGCCTATATCAAATTGCTTGCTTTCTCAATGAGGATAGATGGGGAGAGGGCAAAGGAGAGAATGTGTAAACCAAGCTTTAAAAATGAGTGTTAAAAATTGTTTTTACATGCAATTAGGAAATAAGATATATAGGCAATGGGGTATAGAAATCTATATTGTCCTACAGGAAAATAAAAAGGAAGGGGATGGGGGGGGGATGATAGAAGGAAGGGCAGATTGGAGGAAAGGGTAATCAGAATACACACTGTTCTGGGGTGGGGGGAGAAGGGAGACAGGGAGAAAAATTTGAAATTCAAAATTTTGTGGAAGTGAATGCTGAAACTGAAAATAAATAAACAAACAAATAAAAGAATGAGAGCTCCCAGAAAGGCAGTGAGAATTGTATAGGAAGACAGAATCAGGGTGGCTTCCTCTGTACTCTCTTATTCCCCTGCTCTAATAAGCAAAATGGGCAGGTAGGTGGTGAAGTAGATAGAATGCTAGGCCTGGAGTTGGAAAGACTCATCTTCCTGAATTCAAATCTGACCTCAGACACTTATTAGCTATGTGACCCTGGACAAGTCACTTAACCTTGTATGCCTCAGTTTTATCATCTGTAAATTGAGGTAGAAAAGAAAATGGCAAACCACTCTAGTATCTTTGCAGTATCAGTCAGACATGACTGAAAGGACTGAACAACAACAGTGAAAACAAACTCCATCCCTCCCTCTATAACACCATTTCAGGAGGTCAAATCCCATGGCAAGATTCCACCAGAGCAGCACTGAGGGCAATGGAGGATACTGGGAGCCCTCTGAACTATCATAAGACAGTTCCCTAGGCCATGAAGGTCCCAGTCCCTGGCCCCAGCAGCACCATGGGCTGTGGTTCAATCCATTTCCTGAGGTACCGACAAGGAAGGAATTTCCCTCCCTGTCCCCTAATGAGAAACCTAGCTGTCCAGAGCTGCTATTTTGTAAACACAATGGCGCCTGGGATGAGGCGGAGCTGGCTGCCAGGAGTTGTGGCCAATATTATTTTTGAAAAACAGCTACTCAGTGCTGAGGGTGGTGTCTTCTCAAGCTTGGCTTTCTTTGGTCAGCTGCTATGTCCACTCCTTTCCTCCTCTTCAGCGAGGGTCAGCCCATGGTAACAATGCTGATGTTTTTCTTGGGAGCTTGTTTACTTCTTGTAGCACCTTTGTCCTCTTTCATTTTCCCTGTCCCAAGACCTCCTGTGCCTCATGTTGATCCAAGGCTGCTTAGATCTACCTATAGTAGCCCTCCTTGAGCAGTGCCCCCTATGCCAAAGTATTCTCTTCTTCTTCCTCCCCCTGCCTCATATCTTTGGTGCCTCATTTTCAGGGTGGAGAAGAAAAGAGCCCTGAACCTGAAATCACAGGATATGGGTCTAAGCCTTAGCTCTGCTACTGGGTGACTTTCAGCAAGTTGCTGGACCTCATTTTCCTTATTCATAAAATGAGAGGGTTGAACTTGATCATGTTGTAAGGTCCTTCTAACTACAAAGCTGTCAGTTTATATAAATTAGTCCATACTAAGGTATAAATGATTAATAATAATAATTTATGTGTGTGTTATTGTTGTTTGTTTTTTGTTCTCAAAGAGGACCATGACATCAGGAATGTGATGCCATGGCTTGCAAGTGAATTGGATTTAAGTGAGGCAGGGCTGTGCAAAATCACCAGCCTCACTTTGTCCTCCATAGCCATCTGGGTCCAGTGGCAAGATAAGATCAGGATGATTGGAGATAGTCCTAATGCAGTGGGAGACCTCAGCCTTTTTAAGCTAAGATCTTCAGGTCTCAGTTTTATTGAGGCAACACTCATTCAGTGACTAAGCTTAGGTAAGAAATGAGGCAAAGAATGTCCTTTTTTACATATTTTTAAAAAATCAATGGAGAAAGGAGGGGGAAGATTCTTAGGGTTTCTGGCCAAAATAGAAACAATTGCTATTTACACACTGACTCTGAGCCATCAACACCCAAACAATGACCAAGTGAGGCTTGGACTGGGATCCATTGTTGGTCAATCAATGATATAGACTGTGGTTTGGGGTTTAAGGCATGGTCCTTGAGAAAGAAATCTAGCCCAGAAGTCTCAAGATATCTTTCCAAGTTGCAAGGATCAAAATTTACATTCTTTTAGGCAGAGCACATATAGGTAACATATATGTGTATATATATGTGTATATATATGTATGTGTGTATGTGTGTGTATACACATATCTTCTAAAGCATTTAGTACATTATTTCATTTGCTTGTACAATAACCCTGAGGTTGATAATGAGAGTAAAATATGTGGCTCAGAACTGCAACTGGGCTCACAATCTCGAAGGATTTTCAATAATAATTCAACAATAGCTCAGCTTGTAAAGACTTGTGAACATTTGAATTTGGTTCTTTTCTATCTTTCTACTAGGTAGCACAGAGAATAGAGTGGCAGTTTTGTAGTTAGGAAGACTCAACTTCCCAAGTTCAAATCTGACCTCAGACACTTACTAGCTGTGTGACCCTGGGTAAGTCACTTAACCCTGTTTGCCTCAATTTCCTCAGCTATAAAATGATGTGAAGAAAGAAAATGGCAAACCACTCCAGTATCTTTGCCAAAAAAACCCAGTGAAACAACTGAACAACAAAAAAGTTTTCAATTATCTTCCAAGCATCACGCTTCTAACAGACTTTTATATGTAGAATAGTCTTTCTAAAGCTTAGTTCTGACCAATTGCCTCACCTCTCATTCAATAAACCGCAATGATTCTCTGTTATCTTTAGGATCAAATACAAAATCCTCTGTTTGCCTTTTAAAGCACTTTATCATCAGTTCCTTCCTACCTTTCCAGTCTTCTTACACTTTACTCCCCTGCACATAATCTTAGATCCAGAGGTACTCTGGCAGTCTATCAGCTCCAGGCATCTTTCCTGGCTGTCCCCCATACCTGGAATGCTCTCCCTCCTCATTTGTGTCTCTTGGCTTCCCTGGCTTCCTTCAGATTTCTCCTGAAGTCCCATATTCTAAAAGAAGCCTTTCCCAGTTCCCCTTAATCATATTGCTTTCCCTCTGAGATTATCTCCAGTTTATCCTGTGTACATCTTTGTACATAGCTATTCAAATGTCATTTCCTCCATTAGACCATTAGCTCCTTGTGAGCAGGGACCATTGTTTGTTTCGTTTGTTTGAGATTTTTTTGTCTTTTTTGTATGCCCAGAACTTAGCACAGTGTCTTACGCACATTAAACCCTTAATCAATATTGATTGATTGCCCAGTCTCACACAGATTGTGAGTATAGTAAGTGCTTAATTAATAAATGCTTATTAAAAAGAACTTGTCACTGAGCCCCCTAGAAAACCAATAAAAATTGTCCCCTTTCCATTGAGTACTGTTTCCTCTTTATCCAAGCCAGAGAGTTGATCTCAATCACTACACACTCACAGAACCAAGGCTATCCCAGGTCCAGTTATAAATAGAAACAATTCTATGTTAGTTGCCCTCCATCTTCCCTCTAGGGAATCAATAATTAATCACGTGCCTATTAAATGCCTACCAGGTACCAGGCCCTGTGCTAAGTTAATGCACATATGTCATCAGGCCTTCTGCCTGACATTAGATATAGATGAGGAAGCACTAACTTCTTGGAGTGGTAGCTAGGTAACTCAGTGGACAGAGTGCCAGGACTGGAGGTAGGATAGACCTGAGTTCAAATCCAGGCTCAGACATTAGCTGTAGTAGCTTGGGCAATTCACCTAACCCTATTTGCCTCAGTTTCCTCATCTGTAAAATGAGCTGGAGAAGGAAATGGCAAACCACTCCAGTGTCTCTGCCAAGAAATTTCCCCCCAAAAAAGATCATAAAGAATCAGACACAACTGAACAACAAAAATATCTTGGAACTACTGGATCTTCTCAGGATGAGTCCTTTAGCACATGCTCATTGCATAAATATTACTCTCCCCATTTTGCAGACAGATAAAAAGGGAGAACAGTGTTGTAGAAAGGATACTGCATTTTGAAGTCAAAAGACCTTAGGTTTAAGCCTAGCTCAATCAGTAAACATTTATTAAGTGCTTACTCTCTGCCAGACACTGGGAATATACATATATATGTATATATATATATATATATATATATATATATATATATATATATATACATACAGGTTACTTAAGAAATAATTAGTAGAGGGTACCTGTGTGACCTCGGACAAACCACTTAATCTCTTTGTTCTTCAGTTTCTTCATCTTTAAAATGAACTGGTTTATAACGGATGATGTCTAAAGGCCATTCTAAAAAAAAAAATCTATGATCTCCTGTGACATTGTGTGGGAAGAACAGACCTGGACACCTTATGAAATGATGGTCTGGGTCTGGGTCTGGGTCAGGGACTTACTGATCAGAAAAGAGAGCCACAAGGCAAAGGAATGGCCAGGATGAGGAGGCTGCTGGTAAGGAGGTCGAAAAGTCCATGGTGATGAACCCAGCAGGACCGTCTCATCTTTGTAGCTCCCCAAGGCCCAGAACTATGGTCTGGTGGGTTTGGACTAGGAGTTAGCAGAGCCAGATTTGAATCTTAGAACATTAGGATTTTATAGCTAGGAGAGACCTTAGAGATTTTCTCATATAGACTCTGCCACTAACTAGCCATGTGACTTTGGGAAAGGCTCAGACACTTAAAATCCTCAAATCTTTGAACTTCTTAGAAAGGGGCCTTGGAGTTCAACCTCCTTATTTTTCAGAGCAGTGAAGGGATTCACTCAAAGCCCCTCACCTACATAATGACAGAGCCTGGAGAGCTGCCTCATCTGTAAAATAGGCTCAAAAATACTTACCCCACTTACTGTAATCATAGAGCAGATGCAGAAATGCTTTGAAACCTAAAATGCCGTGCAAATGTAAGGGATTATAATATTTGGGGCAAAAATATGTTTTGAGCAGAAGGGAGCCTAAAGCTCTGGTCACAAAAGATTGTTTATCCATATTACACAGAAAACCCAGGATGGAGACTAATAATCTCTTTACCAACCACCTGATCTGTTGGAGTAATGGGTAGTGTGTGTGTGTGTGTGTGTGTGTGTGTGTGTGTGTGTGTGTGTGCGTGCGTGCTTGTATGTGTGTGTGTCTGTAGTGTCTGTATGTGTCTGTGTGCATATGTGTGCTTGTGTGTGTGTGTGTCTGGGTGTGTCTGTATGTGTCTGTGTGCATGTGTGCTTGTATGTGTGTGTTTGTGTTTTTCAGTTCTCTGGGCTCTGTTTAACCTGCCTAGAGCTGCTAGCAGGAGCATGTTGGTGGGAGACAATGACCATATGGGACGCTCCAGTCTCAGCAGGTAGTACCACCCTTCTTCCTCTTATTTGTCCACAGTGGGGTGCATATGTTGAGCTAGTTTCTTGCTTTGGGAATTTAAAGCTGTTTTATTTCCTACATGAAAAGAACAAAGCTCCCTTAATAACAGTAATTACAGGGCAGTAGGAGAACCTGAATGGGCTATGTCGCAGGGAGCTCAGCTGGGAACAGTGCAGGATGACAGGCTCTGACAGGAAGCTGGTACAGCTGAGGCGTGCGCTGAGCACTGTGGATAGGCAAGCACCAGGTTTGCTTTGCTTCTTGCCTTCCATTTCTCCAGGCAGTCTGGATCATGCAGCATCTCCCATGCCAGGCCTTGGTTTCTCCCCCTGTGAAAAAGGGGTTCACAGGGGTGGCTAGTAGATAGATACAGCACTGACTCTGGATAGGGGGATCTGAGTTCGAATTTGGACTCAGACACTTGCTAGCTATGTGACCCTGAGCAAGTCACTTAACCCCATTGTCTCCAAAAGAAAAAAAGAGTTCACAGAACTCAAAGCTAGAAGAGCTTTTTTTTTTTTGTTAAATCTGTTAGGCTCACCCCTCCTTGCTGCCAAATTGATTTGGTCTCTCCTGGCCTAGTGGCTGTTCTTGTAGTTCATTTGTTTCAGTGGTGTCTGACTCTTCATGACCCCATGTAGGGTTTTCTTGGCAATTTCTTGCCATTTCCTTCTCCAACTCATTTTACAGAAGAGGAAACCGAGGCAAACAGGATTAAGTGACTTGCCCAGGGTCATAAAGCTAGTAAGCATCAGGTGTCAGAAGCCAGATTTGAACTCAGGTTGACCTAACTCTAGGGTTGGTACTCTATCCACTGAGCCACCTAGCTGCCCCTGAGAATTTATTTTTAAAAATATAAAAATATTAATGGGGATGAGTGGGACAAACCTATTGCTTCTTCAGTGAAGAAGAAACAGAAGTCTTTAGCTACCTTTATATAGCTCTACATGTACTTGGAGAGAGTTCTCATGTATGATTCAGCTTCATTTTAGAGAAAGAAGTCAGCCCAGATCCCAAGTCATCTAGGCTGAATGGCCCCAGTTCCTTCATTTTTATCATGGGTCCTATTTTCCATCTTTTGGATAAATTTTTGGCTCAACTTGTGTCTCTCTGGTGAGTGGAAAAGAGAAATCAGCATTTTAAGTTCCTCCAGTACTACTCAATGTCCAAAGCACATTTGTAAAGACAACTTAGTGAATGCTTGGTGTGGAACCAGTAGCACTACAGCAAATCCTGTCATGCAACATTTCCTGAGTATTCGTATGACATATGGCACTGACCTAGGCATTGTTAGTGCAGGTGGGCTTCAGTATAGACTCTGTTCTTGTGCATATGATTGTATGGGAGGGTCAGATAGAGAGTATTGATGACCAATAAATAGATACTAACTGTACTGGATCTTCAAGGCATCTTATATGTGTTTGCCAAGGTCTCCAGGATCAGCTCTTGACCAACTGGTGGAAGAAAGGATTGCTCTAAGAAGGAACTGATCAATCTACAAGTATTTTACATTTTTTAATAAGAGAGGAAGGCCACATGGGTCCCAAGGCCCTACAGTATTCAGATCCTGCTCTAGGATTCCTGGTTCATACAGACAATCTCCATCAGAGGGACTGACATGAGGGAGCTTGGTCATGACATGATTAAGATTGATTCCACATAGTTTCCTCATAGATTCTATTTATAATTACTTGGCTTTGTCCTATAATGATTTAAGTCATGGTTCTCTGTCTCTGATCTTAGTTCAGAATTCAGTTGACCTATAATGGGTTAAGTTCAGACATCCATCTGGACTGGACATGTAAGGTGCGGGGGAGTGAGCAGGGAGACTTAAGATGTTCTAATTTAGTTAGCATTGAAGAAAACTGAGCAGCTTGCAGAGTGTCTACTGACACTGAATGCCCTGCTCTTGGTAGAACATAGATTTCAGGGGCTTCTGCCTTGCCTTATTGTCCTCACTCTCATCAACCTAAGGACTCTTCCTCTTCACCCTCTCCCTGGTTCAATCCAGTTGGCTTATACCTCGTGTCTAGGTTAAGCTCTAGGGACCATTGACCTTCAGAATGGGTAACCCTCAGATGGCACCATTGGAAATTGAAGATACAAATATGGTGGCAAGTAGATGATACAGTAGATAGAGAGATGGGTCTTAAGTTTGGAAGATCTAAGTTCAAATCTCCCCTCAGATACTTATTGGCTATGTGTCCCTGAACAAGTCACTTAATCTCTTCCTGCCTCAGTTTCCTCAGCTGCAAAATGGGGATAATAATGGTACCTACATTCTAGGGTTATTGCAAGGATCAAATGAAAAAATATTTGCAAAATGTTTAGTATACTGCCTGGCATGTAATAGGTGCTTAATAAATGCTCATTCCCCCTCCCTAGTGATATCCTAGGTTCCCTTATTCACCTTCACCAGTTTTTTACTGGGGGTAATGGAGACAACACTGAGTGTGGTGAATGAAAGAGGGATAACAAAAGGGTACGGATGAAGGTATGTTCAAATCACCATAAAAATATGAGTTATATATTGTATGTATTGTACATGTATATGTATATGTATTGTTTTATATATATATATATATATATATATACATATATATACATGTGTATTGGCATAGCTTTCGTAAATTCTCCTGTTGGTTCTATCAGTGAAAGAACCAGAGTTATAACTAGAGTGGAAAAACTAGGGCTTTTCCTCAGGTGCTAACATGGGGAGTTGGGAAGAAGGGCAACTTTTCCTTCTTCATGTTGTTTGTCCTTTGTTTTGTGAAGAATGACATCATGGGGACATGCCATTAGAGATCACCATTCTCATGCCTTGTGTCTGGTGGTCTCTTGTTGGCCCACAGCCCTAAGAAGAGTAAGGTTAAAGGCAGTCCAAGAAGGGGCAAAGGAGTAGTATTTGGTGGTAGAAGTTGTGGGAGGGAGGGGAAAGAATAGATCATCTCTTCTCCCATGTCTGCTACTCTGGCCCATGCTCCCAAGAGGTTGAGAGAGGGGAGGGAGTTGGGTCAATGGTTGTGGAGATTAAGAAAGTAGGAGGAGGAGACATCTATCCTTTCTCCCCACCAAGTACTGTGGCTAAGGCTATACTGTTTCTCCATGGCTCAATGTACACACTGATAATGAGGTTGACACACGCATTGCCAGAGCCAGATCCTTGTTTAGGAAGGTGTAGGAGAGAAAAGGTATCAGACTGACTACCAAACTGAAGGTCTACAGAGCCATTGTGCTGACGTCATTGTTGTATGACTGTGAAACACGGACAGTCCATCAGCTCCATGCCAGGAAACTGAATTGCTTCCATTGGAATTGTCTGAGGAAGATTCTGAAGATCTCCTGGTAGGCAGGATAAGATACCAGACATTGAGGTCTTTTCTTGAACTAAACTGCCAAGCATTCAGACTCTATGAGAGAGCACATCTCCAATAGGCTGGCCATGTTGTTTGGATGCCAAAAAGACTGTTTTATGGACAGTTCACACAGGGCAAGTACTCACATGATGGTCTGAAGAAATGGTACAAGGACTCTGTCAAGGTCTCTCTTAAGAACTTTGGAATTGGTTGTGTGACATGGGAGACAATGGCATAGGCTCAGCATGGTGTGCCTTCATCAGAAAAAATACCATGCTCTATGAGCAAAGCAGAATTGAAGAAGCTCAAAAGAAACACAAGATGCGTAAATTTAGAGAATCTCCCCCAAACGTTCACATGGACTATTTGTGCCTGACCTGTGGTAGAGCCTTCTGAGCTCATATTGGTCTGATCAGCCACAATCGGATGCATTGTAACTTGACTGTAACATAGTGATGTCATTTTGGTCCTCTTTGAGAACAAAGGACAGCTACCAACTGTCTCTCCTGGGCTCATCTGTCCTCCCCCCACCTTCAAAACCCCTTTCTAATCCAATTCAATCCAACAAGCATTTATTAATATCTACTAAGGAATCCTTGTCCTCTGGGAGACTTCATTGTGGGGAAGGGCAAATAAAGCATTTCAACAGATAAGTATATATACATGATAACTGAGGTAGAGAGAGAGATCTGTCACCTCTCTTCTTTAAATTTCATCCTACTCTGTCTAGATCCTTGTTGCTCTCACCTACGGGCCTCAAGGTCACTTTCTTCCCAAATAAGTGTGTGGCTCACAATTTTCTTCTCAATCCTAGCCTTTGCCTTCTGGCCTCTTAGAAGTGGCCAGCTAGGTGGCATATTGGATAGAGTACTAGGCCTGCAATCTGGAAGACCTGGGTTCAAATGCAGCCTCAGACATTTTACTAGCTGTGTGACTCTGGGCAAGTTACTTGACCCTGTTTGCCTCAGTTTCCTCATCTGTAAAATGAGCTGGAGAAGGGACATGGCAAAAGCACTCCAGTATCTTTGCTGAGAAAACTCCAAATGAGGTCACGAAGACTAAGACATGAGTGAAATGATTGAACAATGACCATCTCTGAGACCCTCAGCCTCTTTACTCACAGACTGCAGATTCCTACTCTCCATAACTGAATTTGCCGCAGATGCCAGAATTCCTGGTCATGCCTCCTGACAGAGCTTGAGCTGGACAGACCTCAAAGCTGAGGCCATGTGGAGATTCTTAGAGCCTCAGGCTTGACTGGCGAAGTGTCTTCTTTGGCCTTCCTTGACCTCTCTGGTTTCAAGCTGCTAGGCCTGATCACCTTATAACCTTCTTCTATACCCTTTCTTCACAAGACTTCTAATAATCTAAAAAAAGGGGAGGGAGTCTCATAAAACCTTATGCATCATTTTTTTCTTTTAAGAATCAGGAAAATGAGAGACTAGCAAACAACAAAGTTAATAAGCAACAAGATAGAGCTGAGATTTCATTATCTAAATGCAATTGAACCACTCTTTTCTATCTCATTCTCTTGAAAATTGCTGCTTTGCTGAACTCACATTTCAACCAGCCAAGAACTACATCTCAAGGATATTAATTCTGGGTATTTTTTCTGTGTGTGTGTGTGTGTGTGTGTGTGTGTGTGTGTGTGTGTGTGTGTGTGTGTGTGTGCGCGCGCGCTTGAGTTTCAGAGGCAGTGGCATAAAGGAAAGATCTGCAGAATTCACTGAGGACTCTCCACCTGCCATCAAGCTGGAAGACCAAGGGCAGGAGGGCATGAAGCACCTGAGTTTCTTCTCACTGTTGTGGGCTTATGTCTGCTTGCTCTTGAGTCTTTGACATTTGCAGGGAACAGCATTGGTATTTAAATTGGATCACGAATTGAAGTATATTCAGGAAGAAAAGGGGGCGGGGTGGGGTGGGTAAGGAAGCTGGTTGGGAAGGAATGTGGAGGAAAAAGAAAAAAGGAAGCTCTAGCTGCACGAGCTGATGCATTTTTCTGCCTGCCACTGCAGGGTTTGGGGTTTGGAGGTTAGGCTGGTAGTAAACAATTGTGAGTGTTCTACATTTCAGTGTGTTTGAGCAGCTGGAGAAACTCCAGTGGAAGATCAAGCTGAGATCAGGTTGTTACTCTCCTTGGTCCTGATGGAATCAAATGGAGGATGCTCAGAATCCTTCTCTAATCCACAGCCCCAAGAGGAGTCAGAGGATTGGCGCTCCCAGGTCTGCCATATTTACTTGCTTATTTACTAGTGTTTCTGTGAGCAAATTACTTCTCTCTGTGCCTCAATTTCTTTTCAACTGCAAAATAAAGATTAGTGCACCAGAGGTTTTCTAAGCTCAGTTCTAAATTCTGTTATCCTATTAAGTGAGGTGAAGGAAGAAAGCATTTATTATGTGCCTATTATGTATAAGCGCTTTATAAATATTATCTCATTTTAGACTCACAACAACCCTGGGAGGCAGCTGCCATTGTCATCCCCATTTTATAGTTGAGGAAACTGAGGAGTTGTTGCTCTTGTTTCGTTTCCTAAAAGAACCAATGACCTTTATAGGATATTGTCTTGACTTGCCCAAGACCTGGATTCAAGTGAGGTAGGGTTGCACAAGTCATCAGCCTCACTATCTCTTCCAGAGTCATTGGAGTTCAATGGCAAGGCATAAGTCAAAATGCCTGGTGATGTTTGGGGTTGCAGTGGATGACCTTGGTGTCTTCCAAGTCTGAACAAGCTTTAAGTGCTCCACAGAGCCTGCTTCAGCCATCTTCATGGCCTGTTGGAACAAATTGTTCTCATCTACTCATTCTTCCAGAGGAAGTCTTCACATGCTTGGGTTAAACATTCCCCTAATGCACTGATGGTTTGAGGCTTGTAGGTTACTCTCAACTGGTTTAGATTGTCTACTGAGACAGTTTTACCAGGATATGACTGCTGAATATGCTACAACTTCCTGGAGCCACAAGTTAAGAGCTGGGTGACAGGTGGACACCAAAGGTGGATGAGCAGCCCTGAAAAGGACCAGAGGTGTTAGTCTTCTCTGACCACCTCATACACCCCAGGAAACTGAGATGGACAGAGGTTAAGTGACCTGCCCAGGGTCATACAGCTAATGTGAGTCTGAGGGGGGATTTAAACCCAGGTCCTCCTGTCCCCAAGCCTAGAGCTCTATCTACTGCACCACCTAGCTGCCCTGGGGAGATGGCTGTCTTAAAGGTTAGAGAACCCAGGTCTAGAAGAAGAACAGTTTCCTTGACTTTGTATTGCTGCCATGTCACAAGGCTGCCAGTGGAGCAAGAGTCTGGTCTCCTCTCATTTCTGGGCCTTTGGCACTCCAACAGGACAGGGGCACTGGAGTGGGGAGCTTTGACACACCAAACACTGCCAACAGAAGGCTTGGCTAGAAGCTGATTTACTTAAATTAATCACTTATCCTGTGGAGTTATCCATGTATGAGGGGCTTAAAACTGTAGTCTTGAGAAAAAGGATTGGGTTTAGAGTCAGAAGTTCCAAGTTTGGATCTATACCTATCTATAAGGGCAAGTCAGCTAAATTCTTAGATTCTCAATTTCTTCACCTGCAAAATGGAAGTAATGCTGTCTGTATCATCTATCTTGTTGAGAAGCTCAAATGAGATAATGTCTATAAAACGCCCAAGTCAGTCTCTCACTAAGTGTGAGCTCATGACTGGTTCTCTCTGGCAGTCATCCTGTGTACTTCCTCTCACCTCCACCCCCTGCCCTGGCCCCTGGCTTCAGGCTTCTACCACCAGCTGGTGTGTATCCTCAAAGAGAACAGAGGAGCTTTAGCAATCAGGGGAACAAAACATAATCTAGAGGTAAATTTGTTTGTTTAGGATGCTTTCAAAGCACTGTTGGTTTTTTAATTTGAGTCAATTCAGTGGAATACCAATTGATTCAAGGTATACTATGGAATCCTCCCAACAGTCCTGTACAGAGATAGGATTGGCACCACTGGCCTCAGTTTTACCAGTGGAGTGAAGGAAGAAACAGGCTCACTCAGGTAGGTTACTGAAAGGGCCAAGGCCAGAACCCAGAGGCTATGACACTTTTACTCTAAGGTCTCCTTAGCTGAAAGTGATCTTTCTTCCTCAAATTGCACATTCCTCCAAGCCTCTCCTTGTACTCTCAACATTCTGCCTTCTCTCTTAGTATGGATCCACATCTGACTCCCCTTCTTAAACTGCGAGTTGTTTGAGGACAAGGACTGAGCTGTATCCTATGTCCCCCCTTTTATCCTCTGCTACCTAACACAATTAGAGGTGCAGCTAGGTGGCACAGTGGATGGAGCCCCAGGCCTGAAGTCAAGAAGACCTGAGTTCAAATCCAGCCTCAGACAGTCAGCCACAGTTGTGTGACCCTGGGTAAGTCACTTATAACTCAGTTTTCTCACTTGTAAAATGAGCTGGAGAAGGAAATGGCAAAACCGCTCCAACTATCTTTGCCAGAAAAATCCCAAATGGGATCATAAAGAGTCAGACATGACTGAAATAACTGAATAACAACATTAATTATTTATTTAGATGAATTAATTTCCTAACTAATACCAGCAGAGGTGGGGGATAGTGAGGGGTGGGTGGGGAGGGGGGGTAGCAAGGACTGCCATTAGAGTGGGCTACCATTGCTGTTTCCTCTCAAAACCAAATTTTCCTAAGCTCTTAAGCTTCCCTTGCTCTTCTGAGGAAGCTCCCACTACAAGCCTAATTTCACTCTCTATTTCCCCACCACATGCTTGGATGATCAAGATATCATACTATTCTTGTGCCGAGAATTCCCGTTTTCTTTCTTTCTTCCTTTCTTCCTTCCTTCCTTCCTTCCTTCCTTCCTTCCTTCCTTCCTTCCTTCCTTCCTTCCTTCCTTCCTTTCTCTCTCTCTCTTTCTTTCTTTCTTTCAGTAGCTTCTTGCATTCCTTTCATTGTCATGTAAATTTGAACACACACACACACACACACACACACACACACACACACAACTTGCTAGTTTTCCTTCACGGAGAAAGAGGAATGCTTGCTCTGGACCTACATTCTAATTCTATCTATACCAATCTAAGAGGTATCGTTTGACTTTGGGCAACTCATTGAATCTCCACAGTCACATTTTCCCTGACCTTTCTGCTTTCCCCCAAGACTCCCACCAGAGAGTTACGGTCCTTGACTTGGGCCAGGAGTTCAGTAGATAGAGCCTGTTCATACCAGCTCTCAAGAGCTGATGGTTAAATTTTCAGAGAAAGTATTTAAACTTTGGAAGCTAGCAAATCATACAAATCAAGGCTTGATTTATTGCTTTATTAATTTCTAAGAGTCACTTAAGAAAGGAATGCAGAAAATGTTAACAGTGCAGAATAAACTTAAAATTGTGTTGTGGATACATTTTTTCCCAGAGAGCCCATTTCTAAATGTTTACCAGTACATCCCTGCTTTGAGTCTCAATTTTAGAAAGCCTAGTATGAACTCCTCTCCCAAATCACATACACCCTGGGTAGGCCACTGCTCCTTCCTCCTCTGAAATCTGATGAATCATCATCAACAGGTTGGTCCTGAGTATACAATCACTTTTGTGATGTGATTTTGAAGAATTCTGGGAAAGGTCTCTCCATGCTTAGAACTCATCATTACCTATTAATTGAGTTAACCATTGGCATTCCCCTGAGATCTTTAAAAATGCAAATACTCCTGTAAGAGTGACCCATTAATCAGTCTGGACTCAGAAAACCTGGATTCAAATCCTGGCTCTGGTTCATACTACCTGTATGCTCTTGAGTAAGTCCCTTCATAGGAGGCAGTGGTGTGCAATGGAAAGAATGTTGGGACTTGGGTTCAGATCCTGGTTCTGCTGGTTGCTACCTGTGTGTGACCTTGGGCAAATTATATATTTCCCTAAATTTCTATTTTCTGAACTGTAAAATGAGAGGGTTGGATTAGATGACCTTAAAGATTCCTTCCAAATTTGTCTATGATTCTCTGATCTAGTTTTCTTCATCTGTGAAATTAGGGAATGAAGATCTTTCTAGGATCATGTTAGAACATTTTAGGATGGTGGAATTCTTGCTTGACTTGCTCTTTCAAGTGACAGGAGGGGAGCCAGACACAGAAAGCAGAAGATCTCAAACTGCAGCATTTGGTCACAAGCTGGCCTCAGAACCAGCTCTCTCTTAGGTTTCTTCTTCCTGACCCTCCTAGCCTCCCCAGAAGGTCAAAGCAAGATTCCAGGGTTTCCAAAGCAAGTTTCCAAATTTCCCCCTGTTCTCACCCCCTCCATTCCCCAACTGGAGCCACAGCTCAGGAAAAAGACCAGGAACAGAGGAATTCACTCCTCAGAACATGCTCCCCTCTTGTCCAGGCTTCCATAGGGAGGAAGAAGGGATCTAGACTCCCTATGCCACACTGCTAGCTTTTCTCCCAAAACAAGCATCTCCCCTACAGGATGGGTCATTCCCTTTCCCTTACCAGTCTCTCCTCCCTCAACTCAGCCTCCTTTTCTGCAATCAGCCTTGGTCCCCCAGCAGGGCATTAGCATCAGCATCTATGTTCCTGCTTGTCCAGAAATTTATTCCAACTTCAAAACTATGCATGGAGCCCCTCCAGAGAACACCTTGGGCTTTCTTCAGAGCTCATTCATTTTGTTCGGTGAGCATTCACCTAGCCTACCATGCTCAGTTAAGGGGGTGGGTAAGATACAAAAGATAAAGGAGAGAGTCTCTCCCTTCAAGACACTGAAGGAGAGCCTCATTCCCTCTGTCCCTTCTAATGGGGGAGGGGGGAGGTAGCCCTTCCTCCCCACATGTCTCCAATTAGGCAGGTGGATGGTATAGTAGGTAGAGCACTAGATCTGGAATAGTAAAGAAGGCCTGAATTCAAATCCATCCATGCCATCTTTGTGACTCTGGACAAGTCACTTAAACCTCTGCCTGCCTCAGTTTCTACATTTGTAAAATGGCTATAATAATAGCAGCTAGATTCCAGAGTTATTGTGAAGAGAAAATAAGAAAAGCACTATTATTATTTTTAGATGGTTATCACAGAAAAAGACACCCTACACAAAGAATCAGAAGACAAAATGTCAAGCCCTGGCTGAGCCACTGAACCAGCTATATGACTTTGGCTGAGTCACATCTCTTCTTCTGATTTTTAGTTTCCCTATCTGTAAAATCAGACAACTGGATTTTGTGATCTCCAGGGTCCACTCTGGCTTCAGGATTCGGAATCACTGAGAATTAGAGCTGGGATCCTCAGGGGGCATTTAGCTCAGCCCCTTCATTTTTCTTTCAGCCAGTCAACAGATATTTATTAGTGTCTTTACTGTGTGACAAGAGCGGGAAGGAAGAGGAAAACAAGGCCCAACTTATTTCTGAAAAGGAAAATGAAGGCTGGCTAATTAACAGAGCTAGGACTAGCTGAGCCACCCTGAAGTGGAATGAGATGCCTTGAGAGGTAATGAGTTTCCCATCTCAGAAAACTTTATGTTGTTAGAGTAGATTCCCACCTAGTGAAGGATTGGATGATTTTTGGGGGGTGGCGCAGCTCCCCACTGCCTAACAGGACAAGGTCAAGCAGCTCTTGCTAGCACATCCCTGGCTCCTTCTAGAGCTAAGACTAGAACCGACATCTTCTGAAGTGAAACCACTGCCCTTTCCACTGTACTTGCGGTATGATACCATGTGGTTTTCTGGAGCCACAGGCTGGAGTCACTAGAGGAATAAGACAGCAGTGGGAGGCAGCCCTAGTGTTCATCCAAGTGGACATCCACTGGGAAGGACCGAAGAAGCAGGTGCTGCAGACCTACCCTAGGAGAACTTGTGATAAGAAGAGGAGGAAGAGGAAGAGGTGGAGAAAGAGAAAAGAAGGAGGAAGAGAAGAAGGAAGAGGAGGTAGCAGAGAAAAAGGGGAAAAGAAGAGGAAGAAAAGGAAGAAGAGGAAAAGGAGGAGGTAAAGGAGGAGGAAGTAGGGGAAGAGGAGGAAGAAGAAGGGGAGAAAAGGAAGAGGAAAAGGAGGAGGAAGAGGAGAAGAGCAAAGCAGATGAAGAGGAGGAGAAAAAGGAGGAAGAGAAGGAGCAGGAGGAACGCAAATGAGGCAGGGTGCGTGTGCTTGCTGGTGTCTTCCTGAGGCCTCTCCCGTGTGGCAGCATGGTGCTCAGGCTGTCCCTGGTATGTTTCTTCGCAGTCACTTTTGGCGTTTCTCCCCACGCAGGTCAAAGCTCCCAGGATAATCAGACTCATTACCCTGCACACTGATCTTCCACAAGTTAATCGGGCCACATAAATTCAGAAGGATCATCTGCTTCTCCCCCTGCCTAAGGTGGTGTTATCAGAACATTCCCTCAGCTTATAGTGCTTTGGGATCTACAGAGTGCTTTCTTTATGACAGCCCTGTGTGCTGTCGCATCCTCTATGTGTGCTATTACATAATATTATACTGTCTCATATAGTATGTGATCACATACGCTAATATATGTATTATATATAAATATTATTATCCTCATTATAAAGATGAGACACTCTAGCTTCTGAAATGTTTTTTTTTTTAATTTATTTACTTAACTTTTAACATTCATTTTAACAAAATTTTGGGTTACAGATTTTCTCCCCTTTTATCCCCTCCCCCCCCAAACACCAAGCATTCTAATTGCCCCTATGTCCAATCTGCTCTCTCTTCTATCATCCCTCTCTGCCCTTGTCTCCATCTTCTCTTTTGTCCTGTAGGGCCAGATAACTTTCTATACCCCTTTACCTGTATTTCTTATTTCCTAGTGGCAAGAACATTACTCAACAATTGATCCTAACACTTTGAGTTCCAACTTCTTTACCTCCCTCCCTCTCCACTCCTTCCCTTTGGAAGGCAAGCAATTCAATATAGG
The DNA here is from genome assembly GCF_028372415.1 of Notamacropus eugenii. Taxonomy (NCBI): domain Eukaryota; kingdom Metazoa; phylum Chordata; class Mammalia; order Diprotodontia; family Macropodidae; genus Notamacropus; species Notamacropus eugenii. The sequence continues at coordinate 606,635,255 of NC_092872.1, read as the reverse complement.
CCAAATCTGTGTAGTTTTGCAAATGACTTCCATAATAGTTGTGTTGTATAAGACTAACTATATTTCCCTCCATCCTATCCTGTCCCCCATTACTTCTATTCTCTTTTGATCCTATCCCTCCCCATGTGTGTCAACCTCAAATTGCTCCCTCCTCCCCATGCCCTCCCTTCTATCATCCCCCCCACCCTGCTTATCCCCTTATCCCCCACTTTCCTGTATTGTAAGATAGGTTTTCATACCAAAATGAGTGTGCATTTTATTCTTTCCTTTAGTGGAATGTGATGAGAGTAAACTTCATGTTTTTCTCTCACCGCCCCTCTTTATCCCTCCACTAATAAGTCTTTTGTTTGCCTCTTTTATGAGAGATAATTTGCCCCATTCCATTTCTCCCTTTCTCCTCCCAATATATTTCTCTCTCATTGCTTGATTTCATTTTTTTAAGATATGATCCCATCCTCTTCAATTCACTCTGTGCACTCTGTCTCTATGTGTGTGTGCGTGTGTGCATGTGTGTGTGTGTAATCCCACCCAGTACCCAGATACTGAAAAGTTTCAAGAGTTACAAATATTGTCTTTCCATGTAGGAATGTAAACAGTTCAACTTTAGTAAGTCCGTTATGACTTCTCTTTGCTGTTCACCTTTTCATGCTTCTCTTCATTCTTGTGTTTGAAAGTCAAATTTTCTTTTCAGCTCTGGTCTTTTCATCAAGAATGCTTGAAAATCCTCTATTTCATTGAAAGACCAATTTTTCCCCTGAAGTATTATACTCAGTTTTGCTGGGTAGGTGATTCTTGGTTTTAGTCCTAGTTCCTTTGACTTCTGGAATATCCTATTCCATGCCCTTCGATCCCTTAATGTAGAAGCTGCTAGATCTTGTGTTATCCTGATTGTATTTCCACAATACTTGAATTGTTTCTTTCTAGCTGCTTGCAATATTTTCTCCTTGACCTGGGAACTCTGGAATTTGGCCACAATGTTCCTAGGAGTTTCTCTTTTTGGATCTCTTTCAGGTGGTGTTCCGTGGATTCCTTGAATATTTATTTTGCCCTCTGGTTCTAGAATCTCAGGGCAGTTTTCCTTGATAATTTCATGAAAGATGATGTCTAGGCTCTTTTTTTGATCCTGGCTTTCAGGTAGTCCCATAATTTTTAAATTGTCTCTCCTGGATCTATTTTCCAGGTCAGTTGTTTTTCCAATGAGATATTTCACATTATCTTCTATTTTTTCATTCTTTTGGTTTTGTTTTGTGATTTCTTGGTTTCTCATAAAGTCATTAGCCTCCATCTGTTCCATTCTAATTTTGAAAGAACTATTTTCTTCAGTGAGCTTTTGAATCTCCTTTTCCATTTGGCTAATTCTGCTTTTGAAAGCATTCTTCTCCTCATTGGCTTTTTGAACCTCTTTTGCCAATTGAGTTAGCCTATTTTTCAAGGTATTATTTTCTTCAGCATTTTTTGGGGTCTCCTTTAGCAGGGTGCTGACCTGCTGTTCATGCTTTGACTTCATGTCTCTCATTTCTCTTCCCAGCCTTTCCTCCACCTCTCTAACTTGATTTTCAAAATTCTTTTTGAGCTCTTCCATGGCCTGAGCCCATTAGGTGGGCTGGGACACAGAAGCCTTGACTTCTGTGTCTTTGCCTGATGGTAAACATTGTTCTTCCTCATCAGAAAGGAAGGGAGGAAATGCCTGTTCACCAAGAAAGTAACCTTCTATAGTCATTTCTTTTCCCTTTTCTGGGCATTTTCCCAGCCAGTGACTTGACCTCTGAATATTCTCCTCACACCCACCTCGCCTCCTGATCCTCCCAGCCAGTGCTTGGGGTCTGAGATTCAAATGCTGCTCCCCAGCCTCAGGGCTTGGGCAGGGGCAGGGCTGCTATTCAGTGTGAGATTAAGTTCAGGTGCTCAGGTCAGGGGCAGGCTCAGTTCCCTCAGGGGGTTTATGCACAGACCTTCAACAATGGATCCAGGCTCCTGCCTGCTTGGGGAGCCCTGGTCTGCCACTGCCTCAACTTCTGCCTCCCGAGGGGGCCTGAGTTATGGGGGCACCCCACTCCCCTCTCAACCCGCCAAAGAGACCCTCTCACCGACCCCCGTCACCTGTGGGTGGAGGGACCTGCACGGCCACTGGGGATCCCATCCCTGAAGCCTGCTCGGATCTGTTCCTCTCGGTGCTGCGGCCGTGGCAGGGCTGGGCTGGGCTCCACGTCCGCAGCGCGACGGACCTTTTGCGAGAGGTTTGCAAGTCCCTCTGGAACAGAAATCTCCTTCGCTCCACTGTTCTGTGGCCTCACTGCTCCAGTATTCGCTGTGAGTTACTTTATCCAGATGTTCTATGGGTTGTGGGTTCGGAGCTATGTGTATGTGCATCTTTCTACTCCGCCATCTTGGCTCCGCCCCTAGCTTCTGAAATGTTAAGTGACTTGTCTAAGGTCACACGACTGAGAGTTTTTGGCAGGTTTCAGACCTAGATCTTCTGACTCCAAGCCAGCTCTCTATGTGAAAGTGCTTTCTAAATGCCAGGTGTTATTATCATTCCCAGACTCCCCTCCTTCTGACCAGAGACACACTCAGGATCAGGAAGCCTGGGGGCTAAGTGGAGGTATGATTCCCCCTGCCTCATTTCCTCTCAACACAAATAGGTCCTTCCACCTCTGTTGACAAGGACTTCTCTCCACCCTCTTCAACTTGATGACTTCCTCTTGCTGACATTTCCTGTGGTGTGCTCAAGCACGAATTTACTTCTGGTCTGTACTTGGAAAATGGATAGAAGTCCCCTCAATCCCACCCCACTCTCCATTCTCTAGAGGTCAGTGTTCCTGACTCTCAGGAAGTTAAGGGAGGAGTGAGCATGGTTACAGTTATTGCTGGAGCTGTCCCTGTAGGACGTAGACAGCCCTGGGCTATGGGCCTTGGCAAAACTCTCGGCCTTCCTCTTGGCACCAGTTCTTCCTCTTCAAAGATTCAAGAGGGAGGTGAGCGAAGTGTATTGGAAAGAGCAATGGATTTCTAGTCAGAGGACCTGGGTGCGAATCCTAGTTACTACCTGGGTTGTCTTGGACTATAATAATGATCTAGCCTATCAATCCTTTGATTTCCTTAGCCATCAAATGAGGTAATTGGACTTAATGCTTGCTAAGATATTTTCCACTTCTAATTTTTGTTTGTTGTTCAGTTGTGTATGATTCACAAAGATACTGGAGTGCTTTGACTTTTTCCTTCTCCTACTCATTTTACAGAGGCAAATCAGGGTTAAGTGACTTGTCCAGGGTCACACAGCTAGTAAGTATCTGAGGCCAAATTTGAACTCAGGAAGATGAGTCTTCCTGACTCCCAGACCAGTGTTCTATCTACTGCACCACCTAGATGCCCCACACATCTAAATACTGTGGGTCAAATCTGGGTACCAGAGAGGGAATGATGAAACATACTTCTCAGTACGCTTGGTAGAGAAGTGGAGGACTGTGGGTGTAGAACATTGTCTGTGCTGTTGGGTAGGGTCACTGTTTTTCTTGTTTTGATGGAAGGTTGCGGAGGGAGGGAGGTATATTAGAAAATACCTGGGCTGTAAAAACAAAAGGCAATATAATCCTCTGGCTCCAGGGCTTTTGCCTTTAATCTCTCTCCCTAAGCCTTTCCTCATCAATGGACCCCAGTGGGAGGCACCATTTCAAGACTACCAAGATCATAGTGCCATGCTCAGACAACATCTGAAGTGTTCTGTTCTGGGTCTCAGCTTTTAGGCAGAACGTTGATAAGCCAGACATGGTCCAGAGCCGGGTGAGCAGGATGGAAAGACATCCAGATGATACCTCACTGCCTCCCCCAGCAAGGACCCCGTTGAAGGAACCGAGAATGTTCAGCTTTGAGAAAAGTACACTCAGGGGGAGTGTGATAGCTTTCTTTGAGTGTCTGAAAGGCTGCATGTGGATGAGGGATTCTGCTGTCTGTATCTGACACCAGAACACAGAACTAAGAGCAGTGAATGGATGACACAAAAAGATACATTCAAGTTTGATGTTAAGAAAAGCTTAATAATGTCTAAAAGTAGCAAAGAATCATAAACTTAGAGATAGAAGGGACCTCATGAAGTCCACTTCCCTCATTTGGCAGATGAAGAAACCAAGGCACTGAGAGGCTGTGAAGTGATTTGCTCAGTATCCCCTAACTGGCCCTGCATTAGACTAGAAGCCCAACGCCCTGTCCAAGAGATCAGCCTGCTTTTCAGAATGTTCTCCTCCTTTGAATGATGACTTATTGAGCATATTGGAGAGGGTATTGGACTAGATGGCTTCAGCTCTTATTTCCTAAGATTCTGATCCCGATTTGCTCCCTGCATTTTCCCTTTCTTTTGTTTCTGTTGCATCTACTACTTCTTCCCATTCTAATGGCATAACCACCATGAGACACTACAAACAAGAGTCTGCCTTCTATCGAGGCAGCTAGATGGTGCAGTGACCAGTCAGGAAGGCTTGAGTTCAAATACAGGCGAAGACTCTTGCTAGGTGTGTGACCCCGGGCAAGTCACTTAACCACTGTGTGCCTCAGTTTCCTCATCTGTAAAATGGAGATAATAATGGTGCCCATCCCCCTGGGTTGTTGTGAGGATCAAGTTGAAATGATATTGATAAAATCCTTTGCAAACCTCATATAATCTATATAAACACTAGCTATTGTTGTGACTTATTTCCAAAGTGAAACAGAAAATGGAGAAGTAACACAATAGGGGGAAAACAACTAGAGGTACAATGAAAGCCCCACAGTCCCAAAACATGAGCTCACTTCTGGGCTGTCTTACCTATTCACATTCCTTTACATGTACTGAAGTAATAGCACTTTCAGATTTACAGAATGTCTTCCCCAGTAACAACCTTGGGGTGGGTAGTATGAGAATTATCCCGTTTCCAGATGGGTCAATCAAAGTTAAGATAATCTAAGTGCTTTGCCCATGGGGATCCAGCTAATCAAACAGAGCCAAGATTGGAGCCCAGGTGTCTCCTGATGCTCACTTTAGTGCACTACCTACCACCTGCCTCTTCTGTACCCCAGGAAAGGATGGCTTCAGAGCAACCTGAGTTGATTTGGTTATTGATCTACCTGGGTGCCCTGCCAGGTAGACCAATTCACTCTTCTTGCCTCATTCTCAGATGACCAGAAATATCCCTGAAGCACTGGGGTCTGTGGGTCCTCCATTTCCATTCTTATCAGTAACAGATGTTCCTGGTGTGGTCACAGGACATTGTGTTGGTCCTTCGTTGCTGAAGAAGACCATACCATATGGCATGCACTTGACTTTGTTTTGAATGAGGGAGGGCTGTGCAGGTCACCAGGCTCACTTCTCCTCCAGAGCCATCTGAATCCAGGGACTTGATATTCCTCAGGATGACTGGCCAAGGTCTTTGCAGGTACTCACTTAGGGTGAGGTAATGCCCATTCCTTGAATAGGCCTGTTTAAGAAGGAGCCAGGGCATGGTCCCTTTAATGAGGTCAAGAAAAACAAAGACATCAGGCTGGGAGAGAAACAGCAACAGTTACTATTGATAATGACTGTAAAGCTAGGGGGGTCCAGAAGAGCCCTAAGGCAGGGGCCCATTGGAGTCCCAGTTTCAGAGTGCAGTAGGTTGAAGGTTTTGGGAGAGGACAGAACAGGAGACAGGGAAAGAAGGGAAGGGAAGGGAAAGGAAACTGGTCAGTAAAACCCAAGTTAACTGGGCATCTTTTGGCCATCCAAATTTACCTTCCTTTGGAGAAGAGAAGGAAGGGGAGGGGTGGCAGATAGGAAAGGAGGAGGTGAGTCATAGGACATGTGACTATGGTCAAGGTGGGTGGGTGGGGGATTTAAAAGAAGTATGCCCATGAGTGTGAGGTCACAGAGGGGCATAGAAGAGAAGTTAGATTTATGACTTCCATGGTACAACCTACTGGGCACAGCCTGGAGCCTTCTACCTTTACCTGTGGGATGTGGGGACATACCAAAATTCAAGAGTTTCACATCCTGAGCAGCTGTTCTAGTAGGTCACATCCAGTTCGAGGAAGAGACTGCGAGCCAGGCAATGTACAGAAGGAATGGGAGCAAAGGAGGCCACCACCTGGATCAGCCTTCAGTCCCAGATGTAATATGCCCAGGTAGCCTGCACCACCTCCAAAGAGACAATGAAGAGAACTCGGAGGAGGAACTGAGTCTTGCCAACAGAGTAAATGATAACCCGCTAGGAGGCTTTGCTGGGAATGGAAAAGCCCCAAGGTTATTTCCTTGCCAGTTCCCAGTGGGTTGCTGGCAGAGTAGATGGCTGCCTGGTCTGAGGATGATTGCACAAGCTCAGGGTGGGGAGCAAGGGCCAGGAAATATGCCCTGGTTCTTGGTGTGATAGTCAGTCTACTCTACTTCTATCCTCTAATCCCAAGCTTTCCATCATCTTTATTTCATCCTGCCTTTCACTTACTTCCTGTGTGATCTTGGTTAATTCATTTAACTTCCCTTGGCCTCAGTTTTCTCACCTGTAAAATAAAGGTGTTGGACTAGGTGCCAGCTCTAACTTCATAGTTTTATGATACCCTGTCAGTCTCTGGAAACATGAGATACTTTCCTACTTTGGTCACAGGTATAAGCCTATCTGCTTTCCTGATGAAAGCATATAATTTCTTCAATCAGTTCTGCTAACGTCTCCTTGGCTCCTCCAAAGAAATGCTTCCTTTAACTATCTCCTTTGCTCTCTGTCATTTTCTGTTTCTTTCCCTTTATCATCTACCTATCTTCCTGTCTGTTTGTTTATCTATCTTTCTGTCTATTTATCTTTCTATCTTTCTATTTATCTATCTGCCTATCTTTCTATGTTTGTATCTCTCTACCTGTCATGTCATCATTTCTCTGATGTCATGGTCTTCTTCAAAAATGAAGGATGAACACAGACCTGTGAGCAGACCGAGCTACCCTGCTGGGTAACTCAGCTCATTTGCTCCCTTCTCTCTTCACCTCCCCCCTCCCTGTCCTTCTTCTCCTCTCCAAAGTGAGTAGGACAGACTTAGTGAAGACTCCTCAGATTGTAATTTTTCTCCCAGGGGTGAGGTAAGGCCTAAAGGCTCAAGGTTACAATATTTTTAGAATAGAATAGTTCCATATAAGGATATAAAACTGTGTAGTGTATTAGGGTCTCAATGATTGGACAAAACTTACATAATTCCTCGATGTCTTCATTTCAAAAGGGATTGGTTAGATTTCGTGTCTAGAACGTAAGACCATATTCTCAGCTAATGAGGATAATGGTCAGTGGGGGGAGGAGGGACTTGCGTTAGGGTTTATATAAATCACTGTTCTGTTCTTTGTCTTTGGCTTTCCTGCTCCTACAGGTGAGCCCCGCTTCTCGAGAATCGAATAAATCACTTTTCTGTCATCATTTTGAGAGGCCTCTGAGTAATTGATTTATGTAGGGACCTGAGCCATCCCACACAAAAGGAAGGTAAATTTGGATGGTCAGAGGATGCCAAGTTAACTTGGGTTTTATGGGCCATATTTCTTCCTTCCTTCCTCCCTCCCTCCCTTCCTCCCTTTGCTAAAACCTTAAACCCAGTGCACGTTGAAGACCATACATTGCACAATAATAGGTTCCTGTCCAAACTCCACTCCAGGGTTCTTTTGGGGACACTCCTGGCTTCAGAATGATTATCAATAGTAACTGTTGCTCTTTCCCTCCCAACTCAATTTACTTGTTTTTTTTCTTTCTTTTGCTCATTAAAGGGGCCATTCCCTGTTTACTTCTTAAAGAGGCCTATTCACTGAATGGGCATTACCTCACTCTATGTTGTTGTTGTTGTGTTTGTCCTTTGTTGCCAAAGAAGACCATGCCATCAAAGAAATGATGACATGACTTGCACTTGACTTTGAGGGAGGGTTGTGCAAGGTCACCACCTCACTTCTCCTCCTGAGCCATCTGGGTCCAGAGACCAGATATTCCTCAGGATGACTGGAGATGGCCCAGGATGCAATGGGAGACCTCAATATTCTATGATGCCATTTTAAAAAAGCGTCTCCTTATCCTAAGACAAATTCCTATGCACTCTATAAATGAATATCAAAGATGTTTTATTATTTTCTGATGTAAATTCTCACAAAAGGGGTATTTGATGGATACTCTTTAAATAAACAACTCTATAGGGTGGTTCTAAGTGAGTACCTGAATAGGCCAACGCCTCCCAGTGCATCCTGGGTCATCTCCAGTCATCCTGATGAATATCTGGTCACTGGATCCAGATGGCTCAGGAGGAGAAGTGAGGCTGGTGACCTGCACAGCCCTTCCTCACTCAAAACAAAGTCAAGAGCAAGTCATGTCACCATGTCTCTGATGGCATGGTCTTCTTTGAGAATGAAGGATAAACACAGACAGACCTATCTTTCTATCCATCTCTCTATCTGCCTGTCTTTCTGTCTACTTATTTCTCTTTCTGTTTACCTGTCTTTCTGACTACTTATCTCTGTCTATCTGCCTATCTTTCTGTCTATTTTTTTCTGTCTGCCTATCTTTCTGCCTATCTGCCAATCTTTCTATTATCTATCTATCTGTTTATCTATCTATCTATCATCTTTCCCCTCCTCCATAAAGTAGGCTCTCTGGCCCCTGAATTTTTGATTAGCCATATTAGATTTTCCCACTACTTATAATAAAATCTGGGAGTTGGGAGGGATCTTAGAGATCTTGAGAGGTCTTTAGAGGATTTTGAAGGGCTTTAGAGACCATCAAACCCAACTCTCTTATTTTGTAGATGAAGAAACTAAGGCCAACCAAAGTAGCTTGTCCAAGTTCCTATAGCTACTTAGTAGAAGAACCAGAACCCAGGTCTTTTGACTCTGAGTCATTCCATTGTAGCACTTTGACCCTTTGTCTTTTTTTTTTTTTCTAATTAGTGCTTTTTAGTTCAAGGTAACCTCTCCTCTGAGCCAGCTAGGTGACACAGTGGATAAAGTGCTGGGCCTGAAGTCAGAAAAACCTGAGTTCAAATCCAGCTTTAGACACTTACTAGCTGTGTGATCCTTAGTAACTTAACCCTGTTTTCCTCAGTTTCCTCATCTGTAAAATAAGCTGGAGAAAGAAATGGCAAATAACTCTAGTATCTTGACCAAAATAACTCTAGTATCTTGACCAAGAAAACCCCAGATGGGGTCAAGAAGAGTCAGATATGACTGAAACACCTGAATAACAATAAAACTTTTCCTATCCCCCTGGACTAGCAGAGGATCCCTTTCTTCCTCCATCTCTGTTAGCAGATACCCCTTTTCTTGATTGGAGATCATAATACCCCTTTGGGATGATAAAAGCAATCACCATCTTTCTGGGAAGTTAGAATGTCTTCCCTTTTTCTCCTAAACATTTAAAGGTATGTAAGAGCCCCCACTCAGTTTGACATAAGCACCTTCAATGCCTGCCCTGACAAGAAGAACATAATTCACAATCCCTTTTGGGCCCACCTACATGTTAAGTGCTTTGAGTTCCTCAAAGAAAGGGGGCTGCTCTTCTTGCTCTAACTGACTCAGGGGGAGCAAAGGAAAGACACTGGTTAATGGTGAAAGGGAAGAGAGCAGTTGGCGTGACCAAGATATTGGGAATGTTCTCAGGCTCCACTCCCCATCAGGACACAGGGTGAATGACTCACAAGATGAATGAGGCATGAGAGCAGGACATCGCTCTGTGACCTCAAGCTCTTCAGTTGAGGGAGCAACCACCAACTTGTCAAATGCAGGAAACTCAGCTCTGAGCCAAACTCCCTGAGGGCTACTTGCCAAAAAAGAATCCTCCAGGGACCAAGATGTCAGAAGAAGATTTGAAGCTAACCCAGGAAGCTGAGATTGGATGAGGGCATCTCAGATGCATGAGGGTCTCATCACTTAAAAGTGGTTGGATAGTGTTCTATCTAGTTTCAATCAAGTTCTGCCAATATTTATGGGGCACCTGCTACCCACACCCTCCTTTCTGTCTGTAGTCCTCATTGGACACTGGATATAGACTGTCTTGTCTTTTTGGTGCCAGGCCAAAACCTCCCAGAAGGCAGAGACCATGGCTTGTTGATCAGTCAGTTATTAAGCATTTACTAAGTGCTTACAGTAGAGCGTAGGCCAAAAAGCAAAAGCAGATCCCTTGTTTTTCAGGAGCTCACAGTCTAGAAAGGAAGATAAAATGCAAATGCAAGATACTCTCAGAAGGATTCTTCTTTCAACCCAAGTACTGACACACGTTTCTTGGTCAATAAATATTATGAGCCTACTACGTGCAAGGCCTTACCAGAATGGTTGGACCAATTCACAGTTCCATCAGCTGTGAGTTAGAATACTGTAGGTATTGTGATCACCACTTTACAAATGAGAAAAGTGAAATTCAAATATAAATGAAAAATCAGTCACTTAATAAGCATTCATTAGATGCCTACCATGTGCTATGTACAATCCTGGGTGCTCAGAATAGAAAGACAAAAATGTAATTGTCCCTGCCCTCAGGAAGCTTACTTTCTATCTGGAGGGAGACAACAATGACCTTTATAAATATATAGTCATTTTCTGTATAGTCAGCAGTTTCCTTTGCTGCTGGGAAATCAGTAAAGGCCTTGTGTAGGAATTGGTCTTTGAGTTGAGACTGTCAGTCAGTAAATATTTTTTAATCGCTTACTATATATGCCAGGCACTCTGCTAAGCTCTAGTGATACAAAGAAAGGAATAGATAGTCCCTTGTCCTTGAGGAATTCACAATCCGATGAGCTTTGACCACTAAAAGAAAGCTGAAACTCAGAAACTGAAAAACTAATAATGGTCTCAGAGAATAAATAGTGAAATACTTCTCCTTCCTCTTGGCAAAGAGGTGGGGGCTAGTAGGGCAGAATGCTGTGTGCATGGTCTGACAAAGCATATTGGATGTTTTTATTTCACTATTTTTCCTGTGTTACAAGGAAGGGTCCACTTCTGTGAGAGGGGAGTGAGAAGGAGAGATGGATCCATTTCTAGGAATGACTGTGAGATGAAAACAAAGGATACCAATGGATACCAATACAACTTATTTAAAACAACAGAAAGGAAAAAGAAGGTTTAAGGTGATTTTCTTCATTTTTATAGATGAGGAAACTGAGACTGGAATGGGTCCTATGACTTTCCTAAAGTCAAAAAATAAGTTGGGTTGAGTTAAGAGAACCAGTCCTCAATTCTATAGGGATATTGACAAATGCCACTGGACCCTTTGCTTCCCCACACCTTGGTGGAAAAGAAAAGCTCCCTAAAATCCAATGACTTGCCCAAAGCTAATACTGGAATCAAACTTGAGTCTTCTGACTTTGAGTCAAGCACTCTCTTACTGTTATAAGATGCTACTTCTCAATATGCATTTTATCTGATGCTGAAGTGAAACCTGCTTTCCTGTAACTTGTCTTCACTGGCCTCATTTCTGTCTTCTGGTGCAACACAGAAAAAATTTAATCCCTTTTCCCCAAAGCAGCTTTTTAAATATTTTAACACCAGCATAATTTCTTCCTGAGTTTTCTTTTCTTAAGGCTAGATATCCAGATTTCTTTTGGCAAAAGTTATATTATGGTTTCTAGGACCCCTTCACCATCACGGTGACCCTCCTCTAGGTCAATGCCCCTCTTAAAATGACGTGCCTAAAACCGAACATGATATTCCTGCTGTGGTCTGATTAACAAAGAATATAATGGGATTTCTTACCTCCTTCCTGTTCTTCTGGACACATATGCCAAAGTCTAATAGCTAATTTTTGGCCTCCCTAATACTTTTAAGTGACTTAAATTAAACTCAACTACAACCCACAAGTTCTTTTGGGCTTTTTTATTCCATTAACTATTATTTTTCACCATTAGAATATAAACTCCTTGAAGGCTAGGACTATTTCATTTTCTCTTTCCCTTGTGTCTAGTACAGTACCTTAAATACAGTAGATGCTAAATTAATGCTTGTTACATTAAATTGAACTGAACTACAGAGATGGAGGTGGTGCTGAGACATAAACAAGACATGATTTGGGGTCACTTGCAGCTTATCTTCTTGAAAGGGATATGCAACATGAAGACATAGAGCCATACCATAAGGCAGGATGTGACAAGAGTCATTTGAAAAGTAGAAAAAAGCTTATAGGGATTTAGGGAGAAAAGAAATCACATAGCTGGGGGTGAATAAGGGAAGGCTTTTCAGAAGAGGTGTGAAGTGGACAGACCCTTAAAGGACAGATGGGATTTGGATGGAGGGCAGTCTAGGCAAGTGTCAAAGAACAACATGAAAACATTTTCACTTGGGAGTGAGTTGTCCGTCTAGGGACCAATGAAGAGATTGGATTATCCGGAGGTTCACAGTAAGGAACAGTAGGAGATAAGGTTCCCAGAATCAAGTCATTTCAGAGTTGGAAGGGATCCCAGCCACCATCTAGTCCAATCCTTGCCTGAAAGAGAATTCCCACTACAACATACCTGACAAGCAGCTCCCTAGTCTTTGCCGGAAGACCTCTATTAAGGAGAAACCAACATCTCCCAAAGGCAGCCCTTTGTAATTCTGCCTAACTCTGATCACTAAGAAGTTTTCTTTTCTTTTTTTTTTTCTTTATATCATCTAAGTTTACTTTGTTGAACTTTCTACCCTTTGATTCTGCCCTCTGGAGTCAAATAAAAGTAAGTCTAATCCTTCTTCCATATGATGGCCTTTTAAATACTTAAATACTCTGAAATACAACTCCATTCCTTCCAAGTCATCTCCAATTTTCCTGGTTCCATGGTTTACCCCCATGGTTGTAGTCCCCCTAGATGCTCTCCAGCTGGCTTTTAGGACCATCTTTTCCTTACTGGATAGAATGAATAGGACCAGACTGTGAAGGGACTTGAATATCAAGATGAGGAGTCTGCACTTTACCATGTTGATACTGAACAATAACTACAAGTTTTGAGAACAAAGAAAATGACATTCTCAGTGAGATACTTGCAGAAGATTAATCTGAGCCAGTGCCAGGATATAGTGGGGCAGGGATAAACCAAAAGCAGGAAAATCAGCTGGGCAGCTGTTACCATAGTCTCTGCCAGGGATAATGAGGCTCTGATTGTGGGTGGGGGTAGTAACGCTGGAAAATAAGGAAAAGAGGGAGATAGATGGGCAAGAAAGTGGGAAATCATTACACTGATTATATGTGAAGATAAGGAAGAGGGAAGATTCAAAACCAAAACTGAGGTAATAATAACTAAAACTTATATCGCACATTAAGTTTTCAAAGCTCACTAAATAATGTATATGCAATATATATACTTACAAGTATATATACTTATATACGTATATGCCTATATAGCTATATACCCATATATAGGTATGTGTGAATAGAGGTCTATGTATACATATAGGTATGTGTGTGTATATATAGGTATACATACTTATATATAGGTGTGTGTGTGTATATATATACATATATATAGGTATGCGTAGATATAGCAATTTACCCATATATATGACCATATATATGATTTCACATATGAGCTGTAGGTATGTATACACACATGCCTAAATATGGGTATATAGATGTGTATGTGTATATGTGTATGTATGTCTATTTACATATAAGATCTCATTTGATCCATCCAACAATCCTGTGAAGTAGTATAAGTTATAAGTTATACCTATTTTATAGCTGAGGAAACTGAGGTTGAGAAACATTAAGTGACTTGGTAATAAAATGTCTGAGTCAAAATTTGAATTTGGATCTTCTCAACTCCAAGTCCACTGCTCTATCCACTCTACCATCTAGGGAAGTATTGAGGCTTTGAGTCTGGGTAACTAAGAGGCTGTTGATGTGATCAGTAGGAACAGAAAAGTTAGAAGGAGGGGTATACCTCAGGCTGTGTTTGTATGTTCCATTTAGCTGACAACCTCATTTTGGTTTACATCCTCACTTTTAGATGTAAGCTCCCAGAGACCATGTTGTTTATCTTGTATTTGTGGTCTTGAGTGCAGGGCTAAGTGATTTGGGAAAGCTATTTTATGATGCAGGGGTACTGGAAGGATGGTGGTGATGGTGGTGATTTGGTTATTCTGGTCACAGTGGCAATGATAGTAAAGGCAGTAGTGTTTGAGGATTCTGTTGGTAGTAGAAAGGACAGTGAACCTATGAGATCTGAGACAACATTAAGAGCACTATAGTGTCCAAGACAAGAGAGATGATAGTCCCACTGTACTCTACTATAACTCATTTTTTAGACCTAATCTTTCTCCATCCAATAAACTGTCCGTGCCCTGGTCATGCCCTCTCTTTTTGTCTGTTGTCTCTTCCCTGTTCTTTTTCTGTGCCCCTCATATCTAGACTCATTCATGCTAGAAATTCCTATATCCCTTGCAACCTCAATAATTAGCATTTCCATCCTTTTTCCATAACATCAACGATGGCAAATTAATCAGATGCACTTTAGTGAGATATTACTCCTTCCTATAAAGTACCTGATCCTGTTCAGATTCCTTGAGCCCTGATGTTTGGAGTAAAGATGAACCCAGGTCTCCTTCCCCCATTAAACTGATAAGAGCTTGGTTTAAGGATATACCAAATTCTGAATGCATTCTCTAGAAACACCATCGTGGACTCTCTCCTACCTCCATGGCCTGAAGACTATCATGCCTGAGGCCTTCTAGTGACGTCCCTGGCTATATCATCTCCCTCCCTTCCCATTTCATTTTAAGTGTTTCAATCCTGGCTCCAGAGAGTGGGGTTGGTGGCTTGCTTCAGTTTGGGGGTGTCAGTTGTCATTTGCCAGTTGGATACTGCCCTTCTTACCTGTACCTCCCTGTCTATGTTCTCTTGCGTGTCTCTGGTTAAACCACATGACCATCTTCCCTTAGACGTAACTACTAAAAGGCCTATGTCTTTCAGCTTTAATTAGCTTACCTGATTCTTTAAATCTTTTTAAAAGATTCAAAGTGACAGCTCCCAATAATGACCTCATTTAAAGCATACTTGGAAAATTATGTAGTCAATATGGCTCTGAACACCACATTTTAATGGTGGAGAACTAGAGAACTTAACAAGCCTAGGGCAGCCAGGACCATGGTGTCAGTGGAAAGAATTTGTGAAGAGTTAAAACAGATAGCTGTTTTTCAAGTACTGAAAGGGTTATTACTTGGAAACAATATGAGACATGTTCTGATTGACTCCAGTGGGTAGAGCCAGGGGCATTGAGTACAGATTTGGGCTTGATGTAAACAAAAAAAAAACCTCATTAATGATTAGAGCTATCTCAAAGTAGAATGAGTTACCTCAGGAGGTAGTGTGCTCCCCAGCACTGGACATCTTCAAAGGCTGTAGGACCATTTGCCAAGTATGCTGTTCTGAGAATTTTTGTTCAGTCATGGGTCTGACTAGCTGGCCCTTGGGGTTCTTTCTCACTCTGAGATTCTGTGACTGTGTTGGGGATGGTGATGATGGAGATAATATGGCATCAGAGCAAATGTCCAGTACGTTTTGAATTGACTCTAGGAAATCTCAATTAAAAAACTCAGCTCTCTGATACTGCCCAGTCCTAGGCTCCAGTGAGGGGCAGGAGAAGTACAGGACATCATTCCTTCCTTGAAGTAACTTATAATTTCATGACAAAGCTTCTTTAAGACAAAGAATAGCAATACAGTAGACAATAACGTTCTACACTGAAATGATTTGAGTGCTAACAAGTGCCCCTCCACCCCCTGCTTCTCATTGTTCTCCAGCCAGCCATCCCCCTTCCACGCTGGCAGTGAAGACTCCCGGTGAAGTTTCCCACTTTCACCACTGTCCTGTGAGTCACTACCCCACCCTCAGCTTTCCTCCTACATGGTGAGACTCATTCATGCCTCACTCCCCCTCCTTCCCTGAATGTAAAAGTATAAAGCAAGGAATTGTCACATGGACAAAGTATGCTGTGGGTAAGGAATTGGGAGGTCTGGATTCTAGATTCAGCTCAGCTTCAGGTCCACTGTGTGACACTGTGTGTGCTCACACATGCGTGTGTGTGTGTGTGTGTGTGTGTGTGTGTGTGTGTGCATTGACCTCTTAGAGGCACCTGTTGCTTTTGTTTCTCTTTCTGTAAAGTGAGGATGAGAATCTCTGTCTTGCCTGCTGTCATATGGTTATTTTGAAGTTAAAGTGAGATAATAGATATGATAAAACATTGGGAAAATGGATACTTAAAACATTGTCCAAATGTAAAGGATTAGGTCAAATCTCATGGTTTTAGTGGCTATGGCTTAAGGGAGAATCTACATTCTCTTTGTAAGGACAGAAGTCCTTAATTACTCTAATAACAACAACAATTAGCTGACATGTATACAAAGAATTTTTCTCACAATAAACGTTAGCTAAATACCATTGGGGGCAGCTAGATGGTGCAGTAGGTAGAGTACCAGACCTCAAGTTAGGTAGCCTCATCTTCTTGAGTTCAAATTTGGCCTCAGACACTAACTGTGTGGCTGGACAAGTTGCTTCATCCTATTTGCCTCAGTTTCCTCATCTGTAAAATGAGCTGGAGAAGGAAATAACAAACCAATCCATTATCTTTGCCAAGGAAACCTCCAATGGGGTCATAAATAGTCAGGCATGACTGACAATGACTGAACAACAGCAACAGAAATAAATGCTATTATCCTTGCCTTAAAGATCATAAGACAATGGCTCAGGAAGATTAAATAATTTGTCCATGGCTCACAGCTAGCAAGTTCTAGAGTTGGGATTCCAGTATTTTAGGCAGAAAATTCCTACAGTTTTGACTTGATTTGAGGGACCATGGAAATATTCTATCTCCTGAAATACCTCACATTTCTAGAGTGCCATAAGATTAGTAAGGTACTTCATTTACAACAAACTTTTTTGGTAAAGTGAAAGGCATTGGACAAATGAACCTTGATGATCCCACCTAGCTCTAAGTTTCAGGCTTTCTCATAAATAGTGTAAGTATTATTATTCTACCTTTAGAGATGAGAAAAATTGAGGTCCTAAGAAGTCATATGACTTGTCCATGACCACACAGCTAGTAAAGGTAGGATTCAAACCCAGGTCCCTTGACTCTTAAGTTCAGCACTCTAGCCTATACCACACCGTCTTTCCCACTTCAGTCCCTGAAATACTAGGATTAGGTGTTCATTCCTTTAGGTTAAGGCTTTGTGGTCTTTGAGAGAAACCTGTTCAAGTGCAGATGCACCCAAGAAACAGTGACACGTTACCTATTATTAAAATCTTGACATGGCTTCATTTCTCAACAGCTTTCCAAGTAATGTCTGCCAGAGGACTGAGTCATGAGGTAATGGGAAGCAAGGATATAAGAAGAAGGAATAAGTTCACAGCATGAGGCACTGACCAAGGAAGACAGATACAGTTGGATCACTGAAGAAGGAGCCCCTGGATGGTAGGGATCAGTGTGTTTCTGAAACTGAAACCCCATCCCTATTCTCAAGAATCCTGAGCCAAAGTGAGAGCCCAGCCACACTGAAGGAGGGGACAGAAGCAAGCCAAGAATTTATCCCTCCATTTTCTGGTTAAGTGCTTTGGTGCAGCCTCCAAGTTTAGGATCTTAGATTTAGAATTGAAAGACATTCCAGAGCTTATCTGGTTCAAGCCCCTGCTTGTATAACTGAGTCCCAAAGTGAGGAAACCACTTAGAGCCTTATAGAATATTACATTGGAAAGGACCTCAAGACTATTTCATTCTGAGGCTGAGAAGTGGAGAGAGAAGACCCAGAGAGGAAAAGCTGGGGGTACCATGGACAGGGCTCATTCCTTCATATTCATGCTTTGGAAGGTCTGGATTCCCTGGGACAAGTCACTCAGTGTTGTGCATTCACTAGCTAGGGCTTGCTTTGGGCAGATCACTGCATGGCAGGCACTTCCAGCTTTGGCTAGAGTAAGATCACAATTGTGGGCTGATCTGAGAGGGTCTCCTGCAGGGATGGGCCCTATAGTGCTGGGAGTGTTAACAACTGCCACCCTGGGAAGCACGTGGGGAGATGTCTCTGACAGCTGTGGTGATAATCATCACTTCTCCATCACTGCTAATAACATGTTTAGCTTTCACACTTGAGTGTTTGGCTGTTGCCTCCCACTCGCCAGGAGCTGTGTGTCTCCCAGGTACCCAAGCGTGGTGTGCTTCCCACCCAGGAGTAAGAGTTGGAATCTAGGTGCTTCAACAAAGGTGGTGGAGACCTGGGGTAGTCCCAGAAGCCATGGTCCTTTTCCATTCCCTTCCCCCTTCCCAATCACAGAATAAAACTACACACACACACACACACACACACACACACACACACACACACACACACACACACACACACACACACACACACCTAAACCATCTCCATTGACAAGGGAAATTAAAATAAACAAGAGTCCAACATCCAGCAGCAAACAGGGTTGTTTTGGGGGGGTCAATGTGGGGAGAGGGGACATAAATTAAAAGCTGCATCTTTGCCTTGAAGCAGCTTGAGAGAGAGAGGAGAGACTATAGTCACATTTAGTAAAGAAGCAAAGTTGAACCAAGTAACACTATAAGTACTAGAACTGTTTTTCCTTAGGGTAAAAACAATTTGGTGGGGGGGGTGGTGGTATGCCTAGCAATGGTACCCAAGAACCAGGGGAGGACCTTTTGAAGTGAGAGGCATCACAGGGATGTTGGTTGCAACAGGGAGGGAATGAGCTGTCCTCCTGCCCCTCTCCCAGAGGTTGGCTCATTAGGTCAAACCCTATTCACCCTATGCTAGTTGTCATCCTGGAATTGATGGCTCTCCTCTTTGACTATCAGATCTGATAGAAACTACCTAGTTCAACCTCCTTATTTTATAGTTGAAGGAACTGGGCCCAAAGTGGTGGATGACTTGACATCAAGAAAAGGCAAAGAGCAGGGACTAGAATTCAGGTCTCCTGAGTTATAGATTAATATTCTAACTTCTTCATTCAAAAATAGGCACCAAGGGTAGTTGGCTCCCCAGCTGTTCTGCCTCCTGGTTGAGGGTCTGTAACACTATGTGGGGAAGGATGGCAGATTATGAAGCAACCAGCTAATATTTACTGAGCTCCTGCTATGGGCTTAGCACTGGACTAGGGTGATGCTATGGGATATGTAGAGAAATCTAAGATCTGGACCTTTTGCTCAAGGATCTTAACATCAACAATCAGTAAGCATTTATTAAGTACCTATTATATGCTAGATGTTTGGATACAAAAACAAAAATGAAAGTATCCTTGACCCCTACATTCTATGAGGGGAGACGACATATATTTAAATAGATTTATACAAAATATATACCTAATAAATACATCCCTGTGGCGAGATAGGACACAGGCGTTCAAACAGTCAAATAGATCTGTGACTTCAATTTGGATATTCCTCCAGCAATTTAAATCACAAGCTCACCCATGCTTGCATATTCTGCATAACTCATGTCTATAAGTTCAGTATGTAGGAGTACTCAAGAGTCTGGAGGTCTTCCATGCTTTCTCCTGACATCACAAGGCTTGCCTCACTCAAGCTATCCACCTGTCATCTCTCATCATTATTGTGTGACCAACTCTTCTCCTATTCCTATTAAACATTTTCTGGACAATATCTTTTATTTTTGTTCTTTTAAATTACTCATTGGTTGTATGCCTGCTCATCACCAAATACATTTTTCCATTGCCCTCTGTGTAATATTCATTTTCAGTTCTTCAGATACTGTTGTGTTCCATGCCTTGCAGTCATTTAGCAACACTGACAGAATGTTGGTGTTAAAAAGATAGGTCTCTTCTTCTGGTAGAATGTTGGTCTCATTAAAAGAGTTTTTCAGTGTTTTTTTTCCACAGATTTTTTTTCTCTAGAAGAGGAAGGAGATTTCAGGGAAATACAAACTTTGAGAATTGCCTCATGAGTGACTTTAATTCCAAGAGTTCCTAAAATCAGGAATTCCAGACACTGGGAGCAATCCAGCCTGCTCTCCTCCTCTTCAGTTCTGGTCTAAACTCATTGTCCATTTATTCTATCTATCACAGATGTACATTGCAATGGAGATTCTCTATAGGTTGTTGCTTTATTTGGCCTCATATCTTGGGTTAAAGTGAAGAAGTAGGTTTGGGAATTTATAGTAAATTGGTAGTCAGGAAGCTAATCTGAGCCAAACTTTATGGCCATACAGATAGATTTTCATCCCCACAAATACAAGAAACTCAAACAGCCTGAGACTGAGGAAGTAGTGTTGGGGGAAATACATGTTCAAAATTAGGGTTCAGGTAGAGAAATTTTATATCCTAAAATGGAGCTTAGTAGAGAAGAAGTCATCAAGGCTTAATGTGGAATGAGCATTACTAAACAGACTCAGATGTGGTAGAGAAGTTCTCTAGATCTAGATTGATACCAGACTTAGCTGACACTTAAAAGTTTATCAAGACTAGAAATTGAAAGCAAGTTTGAGTTGGCTATCTAAGGCAGAGGAAGAGGAATGGCTCCCAGGCTACTGCACTTAGCCAAGAGTTTTATCCAATCAAAAGTTGTGAGCATTGATTATTTGACACATGATTAAAATTAATCAGAACTACAGAAAAGTACAAACTATCTGCCGTTGCCTGTATGTTTTACAGGCATTAGGGCCACTTAGTATAAGAGACTCCCTATTGGAGTCCTATCATTATATCTATAACATCAAACAGTATAAAAATTATATTTATCACAGTTGTCCATCCAGATGTATCCCATAATCTATGCAACAGATATTCTTCATCCACTTGATCTTTCCTGTATGGATGGTTGTGCCAAATTCTTTTGAATTATTACAAATCTTTTCTAGGAGGCTCTAAAATAGTCTGGAAGGCCAAGGGCAGAACTGAGCATAGAAACCATAAGTCCTGAACTAGACCTTGAGCTCTCTTTTCCAGGTTCCATTCATTAAGTTTTTAGATTAGTCCTGAAATCTTTGGGGAACACTTTAAGTGTGGGTGGGTGGCTATGATAAAATGTCTCTACTTTCCCTATCCCTCCATCATGCAACTAGATCTTAGGAGGCCCTGAAGATCATGGGCCCATAGTATTGAAATATAAACTGGGAATTTTAAGCATTTTAAAAATCTAATTTTCAGCAGCACCTTTTAATAGGAGAAGAATCTATTAGGATGCCTGCACCAAAGGCCCCATCTGATGCCTCATTGTAGAACTGGGGCTGCTGTGGGCTCTCAAAGTTTCTTCTAGGAGGCAGAGCCAAGATGGTGGAGAGAAGCCAGGAAGCTGCCTGAGCTCTCCCAGTTTTCCTCAGAAACAACATTAAATCAAGCTTATGAAAGAATTCTGGAGCAACAGAATCCACAAAAAGATGGAATGAAACACTTTTCCAGCCCAAGATAATTTAGAAGGATTTCATGAAAGCTCTGTCTCACTTGGATAAAAGGGGAGCATAGCCCAGCACAGGCAGTATCTGGGCAAGCTAGAAGGAGGCTCTTAGCCACAGCACAGATCAGCAACCAAGGTCCTGAAGTCCTGGCTCAGCAGGCCAGTTGTGAGGCCTCTAGACCCAGCACAGCAGGCAAACTGCCAGCCCTGGAACTCTTGGTGTCTCATAGAATCATTACCTTTCACTTGCCCAATTCTAATTTTTACAGAATTATTTTCTTCGGTTAGCTTTTGTACTTCCTTTTCCATTTGGCCATTTCTACTTTTTCAGGGGAGATCTTTTCTTCAGTCAATTTTTGTGCTTCCTTTTCCAAGCTGTTGCCCTTCCCCCCTAATTCTCTTGCAAAACTCTCATTTCTTTTCCCAATTTTTCTTCTACCTCTCTTACTTGATTTTTAAGATTCTTTTTGAGCTCTTCTAAGAGGACTTTTTGGGCTTGAGACTAATTCATATTCTCCTTTGAGGCTTTGCATGTAGGCATTTTGACAATGTTGTCCTCTTCTGAGTTTGTATTTACATCTTCCCTTTTGCCAAGGTAACTTTCTATGGTCAGCACTCTTTTTTTGCTCATTTTTAAAAGTTGAGCTCTGCTTCTGAGGTACAAGGCACTGCCCCAAGCTTCTAACATTGGGCATCAGGGGTCTGGTTACTGACTTTCTTCACCAGGGCCTCTGGGGCTGCCAGCTTGCCCACTGTGCTAGAGTGGCCCATCCTAGTCATGGCTGACACTCTCTTTTTCGGGTATCTCCCATCCATATATCAAAATCACTAAATCTTCTTTGAAAAACATACCTCCAGAAATAACTCTGTTCAAGAATCAGTCAAACAAAATCAAAAGAATGAAAAAATAGAAGAAAATGTAAAAGACCTCATTTGAAAAACAACTGACCTGGAAAATGGATCCAGGAGAAATAATTAAAGAATAATTGGACTACTTGAAAGCCATGATAAAAAAGAGCCTGGAGAGAATCCTTTTTTTTTTTTTCATTTTAAATGTATTTATTTAACTTTTAACATTCATTTTCACAAAATTTTGGGTTCCAAATTTTCTCCCCATTTGTCCCCTCCCCCCACCCCAAAACACAGAGCATTCTAATTGCTCCTATCACCAATCTGCCCTCTCTTCTATCATCCCTTCCTTCCCTTGTCCCCATCTTCTCTTTTGTCCTGTAGGGCCAGATAACTTTCTATACCCCTTTACCTGTATTTCTTATTTCCTAGTAGCAAGAACAGAACTCAACAGTTGTTCCTAAAACTCTGAGTTTCAACTTCTTTTCATCCCTCCCTCCCCACCCATTCCTTTTGGAAGGCAAGCAATTCAATATAGGCCAAATCTGTGTAGTTTTGCAAATGACTTCCATAATAGTCGTGTTGTGTTAGACTACTATATTTCCCTCCATCCTATCCTGCCCCCCATTGCTTCTGTTCTCTCTTTTGACCTTGTTCCTCCCCAATAGTGTTTATTTCTAATTACTCCCTCATCCCATTTGCCCTCCCTTCCATCATACCCCCCACCCTGCTTATCCCCTTCTCCCCTACTTTCCTGTATTGAAAGATAGGTTTTCATATCAAATTGAGTATGCATGTTATTCCTTCCTTGAGCCAAATGTGATGAGAGTGAGCTTCACTTTTTCCCTCTCACCTCCCCCCTTTTTCCCTACATTGAAAAGATTTTTTTCTTGCCTCTTTTATGAGAGATAACTTACCCTATTCCATTTCTCCCTTTCTCCTCCCAATATATTCCTCTCTCACCCCTTAATTTTATTTTTTAGATATGATCCCTTCCTATTCAACTTACCCTGTGCTCTGTGTGTGTGTGTGTGTGTGTGTGTGTGTGTGTGTGTAATCCTACCAACTACCCAGATACTGAGAAAAGTTTTAAGAGTTACAAATATTATCTTTCCATGTAGGAATGTAAACAGTTCAACTTTAGTAAGTCCCTTATGATTTCTCTTTCCTGTTTACCTTTTCATGCTTCTCTTCATTCTTGTGTTTGAAAGTCAAATTTTCTTTCCAGCTCTGGTCTTCTCATCAAGAATGCTTGAAAGTCCTCTATTTCATTGAAAGACCATTTTTCCCCTGAAGTATTATACTCAGTTTTGCTGGGTAGATGATTCTTGGTTTTAGTCCTAGTTCCTTTGATTTCTGGAATATCATATTCCACACCCTTCGATCCCTTAATGTAGAAGCTGCTAGATCTTGTGTTATCCTGATTGTATTTCCACAATACTTGAATTGTTTCTTTCAAGCTGCTTGCAATATTTTCTCCTTGACCAGGGAACTCTGGAATTTGGCCACAATGTTCCTAGGAGTTTCTCTTTTTGCATCTCTTTCAGGTGATGATCGGTGGATTCCTTGAATACTAATTTTGCTCTCTAGTTCTAGAATATCAGGGCAGTTTTCCTTGATAATTTCATGAAAGATGATGTCTAGGCTCTTTTTTTGATCATGGCTTTCAGGTAGTCCCATAATTTTTAAATTGTCTCTCCTGGATCTATTTTCCAGGTCAATTGTTTTTCCAACGAGATATTTCACATTATCTTCCATTTTTTCATTCTTTTGGTTTTGTTTTGTGATTTCTTGGTTTCTCATAAAGTCATTAGCCTCCATCTGTTCCATTCTAATTTTGAAAGAACTATTTTCTTCAGTGAGCTTTTGAACTTCCTTTTCCATTTGGCTAATTCTGCTTTTTAAAGAATTCTTCTCCTCATTGACTTTTTGAACCTCTTTTGCCAATTGATTTAGCCAATTTTTCAAGGTGTTATTTTCTTCAGCATTTTTTGGGGTCTCCTTTAGCAAGGTATTGACCTGCTTTTCATGCTTTTCTTGCATCTCTCTCATTTCTCTTCCCAGTTTTTCCTCCACCTCTCTAACTTGATTTTCAAAATCCTTTTTGAGCTCTTCCATGGCCTGAGCCCACTGAATATTTATTTTGGATGTTTGGGATACAGAAGCCTTGATTTCTGTGTCTTTCCCTGATAGTAAGCATTGTTCTTCCTCATCAGAAAGGAAGGGAGGAGATATCTGTTCACCAAGAAAGTAACTTTCTATGGTCTTATTTTTTTTTCTCCCTTTTCTGGGCATTTTCCCAGCCAGTACTTGACTTTTGAGTGTTCTCTCCACACCCAACTCGCCTCCAGATCTGCCAGCCAGCTCTTGGGGTCTGAGATTCAAATGCTGTTTCCCAGCCTTAGGGCTTTGGGCGGGGGCGGGGCTGCTATTCAGTGTGATATTAAGTTCAGGTGCTCAGGTGGGGGCAGGGCCACCTCACGTGGAGACCTTCAACGATGGAACCGGGCTCCTGCCTGCTTTGGGAGCCCTTGTCTGCTGCTGCCTCTGCCGCTGCCTCCTGAGGGGGCCTGAGTCATGGGGACCCCTGCTCCCCTCTCAACGAGCTGAAAAGACCCTCCCACCAACCTTTGGCACCTGTGGGTGGAGGGACCTCCCGTGGCCACCAGAGATTCTGTCCCTGAAGCCTGCTCGGATCTGCTCTTCTTGGTGCCGGTGCCACACAGCCGAGGCAGAGCTCGGCTCTGCTCTGGGTCCGGGGCATGATGGACCTTTCGGGTCAGTTTTTCAGGGCTCTCTGGAACAGAAATCTCCTCCACTCCATTGTTCTGTGGCTTCTGCTGCTCCAGATTTTGTTGGGAGTTCTTCTTTACAGATATTTTATGAGCTGTGGGTTCAGAGCTAGCATATGTGTATCTTTCTACTCCACCATCTTGGCTCCTCCTCCCCTGGAGAGAATCTTTCAAGAAATTATCAAGGAAAAATGCCTGATATCCTAGAACCAGAGGGTAAAATTGTCATTGAAAGAATCCACTGATCACCTCCTGAAAGAGATCCCAAAATGAAAACTCCAAGAAATATTGTAGCCAAATTCCAGAACTATCAGGTCAAGGAGAAAATACTGCAAGCAGCTAGAAAGAAACAATCCAAATATCAAGGAACCCCCAGTCAGGATTACACAGGACTTAGCAGCTTCTACACCAGAGGCTCCCAAATATGAAATATGTATAAACGATTTTTTAAGGCACATGGGGAAGTTGTTTTCTTACTTCCTTTCACACCATTTCAGTAAATGCTTTAATTGTGTCTTCTGGGTGACTCTCAAAAGGTGGGCATGTTGGTGGGGAAAAGCATGAGTCTTGGGAATGCAGACCCTCAGAGTGTTCTTACTACAATTTTACAAAGTAGGTAGTATGGGTGTGACTCTTCACCTTCTTATAGAATAGGTTCATAGACACGAAATGTGTTGCCTTAGATCATACAAACAGCTTACGACAGAGTCCAACCCACTGATAAGAAAAAACACAAACTGACAAATAGGAAGGAAACATATTCCTCCAGAGGCAGGAATGGAGGGGGGAAGACAGCCACTTGCCCCCAGGGACAACAAGGCAGAAGAAGGGCTGACCAATCCAGAAGGTAGATTCTAACAGAGACCTGCCAACCAAAGGGAAATGACTCCAGTCAATGCCTAGGTGGAATTGTTTGGCATTTTAGACCTGAACCTGTTACCTCAACTAAGCTAATTAAATAATATGAACTGCAAATATGAGATTCCTCAAACATATACAGTTTATGACCTAAAATTCCCTTACATGGAAGTAAAATTTTGGTACATATCTGAACCTACGGTGTATAATGGGCTTTGGGGGCAGGTGTGATGGAGGAAGGGGGCTACTAGAGAAGCCAATGATGGTGAAAGAAAGAATGAGATTCAGGGACTCAGGCTAACATGGAGAACTCTCTCCCCCTTTTTTGCTTCTGACTGATGACAATGAAGAGGGAACCCAAGATTATCTGGCAGATGAGATAAGGAGCCCTCTCCCTGTTCCTCCCCCCAGCCAAGGGCAGCTAGATGCTGATCGACAGAAACTCTGGACTGCAGAAGCCGGGATGCAGGAACCTTAGGCCTTCTGGGTTCTGTTCCCTGCTTGTTTCCATAATGATTTGAGACTGTGTCTGTAGAGGGAAAGCCAATATTTTAGCAGGAAAGAAAATGGTGCAGCCTAGCACCTGTGTACTTAATATATGCTTCTTAATTGACTGATTGATTGTCCACAGTAGTGTCTTCAAGTCCAGACTGGCTTTACTATTTCCAACCAGTTTTGTTTCCTGATGTTCATTTCTGCAGTCTATTTCAAAACTGCAGGGAGACAGATAGTCAGGGGTGTGCTGGGATTAGCTCTAACCTTTGGAGAGTCAATTGTTAAATTTTCATTGTGAACATTCACACCTCAGAAATTGCCAACTGCTACAAATTAAGACTTGATTTATGTTTTATTATCTTGATTTAAGAAATTATTTAAAAAGCAGTTTAAACTTAGATCTGAGGGAATAGTCCCCACCCCCTAGCCCCAGCCATGTTGTTAAACATTTACCAGTACATCCCTACATTTGGTCTACTTTTTATTGATCGTCAAAGACCCAGCTTCAAAACTGGTTCACTCCTTTTGGTACAGTGCAATGCCCACGTTGAGGGCAGATTTCCTATAGGTCTTATATCTCTAGCACCTTTAAAACAGTATGTTGCACATAATAAGTACTTAAGAAATATGTTGTTGAATTGAATTTAATTCCACTTCCACCTCAAAGATTCTTAGAGTTCAAAAGGACCTTGGAAATTGTCTCATCCAACTCCGTTGTTTTACATTTCCATGAAGTCCAAAAAATGTTGGGGAGGAGAGTGGGAAAAGAGGGAGAGGAAGAGGTGGACTGAGAAGGAAGAAAAATACTTGGAAATAAAAATTTGGAAAACTTATTTCAGGTAACCACAGACCAACAGAGATTCATTGGTCATAGACCTTTTAAGGTAGAAATGAGGCCAGGGGTTTCTCCACTGTTTGTGTGAGAAGCTACTACAAAATCTTGAGATCATTAGTGTGGAGTGCGTGACCAGGACAGTGTTAGCAGAGGTGATTATTGCTAACACAGAAGTATAGAGTTGGAAAGAACCACCTTAAAGGTTGCCTAGATCAACCTTCCTCCCAATGCAGAAATCCTTTCTATGGAATTTCGGACATCTTACAGCGTCTACTTAAATGTCTCAAGAGGGCAGCTAGGTGATGCAGTGGATAGAGCACCAATGCAAGAAGATCTGAGTTCAAATCTCACCTCAGACACTTGACACTCACTAGCTGTGTGACCTTGGGCAAGTCACTTAACCCCAGTTGCCTCATTCTGGGTCATCTCCAGTCATTCTGATGAATATCTGGTCATTGGATTCAGATGGCTCTGGAGGAGAAGTGAGGCTGGTGACCTGCACAGCCCTCCCTCACTCAAAACAAAATCAAGTGCAAGTCATGTCATCATTTCTCTAATGGCATGGTCTTCTTTGGCAACGAAGGAAGAACACACACATAAACAAATGTCTCAAGGGACAAGATACTGACTCTTTGTCAAAGTGACTTATTCTATGGTTGGGTAACTCTAATTGTTAGAAATTTTGTCCTTATGAAATCTGCCTCCATGTGATCATGGGGGCATTTCTGCCCCAACTTCCCCTTCCCCACATGTCTCTTGTTCAAGGGGCTATTTTATTAACAGGGTCATGGGACCAGGATTGGTGAACAGAAAGAAGACAGTGACTTTTGTGAGGTTTCTTTGAGAGTCAGGAGACATAGAGATTAATTCTAGATTTGTTATTCAGTGATTCTGCAACCTTGGGCAAATTATTTCCCTTCTCTGGACCTCAGTTTCCTCATCAGTAAAATGAAAATATTGGACAAGTTTTTTTCTCGAACATCCCTCCTACTACTAATAGTCTACAATTTTTGCTTATACCAATTCTTCAGTTAGAAAAAAATTCCAAAATCCAGATTCCCCATCTGGTAGTCAGGACTCTTGAGTTCTAAGCCTGGTTCTCCTAGGAACTCACTAGCTAACCTTAAGTAAGCAGATGTCTCCACTGTATTTGAAAGAGAGAGAATAACACCAACTCCCAGTACCCAGTGTCCCCAAAGTGGTATGGAAAGGCCCTCTAGAGAGCTAACCAGAAGCCAGGCAAAGGTTCCCAGGGGCCCTCTGAGAAGGGCAATCTCATGATTTCAAATCCCGAGGGCCTTCTTCACCCCCTCATCAATCTCAGCTCCCACCACCAACTCCCTTCCCCAGTGGCCTATTTGGAAGAAAAGTACCAGGGGGGTTGTGGGAAACTTGTTCCCTTCCTAGTGGAAAATGGGCTCTGCTCCATGGTTCCCAGACCCATGGCACCCACAATGTGCAGAGCTTTTCTTCTTTCCCCAATCTCAGTTGCCTCCCCATACACATGTGCATACATACACATGTGTGTATATGCATACACACACATGCACATGCCCACACATTTTTTCCTGCATCATTGAATCTGCCTTCTTGGGTCAGAGGTAACAGTAACATATGACAGGTCTTTTACTGGTATTCATTTATCCTCTTGTTGTTTCTCTACTCATTTATGGCTTTCCCAAATGAATAATTGAAAGAATGAAATAGAATTTATTAAGCACAAACTATGTGCCAAGCATTGTTGTACCTCACCACTTTTGATGACAGACTTCAATGATTCAGACATCTGCTGTAGCACTGTCTCTCTCTCTCTCTCTCTCTCTCTCTCTCTCTCTCTCTCTCTCTCTCTCTCTCTCTCTCTCTCTCTCTCTCTCTCAAAAACAGAGCAGTTAATTTCATCTTTTGACCAACAAAGTGTTCTGATTCTCATTACCAGGAAGAAACTTGTTACCAGGTGAAAATAAGGGGAACTCTCAGGGCAAATAATCAACCACTCTGTCCTAGAATTTGTGGCAGAGGAGGAGAAATTCAAGTATAGTCTGATATGTACTATTGATATCAGGAAAGAAGATATCAAAAATTTCAGAAGACAGTTTTCTTTGTACTAAAATATTTTAAGAGAAATCAGCCCTGGAGGGATAGAAGATGTTCAAGAATGAAATATCAAAGACACAAAGGGAAACAATTCCATGGAGGGGAGAATATGGGATTTGTCTGAAGAGTCTAATGTGGATGCACAGGGAATTCACCAACCAACTTCAATTTTAAAAAGAAACATGGAGAAGATAGAAGCAGGATCAGGAAACAGTAGGTGAATATGAATGTGGCACAATCCTATCAAAATATTATCAGGAATAGCATGAGCTCAGGATGAGTTGAAGTTGCCAAGGAAAGTTAAGGAAGATTAAAAAAAAGTCTTGTTTTATTTTTTAAAAAATTATATTGGGAGAAAAAGGATCAAAAAAGGGATAGGACCTTTGCTTCAAGTAGATGGACAGCAGAGAGGAGATAGAGTTCCTTTCCTGCTTTCCCTCTCTTCCCACCCACTAGTGTAATCTCCTTTAAGGTTGTCTTCCATCTACTCTATATTAATATGTTTGGAATATCTATCTGTCTGTCTGTCTATTTTGTCTGTCTATGTATAGTCTCCATCATTAAGAACGTAAGCACTTTGAGGGCAGGGGTTATTTTTTGCTTTTTTTCTCTGTATCTCCAATGCTTCGCACAGTACCTAGCACATAGCAAGTACTTATTACATGCTTATATATTGATTGATTATTATTTTACATTGGCAATTATAAGACAAAAATTACTAACAGGGAGCTGATTCTCAAGATAAGTAAGGAGAAAGTATAAAAGTGTTTTCTGCCTTTGATGAATTCAAGTCACCTAGTCCAGAGAAACATGATTAGATTCCAAAAGAACTTGCAAGTGCAATTGCTAACCTACTGTCAGTGATATTTGAAAGATCATGGAAAATGGGAGCAATGATAGCACAAGATTGGGAAGGGGCAACTGTTTCTAAGGAAGATCATTTTGACAGCTGAGTGGGAGACAGACTGGAGTAGGGAGAGATCTGTGGAAGGCAGACCAGCCAGCAGGCTTCCTGATTTTCAAAACAGGTAAGAAAAGAGAGCCTGCAAGCTATAGACCTGTGAGCTGGACTTTAATTCCTGGGAAAAATTCCAGCATGGGTCATTAGAGATGGTTGGCAGATATCTAGATGAGAAAGAGGGGATTACAAAGAGTTTCACCAAAAACAGGTCATTCCAGACTAACTTGACTTCCTTTTTTGACAATACAAAGTCCTAGGTAAGGACAAAGCTGTGGATGCAGTCTGCCTAGATTTTAACAAAGCTTCTGATGAAGTGTCTCATGCTATTTTTGTGGAGAGAATGGAAACATAAGGAATATGGGTTTGGAGCTAGTTGGATGGCCATACTTGAAAAGTAGTTGTTATGATTCAGGGTCAATGCAGCAAGAGGTCTCCAGTGGAATGCCTCAGGGCTCTGTGCTGGGCCCTGTGCTGTTTCACAGTTTTATCAATGACTTTTACAAATAGATGCTGTGCTCATCAAATTTGCACATGACACAAGGATAACTAACATGCTGGATGACAGTCAGGATGCAAAAGAATCTTGGCAGGCTGGAGCATTAAGTGGAATCTAATTGGATGAAATGCAATAGGAATAAATGTAAAGTCTTGTACTTGGGTACAAAACATTAATTTCATAAGATGGGGAGGTGTGTCTAGACAGTAGTTGTTCCAAAGAGGGTAAGGGAGCTGGAACAGCTGGGTGGCACAGTGGACAATGCACGAACCCTGGAGTCAGAAGGACATGAGCTCAAATTTGACCTCCGGTACTTAGCAGCTATGTGACCTGAGCAAGTTGCTTAACCCTATTCCCCTGAAAAGGGAAAGGGGGGGAGATAAAAGTTTTGTGAAGGACAAACTCAGTATGAGTCAACAGCGTGTTGCAGTAGCAAAAACAAAAAAAACAACAAAACAAAACCCACAGCACCTAGAACTTGGCTTAGCTTTCCTGTGGATTCATATGTAAAAGGTGACTCACAGCTGATTCACATAAAATGATTGGATTAAATAATCTCTAAACTCTTTCCTACCTCTATATCTATTATCCTAATTCAAAATAAAGACAAAAGAACCAGAAAAATAGGAACACTCATAGCAACCATGATTCATAGGATTTAGACTGAGAAGGGATGACATAGTTAAGCTCCTTTATTTTACAGAAAAGGAAACTGAGGCTCAGAAAAGGGACATGACTCAGAGACAAGGAGCAGACATGAGATGTGAGCCCTGCTCAGCTGACTCCATCCCCAGTGCTCTTCGCTGTACCTTACCTTACCTACAAAAAGGGAAAAATGTGTCCACAAATGCAGAGCTAAATGGAGAAAAAGAGAATAGGAGGGCATACCGAGCTACTATGGACATATTACAAACAGAAGTGACTTAAACCTATGCTTAATTGGTTTTGTTATTGTTTAAAAATAACCACATAATGAATTAATTTTTAAAAAGTAAATTACACTCCACCTAAAGGCACCTGAACTTCAGTCTGTTCAACAGACGTATTTATTCATTAAGCACCTCCTGAGTTCAAGGCACTGTGCTTGGTGCCATACCAGTTCCCATCCTTCTGCCACTGCCCATTTCAGAGACATTCCAGCAGCCACCTCTTTATTTCTGTCTTCCCTCTGCCACCACACAATTGATGTTCCAGGCACATTGGGTCTGTACACAAAGAACAAGACCAATAAATAGAATATAAAGGATAAGGATGCAGATAATTAAGAGTATTAAAAAAATTTACCCAGGGTAGACTCAGTTATACTCAGACTTCTTAAGCTTTTCTCTAGCTAAGTTTCTCAGGCCTTACAGTCCATGATTCTCCGGCTTGGAGTCTATAAAGTGATGTGACTCTCACATTACCCATTATGTTCTCCTCCCACCCCACCCCAAACATCTTCAGACCAGTACATGCCTATGCGAAATTGGGAATTTCCCACCTGGACACTTGACCAAGCTAATGTGGACAATCGGAAAGCCTCCTCATCTCTGGTCTGGCTTTTGATATTCCACCCATAATCCAGTTGTTGTTCAATCAGGTCTAGCTTTTCATGACTCCAGAGGGGGGGTTTTCTTAGCAAAGATAGGAATGGTTTGCCATTTCCTTCTTCAGCTATTTTACAGATGAGGAAACTGAATCAAATGGGAACCAGGGTCCCACAACTAGTAAGTGTCTGAGGTCAGATTTTAACTTAGAAAGATGAGCCTTCCCAACTCCAGAACTGGCACTCATCCACTGGACCACCTAGCTGCCCCCATAATCTTACTTATTTACTTGGCTATCTAGGTATCTCTGTCCCTTCAATTCAAAAGGATTTAAACAGAAGAGAACCAGGGAGGGGGAAGTTTTTAAGCAGCAGGGTTTGGGATGGGGTCCTTTCTCTCCTGGATAGTCTGGATTGTTCCAGAACTCTCAAAAAAAACCCAAAACCCCTTCAAGCCCATGAGGAGGGATCTGAAGGCACAAAAAGAATCTGTAGCCAGGGTTTAAGCAGACTGATTCCTCTGTAGACAAAGACAGAAAGAGAAAGAGAGATGCAGTGAGAGAGGACAGAAAAACAGAGGAAGATGTGAGTTTTGAGCACAAGCAACCAGGCTTCACCAGGGCAGCTGGTGCTTTCATCCATCAAGGAAGATGAGGCAGCTGCTACCAGAGCAGAGGATATTTCCATTTGGTGGTGAACTTTACCTTGACCGAGAATTGATGAGGATGGCAAAGTGCCATTTTTCATCCTTCCCTTCTTTTCTGGATCCAAAGATTTCCTGTTATTTAAAGTTCTGTTTACCCTTGATATTTTAATTAATCCTAAAGAAAGCTTACCCTAGATTTTTAAAAAACAGGATCAATACTAACTTTTTCTAGTTGTGTGCTTCCTTGGTAAAGGGTTGCAGAGATAAAAGTAGTGAGTAAATGGCTTATGATATACAGAAGTTAAAAGTTAAGTCAACGAGCGTTTATTATAAACTCACTATGTGCCAAGCACTGTGCTAAGGACTGGAGACACAAAGGGGAAAAATCCATCTTTGTCCTCGAGGAGACCACATTCTAAGTGAGGGTGGGGTGGGAGAAAGGGAAGCACATGTAAGCAACTATGTACATAGAAGATAAATACCTTGTAAATGCAAGATAAATGTGAAAGGGAAGGCACTAGCATTGAGGGATGCTGAGAAAGGCTTCTTGCAGAAGATGGGATTTTAGCTGAGATTCAAAGGAAGCCAAGAAAGCTAGGAGAGACAGAATTCCTGGCATGGAGAAGAGCCAGTAAAAATGCAGGGAGTCAGGAAATGGAATGTCTTGTTCAAGGAACAGCAAGGAGGCCAGTGTCTTTGGATCTTAGAAAGTAAAGCATAAGAAGACTACAAAAGTAAGAGTGGAGCCAAGTTATGAAGGATTTAATACAAACAGTGGATTTTATGTTTGATCCAAGTGGTAACGGAGAATCACCAGAGTATAGGAAAGGGGGTGTGGTAGTGAGATGACATCATCAGGTCTGCACTTTAAGAAGATCACTTTGGGAGATGAGGGGAAGGTTGCCTGGGGTGGGAAGAGACTTGAATCAGGGAGACAGACCAGAAGGCTCTTATACAATAAATAATAGGTGTGTAGTGTATGGTGATGAAGACATCACCAGGCAATGTCAGAGGAGAGAAGGGTACACTTATGAGAGATGTTGCAAAGATACGATTGACAGAACTTCGCAACATATTGGGTATTGAGGGAGTGAGAATGATACATAGGTTGGGAACCTGAGAGACTAGGAGGATGTTGGTGCCCTAGACAGTGATAGGGATGCTTGGAAGAGAGCAGGGTTCTAAAGAGAGATTTCAGGGAAGATCATGATTTCATTTTTGGATGTATTAAATTTAAAATGTCTATAGGCTATCCAGTTTTAAAAAAAAAAAGGACAAAGGTTTAAACCTAGGTTCAAAGTGTCAGACTTTTATCCTGGCTGGGGTCTTGATTCAAATGAGAAAGAATCTCACTGTTTTTATTTATTAATTTGGCATAAACTTCCCAAAGCAGAACAAAACTGAATCCATCTTGATCCTCTTGACAAAAAGAGTCAAATAATAAGCAGATGTTAGAAATGGAAAGGAATCTGGGTAAGTAAACATTCCTTCAGAGACAGGCACCTGGGAAAGTTCATCTCCTTAGCCACTCACTCCCATTCCCCACCTCCATCCTCGTGTCCCTCATTGTACCCTATGAACACAGGTCTGCTCCTGGGTGAGGCACCTGGCAAAGAAATTAAAGGAAAAGTCATACTACCCCTGGTGCTAACCCAGGGAGGAATTAGGAAAAAGTGACTCTACCTGGACCACTACTAGGACTATACCCCAAAAAAGATTAAAGAGAGAGGAAAAGGATCCATTTGTATAAAAATGTTTATAGCAAAAAATTGGAAACTGAGATGGTGCCCGTCCATTGGGACTGATGATAATAGCTAACATTTATTGAGTGGTTGCTATATTACAGGCACTGTGCTAAGCCCTTTACAATTATCTGATAGGATCCTAACAACAACCCTGAGAATTAGACGCTATTATCATCTCCATTTTACATGAGTGACTTGTTCAGGGTCACATTTTTAGTAAATGTCCAAGGCCAGATTTGAACTCAGGTCTTTCTGGCTCCAGGGCCAGTGCTCTAAACACTGTACACAAATTATGATACACGAATGCTATTGTTCTAATGTACTATTATGAACAGATTCAGAGAAACCTAGGAAGACTTGTATGAACTGATAAGGACAATTTACAAAGCAACAACAACATTGCAAAGATAAGTAGCTTTGACAGACTTAAGAACTCTGATCAGCGCAATGAGCAAGCATTATTCCAGAGGACCAAGGATAAAGCATGCTACCAACACCGTGAGAGAAAAGTGATTAACTCAGGATGCAAAATGAGACATTTCCTTGTGTGTGGGCAATGCAAGAATTAGCTTTGCTTGGCTATACTCATTTGTTACATGGGTTTTGTTTTGTTTTTCTTTTTTTCAGTAGGGTGTTGAGGATGATAGGAGAAAGGGAAAATAGATTTTTTTCATTGAAAAAATTAGAAGAGAGTAAAGACTGGTACCACCTACAAGTCAGAGGTGGGGTCCAGTTGAGGAATTTGGCTTGCTGTGAAATCAACCATCTTTATCCCTTAACCAGTATAAGTTCCACCTTTTCCTTGAGAGACTGACAAACAGCACCCATTTCTCTCCACTTGTATACTAATCATGAGAAAAGATTATAAGACGGGTCTTGGTAGCATCTGAAATGGATCCCAGTTCCAGGTCACATGAACTCCAAATGATCAGAGAGTTGCAAGTTTATCCTGTAAGGCAGCTGATCACAACAGAATCACCAATGGACCCAGGGTAAATGGGGCAGAATGCTCATTTTCTTAATTTTGTTCCCCTTCCCATGGAATTCCAAAGGGAGCATGAGGATGGGGGCTGGGGAGAAGTCTGGGAGTGCATAAAGAAGTTTTGCAAACCAGTGAATTTTCCAAGGGCCACATTTGCATGGAAGACTTCTGAGAGATGATTACAATCCCTCCATTTATGACCTAAAGCAAGGTGGGAACAGGGAAGCTTGCCCACCACCTCACCCTACTGATTCTTTGGCCCATACCAGCCTCCCTGAGGAGTATGGCTGAATCAGCTCTCTTTTTAAGAGAGCTGCAAAGAAAAAGAAAGGTCAACATTCTTCCTTAGTAGAATGATCTTTAACCTTTCCTTACAGCTCTAAATCCTATGATCCCAAAGACTTACATTTTGAAATTCATTTAAAAAAAAGGTTTTTTCTTGCTTTGGGGGGGAGCTCCCTGAGCTGGAAGGGTGATTCAGAGGCCCACCCCCATGTGACTTGGGCATATCATTTCTCTCCTCTCTTTTCCTTCCAGGCTCAAGAACATTTGGCTGCTTCTGTAGGGGAATAATGCTTATGGGTGAGGGGTGGTGGAAAGGGGCCAGGGAGAATGATGTTCAAGGACAAGTAGGCTATAAGGGAGAAAAAGTTAATCTGTTTAAAAACACTGAAATCAATTCCTCATTAGTGCAGGCAGACTGCTTCATTCTCAGTGGGAAACCAGGATACTTGGCTTCCCATTCCCAGAAGCTCCCAGAGATGTGACTGCTGTATGCTGGGGGCCACAGCCTCTGGGATGCTCTCCAGGGGAGAGCCATGGCAACAGTAGAGGTGATGTCCCAGTTTTAGGCAGTGGTTTTAGTTTAAATCCCAGTCCCTCCAGGCAAAATTTTGCAATTAGTCCCCTTGTCCAGCCTACAGCTCCCCCAAAATACCCTATACTATGGACCCACTAACACTCACACTGGTGGTAATCACTCTGCAAACTCTGGGTACACTTATGCTCTCCCATCATGCCCTGGGATGTTTGAAGGCTTCTGGGAGCTCAGAACTGTGCCATTCAGATATTGTGCCATTAGAATTATTTGTTCATTGTTCCCCAGATACTGACGGTGCATCATGACTGTGGGAGGCAGAAGGGAGGGGAAGAGAAGCATACAGTCTCAGAGCTGTAAGCACCAGACACAGACTTAGCCCTTTCTCTCCTCCCATAGTTCAAGGGTCACTTAGCAACTCCCTGGGCTCCACACCTGACCACACCCCTGCTCTCACTCCCATACCCAAGAGCTCTACTGGGGATTCACATCTGGAAGTGGCTTATCCACTATTTTCTCCACCTCTACTTTATACCTTGTTCTCCCCCTCCATCCTTTGGAACTGCCAATGCTGGGCTCTATGGAGCATTTGAACTCTATTCTCAATGATTCTTTTGCATATTCAAAGGATCACCACCACAAGGATGGATACTGCCTATGTAGCCAAAGAATCTGCAAATGTAACTCCCTTACACTGAGGTCAAAGGTAGCAGAGGGAGAGATAGAAGGTGAGGATGGGGGAGGAAATAAAAGGGAT
Source organism: Notamacropus eugenii (assembly GCF_028372415.1). Lineage (NCBI taxonomy): Eukaryota > Metazoa > Chordata > Mammalia > Diprotodontia > Macropodidae > Notamacropus > Notamacropus eugenii. The sequence goes on along the minus strand of NC_092872.1, from coordinate 606,598,082 downwards.
AGGACAAGGAATGGAAGACCCAGTAAGGACATCATTTTCTTTCAACCCCTTCTTTCTACTCTTAGGTCAGTCTGGGACACAGGGCCTCATCCTAAGATGTTGAGATTCTGTGCTTGAGGGCCTAACTAAATCATTGAGGTCATAGGAACCTTGATTTCTCCTAGAGGAATGTTTTCTTCTTCCCTTTCTCACACCTTCCAGTCTTTTCTCTGGTGTAATACGTCCCTATGGGGGGAAGAGAGGGAGGTGCTTAAAGGACTCCTGCTTCTTCCTTACCTAGCTACCTCCTAACTTCCCCTCTGATCTTCCCCAAATGCCTGGGTTCAAAGTCAAATGCCTTTATCTATTTATCTCTTGCCAGAATAATGGGCAAAATTGTCCCTAATGAGCATAGTTAACTGCCCAAGCAGTAACTGGAGCCTTAAAGGTCCATGGAGAGAATCACAAAATCTCAGAGTTGGAAAGGGTCTTTGAGGTCTAGTCCAACTTCCATTCAGTTGTTTCAGTCGTGTCCAACTCTTCATGACCCCATTTGGGGTTTTCTTGGCAAAGATACTGCAGTGGCTTACTATTTCCTTTTCCAAATGAGGAAATGGAGGCAAATAGGGCTAAGTGACTTTCCCAAGGTCCCACAGCTAGTAAGTGTCTGAGGCCAGATTTGAACTCAGGTCTTCCTGACCCCAGAACTGGCGTTCCATCCACCATACCACCCACCTGTCCAACCGAAATAGTTATTCTCCAAATATATGAACAGCCTCCATTGCATGTGAGCATCTCTAAGTCCTACAGCTTCTCTGGTCCTCAGTTGCAAAATGAGGGGATTGCATGCTTTGATCTCTAAGACCCCTACTGCTCTGAAGTTCTATAGGTCTGTCCTTGACAAATTTTACTTCTGCCTAAACAATGCATCTCATTCCATTTTCAGACATTTCAAGTGTCAGCATGTACTTGCTTTTTAATGAACTGAAATCTGCCTCCATCTAACTCCGCTGTTCTGAGCTCTGCCCTCTGAACCTTTGGACCTTTGGGGCACAAGCCTAATTTCCCTTCCATGGAACAACTCTTCAGTCCTACCCCGAGCCCCAATTCTTCTTCTCTCAAGTAAACATTCCCAATTCCTTCAGCTGATCCCTGCGTGGCATGGTTTCAGGTCCCCTCACCCCTTAGTCATCATCCTCGGCACAAACTCCAGTTGTCAGACTTCAAGAGGCTTCAAGTGCTGCTTGTTCCCAGAACTAAACAGGAATCTCCAGCTGAGGTCTGACCAGGGCAGGGGACAACAGCTTCATCACTTCTCTCCTTCTAGACACAATGTTCCTAGCAGGCTAAAATCCCAATAGTCTATTGGTTACTGTGTCACCCTGTTGACTCATATTGAGTTGGCAGCCTATTCAAATCTCTGGGGTTTTATTCCCCCTCAAATGAACTGCTCTCTGAAAAAGCCCCAAGTGTCTGATCTGAAACTCACTGATGTCAGGAACGAGGGGGTGCAGGGTACCCACCTACCTAATGACAGGTTCTGTTCATTCAACAAAGGAGAGTAACAGAGTGTTCTCAGATGACTTGGAGGTTCCATGAAATACTGTGGTTACACATGATACCCACTTCAGCTCTACTCTCAGAAAGAGTTACCTACCCACTTACCAATGATCACCTTGCTCAGGATTTATGACCCATATTTTCAAGTCAAACAAGATCTGAAGAAAAGAATACATGCTTTGAAAGAGGCTTTGTGATAGGAGTGCTCTTTATTGGACCACTTATCCTGATTTAGAATTCAGAAAATACTGCTGTACTGATAGGTCTCTAGTCTGGATGGAAAAATTGTCAAAGGCCCTGCAGAGGAGATAAACATTGTCAGAGCCCGGAGACATGTTTGGGTTCAAGTGTTCAAGAAGTCCCTCCCTGCCAACCTCTTTCCCCAAGTGGGGACCAGAGGGCAATTAGTTGGTTCTATAGCTAAAGAGGATAAAGTGGACTCTTTTACTTGGGAGACTCAGCTGTTTAACTCTGGGTGCATTTAGAACCCAGTGGCTTCTAACTTGGTGCCCCATCCAAGGCCCCAGTCCTCAGCTTACTAAGACAATTCTTTCCTCATAAATAAATGCTCCAGAAGGGTGGGTTCCTACCTTCTCTCTCATCTGCTGCCATCATTCTAAACCTGAGCATTTCCCACCCCCAACTCTGAAGCTAAGGTGAAATGTGGAGTAAGGAAAATGGGAGCTCAAATCCTTTCTCAAGCACTTACTGGTTGTGTGGCTCTGGGCAAGTCCCTTGATGTCTCTGGGTCTCAGTTTCTGCATCTGTAAAATGGAGAAAATAAAAGCACCTACCTTACAAGGTTATTGTGATAACCTTAGTAAAGAGCTTTGCAAACCTTAAATCAATCTATAAATGCAAGCCATTGTTGTTGTTGTTTGTTGCCATTAACCAGTGACAAACCCGTCTTCCCTCAATTCTCCTGAGACCAGGGTCTCAGACTGAGGCTAGCTCTAAAGCCTGACCTATCTGTATGCCCACTCTGCAGCCTGGAATACTTCCTGACCCCAAGGAAAATGGAAACTTTTGGAGGCAGTGACTACTTTGTTTTGTCATGCCTAGAACATGCAATAAACATTTGTCAGATTTACTTCCTAGGTGTAGGTAAGCTTGATTCTTTCCTTTGGGGAAATTCTACTCCTTTATCTCTACCTGGTGCCTCAATCTCACCTAGGCTCAGTCCACGTAGCCCTAAATGGCTCCACCATTTCAAATCAAGGTGTCAACTTTTAACATATTCCCACCTCCTGGACCAATGGTATCATCAAAACTGGTGCTACCTTGGGAACCTCTCATTAAGTCATAGAACATAAACTTAGAATCAGATGGGATCTTATCAACTAGTCCAATCACATAGTCTTACAAACCACGAAATGTAGGTCTAGAAAGGTTAAGTGATTTGACCACAGTATCACAAATAGTAAATGGCAGAGGCAATCAAATTCAGTAATTTTTCTCCTGCATCTCACTGTCTGATGAACTAGTGTTATCCCCACCCTAGGGCCATGACTCTGATGAGTGGATCTTTGACCCTCACCCATCCTCCAAGCTAGACCTCCTACCCAGAATGCTAACCATGACAGCTGCTGTTTGCCCCTCCTGCATTCAAATGATTGCTCAGAAGGATGCTCCCCAGAATGTGGGTACTTGCCCATGTGGTAACTCTAGAATTGCACTATCTCCCGGGCCAGAGGGTTTCTTGCCTGCAATAGCTCTGGGTCCATTCAAAGGGCTGGAAAGACTGACACCTGGTGGGTCCAGTGAACACATCACATTTTCTCCATCTCATCAACCAGCTCCATCCACTCCAATCAAACCTCAAGATGATGAGTGATTTTTCAGTTTGATGCTGGCCCCAGGAGAATGGTCCTTTCTTAAAATCTCAGGCGATAGCTCTACAGAATTCCAGGATTTTACACAGAGTAATAATGCAGATAATTTCCACCCACAGTAAGAGAAATGTCCTTTTATTACACCCCCTTCCTTCCAAAGAGTTTGACAAGTGAAAGTGTGTACTCTTAACAAGGCCTCACCAAAAAAAAAAAATCCTTTGTCTGACTGAGTGTCCCTATATTTGGTTCAGAAAATAAAAACCAAATCTAATTTAGGGCCAGTCCATGTGGTCACAGAGTCCAGAGGACTGTATAGGGAATGTGCCAAAGGCCATAGAGACTTGAATTGGGGAGATTTTAGAAAGATTCCCTTAGGGAGAGTCCAAATAATGTGGAATGGAGCTGGGCAGCTCTCCCTGGATGGGAGAAACCTGCGCTGCTTCTGAGCTGGGGTAAAGACTGCTCAGCCAGCATGATGAGATCAGGGCCAGTTCTCAACAGAGCTGCAAAGGCGAAGCAGGGCTCCTTCGCCCTTGGCCTCATTTTGGAAGAAACATCGAATTTAGAGTCAGAAGATCCGGGTTCAAGTTTTGCCTATGACTTACTCACTGTGTTCTTCTTGTTTGTCCTTTGCTCTCAAAGAGGACCAATGACATTAGGGAGGTGATGCCATGACATGCAAGTGAATTGGATTTAAGTGAGGGAGGGCTATGCAAAGTCACCAACCTAACTTTTTCCTCCCAAAGCCACCTGGGTCCAGTGGCCAGATATAGATCAGGATGACTGGAAATAGTCCAGGATGCAGTAGGAGACCTTGGTCTTTTCAAGATAAGGTCTTTAGGTGAATCACTGAAGCTTTTAACACTTCAGTTTCCTCATTTATAAAACAGGGATGATAATATCAGCAAGACCTTCCTCACCATAGCCTGGTGAAGACTAAATGAAATCATGGCTGTGAAGCATTTTGCTCTTTTCCTTGTCAACTCTATTGCCTAAATGTGAGACGGGTGTATCCCTTCCTATCCACTGACTCTGCCACCTACCACAAGTTTTCATCATCCTGCAGTTGGAATGTTACAATAGTTTCCTAACTGGTATCCCCGCCTCTAGTTACTTTCCCTCTTGAATATATCCTCTAAACAGCTACCAAATTGACATTCTTAAAATATAGTTTGATCATATCACTCTCCTGCTCAAGAAGCTTTCTATGATCCCTATTACCTCTAGGATAAAATATAACTGTTTGATTGGCATTTAAAGCCCTTCAAAATCTGGTTCCAGCCTATTTTTCCAGACTTATTCTATACTACTCTCCCTTACATACTCTGTGTTCTAGCCTAGTTAGCCTACTACTGTCTTCTTTATACATCTTTTCGATTTCCATTGCCATGGTCCCTCAAGACTGGAATGCTCCACCTCTGCCTTTGGGAATCGCTAGCTCCATTCAAGGATCACCTCAAATGCCATCTCCTATGTAAGTCATTTCCCGGTACCCTGACCTTAATTGTTACCCTACTCCCAAATTAATTTGTACTTACTTTATGTATATATATATATATATATATATATATATATATATATATATATATATATATATGCTTGTGTTGACTTACCTATTTGCATATTGTCCTACCCCTCCCTCCCCACAGGAAACAGGTAAACTACTTGAGAATAGCAACTTTGCCATTATGGTTTGGTATCCATCCCTGAAGCCTAGCAGATGCCTGGTGCTTACTAGGTGCTTAATAAGTGCTTGTTTTATTGAACTGAATTGAACCATAAGGCACTCCATAAAGGTGAGATCTGATACTGTATGATGCAAAACAGGCCTATTCTACGAGGGAGGGGAGAAAATTCACATTTTGGCTTCTGAAGCCATCTCTTTCTTCTCAGTCCCCCTCCCTACCCTAATTTCTGCCTGAGTTGCTGTTTGGCAGAGACATCCTTTGGGCTTCTTTTCTTTCTTTTTTTTTTTTTTTTTGGTGTTTTTCTTTTGAATCTTTGGGGGAAAAGAATTGGGCAGAAGCCAGAGCCCTTTAAGGCCTAAGGAATGCTTAAGCAGGATTGATGACTTGGGTTGTTTTAGTCAATTTTATTAGCAGGGGCTTCAGTCTACATTCCCTCAAATTTGACCTGCACAGTTGATGTCTTGTCTTTGCTATTCCCTGATCCCTTGGGAACTCAAGAAAGTACATCTCAATAGGCCTCTTTGTAGCTATCAACCACATCTCTGTGACCAGGCATTTTTGTCCACTGTTTTATCACTGAGCCCCACTCCAATCTCAGTATAAAGAATATCCAATCTACTTTTTTTTGCATATTGATTTTTGCGTGATATTCATATGAGCTGGAAATACACAGACTCAGCTCTGGTTAATTCCCCCTAGACCGAAGTCTTTCTCTGCAATTTCTATCTAAAGCTGGGCCAGGATAACTAGGATGCAGCTACAGTCACTCACCCTCAAAATAGCAACACTACTTTCTTTTCTCTCTTTGGGGTAGGAAGTATCTTTGATTTAGCCTCCTAGTCATTTCAAAACCTGACATTTGTCACTCTATCCATCAATCAAGTCATAGGCACCTGCTGTGGACACTATACTTGTCATCATGAAGGATTTGGAGTGTTAGAAGACACAGTCCCTGACCTCCCAAAGCTTATAATCTAATTGGGGAAATAAGACACTGACAACTAATTAACGGTACAGGAAGGATGAGGTAAGAGGCAAAGGAATGAAATAGGCAGGTTCTTCAGGGACCTCAGAGGAAGGATAATGTCATTGGGCTAGGGAGGCTGCCCACAGAGGAGGTGAGGTTTGAACTGGGTTTTGATGGTTCATTTGCATAGGGGGAGGGCGGTTTATGTAGGATAATGGCTCTACCATTCTATGGTTGCATGAGTCTATAATGAGTAGGAGTTAAACATTGAAAATATGGAAAGTTTCCAAGAACTGTGGAAGACTGAGTTCATGCCATATGAGGAATAGGGGCAGTTAACCTTGAAAAGAAGAAATTTGGGGGAATATGTAGCTATCTTCAAACGTTTAAAGAGCTAGCACATGGAACATGGATTGGAGTTCAGCTAAGAGTCATCATGAATAGAGAGCTGGATTTGGAGTCCAGGAAGACCTGAGTTGAAATCCTTCCTCAGACATTTAGTAGCTATGTACCTGGGGGCAAGCCACATACATTTCTGTCTGCCTCTGTTTCTTCAGCTGTAAAACTGAGATCTTACTTCACAGAGCTGTTGTGTGGATCAAATGTAATAATGTATGGTAAGTGTTCTGCAAACTTTAAAGTACTATGTAATGATAGATCTGTTATTATTGTTACCATCATCATCAGATTTGTTCTGCTTGGTCCTAGAAGGCAGAACTAGGAGCAGGAAGTGGCAGTGGCATAGGTAGACTTAAGCATGATGTAAGGAAAAATTTCCTAACAATGAGACCTAACAAGATGAATGGGCTGCCTCAGGAGGTAGTGGGTTCCCCCTTATTGGATGTCTTTAAGCAAAGACAAGAGTTACATTGTGAAGGAGGTTCTCTATCAGCTCTAGGTTAGACTACATGGCTGCTGAGGTCTCTTTCCACTCAGAATTTCTGATGCTGTGATGTTCTAGGCAAGGCAATCAAGAAGAACAAAAGCATGAAGATAGAATGAACATGGAATATTCCAAAGACAATGAGAAAGCAATGAAAAATGGTATCATTAATATTAGAGTTGTAAAGGACTTTGTTTATAAAGTATTACAACTCTTCCATTTTACACTGGAGAAAACTGAGGCTCAGAGAGGCAACGTGTTCTGCCCTTAGCAACACAGTTAATTAGTGTATTATCAAGACCAGAACTCAGGTCTTCTAATTTCTAGTTTATTACCCTGGCTTCTGCATAATGCTACCAGTGTGGTCAGGGAATGGGTAGGAAGGTGCGTTTCAATACAGTGGTCTTGAATGTCAAGCTAGGAGTTTTGTCTTTATTCTATGTTCAACAGAAAAACACAAAATTATTGATCTATGTATTTATTTATTCTACATGCTAAATCTTTTTGTCTATTACTGGGTTACCTATTTACTATGGTTGTTTAGTCATTTCAGTTGTGTCCAACTCTTTGTGATTCTATTTGAGGTTTTCTTGGTAAAGATAAAACAGTGGTTGGCCATTTTCTTCTCTAGCTCATTTTACACATGAGGAAACTGAGGCAAGCAGCATCAGCCCAAGGTCACACAACTAGTAAGTGTCTCAGGATGAATTTGAATTCAGGTTTTCCATGACTTCAGATCTGGAGTTCTAGCCACTGTGCCACCTAGCTACCCTAGGATTATCCATAACCTATGCCAATTAGCCTAAAACCCCAGAACTTGAGTTGACTCAGAACATAGGGTTTTGCTAATGGGTCTTCTGTCCCAAACCTGGCAGTTATAGTTTGAAAAACTCCCTGTCTACTAGCAGTGAGAATCTTTGTTAGTCACTTAACTTTTCTAGGTCTCAGTTTACTCATCCAGAAAATGAAGGAATAGATTAGATGACCTCCAAGGTCCCTTCTAGCTCCAAATTCTAGAAGTGTAATATATAGCTAGAGATACTTGCCCTTAACAGTCTTATAAACCAATGTCTATGTGTGTGTGCGTGTGCGTGTGTGTGTGTGTGTGTGTGTGTGAGAGAGAGAGAGAGAGAGAGAGAGAGAGAGAGAGAGAGAGAGAGAGAGAGACAGAGACAGAGACAGAGACAGAGACAGAGACAGAGACAGAGACAGAGACAGAGAGACAGAGAGAGGACAAGGACATTCCACCAATGCTAATATGCATGTTAACAGCGCTTAAAAACACATTTTAGTCCAAGGCTGATGCTAGCTTGTTTAGAGCCAGAGGTCAGCTTTCCAAAATTGGGAAGCATTGTTTGTATAGGCCTGATATCCTGCCATGGAAGGTCAGCACATCCCCAGTGAAGAATTCTGAAAATGTACGCTCTCACAGCCTTGAATTTGAGAGCGAATCTTCAAACACAAATTGAGAGGAGATAAGGAGCAAAAAAACCCGACTAATGCTCAAACAGCTCTCATTTATTATTCATTACATAATGAAAACATGTTCATTAAGCCACCCAATTACAGGAAAAACTAAGCACTGATTGCATGATGTCACAGCCATGAAGTCATAGGTATGGGAGCTCCCTATCTGAAGGCAGATGAACGCCTTGGAGAGCTGTGTAAGGCTCAGGGAGGTTAAAGCTTTTGGTCATGATCATACTCTTCCTGACTCCAAACTGGGCTCTTGCTAAGCTGTGCCATGATTTCTCTCTCACTCAGATCGTTCCCTAAATGCAGTTTCCCTTTAGAAACCCGGGGCACAGGACTGTCCTTTAGTAGCAGCCCTATCTCAACCCTTGTGAATGGAGGAAGCTCCAGCTTCCTTCAAGTTGCAGCTAAAATCCTACCTTCTGCAGGGAGCCTTTCCCATCTCTCTGAATTCTAGTGCCTTCCCCTTGTTGATTATCCTTATTGATTTATCCTGTACGTTGTTTGTACCTAAGCTTCTGAGTGTTGTCTCCCTCAGTAGACTGTGAAATCTTTTAGGGAAAGGATTGAATTTGCCTTTCTTTCTATCCCCAGGGCTTAGCACAGGGCTTGTCATACAGTAAGTATTTCATAAATGTTGACTGACTGACCGTTGAAGGTCTAAATAGCAATACCTGGCATTTATTAATTTTTTACCACTTACAAAGCAGTCATATCCATTACCACATCTGATCCTCACAAGACAGGCAGGAATAGTTTTGAGAGGAAGGAGAAAGGAGGAAGGCTGGATCTGTGATTTCATTGGTATAGACAACCCCCTTCAAGGAATCTTCTGTTACCAGGACTTCTATAACTTACTGTCTTAGTGAGTTGTCTTGAACACTGAAAGACTGAGAGATTTATCCAAGATCACACAGTTAGTATGCGTCAGAGACAGGCCCTAAACCGTGGCAGTGCTGGAGTTAGCTTAAACCAGTTCCCAAGAGCCAATTGTGAAATTTTCATTATGAGCATTTAAATTTCTAAAATTGGCAATCACCATAAATCAGGGCGTGACTTATGGTTTTGTTGATTTCCTAGGTTTAAGAAAGTGATGGATAAATTGTTAATAAAAGAGATCAAACCCAAAAGTGTGTCATATATGTTTATGTATATATTATATGTGTTATATGTATATATACATATGTTTATACATTTTGTTCTGGAGAGGTAGTTGTTAAATATTTACCAGTATAACTTGAACCCAGGTCTTCCTGATCCTGAGGCTCTATCCATTCTACCAAGCTGCCTCTCAGGGTAGACATTATCCTCCCTAACTTAGAGATACAAATAGTGAGGCCTGGAGAAGGTGAGGGGCTTAACTAAGTTGGACTAACACAAAAATACAGCTTGGAGGGAAATTTAAGTTCAATATCTGGAAGAACTTCCTAACAATTATTGTTGTTCAATAATTCACTCCTTTCCCATTCTTCATGACCCTGTGGACCATAGCACACTAATTCTGTCCATGGGGGTTTTTTTTGGCAAAGATATTACCGTGTTCAAAAGTACAAGTCATTCTCCAGTTGATAAATGGTCTAAGGATATGAACAGGGAGTTTTCAGAGGAAGAAATTAAAGCTATCTATAATCATATGGAAAAATGCTCTAAATCACTATTGATTAGAAAGATACAAATCAAAACAAGTCTGAGGTACCACATCACACCAATCAGATTGGGTAACATGACAGAACACGAAGATGATAAATGTTGGAGATGTTGGAACACTAATTCATTGTTGGTGGAGATGTGAGCTGATCCAACCATTCTGGAGAGCAATTTGGAACTATGCCCAAAGGGTTACAAAAATGTGTACACCCTTTGAACCAACAATATATCTTCTGGGACTCTATCCCAAAGAGATAATAGAAATGGAAAAGGGTCCCACATGTACAAAAATATTTATAGCAGCTTTCTTTGTGATGGCCAAAAACTGGAAATCAAGAGGATGCCCATCAATTGGGGAATGGCTGAATAAGTTATGGTCTATGAATGTAATGGAATACTATTGTGCTGTAAGAAATGATGAACAGGAACAGAGAGGCCTGGAAAGACTTATATGAACTGATGTTGAGTGAAAGGAGCAGAACCAGGAGAACTTTGTAGACAGCAACAACCACAGTGTGTGAGGAATTTTTCTAGTAGACTCAGTACTTCATTGCAATGAAAGGACTCAAAAAATTCCCAATAATCTCTTAAGGCAAAATGCCTTCCACATCCAGAGAAAGAACAATGGAATTCGATCACAGAATGAAGTAGATCATTTTTTTCTGTATTATGTTTTGGTTTGCTTTATGATTTCTCCCATTCATTTTAATTCTTCTATGCAACATAACTAAGGTGAAAATGCATTTAATAGGAATGTATGTGTAGAACCTATATAAAATTGCATGCCATCTCAGGGAGGGAGTGGGAAGGAAAGGGAGGAAGGGGAAAAAATCTAAGATATATGGAAGTGATTGTAGAACACTGAAAACAAATAAAAAATAAATTAAAAAAAAAGAAATGATGAAAAGGAAGACTTCAGAGAGGCCTGGAAAGACTTATATGAACTGATACTGAGTGAAAAGAGCAGAACCAGGAGAACTTTGTACACAGCAACAACCACAGAGTGCAAGGAATTTTTCTGGTAGACTTAGTACTTCATTGCAACGCAAGGACTTAAAAATTTCCAATGGACTCTTAAGGTAAAATGCCTTCCACATCCTGAGAAAGAACTATGGAATTGGATCACAAATAGAAACAGATCATTTTCTTTTGTATTATGTTTTCTTTGTTTTATGGTTTCTCCTATTCATTTTAATTCTTATTTGCAATGTGTGTTTAATAGGAATCTACGTGTAGAACCTATATAAGATAGTATGCTGTAAGGAGGGAGTACGGAGGGAGGGGGGCATGAGAGGGAGGGAAGGGGGAATGAGGGGGAAAGAGGGAAAAAAAATCTAAGATATATGGAAGTGATTGCCGAACACTGAAAACAAATAAAATAATTTAATTTTTAAAAAAAGATATTGCAGTGTTTTGCATTTCCTTCTCCAGTAGAATAAGGCAAACAAAGTTTAAGTGATTTTCCCAAGGTTACACAGCTAGTAAGTATCTGAAACAGAATCTGAACTCAGATCTTCCCAACTTCAGGCCCAACACTCTATCCAATGAGCCATCTACCTGCCCCTCCTAACAATTAGAATTGTCCAAAAGTTCTGGAGAATGGTGGAAAAATGCCTTCTGGTGATACTCAGAAGTCTGATGGCTTTTTAAATGATATATGGCCTTTTATATTTCTCTGATTGTTTTTACTTACATCGTTAATCAATCCTTGTGACAACCCTATGTATTAAATGTGATATTATTCCCTTTTTTAAGGATGAGAAAACTGAGGAACAAGGAAGTTAGGTGTGCACACACATTGTGTAAGTCACTCATGTGACTTGGGCTAAGTGGCAGAGCCTATCATCCTACCTGTTCTATGCAGATGAATTTCTCCCAAGTGTATCACATCACATTTTTCCATATTTACACTCATCTGCTACCCTTGGACCCTTCACAAAGTGACAAAGGTGCTCAGTGGCATGTGAGGACTGGCTTTTTTTCACTTTGTCCCATCAGCTTGACATTTCAAGACTGAGGAGATTTTAGCATCCTTTGCAAATGTAGAGGTTGCACGTTAACCTTCCTTGGCCAGATTGTTCATAAAATTTTAAATTAAGACTTTAAATTTAAATTAAGACAATGAGGAATGCCTATTGGTGAATCTTTCTTTGCCTTCATTAAGTGAGATCTCTTCTTTGCAGTGTTTACTACTTCAGATTATTTCAGCCTTTATGTTTTTATAGTAGGAAAGAGAAGTGTGAGTTGATTTTTCAAGGATCCCATCCTTCCCCCAGGCCCTCCTCCTGGCCTATATCCAAATTAGCCACTGATGTCACAGGAATATCATTTGAGGGATGTTAAGCTTATATAGAATTGGAGGGAGGCTGACAGTTGTCTTGAAGTCTTTAAAGAATCTCATGTTGAAGAGGGACTAGAATTGGTCTGAGAAAGTAGAGGGCAGCTAGGTAGTACCACAGTGCACAGAACTCCTGGCTTGTGTTCAGAAAGACTCATCTTCCTGAGTTCAAATCTGGCCTCAGACACTTACTAACTGTGTGACCCTGGGCAAGTCATTTAACTCTGCTCCCCTCAGCTTCCTCATCTATAAAATAATCTGGAGAAGGGAAATAGCAAACCACTCCAGTATCTTTGCCAAGAAAACTCCAAATGGGGTCATCAAGAGTCAGGCATGACTAAAAACAACTGAATAAAAAGACAGTAGAACTTTCTAAAAGAGGGGATGCTGGAGAAGATCATAATAATAGCTAACATTTATACTTACTATGGCTTAATATACGCCAAGCATCTTTGGATAATAACAACCCTGGGAGGTAGGTCCTGTTGTTATCCCCAGTTATAGTCTAACTTGAGGAAACTGAGGTAAACAGAGGTTGTGATTTGTCCAGGATCACACAATTAGAAAGTGTCTGAGGTCAGATTTAAACTCAAGTCTTCCTAACTTCAGGCCTATGATACATAGCTGCCCTTAGATAGGGGTGGATTCCAACTTGATGCAAGGGAGACAACCTGTAGCAAGTAGAGCTATCTATAAAGTAGAACGAACTGCATCATCACAGAAGGCCCTCAGTTGGAGACCAGACAACCACATGTCAGGAATGTTGTAAGAAGTGTTCCTATGTTTACATAGGACTAGGCACCTTCTAAGGGCCCATCTAACTCTGAGACTCTGTGATGCTAAAAGTGAAATGGGTTGCCTTGGGAAGTAGTGGCTTCCTCTTCATTGAAGGTCTTCAAGCAAGGGTTGGACAACCACTTGTTGAATCTATTATATTAGGGAATTCTTTTTTGGGTATGGGTAGAACTGAGTGGCCATTGAGGTCCCTTCCAACTCAGAGGTTCTGTGTTTCTGGCCTAACACACTGGATGTCAGGATGCAGAAAGTTAACAAGCTAGCAAATTGAGCTTCATCTAAGAAGATGAAACTTAGGCCTGGACTCTGGACCTGGGATTTCATTGTTAAAGAGAACCCTGCACAAGGAAACACCCTCAACCAATACATTCTATCTGCAATTTTTAGTCTTGGAGAGTTTCTCAGAGCTCTGAGTAGTTACTGGCTTTGACCCAAGACACAAAAACTGTCCTCCATGTCCCTACTTCTCTACTGCATTTAGCTTGTTTGTACACAGTTGTTTACATGTAGTCTCCCCTATTAGATGATGAGCTCCTCAAGAGCAAAGACTCTCTTTTGACTTAGTTCGTCTTCCCAGAACTTAGCATAGTGCCTGGCACATAATAGGCATTTAATAAATGCTTATTAACTGATTGGCTGATATCTAATAAATGGAAGTGGAAGGCTTTGAACCTAAGTTTGTTTGTTTCCAAGGCTATCTCTATATTCATCATGACTCTACTGAACTATAATGGGAACAAATGAAAGCATTACAGTTCGGTTAAAAAAAATCACTTCAAAAATATAAGACAAGGGAGGTGTTGTTGGACTGCAGTTTACGTAAAAAGATTATGGAGTTTTCTGAAATTCTGTGATTCTAACCTGGTCTTCTGACTTGGTACCCAGTGTTCTTTCTCCTATGGAATTACTGTCTCTGTGAGGTGGTGGTTAGTTCAGTGGGGAGAAGATACTTAGTTCTACCTCCTGGTTTTTGGAGAACTTCTAGAGTAGGGAAGGGGAGGCCTTGAGTCCACAGATTCCTCACCCTTGCTATAGATCAGCAGGATCCGAAGAGGCTTCCTCTAGTGAGAGGTTGAAGGCCTAGAGACTCCCTCCAGCTCTACATTTAGTTTCAAATTCCAGTGTTTCTGAAAGCATCAGGAAGAGTGAGACTTGCTGGATGAAAATGAAAGAATTGTGTGGGATGGCTCAGGTCCCTACATAAATCAATTACTCAGAGGCCTCTCAAAGTGATGACAGAAAAGTGATTTATTCGATTCTCGAGAAGCGGGGCCTACCTGTAGGAGTAGGAAAGCCGAAGACAAAGAACAGGACAGTGATTTATATAGACCCTAACGCAAGTCCCTCCTCCCCCCACTGACCATTATCCTCATTAGCTGAGAATATGGTCTTACATTCTAGACATGAAATCTAACCAATCCCTTTTGAAATGAAGACATCGAGGAATTATGTAAGTTTTGTCCAGTCATTGAGACCCTAATACACTACACAGTTTTATATCCTTATATGGAACTATTCTATTCTAAAAATATTGTAACCTTGAGCCTTTAGGCCTTACCTCACCCCTGGGAGAAAAATTACAATCTGAGGAGTCTTCACTAAGTCTATCCCACTCAGAATGGTCTAAGGAATTAGGTAACAAGAGCATTTCAGATGTCATGGTGCTTCGAAGTTTACAAAGGATTTTCTCTACAACGATCCCATAAGTTAGGCATTGAAAATATTATTATCCTTATTTTACAGGTAGAGAAATTGAAACTCAGAGATACTAAGTGATTTGCTCATGGCTATACAACTAGTAAGGGTGAAAGGTTGGATTTGGGCTTAGGTCTTGTTGTTTCCAAGCCCAAGGCTCTTAATCAGATCCATTTCCACCTTCCTGCCTCAGTTTCCCTAGATGTCCAAGGGAGAGGCTTGGGTTGCTACCATTAGCTCTTTAGGGCAAATGTTAGCTGTTTAGCTGGGCCTCTGCTAAACATGGTAGACTCTGCTAAACATGGTAAACTCTGCTACATGGTAGATTTGGGGGAAAAAAAAATCTCAGGGGAGGGGTGTGGGGGAGTAACTCCCAACCACTCAGGGCTCCTTGTAATAAGTAGATCTCTGAAAAAAGCTGATACAAAAAAGAGCCAGGGAACAAATGTGCCATTAGCGGCAGAGAGAAGAAAACACTGTCAAAGAAGCAGGAAGCAAGAGACGAGGGAGGGTGGGGAGGAAAGAGAAATATCACTGGGCAATCCCTGCCAACAAGCTTCCAAAAGGCCAGCAAAGATATGAAGGAGGGGGCTGAACTTTCAATTAAGAGACTCCGATTGAACCTTTTAATTAACAGATTAGAACACTGCTATTTTCTGAATCACTGACTGCTGATTCAGAGTGGGGAGAACCATCTAGGGGGTGGGGGGTGGAAGAAGCTTTGCTGCTGTCAGTTAATGAAATGCAGCCTCTCAGAAATGGAAAGGAGGCTCTGAGGGGACACTCCAGAATGGGGCAGGCGGGGACTTCTCAGGGGTGTCTCTGAGAGCCTGGAATCTAGGCAATCATTGGAACTCTAACCCCAGGGTGAGAGGTTGCGGCGAAAGGGAACAGAAGGGACTTTTTAGCAGCCTGTTTCATTGAAACAGTACCTGTTCAAAGGGAACTCTGACTGTTTGGGGTGATTTGGCAGAGGCTGGAGAAGGATGGATTGATTGGTCAGGAGTAATTAAAGAGGATAAGAGGGTTAAGAGGGTTTAAGAGAAATCTAGTAGGGCAGGGTTAGCCTGGGCAAAACTGTGAAGGAGGGAAACCTTAGGGGCTCCTCATTCCCTGTCCCCCACCTCCAGACTCTATTTTTATGCCCCATTTTCCCAGGAACTTTCTTTTATGTAGCTGCTAACACTGTTGGTGGTGCAGTGGATAGAATGCTGACCCTGGAGTCAGGAAGACTCATCTTCCTGAGTTCAAATCTGGCCTCAGACACTTAGTAGTAGGTGTGTGACTCTAGACAAGTCACTCAATCCTGCTTGCCTCAGTTTCCTCATCTGTAAAAATGAGCTGGAGAAGGAAATGGCAAACCATTCCAGTATCTTCACAAAAAAAAAAAAAAACCAAAACAACAAAAAAAAAAAAACCCCAAATAGCCTCAGAAAGAGTTAGACACAACTGAACAACCAAGGTTCAGATTGCCCTTAAAGAGAAAATACAGAAAAAGGAAAACATCTTTAAGGTTCACAAGAATGATTCTTTGATGGTAGAAGTTCAGGAATTTTCCTAGACCATCCCCAGATTTAAAGCTAGAAGAGTCCTTAAGGATCACCTAGTACTGAAGAGGCAGACATTCAGTCCACTGGTCACAAAATTCCAAAGAGCCAAATGTAATTGGGAAATATTTAACAAAATAAATAAAAATACAATAGAACATAGATAATGTTAATCTGTGGTTTTCTAAACCAATAGACAGCTCTCTGAGATCTTTACTTATCAATTACTTCTATTTGAGTTTGACACGGCTGATCTATTGTTGGTAGTTTCACTCTTCCCACTCTTCTTGACCCCATTTAGAGTTTTCTTAGTAAAGATAATGGAGGGGATTGCCATTTCCTTCTCCAGCTCATTTTATAGATGAGGAAACTGAGACAAATAGGGTTAAGCAACTTGCCCAGGGTCATACAGCTAGTAAATTTCTGAAGTCAGATTTGAACTGAGGAGCATGAGTCTTCCTAACTCCAAATCCGACACCCCCTAACTGCCCCCACTACTCTTTATTTTACAGATGAGGAGAATGATGCCCAGAGAGATAAAGTGATTGCCTAAGATTCCATAGGTAGTAAAAGGCAAAGCCAGGACTAGGTCCCATGTTCCCTGAATCTTTGCATGGCATTATGTTTCTGCACAGAGAAACCTGCCTGGAACTTCCACATCGTACCATGGAGACAACCAACTACTCTGCCCAGTTGTATTAACCAAGCTCACAAGGTTGAGTGTTCAATGTGAGTCGTTCCTTTTAATAAAGATAGCAGTAGCATTGAGAGGAAGAGGAAGACAAAGAAGAAAAAGAAAAGGAGAAGGAAAAAGAGGAAGAAGAGGAGGAATCGTACCCCAGTTTAGAGTTTGCCTTTAACCTCTTAAGATCTTCCTGTCCTTGGGTACCTAAAATTTGCTACAGACAGCCTCTTGACAGCACTGTTAAAGGCAGAATCCTGGACCAGAAGGATCATGACATTTGACCCTTTTGTGCTCATACTTGTTATCTGCCACATTTTGCTCTTGCAGTGCTGGACCCAGGTATCACACCATCTCCCAATTCTCTTTCTACATACAATCTGTATTAGCACATTCAATGAAAACCAGCCTAAGCCTCCGTGGTTCATTGTTTAGATTTCGATGGCTTGGGGCAGCTAGGTGGTGCAGTGGTCTAATCCAATGGTCTAAACTTTTTATTTTATAAAGAAAGAAGCTAAGGTAGAGAGAAGCATAGTGATTAACCCCTGGTTAGTGAGTAGTGGATAGAGCACCAGTACAGGAGTCAGGAGGACCTGAGTTCAAATCTCACCTCAGACACTTGACACTCACTAGCTGTGTGACCTTGGGCAAGTCACTTAACCCCAATTGCCTCATCCTGGGTCAGCTCCAGTCATCCTGATGAATATCTGGTCACTGGATTCAGATGGCTCAGGAGGAGAAGTGAGCCTGGTGACCTGCACAGCCCTCCCTTACTTAAAACAAAGTCAATTCCAAGTCTTTGTCATCATTTCTCTGATGGCATGGTCTTCTTCAGCAATGAAGAACGAACATACACACACACAGATTTCAATGGCTTAGACAGCCTGTAAATAGTAATTTTTTTGTTCTGGCCAGAAGTTCTGAGGGTTTTGCCCTCCCAGATTTATATTTATGTGATGGTAAAATTGGGCCATCTTTTGTCAAAATTGTTACCTCGCTCTTAGTTACTGAATGAGCACTTCCTTAAATAAAGTGAGACTTTAATCTAGAAAGTCCAAGGTCACCCACTGCCAGTCTTAACTTTTGTCTTACCACTGGACTTCAATGACCATAGGAGAAAATGAGGCTGATGACCTTGTACAGTTCTGCCTCACTTAAATCCAACTCACATGCAAGTCTCGATATTACCCTCTGATATCATTGGCCCTCTTCAGTAACAAAGAACCAATGACAAGCCCCAGCCTAAAGTGAGCTATTTACCAGTCCCCAAAGATGTCATTTGCACTCTGACTAGAGCTTCTGTTTACTTGCCCATCTATCTGGAATGCCCTCCCTGCTCCTTTCTGATTATCTGGATTCCAACGATCTTTTAAGGTCCAAGAAAAATCTTTCCAAGCTGGCCCTAGCATTCCAGCCCACTGGAATCTTGACCTCTTCTGAATTCCTAGGATGCTTAAGATCTGGGCCCTTCATTTTGCACTTGAATTGTCAGGGATCTTTGCAAAGTTGGTGCACGTCTCCTTGCATTTCATTATTTCCTCCACAGACATGACCCTAACTCTAACCCTAACCCTAAATGCCTCCGACTCTAACCCTAACCCTAAATGCCTCTGACTGCCTCTAATACTAACCCTAACCTGGCTCTGTGCTTTTTACAGAACAGTTCCTCAAAAAGCATGGATTGATGGGTTGATTAGCTAACTGACTGACTGATATTAGTAGGAGGTTATTTGTTGGGCAAGGTTATGAGAAGCAAATGAAAGAATGGGACAGAAGGTAGAGAGGGCTACTTCTTTTGTCTGTCAACTCCATAGCTATCTTGAGATGGAATCCTGGTGAAACTCCTGCTTCTTTCTGTCCTGAAACTTCCCCCAAAACAAATGGATGGGAAAAGAAAGGTGTTTAATGAAATAAAGGAAACACCTAAACAATTTTCCTGTTAACTTATTTCTGGTGGTGAGCAGATAGCTGTACTGTATGAGCAACAAATTCTAAAGACTAACCATAAATGGACAGTTCAGAGTTGTAACTGAGCAAGATACAGACAAATTAATCTAACATGTATCACATGATATTCAGGAACTCAGGCAGGGAAGTCAAGAAACTCATAGTTTTAATTCTGAGTCTCCCATTAACTCACTAACCAGGGGTTAATCACTATACTTCTCTCTACTTCAGCTTCTTTCTTGGTAAAATGAAAAGTTTAAACTATTAGCAGCATCATCATCATCATAGCTAACACTTATATGGCATTTACTTACTATGTGTCAGACACTGTTAAGTCCTTTATATTTCATGTGATCCTCACAACCACTGGGGAACAGGGGTGCTTTCATTAACCCCATTTTACAGATGAGGAAATTGAGGCAAACAAGGGTTAAGTGACTTGCCCAGGGTTACACAGCTAGGAAGTGTTGAAAGCTAGATTTGAACTCTTGACTCTAGGCCTAGCTCTTTATCCATTCCCCCATAGGCTGCCTAGAGATTAGATGATCTCTAACATATCTTTTGGTTCTATTGATATCTGTTCTGTTCTGAATCTCTAATTAGACCACGAGCTTCTTCAGGGCAGTGACCCTCATTTGTTTTTTCTTTCTCCCTGAGAACGACGACTACATGATTCACAAATATTTGTAAATTTATATCTCCTCAAACAAACTGAGATTTTATATTTTTTTCCTTTCTTAGTTTATTAGTTCCCCAGTTTCTATGACCAATGTCAAAATTGACATTTTCTTCTTATATCCTGCAGAGCTCGTTTCATTACTCTCTCTCTGTCTCTGTCTCTCTATCTCTCTTTCTTTTTCTCTCTCTCTCCCTCTCTCTGGATCTTAACTGTTGACATGATCTCTCTGTCTTCACTGCCACTGCAGTCTTTTCGTCATCCTTAGGATTGCTGAGTTTTCCCAGCTCTTCTAGGCTAGGTTTTGATTTTCAGAAAACCTTTTAATTCCTATAATTGAGCCACAGAAATCTTTTTTTCTTGTAATCGCACCTAATATAATCGCACACTCTTGGGGAAGTTTCCTTTCCTTCCTCTCTACCTATCCACCTCTCTACCCTTGACCTAGAGCAGTCACCTTTCAAACAGAGATTCACAGACTGTTAAAATTAAAAGAGACACTAGATATAATTTAGTCCATCATTTAAAGTTGAGGAAACTGGAGCCCAGGAAAGCACAGTGCTGTGATCATGGCCACACAACCATTGTCCATGCTTCCCTTTAAGGATATAATACGGCATCAATCAGCCTGGTAGAAATCCAAATAGCCTTCTTCTTCCCTTCCTTTGTGTAAGTCAAAGAAAAAGAAATACAAAGAAGGAAAGGAAAAGTCTTTTTTTTAATGAAGGATCCAATGTTAGAATAAGAATAGTTGGTCATGGAGGAAAGTTGGGGGGAGGTGCTTAGAGGAATCTAGCATATTAAAGAGTGGATCTTTGAAAGTGTTGACTACATGGTTTAGGGGGTAGGGAACCTGCAGCCTCCAGGCCACATGTGGCCTCTAGGTCCTCAAGTGTGGCCCTTTGGCTGAACCTCAAACAAATTTGTTCCGTGAAGTTTGCATTCAGTCAAAGGGCCGTACTTGAGGACCTAGAGGGCCACATGTGGCCTGGAGGTCACAGGTTCCCCACCCCTGTTCAAGGCTATTCAGAGAAGCAAATAAAGTTGGGCCAGAGAAGAAGGATTGGGAGAGAAGAGAGAAGAAACTGGAGAGCACTGGGGTGGGGGGTGGGGGGTGAGCAGTACTGCTAGGTGTGAAAGAGTGGGGGTGAAAGAAAAGAAGATTGTGGTCAAAGAAGGGGAACCTTTAAGTTTGAGATCTTGAAAGTGAAGCAGTTCCAGGTGACTCTAGTAGATGGCTAATAGAATAGCAGCCTAGATGTTGAGTTGTTGAGGAGAGTGGCAGGAAGAAGAAAACGATGTCCGATGATAAGATTCCTGCAATTTTTCAGACAGGCCCGCTCTGCATAATAGGGAAACTCACAGAACGTGATATCAAAGACACAGATGCATGTGGATCCAACTTTGTGACAGAATCGGCACTGCCCTGCTCTTTGAGCCTAAGATCTTTGGGCAGCTCACAGAAGGTCCAATGGCCAAGACGCTTCCTAGGGATGCAACAACATAAGGAAATATAAGGGCAAACACTAGAAGAAAACCACCCAAGTAACCAGACTCCCCAGAGCCACACTGCTCTGCTATGAGGTCTCAGTTAGCTCTCCTGCTCTTTTTCCTGTCAACAGACTCTGCTCTGAAGCAGTTCAAAGAGCATCAGACCACAGGCTTATGGGCAGATTCAAAGTGGGAGAGCTGTTGATGCTCTCATTCTCCTGATCTTAAAGTATCCTAGGATTTAAAGTTGGAGGTCCTCTAGCTCATTTCTTTTATTTTTACAGGGAAGGAAACTAAGTCCCAAAGAGGGAAAAGTAATGCAGTTGAAGTGGTGGGGCGAGATATGAACGAAGACCAAGTCAAGTCAGCAAGCATTTATTAAGTACTTACTGTTTCCCAGGCATTGGGAATACAACTATAAGCAAAATAAAAGGCAGTCCCTGCCCTCAAGGAGCTTACATTCTAGTTAAGGCTGAAGACACATAAAAAGGGGCTACTCATCTTTCCAATGGGAAGTGAGGGCCACGGGGGAAAAGGGATCTTCCAGGGTGAGAAGGGCTGAGACTTGGTGGCAAAGTGTGCCTCCAAAAAGCAGTGCTGCCTGCCCTGAATTAAGTTTCTTCCTCAGTTCCTATTTCTTTCTCCCTTCCCTGAATTCCTCTAGCACTTATAACCAATCCTTCATAACCTGGAGCTTGGCTATGTTCTGCTTTCTATTGCCCCACATTTTTGCCCTGTATGTATCTAATCTCCTGCTCCTCAGGCACAGGGCCTAGACCTTTTCTTTCTTTAGAACCCCCTTATCTAGTACTAAGCAGAGCATTGGCAGATGCTGATTGATTGACTCCTAATCCACCAGAATTTCCAATCTATCAGAAGCAGTGTGAATCTAGTTGACAGAGTGCTGGACTGAGAGTCAGGAAGACTAGGTAAAAAAAATATCCCCTTCTTGAACACTTACAATAAGTTATTTAACCTCTTTATGTCTCAGTTTCCTTATCTGTAAAATAGGAGTAATAATACCTGAAGTGCCTTCCCCATGGATGCAGTTATGAGGATTAAATGAGATGTCTGTAAGCACTTTGTAAACCTTAAAGTGCTTTGTAAATATTAGTTATTATTATTAACAAGCTTTCAATGACTGAATTGAACTAATGCTCCTCTCTTGTGCTCCCTCTCCAACTGGAGGCTGGTGCAGAGGGATGGGTATCACTGTATGTGACAGCATAGAAAGAGAACAAGAGTGGGGAAAGCTGAGCGAGTCCCTAGCACTTCCACTAACTTACTGGGTGACCTTCAATAAGTTATTGCACCTCTGTTTGGCCTCAGCTTCCTCATATAGAAAATGAAAAGAGCTCTGTGGTGAGCAGAATTCCTCGGCTTTCTAGGACAGTTCAAATTTCAAATACTTTGCACTGCTGTCCCCATTAACCACATAACCAAAAACAGCTTATGCTAGACCATTGGTCCTGAATGTTGGATTGGAAAATAAAATAATGACACCTAGCTCATCTCTGAAGTCCCTTCTGACTCTATCATGACAGCAGGATTGAACTGGAAGAGACTTTAGAGATGTTGCAGCCAGTTGCCTTGGCAGGAAAGTCCAGAGAAGTCAGGGTGCCAGGGATATAAGCCCTAGGAGAGGTTTAGACTTGGAACTGGTTCTGTGTGCTCCATAGGAATTGAGTTAAACTATGAACCTAATCCCCTTCCCCTCCCTGAGTATGAGGTGGTACATTAGGTTCATAGTTGGCTCAGTTCCTAAGGAGCACACAGTCTCAGTTCCAAGTACAAAGCCAGCCATGGGCTCAAGTCCCAGGCACTGTGGCTTCTCCAGGTATCCCTGCCAGGCTAACTGGCTATAACATCCCACCTGCAATCCTGGCTCCAAGGTCACCAAGGCTTGAGCCCCTGGTCTGGGGGGTGGCTCCTGAAACTCCTAAAGACAAACACTATAGGACAGAGACCCCAGGCCCAATTCTCAGAGCCATGGTAAAAATTTCCTTACATTGAGATTCTATTCAGCAAAGTAAATCATTCCCTGGTTTTAGTGGGTCTGCTAACTTATATTTCCTACTCCCTGATTCAGACAGCAATGAGCATAGGCACTGACAAAAGATATTCTCTCCATTATCCCCTTCCTCCAAAAATTTATTCCCTCATAATCTGGGCAAAGAGCTCTTTGTCCTACATAGCCACAGGCTACAAGAAATCTTACCAGCTGTGAATTGCATATTACATTAAAAAACAAAATACACCACCACTACCTCTCCTAATTCTGGACAGAATTTGTGTAAGGAAGGAAGCTACGAATATAGTGCAGTCCTGGCTGGTAAATTGCCCTGAACCTAGGGAGAGTTGCTGTGGGGGCAGCACAAAGGAAGGAGATACCCTGGCCCCTCTTAATGAACGCCTCCTAACTGTAGTCCTGTGGAGGGCCCTGCCCTACACTAGCTCCTGCCTCCTACAGATGGGCCGGGAGAGCTATGAGTAGGCAGGGCAATGCTTAAAGGCAACCACCTGCTCCCCAGCCGGTTTGGCAGGGCCAACCAGTTCTGTGTGTTAAGTACTTGAAAATTCTGGGCAACAGGGGCTGGTCCCCAAAGGGTTTTTTTTTTGTCCTGGGTATTTGACCACTTTGTTTCCCACTGCTTCCTTGGTGGAAGATGAATATTACTCCCAGTTAAGTACCTTTCACGGAAATGATTATATAGATTTGCACATAAGCTCTTACTTCCAATGACTGGGTGCCCCAAGCTGGTCTTTTCACCAAGCCTGTCTAATTCCAAACCATTTGTGCCAAGTACACCAAGAACACTTTGCCCTCTCTCTCCCCAAGAAGGTAGTACTTTGAGTTTTTTGTTTTGGTTTGGTTTGATTTTTGGTTCTTGTTTTATTATTTTTTCCTGTGAAAAGTAGAAAGATCTTTACAAATAGATGTGCATGATTTTGTAAGACAGAAAAACCAAACTCCTTTTTTCTAAAAATGCTCTGAATATTCCTTATCCCGAACCTCTACCCTACCCCTCCCAGCCAGGTACATTGCTGGGTAGTAAGAGAAAAATACTTAATGATACTGTATAAAAAACATTTACTGCTTTCTTGGGAGAGCTTTAAAAAAAGCATTAATAAAAGACTAGGGTAAGGAAAGGAACTGCAACTGGAACAGGAAATAAGAAAACAAGCCCACATAATTACAAGAGCGCTCGTTTTATTTTTTAAAAATGTTTTAGTTGTGTGTGTGGTTATATCACTGTCACTCCTAATAGCCATCTCTCCATACAAAACACTCTTGTATCAAAGAAAAACAGGTAAGCAAAATATCAGCCATATTTGATACTGTATCTAAACTTCTGTATCCATAGCACACCACTTCTCCTCTAAGGGGAGGGGAGAGGGAGTAGTTTTCATCATCAGCCCTTTGGAATCAAGATTGGCTGTTACATTAATTTGAAGTTTAATGCCTTTGAGTGCATTTTCCATTTCATCATTATGGTGACCGTATATCTTAGTCTTTTGGTTCTGCATTCTTCCCTCTGAATCTATTCATATGCTTTCCCAGACTTCTCTTAACTGCTCATTTTTTTTGTTTCTTAGGGTAAGCTAATATTCCAGATTCCACAGTGGATAAAAGTGCTAGACCTGGAACCAGGGATAATAGTGTTGAATTCAAAATTCAAAACCTAGCCTCAGATACCTGGTGACCCAGGGCAAGTCACTTCACCTCTCTCAGACTCAGTTTCCTCACGAGAGATAATGACGACCTTTACCTTACAGGATGGTCGTGAGGATGCCACGAGATAACCCATGCCGAGCGCTTTGCAACCTTAACGCATTCTATAAACAGAGAATGAAATAAATAAATGCAGGAATGGATGGATGAATAAACAAATAAGCAAACACCCCAACAGACGCTAGCTATGGCCATTTGGTCACTGAGTCCCTAATCAATAGGCATCTCCTTTGTTTCCAGTCTGGAGGTGCCCGCCTGGGCGTGGGTGCGTTTGACTGCTACAAACACTTCTGCTGGGGCTGCTTTGGCACACGCGGGACTCTGGCCGTAGCCCGGGCTGCCCCTGGCCCGGCTACGCTCCAGCTGTCCCACGTGGGGCTGCTTTACTCCTTGATGCCCCCATTCCCTTCCCCCCTCCTCTTTCCCTCCCTCCCCCACCTGTCTTCTTCTCCCTTCCCCTTCTCGTCCCCCCTCCCCCTTCTCGCCCCTCCCCAGCCCAAAGATGAAGGGGGGGCAGGGCAAGGTGGAGGGCGGAGTTAGAAACTCGAGCGCCCATTGGCTGCTCAGACTGCTCCAGCCTCTCTTTCAGCCTCCTTCCTGCTGGGAGAGGCCTGTTGTGGGTGGGGAGGCTGGAGCCGGGCCAGGTGAGCCTGGGGGGTCGGGCCGGGGCCCCGGGCTTCCGTCGCGGTCCACACCCCATGCTAGGCCCTCCCTGCCCTCAGGGAGCTTCCAGTCCTCCGTTCCCTTAGCCGCGGGTGGATGGGCCGCGGTGAGTCAGTGGAGCCCCCAGCGCCCTGTGCTGTTCTGGGCCCTCTGGGGGAGGGGGAACCCGGGGCGGGGGAGGGGAAGACAGCCCTTCTCTGCCCTGACCGGGCTGATGGGGGAGGGGCACCTTGGGCCCTTGATCTGGAAGGAAAGGCCCCCCGCTTTGATTCTCGTCCTTGCTTTTTCTTGTTTGGCCTGGCGGTGCCCTCCCACCTAAGGAGGACCCCTGGATGTGAGGAGCCTGGTAGAGGTGAGGGGGAGCCCTTCCCACTCAAAGAGCCCCGGCCGGGCCGCCTCAGAAACTCTGGGACGGCTCCAGTTGTCGGAGCGGTTCGAGGCCTGGGCACAAAGCCCTTTGAGGTGTACGGGACAGATGGGCCCCAATTTAGAGATGAGAAAACAAACTCAGAGAACTCAGGTAGCACGAGTATTCCCAGTTCTGTACGGGGAGAAAGGTGGATGGCGCACGTGCTCCCCATTTTATAGACGAGGCAGACCCAGAGCGACTAAACGATCTAACCTCTCCAAGGCCACAACACCTAGTGAGCCTCAGGGCCAGGGTTCTAACACAGATTTCCTGGCTCTAGTGCTTTGATGCTTTCCTCTCCACTATGGCAGTCAGCCTCATTGCTCCAATTGACTTAGAGAGGGATGCAGACATGATTAAAAAAACTTTTTTCTGGACCTTAGGGGAGTGTGATGATGTTTGAAGTAGTAATACTAGAAATAGCTGCCTTTTTAGAATAATGATTTAAGCTTTACTTAGTGCCTTGCAGACATTAATTCATTTGAGGCTCCTGAAAGCCCTGGGAGGAAGGTACTACTAGTGTTATTCCCTTTTGCAGGTGAGGAAACTGAAACTCAGGGAAATTAAGGGATTTGTTGATGGTAACAGCCATTTGTGGATAGTCCCAAGTTGTTTTCAGGATTGTTTGTACCTTCAGTTTTATATCCTGTTGTTTTGGTAATTATCAGACGCCAAGTATTAACAGGTGCCAAAGACTGTTATAGATAGGGAAATAGTCTACTGGGCCCCACAAATAGCAGCTCTACTTGTGCTGTTGATCTGCTTTGTGGTAGAAGGCGCTTCCTGGTGCAGAACCCAAGACCTCTATTAGAATCTTGACTCTCTGAGACTCATTAATAAGTGATCAAATCATGTGAGGAGACTGATGCTTAGGGAAATTAAATGACTTGTTGATGGTGGAGTATGAACCCAGGCCTTCTTGATTGCAAATCTAGCATTTGAACAGATCTTCCATCCTGAGGCAATAATACTAGAACTGCTTGTGAATATTTGGGTCCCCCTCCTCCTGCTTACCTTACCAATGCTTTCCCAAGCAGAGTTAGAGTTAAATGGGATGCAAGTTTGACAGTCTTAAGCATCTTTTCTAACGTGACCTTGCATCCATTAAGTTAAAGGCCATAAAATCTAGAGCTTGAAGATACCATCCTTTGGTCCAACTCTGTCTTTTTACATATGAGGAAAATGGTCCAAAGAGGGGAATGATTTACCCAATGGCATACAGGTATAAAGTAGCAGAACTGGAATCTAAATCTGCATACCTGTCTCCAATTCCTATGTTTTTTCCCCTTGGCTGTCCTTGAGGACCTAGAGGGCCACATGTGGCCTTGAGGCTGCAGGTTCCCCATTGCTGCTCTATTCTATAGTGCTCTTCTTCTGGTGGAGATTTTGTCCCTATGTAGGTGAGGGGAGTTGGAAGAATCTGAGTAACCCTGGAGCCACAAATGGAATAGAGGCCAAAAAAGGAAAGAGGGTCTCCCATGCCATCAACTGTGGGATACAGAGCCAATAGATATTAGTATAAGGACAAACTCATGGAGATTGGTCTAAGGTTCCAGGTCAAGGGCTATTCTTCTTGCTTTGGGGGAAGGCAATGTTTCTTGACACAAATATCTTTTCATTTAATAAATTAGAGGTGGAGAACAGCAATGCTTTCATTATGAAGATGATATTCAGGACCTGAAATTAGTAAGATGTCTTGTTACTCAAAATGTGTCTAATGGGACATTGGGGGATTGGTTTCCATTGAGTAGCAGCATCCCAGTGTTATAAGCTATGGGGGTGGGGTGGTGGCATCGTGGGGTGAGTGGAAGGGAAGGGAAGGGTCTGTTACCAAGGAAGAAAATGTTTTTCTTATTGAGAGAACGCTAACTTATCCATGGATTCAACTCACAGCCACAGCCATGACCGTCTTCTGCTATAACCAGATTCCTGTAATTCAATACGGAAATTTTTCTGTAGTGCTCCCTAGCCTTCACACTGCTGACAGACTGATCTTCCTTTTACAAAACACTCCTCAAAAATCTTCATTGGGTCTTCATTGCTTGCTGAGTAAAGTTCAAATTCTTTTGCCTGGCATTCAAGACTTTCCCAAATCTAGCACCTGATTACTTCTCCAACCTTATTTCGCATCTCCACACATTCTACGCTCCATTCAGACACTGTCTCCTGAACCAGCCCTGCTTCTTTGCCTCCATTCTCTCTGTTCTCCATTCTCTCTGTTCTCCATTCCTCCCTGCTCCCTCCTTTGCCTGTTGACTTCCTATTCCATCTCTAAAGTCACCTCCTCTGGGAACCCCCTCCCTGATCTCTTGGGAGGTAACATTTCCCCCTTGGAGTTCACATAGGACTTTGTTCTATACCTCAGTGGTGCAGTTATTATGTATTATCTGTCTTTATGTCTTATTCCCTGCTGCTTGAAATTTTGCTTACATGAACTTTCTATCTACCACTGTTCTTAGCACAGTGCTTTGTATGTACCAGGCACCTAATCGGTGTTTGAGTGCCATTTACAAAGTGGGGAATGCATTAGGTGCAGTTTATCCGAAGCCTGTGTGTTTCAGGCAGTGTGACAACACTCTTCCCCCTCCTCAGAGCCACATACTTTTTTTCTTTATACAGCATTGCCCAGGTTCTTCATAAGATAGAGGGATTCAGACTAAGGAAGAAGCAGGAAGGAAGTGACTGATTAGATTAGCCATATAAGGATTATGGTTTTAGCAAGTAAATATTTAATTCAATTCAGTTCATCAAACATTGAACCAGGGAAAGTAGAGGGAATGAAGATGAGAGAGGGATTTACTGAGGTTGAAATGTATAAGTGATTTTGTAAATAAAAATTTTGGGAGATATTTTGAGGGATAGGCAGTTAAAAACCAAATACCATTTATTGAGTACCTGCTATGGGCAAGGTACCACACACTGTTGTACTGTGGGGAGTGCAGGCACCATAGAGAGATATCTAATAATATAAGGCAGTGTATAATAAATGATAGAGGCTTGTAAGTGGGACTGGGAGATGAAAGAAAAGGATTTAAGGAAGACCTCACAGGACTTTCCACGTCTGTGAGGTAGGATTTGGATAGAGGACAAATGGAAAGAGAGCATCTCAGGCTGGGGAATATTGCATACGAAACCACTGGGGGAAGGAGTAGATGAGTGGGACATGTTGGGGAGCTTTGGTTAAATCAGACTAGTTCATAAAAGGAAACAGAGGGAGAAAAAATTAGAGAGATATATTAGGGACCAGGTTGTAGAGGTCCTTAAATGCCAGACCGAAGAATCTGGACTTTATCTTCTAAACAGCCAGGTGGTACAATGGGTAGGGTACTGAACTTGGAGTCAGGAAGACCTGAGTTTAAATCCTGCATCAGACACTTATTTAGCAGGGTGGCCCTCCAGGGGTGGGGAATCTGTGGCCTTCAGCCCACATGTGGTCCTCTAGAGTCTTAAGCGGGGCCACACTTGAGGACCTAGAGGATTTAGTCAAAGGGCTACACTTGAGGACCTAGAGAGCTACACATGGCCTCGAGGCTACTGGTTCCCCACCATAGCATCTGGGCCAATAACTTAACCTTTCTTAGCTTCAGTTTCATCATCTGTAAAATGGGCATGATAATAGCACCTCCTTTAGGGCTTTTGTGAGGATCAGATGATTTATGTAAAGCACTTTGCAAACCTTAACACTTGTATAAGTGCAAGCTGCTATTACTATTAATGATAATAATAAAGAATAGGAGGACATTGCAGAAAAACCTGTTTCAGCCTTCAGTATTCCAGCTCTGCCATTTTATGTCATAGTTTGAATTGGAGAAGTCAGATAGAGCTCATGCATAAACACCTGGGTTAGCTTAGTGGAAGGAGATTTGAGATAAAGGAGAAAATTGGAGTTTGAGGAGAATGGAAAAGACTTTCTTGTCTCTCCAGTGAGAATACTTGTGCTTTGAGGGTGGTTCTTTATATTAAGAAATGTAAGGAGCTTAGTATAATAGTGGGCAGAGGACCACAGAATGTTAGAGCTAGAAGGGACCTTAAAGATCATCTATACCTCCCATTTCACAGAGAGGGAAACTGAGACTCAGGTCTCAACTCACCCAAAGTCAGGTCTAGTTATTACTATAACTGCAGGGGGTGTTAGAATATCCTTGCTCACACTGCTGTTGCCACACTCTTCCCTCTGCTCCTGTCACTCAGCAAGTCTCTCTTCCTTTGAAGTTCACTCTAGACAAATTTGTTATCTAGTCTAGATCCTGGGAGCACTTACCTACCAGCTCCCAGGTCATTCTCTCCCCTTTCTTAACAGGTTCAGAACCTGATTTATAGCCTTCCTCTCCAATCCTGCTCCTACCCTCTAACTAGGGGACATCAGTATGCATGTTGATGTTCCCTCAAACACTGTAACCTCTCCGTTCCTTTCCCCTTACTCAGTAAACTCCAGTGGCTCTCTTTCCACCAAGATCAGATATAAAGTCCTCTATTTGGCATTTAAAGCTTTACCTCCATCTTCAGCCCTATGACACATTTCTGGCCCAGCCAATCTTCTTGCTGTTTCTCACCCATGAGGTTCACTCTTTGCACTGGCTGTACCCCATGCTTGACCTGCACGCTATCTTGACTCCCAACTGTTGGCATCCCTGGTTCCCTCTATGACTCAGCTGGAATCTTACCTGCATGAGGGCAGTCCATGGCCCCCAGACACCTCCCATGCCCACCCCACCCCCAGAGGTTACCCTGTATCAGTTTTTCATGTATATTTGCCTGTTTTCTGCGCTGTTAATATATAAGTTCCTTGAGGGCAAGGAATGTTTTGCTTTTGCCAGTACCCAGTGCATAGTTGGTGCTTAATAAATGTTTGTTGATTAATTTTCTAACTAGTGTTCTCTCCACTGGGGTACTGCTACCTGCCTTAGAAATGTTAAGAAAATGTGTAATAATTGAAAGAATAAATGAATGATTTGCTCACTCTGGGGCCAAGATAAAAGGAAGGTGGGAACAGGATCTAAATGATTCTTCTGAGAGAAGTAATTCTAACGTTTTTTCTCTGTCACTCATTTGTCCAGTTTGTCTCAACCAGTTTCCCTATACTATTCCCTCTTTCCATCCCCTCATTCTTTATTATCTCCCAGACTCCCAGTATGTGGATGCTATGAGTGTTTGAGTCCTTGGGTCACTTCTGTCAACTAGGCCTTGTGTATCTCACTGTGGGCTGGACCAGGAAAAAGTGTGGGCGGGAGAAACCAATTTTCCTACTTCTGTGAAACTGCTGAAAGTGTAGGTGTTAACTCCTGAGGGCTGGATTGGTGTTGGTTTGTACTGTGTATTTTGGAGTTTTCTCTTCATTGGACACATTGAGTACTTAGCCTGTTCCCCTGAGGGTCATTTACTACCCTGATTAGAGTTTGGCCCCTTTCCTCAGCTGATACATCTTCATCTCTGGATCCTGCTTCTAGAATCTCCAGGAGCAAGGAGGGTGCTGTTGTATTCTGTTCCTAAGTCCCATTTCCTTCTGGGAAAGGAGGTTTGACAGCACAGAGGATGCACAGGGGAGGTAGTCACTCTGGAAAGCATTTGGTTTTTCATTTCCTGTCCTCCTGACATGCCATAAAGGTTGTGACTTTCTCTCTCTCCCTTTCCCCCTCCCCCTCTCCCTCTCCCTCCCTCTCTTCCTCTCTCTCCTCTCTCTCTCTCCCTCTCTCCCTCTTCCTCTCTCTCCCCCCTTCCCCCCCTCTTTCTTCCCTCCCTCTCTCTCCCTCCTTCCTTCCCTCCCTCTCCTTCTCCCTCCCTTTCTCCCTCTCTCTGTCCCACCCAACCCAGGAGAGACCTCTTAAGATTCAAATTCAAACTGTACTCCTGGGACTTTATCACGGAGCTCTGAATCAGTGCCACATGGGGAGCAAACCTCAGAGTAATAAGGAGGTATGTAGTAAGGGAAGCTGAGTCTGGGCATGACGAGTCCTCTGCTGTGTCCTTCACTGTCCTCTCCTATTCAGAGCCCCGTGGCTCTTTCTGTTGGAGAGCTCTGCTCCAATTAAGGGTCACACGACAAGCCCAGAGATTCCTCAGAAATCCTGGCTTGCTTTTCTCCCAAAGCTTTGAGCTATACCTTTACCAGTGGGTCTCCTTGCCCATAACTGTATTCATTTCCCTTTGTTAGGCCAGCATGTGGCCCAAAGGCTTTGGGGTGAAGCTGGAAACCATCACCCCATTTCTGGGGAAGTATCGTCCTTTCGTGGGACGCTGCTGTCAGACCTGTACTCCTAAAAGCTGGGTAAGAGTTTATCAGGGCCACAGCAGTGGGATCCTTTGGAAAAGGACCGAGACAGGAACTGGAGACATAACAAGGATCAGTTGTTTCTAGGAAATGGAGGCCCTAAGATATTCTTTTCATATTGATGTTCCTCCTTCTAACTCTTCATGATGTTACAATGAATCTGACCACATGTAAATTTTCTGTGACCAAGGGGATTGTGGTTGGGAGCTGGGGAGCAAAGGGGAGCAGAGTGGAATTTATAGAATCAGGACTCAACGTTGACAGCCAACACCAAGAAGGAAGGACAGAAACAAGCATTTATTAGAGGCCTACTAAAATATTATCTCATTTGATCATTACAACAACTCTGGGAGGTAGGTGAGATTCTTTTCAATATTTTACAGTTGAGGAAACTGAGGTGGGCAGAGGTTAAGTGACTTGCCCAGAGTCACACAGCTAGTAAATGTCTGAGGCTGGATTCAAATTCAAGTGTTCCTGACTCCAGATCCAGCACTCCACTCACTGTGCCACCCAGCTGACTAAAGCAAGAAAAAAGTGGAGTATTGAATATTTCTCAATGACGTGAGCTAGCTGTCTTTGGTGATCTGTCTATGACAGACGTAACATATAGCACATGCGCACACATAGAGACACCGCCACCTGTTTCTAAACATGGGCCGTTCCCAGACAGACCTCTCTGGGGCAGTGAGACAAGGTGCTGAAATGTGGCTGACTTGTAACCCAGCTTTGGGGATAGGGTAGAAGGCACCCCTTGCCTCTCTCACACTCTACCCCATCTTGGTGCCCCTAGGAGGCTCTTTTCCACAAGAACATTGCTGCCTTGGGCTTTCACAATGTGATCCTGGTGACAGAAGAGAGTACCAGGTAATGTGGCAAGGGCCAAAGATGACTCACAGTGGTTCAGAGCCCAAACAAATAATGCCAGGGATTGAGAAGGTTAGGTTGTCTCCCTGCTGGAGCTTCTCATTCAGTCAGTCACCAAGCATTTACTAGTTTTCTACTGTGTGCCAAGTGTTGTAGTAAGCTCTGGAAATACAGATATAAAAGGCTGCTTCCGTTCTGCTGATGGAGGGATGGGCCGTTGTTTAAAGTGTATGTGGATGTATACAAAATAAATAGGCTATGACTTTAGATGGGGAAGGGGAGGTACCAACAACTGGGGACCTCAAGAGATGGCACCTGAGTGGAATTAGGGGTTCTAAAAGGGGGAAGTGAGGAGGGAGAGCAGTACAGGCATGGGGGGCAGAAAGCTTATGCATAGGCTTGGAGATGGGACAGGAAATGAACATAAAGTACATCAGAGCAACAATAACGTATCAGCATGGGAAAATAGGTTTGAGCCAGACGGTGAAGGTTATTGAATGACAAACAAAGGGGTTTATATTTTTATCCTAGAAGCAATAGGGAGGCACTGAAACTTCTAGAGCCCTTGAGGGGTATAGTCAGAGCTGAGTTTTAGGAATAACAATGCTGTGACTTCCCATGTATGATCAACATATTACTTTCTCTACAGTTGGAGAAGAGAGGGAGAGAATTTGAAACTCAAAATTTTTAAAAGCAAATGTTAAAATTTTTTTACACATAATTGGGAAATATTTAATGAAATAAATAATAAATTTAATTTTTTTTTTAGAAAAAAAGGAACAATGCCATATAAAAGATAGACTGGAGAGAGGAGAGACAAGATGCAGGGACACAAATTAGAAAGCTATTGCAGTAGTCCAGAAAAGAAGTAATGAAAACCTGGAGAGAAGAGAAAGAGATAGAAAACCTAGTATTCAGCAAGTCAAGGGAGAACAGAGTTGAGGCTGACAATCTTAGAGACCACAACACAGAAATGGGGATTTCAGAGGAAAAGATATTAAGTTTGACCTGAATGCCTCTGGGACATCCCATGGAGATGTTCAGGAAGCAATTAGAAATGCATGTCTGTAGCTCAGGAGAAAGGCGAGCTGGAGGTCAGTTTGGGAGTGATCTACATAGAGAAGATAGTCACATCCTTGGAGGCTGATGAGAGTCTCAGCTGAGAGAAGAGGGCCTAGGACAGATCACTGGACAGGTGGCAGGACGTGGGGTGATGCCAAGAAGGATCAGGTCAGATGCAGCCATGACAGTACAGTGCCAGAAAGGCCAGGCCACACCATCAGAAGCTGCAGAGAAGTCTAGAAACATGAGGACTGAGAAAAGGCTGTCAGATGTAGCTGATGGCCTTCTGGAGAACAGATTCACTTTGAATGTGGTGATCAAAGCCAGATTATAGGGGGTTTAGAAGTAAGATGAGAGGAAGTGGAAGCAATGAATATAGACGTGGGGAGGGCACAGAGAATGGTTAACTTAAGAGTCAGATGAAGGTATTTTCAAGGATATGGATAGATTAAAAATTAGACCTCTTCTCCCCTCAGAGATGGGGGAGCTCTGTGTGTCACCTGCCCTACTGTAGACCCAGTGGGTAGCAATACAAAGACCTTGTCATTGATAAAGTGATGATTTGTCCCCACTCAGGGAAGGGAACCTGATCTGAGTCTTCTGAGGGTGGGAGTGGGAGGTGTGTGCAGTCTTATGTAATCTCCTCTAGTGTTTCCTTCCACCCTAATGCAGAGCTTGTGTGGTGCCTCCCTCCAGGTACCGGGGGTGGTTAGTGCGAAGGCTGTGCTACTTCCTGTGTGCAATGGACTGGAAGATCACTCTCAGCCCGGATTCTTGCGAGAAGGTTTTGGGCAGCAAGTGGTGAGGACGGTTCTTGGCCCTGCCCTGGGGTGGGCCTGGCATGGAGCATCTTTTTGAACAAGTTATTGTTCACTTAGTTCTCTTTCCCTTCTGACCTAGCACCATGGTCATCCCCACATCTTAAAAAATGGGAGACCCCAATTGATAAATGCTCAAAGGATATGAATGGGCAATTTTCAGAGGAAGAAATTAAAGATATCTATAATCATATGAAAAAATGCTCTTAATCAATTGATTAGAGAGATGCAAATCAAAACAACTCTGAGGTACCACATCACACCTATAAGATTGGCTAACATGACAGAACAGGAAAATGATAAATGTTGGAGAGGATGTGGGAGAGTTGGAACACTAATTCATTGTTGGTGGAGCTGTGAGCTCATCCAACCATTCTGGAGAGCAATTTGGAACTACGCCCAAGGGCTACAAAAATGTGCATACCCTTTGACCCAGCAATAGCGCTACTAGGACTGTATCCCTAAGAGATCATAAAAATGGCAAAGGGTCCCACATGTACAAAAATATTTATAGCAGCCCTCTTTGTGGTGGCCAAAAACTGGAAATCAAGGGGATGCCCAACAATTGGGGAATGGCTGAATAAATTATGGTATATGAATGTAATGGAGTACTATTGCGCCATGAGAAATGATAATCAAGAAGACTTCAGGGAGGCCTGGAAGGACTTACATGATCTGATGCTGAGTGAAAGGAGCAGAACCAGGAGAACTTTGTGCACAGCAACAACCACAGTGTGCGAGAGTTTCTTCTGGTAGACTTGGAATTTTGTAATAATGAAACTTAAAAAAAAAAATTCCCAATGGTTTTCTAAGGCAAAATGCCTTCCACACTCAGAGAAAGACGTATGGAATACATGCACAGAATGTAATAGATCATGTTTGTGTGTGTGTGTGTGTGTGTGTGTATTATGTTTTGATTTGTTATATAATTTCTTCCATTTATTTTAGTTCGTCTACATAGCATGACTATAGTGAAAACGTATTCAATAGGAAAGTAAATGTAGATCCTATATAGAATTGTATGCAGTCTTGGGGAGGGAGGGGGGTAGTGGGGAGTATGTGTGGGGGGTTAAAAATCTAAGTTTTATGGTAGTGATTGTAGAACATTAAAAAAAAATTAAAAATTAAAAAAGTAAAACATTAAAAAATAAATAAAAATTTAAAAAAAAGAACTATAAAAAAAAATGGGAGAAACTGAGGTATTAAGTAGAGAGGCCTCTTACCCTCTGTGGGTCACAGATTCTAGAAGAGGGGGAGAGGCAGGTGTGCAATTTATTTTTGAGCAATAATTCCAAATAATAATTTGGGCAAATCTTTCAGTGATACTCAGAGGTAGTTAAGAGGGAGGACCCTAAGCCAGGAACCAGGAATCTAGTCTTCTGCCTTTCAGTCCTCCCCTCCCCCAATCTCTCTTGGTTGCCTTAGGTTCTGATATGGACCCTTTCCTTCTGTCCTAAAAAGATTGTGGAACTAAGTGTTATAAAATGTTTTGAGATACTCTTCCTCTATCCATATGTGCTCACCCAAAGGATGAGGGTTTCTGTTGCCTTTTTCCCCCCCAAATACTGACCTCCAGCTCTTTTCTTAGGATACAGGAAATCTTCTCTGGGAGGGCCCCTGGGGGAGCAGGTGAAGGCCCCAAGCCCAGCTCTTTGAGGAGAGACATGCAGCACATGTTGGGCCAGATTCAGGCTTCAGTCTACCCTTTTTTACTCAGGTAAAGCTCCAAGCCAAACCAAACTTCCCTCTCTGGTGAGGAAAAATAATGAGAGTAGAAGGGGTTTAACTCAAGAGTACGTGGGCCCTGAGTAATGAGGAATATGGCTTCCTGGGTTCTCCTCACTATTTGGCTGGGGCCTTGGCGGGGGTGGGGGGGGCTTCAGAGAGAGCACTGAACTTCAGTCCATGTTCTGCTGTGGGAAAGTCCCTTTGCCTCTCAGAGCCTCAGTTTCCTCATTTGTCAAATGCAGATAAAAAAACTTGGATTTCCTTTATCACGGTGGTGGTGAGAACAATCTCTTGTAAACTGTAAAAAGTCTTATGTAAGTGTGAGCTGGGATTATTCTGCTAGAACAGGAGTTGGCACCCTATGGCAGTTCTGTTGCCAGTCTCATTCCCTCCCACCACTGCTTGGCTAAGAAAGGGTTTGAGACGCAGAAGCTCTAAACCTGTGGATGTTGTGCCTCTGTCATCCCAGCTGCATGAATTTGTAGGCAGCAGCAAATTGGGGAGCAGAGTGGCTAAAAACTGGAGCTCTCCCCTTCCTGCTACAGATCAGAAGAAAAAGCTTCTTGATGTGTTTGAGAGAGCTTTGGGGCTCCTGTGGTAGAATTCTTAATGTTTTGGTACTGTACCCTCCCAGGTAAGTGGAAGAGAGGGGCAGGGTGAGACAAGAGCATCCTGGTCTTCCATTGGGAGGTCTTTTGTTCCTCCATCACCATCTGACCTTTCCTGCTTGTCCTACCATGACTCTGCTCCTGATCCCCTTATGTCTTCTCACTCCCCCCAGGATATTCAACTGGGCCTTACTCAAGTTCTTAAACTGCATCTTCCTGAACGTGCAGCTTCACCAGGGTCAGCTGGCTATGGTCCGTCAGGCTGCACAAGCAGTGAGTTTTCTTGTTGAAGCCCCATCCCCCATCCCCAAGCTTTCTCTGTGTGCAGCTCACATTTCCTTCTCCTTTCCATCAACCCTTGTGGGCCCTTATTTTTCCCTACATTTTTGGGGGGATGGTAGGAGAAGTTCTTTCTCTTCTAATAAAGGCCCGTTTGCATAGAAATTGGGGAGGCTGAGCTCTTTGGCCTAGGGAGGCCTAGCCTACCACTTGCTTCTGCTCAGAGGTTACTACGTTCCTCCTTGGGGTCACTGTGGCGGGTGAAGGAAGGCAGATTGGCCAACCCCATCCTGCTGCATCCTCCTTACTCCTGTAAATAACCCTTTTGTCTCTGTTACAGAAAGATACACCGCTCATCTTCCTCTCTGCCCACAAGTCGTGTTTGGATGGGCTCCTACTGCCCTTCTTGCTGCTCTCTCAAGGGCTGGGGGTCCTGAGAGTGGCCTGGGAACCCCAATCATACTCTCCAGCTCTCAGGTGAATGCCCTGCTCTCCCTCTCCCCTCCCCCTGATGGATGAGAGAACACTCAGAGGAAGTCTGTGGTCCCACACCACTGGGATAAGCTAGGGAAAGGGGTGTGAGTACTTTTGGGGATGGAGAGGGCAGCTGGAAGTCAAAGATTTCTTAGAAATTTCCCCGTAGGCATTTTAAGGTCTGAATATTTTTCAAATATTTTAGTAAATCAGCTAGTACCATAACACAGGAAGTGAGCCTGTTTGACTGGGGCCAGACCTCATAAAGAAGAGCTAAATGCTTCTTTTTTACATGTGGATTGGTGCCTTATTGCTTGTGAGAAGTTCTGAGCTGATATAAGGAAGGAAGGAGGGAAGAGAAAGAAAGAAAGGTGGAAAGAGAAAGAGAAAAAGAGGAAGGAAGAAAGGAAAAAGGAAAGAAAGGAAAAGGAAGGAAGAGAGAAAGAAAGGAAGAAAGTTCTACCTCTGTCTGTTGTTCTTTCTGACCCCTACCACTCATTTTCTTCAAGATCTTTCTGTCTTATTACCCTGCAAAAGCTAGACATAAAATGTTTCATCTCCTTCTTGCACAGAAGCTGGTCCACTTTGGTGCTTAGCTGGATTTTGGGTCCAGATCAGGACCTAGAGTGTTTACTACAGCCTCAAGGCCACATGTTCACGTTCACATGTTCAGTGAAGTTTGGATCTAGTTAAAGAGCTGCCCTTGAGGACCTAGGCCACATGTGGCCTCGAGGCTGCAGGTTTCTGGCCCTGAGGACTTTGAGAAGAGGAGACCCGGGAAGGTTGGGTTTGTTCTGAGGGAGACCTAGAGAGCTATTAAGTCACATGGCCCTCAGCAGTGGATATAAGCTGCCCTGCCTCCTGACCAGACACTTTTGCCTCCTTCCTTTGGAAATTAGGCATATTTCCCTGCATAGCTTCTCTCCCATGTCCCTAGGGCTTTGCTGAGACATCTTGGTGGCCTTTTCATGCCCCCAGAGGCTAACCTCTTCCTGGACAACCCCAAAGGGATACTCTCCAGGGCTGTTCTCAGTGCAGTAAGTACCCAATCAGTGGCTAATCTGGAGGTGGGGGTGTCCAAGCTCAGAGAGCTGAGTGCTCATTAAGCTGCTTTCTCCCACCCCCAAATTCTGCAGGCTGTAGAGCAGCTTCTAGCCAACAAACAACCCCTGCTTATTTTCTTGGAAGATCGTCCTGGGGCCATGGGACCCCGCCTGTCTTCCCATGGACAGGCCTGGCTGGGGCTGGTGCTGCAGGCCTTCCGAGAAGGCGCCATCCCTGATGCAGCACTAGTGCCTGTGGGCATTGGCTATGATCTGGCCCCTGATGTGCAGCATACTGGACCTTGGGTGAGAACTTCCCCTGTCAGGACCTCTGGCTCTTTCTCTCATTCCCTTAGGAGTAAAGGGGGGACAGCTACAAGTCCAGGGCAAATTCCTACCCTTTGTCTGGGAAGGACAGAGATGAATAGATGAGTCCTGCTATCAAATCCATGGGCAGGTCATACCTATGTTGGAGGTGATGGGGTGATGGTGACAGGGGTTTGCCTTGAATCTCAAAGAAGCTAGGGAAGTTCAAGGCCCCCCTGTTTTCTGTTGTAGCAATACCAGACTTCCTTCCACAGTTATACCTAGATGGGTAATTTATACTCGGCCCACTTTTGCCTCCCTATGTAGGCCTCTTCTTCTCCCCTGGGACTGTGGTGGGGGGCTCTGGCCATGTTTCGAGGCTTGAGAGGTCATCGGGGCTGTGCCCGAATAGACTTTGCCCAGCCCTTCTCCCTGCAGGTATGGAGCCTAGGGGAAGCTGAGAGACCTAGAGATTCAAAACAGAATCTCAGACCTGAGATGGGGCAGCTTTGGGGATTGAGGGGGCCTTTGTCCAATCCTGAGACCTCTAGGTGTCTATTACAATGCACCGATCATAGAACCCTGCAGCTCCTCTCAGGAGTATGTGAGTTTTGAAGTTTTCTGGAGGTTCTGTGGCTCACACTTCACCTACTGATGAGGTTCTAGATCAGTGGGTGGGAGATAGAACAGGGATCATCTGACCTTCTGTCCTGGGCAGGAATACTCGATCAACACTTGGAATCGTGGGAGGAACAGAGGACAGTCTCTAGAGCAGCTGCTGTTGCAGACTGTGCTTGGACACTGGTAAGCAAAGTGTACTGGTTTGGTCTTGGGGAAGCCTGGGATAGACATCCTCCCCAGTTCCTTGTTACTTTATAGTTGCTCCTTAGCTTTTCTTTGAAGGTGTTTTTGGGGGGAGTGAAGGTAGCAAAGGGAACCCTAGAAGACCTAATTTCCCTTGAACCACCTTCAGTCTCCATCCTTGACCATGGTTAATAATTTTTCAGTCTTAAATTTGGATTTAGATTTCTAGGGCTGGAAAGGGCCCAAAAAGTATTCCTCCAGAGTTCATCCCTCTGTCTTTGGGCAGAATGATCTTCCACTGTCGCAGAGAGATAGTAGAGGTGTAGCCAGTGATTAAATTCCCTAACCTCCACTTGTAATGTATTTCTGTGCCTTTGGTTCGGCCTGTCTTATCCTAGTGTGCTCCCTACCTGCACAGCCCCACTTTGCCTCTACTGCAGGTCTGTTCTTCCTGATTGTGAGAAGCAACAGGAGTGGACTCCAATATCTGGACCCCTTATGGCCTTGGACGAAGAGGACCAGTTTCTTGTGAGCAGGCTGAGCCGCCATGTCTTGAGTGGTAAGGGAAGTCAGGGGGGTCAGGAGCAAGGAAGAAACATGTCTGTTCTGTCTTGAGTATGTTCATAGGGTAGTGCCGTGCTTTTCTACTTAGGGAATAGTGCCAGGGCCATTCTGGGGTGACATAGATGTTCTAAATATTGGCTCTCTTCTTCTCTCACTTATCCCTAGGCCTGCAGAGTAGTAAATCAGTCTCAGTCAATAAATATACTATTGGTAGTTCACAGTCTACTGGGGGAGACAACATGCAAACAATTATGTACAAGTGTGTATACACACGCCTATGTGCCCAGCACTGTTCTGGGTGCTATACAGGGATACCAGAGGGGTCTAAGACGTCAGTTCTTATCTAGCTGGGGGAGGGGTGTGTCAAGATGTGTACACACGAAACAAGAAACCATACATTACTGGGATTAGCCACGTTTGAACATATATATTGTCTGGATTGAGGAAAAGGCGAGCTCACTTGGGACTGGAGCTATTGGACCTGGATAGAGTTGAGCCTTACACATGTAAGACCTCAGTGAACCTTTGCTTACTAAGTGTTAATTGAGTTGAGAGATGAGTTGTCTCAGATAGAAAAAAGACAATTCAAGTATTCCTGATTTCAGTCCCAGCCTTTGGTTACTGTGGGTTGGGAACACAGAGAGTTCTTCTACTCAGACATCTTTCGCAGTACTGAGGGTCCCTGTGAGGGTAGGGTAGCAGCGTTTGTTGTCAAAGACTGGAGAGTGGGAATGGGGCTGGTCCCTTTCACAAAGTTTTGTTTAAGGTTCTCCAATTTAAATTTGAACTATGGTTGGGAGCACCACCTGCCAAGCTAGGCTGTCACATGGGAATTACACGGAGGGGTGATAAAGGGGGAGGGGCTCCTACTCCACTGTCCCTCTTAGTCTCTTCTCTGCCTGTAGCCAGCATCGCCTGCTCAGCCGTGATGACCACAGCGATCATGGCCGCTCTGCTGTTGCATCGACATCGAGAGGTAGAGGTCATAGCAGGGAAGGGGGTAGTCTGATCCCTTGGGATGTTTGCCTCTTGCTCAGGCATCTGGAGTGGTGGTGCCCCTGTCAAGGGTTTGGGGTGACATAGGGAGGGGGCGTTCACCTCTTCAAGCTGCAATCCTTCTTCCCCATGGGTAGTCTCAGCCTGTTTCTGACCTCCCCACCCACCCATCACCAATTCCTTACTCCTACAAGTGAGTTCTTTCCCCCAGGGAGTATTCCTCTCCAGGCTCCTGGAAAACTTCTCCTGGCTAACGGAGGAGACCTTGCTTCGGGGCTTTGATGTGGGTTTCTCAGGGCAGCTTCAGGACCTGGTGATGCATGGACTATGCTTGCTGCATGGCAGCCTCTCCTTGTGGCTCCTGCCCCAGGGTGATGTCCTGGTGCTGCCCAGGGCCGGCCCTACACTCGCTCAGCTGGCCTATCATGGTGCTGCCCTGCTGCCCGTCTTCCTTTGTGAGGCTGTGGGTGGTAAGTCTCATAGCTTGGGGTTGGGAAAGGAGAGAGGTAAAATTCAAGGTGACTTTCCAGTGAATACTCTCAGGGCTCCCTCTCCACTGCCTTTTCTTTGTGGGTGCCATTCTCTAGAATGCATTCTTTTCTCCCTCTCTCTCCTTTTCTCTCCTTCCTCCTCTGTCTAGCCTGTGCAGTGCGAGCCCTCCTGGCAGGCCGAGTGCCCCCAGAGGGACCCTGGGAGCTGCAGGGGGTGGAGCTGCTAAGCCAGCGGGAGCTTCATCGCCAGACTCTGCTGCTGCTGCACCTGCTGCCCCAAGACCTTCTACTGCTGCAGGTCAGGCAGGCGGTCTTTGCCCCAGGCCCTGGCCCAGAGCTACAGCTCTGGCCTGTCTGGTGGCAGCTCCTTTCTCTCTCTCTTTCTCCCCAGCCCTGCCAGTCATCCTACTTTTATTGCCAGGAAGTTCTAGATCGACTCATTCAGTGTGGACTCCTTATAGCTGAGGAGGTAAAGACTCACACTGATTGACTGAAGAAAGGAACTCTACCCTGAGGTCTAATGCACCCCCCTCCTTGCTTTGTCACTGATCTGACTTTTCCCTTTCATTTGCTGTATGACTTTAGAGTTAGCTTCCTCCCCTAGGCCTGGGGCCTGGGGAAAAGCCCCCAGTGTCTCTTCTCCTATTAGCAGACATGATCAGAGGAGGTGGCCTTTCCTGGGGGCTGCTGGACTGAGCAAACCCCCAGCATTCCTACAAAGGATCTTTCCCACAAGGTCACACTCTTTGCTGGATTTTCCGATTGTTTCATATGTGTGACTTGCCTCCCCAACTAAGCCATAAGCATATCAAGTGAATGAGTGAGCAGAGAATGGGGTCTGCACAGGTACCGCCTCAAGTTCCAAGTGTCTGCCAGGAGTCAGGGAGGGGACCCTCA
The DNA here is from genome assembly GCF_028372415.1 of Notamacropus eugenii. Lineage (NCBI taxonomy): Eukaryota > Metazoa > Chordata > Mammalia > Diprotodontia > Macropodidae > Notamacropus > Notamacropus eugenii. The sequence continues at coordinate 606,554,875 of NC_092872.1, read as the reverse complement.
TCCTGCCATTAGGTGGGTCTTGGCAGGGGGAGGAGGAGTAAAGCACCAACTCCCACCCCCCAGGCTCCTGGCACTCGGCTGACCTGTGACACGGGGAGTTGGCGCTTCGGAGAGAAGATGCTTTGGCGATCCATGGAAGACTTCAGTGACAGTGACAGTGACTACGAGGACAGCACCGATAGTCGCTGCTTCAAGGTGTGATGAGGCCCCCAGCAGAGCAGCAGTGGTGGCACCTGCTCCGGTGTTCTGGAAGACTCATGCCTCTTCCCCTCTCTAGCTCAGCCAGCAGCTGCGCTGCCCCGACTTCTTCCTCTTCCTCTGCCGGCTGCTCAGCCCCCTGCTCACAGCCTTTGCCCGAGCTGCAGCCTTCCTCCACCAGGGAAAACTGCCAGATACAGGTCAAGCTCCACCTTCTCCCCACCCTCCTCCAGTCCCCTTCCCATGGCCTTCAGGCCCCTCAGAGCTCATAGCTTACATCCCTACATCTTCCCTCTCCCATGTTTCCCGTGTCCTCCATTTGTCATCCCATGACCAGAAGTCTGTTCTCACCGTTGGTAGTCCTACTGAAACCCTGAGAGGGGGAGACAGCAGGACAGAGGCTCAGGGGTATCTGGGAGGAGTTTGGAGGAGTGGCCTTAGGGTACAGCTCAGCTCTAGGATGAGACTATTGTGCCTCAGCTGCATGTAGGCTGGCCTCTTTCAGGTTGGTGTCAGAAGACTGGTTTCAAACTCTAGCTTCACCTCTTAATAACAATGGGAACTTGGACAAGTGACTTGACTTCTCAGGATATCAGTCAGTCAACAAGCATTTGCTAAGTGATGTGCCAGGCACTGTGTCAAATTCTGGGCACAGATTTGGGCAGAATATGATCCCTGCCCTCAAGGAGCTCACATTCCCATGGGGAAAACAGCATGCAAACAATTAGATATGTAGAGGATAGAACCAGGGTAAACCGGAAGTGATTACAGAGGGAGGCCCTGGGGGGCAAGGGGCAGGGGCCTGCAGGGGAGTGGGAAAGGCCTCTTGCACAAGGTAGGATTTAAGCTGAGTCTTGAAGTCAGTTTGACTCAGCTGAACTAAATCCATCTGGTTGATCTCAGAGGTTCCTTTCCTCTCTAAAACTCATAATCCTTGTGGGATGGGCTGCTCCTGCCATGGAGCTGGAAAGGGCACACTAATTTGGGGTTCTACCCTCTGTCAACAGAGGCAGGTTACACACAACAGCTGCATCAGTTCCTGCTGAAGAAGGCCCAAGAGGATGGTTCCTTTGGTGAGGCAGGAGCAGTCAATTGGATCTCGCACCCTCTTCTCCCCTTCCCAAAAGGCTCATCCTGCTTCCTTCATTGTTGGGATGTCAGGGCCGTTTCCTGGGTGACTACTGTCACCTCTTGGCCATTGGAAGCATAGCATGGAGACAGGCTTTGCCCCTCCCTTCTAAGCTTTCAGTCTTCCCAGAATCCCGAGTCTCATACCCTCCTCCCACAGTGCCCACCTTGAGCTCTATTGAGCAGCAGGCTAAGGGCCCAGAGAAGAAATTTCATGTTAGGGTTCAGAGGACTCTGTGTCCCTAGGTGGTTTTTCCTATGAACCAGTATTAGGGTCCAGGCAGCAGTATCTCCTGAGCTATCTCTTTCTTTCCTTCTAGAGAGTACTGACCTGAGCCAGGCTCATAGCGCTGTGATGACCTTCAAAGATTTAGGGGTGAGTAGAGATGGATCTCTCCCATATCTGTTGAACTTCTCTATTCCTTGCCACAGTAAACCCATTAGGTTTAACCTCTCAAGAAAGTCTAATGTAACTCAAACTCCTCAGTTTTTCATTATGGGTAGCTGACAAGGACTGGAGTTTACCCAAAGACAAAGCAGAATACAGTATAGGACTGATGTGTTCTGGGACCCCAGAGAGGATTGGAGGAGGGTTGGGGAAACTTCAGTGTGACTCCACTTGTCCACTTTGAACTACTGGTTATTATTTCCCTTAGAGATTTCACCGTAGGCTTCTTGGGTGTGTCCACAAGCCCCACTGGGCCTGACCCTCCTGTGTGTTTGAGCTGTTGACAGCTATCTTCTTGCTCCCAGGTGCTGAAGGAACAGCCTGGATCCACAGGCTCCACCCTCCATTTATCTCCAACCTTCGCTACCCAGGAAAACCAGGAAAAACTGGAGAATTTCATCCGTCAGTTCATTTGTGGCTAGAAGCCTCTGGTATGAAGAGGAAGTGGAACATCCTGTCCTGTCCCAGCAAGAAGCACTTTCCAGTCCCAGAGCCATGATTCTTAAGATGAGGAGCGTGACTAACAGCTGAGATTCTAAGCAGTTAGCACACATTTAATGGGTTCTAAAGAGCCCCTTAGGTTTGAATGTGAGATCCTGCTCTTGTATCTCTGTCTCCCCCTCCAGCTCCTCTCTGTTCAGACGGATGCCATGAGCAGTGTTTATATAAAGATGGGTATAAAGGTCACTCTCTCTCCTCAAGGCCAGCGTATTCTTTCCATAGTCTTTTCCCACTCCTCTTCTCTGCTGAAGCCAGTCCTAACCATTCAGAGCTCCTAGTCTAAACCATCCCAGGAAGGAAGGTAGCTCTAGCCTAGAATTGAATGAAGACAGTGGTAGAAGCCAAGGGTCACCCTGTCTGAGTCAGCAAAGTTATCAGTGAGGAAGGGTTGGTGCAGTAAGAAGGTTGGATTTCAAGTCAGGAGATCTGTGGGGAAAGAATCTTGTTGGGTCTCCAGTAGGCAAGTCACTTAACCTCTCAAAGGCTTTTATCCCTATAGATGGGAATAGTATTTTTTGCACTTATTTTTTGCATTTATCTACCCTGGACAGCTCTTATGAAGGAAATGTTGTGCAAACTTTTATGTGCTATGCTATAGGAATTATCCTCATTAAGAATGGGAGGGGGCCCAGTTCTATGAACCCTTTACCTTCTGTGCCAGCCTGGAGCCTCAGACCCATTGAAAGAGTGAGTACGGGGGCAGCCAGACCAGGTTCTGCCCATTTGATGGAGCACCTTCCTCTGGGCCTGATTCATAACAACTGAGTAGGAAGTAGGGTTCCTTGGTCACAGGGGCAATGCCTGCAGCACACCTCCTGGTCAGAAAGGACTCACAGCTGTTCAGGCTCATGCTGAGCTTGGTCCCTCTCTTATAACAAAGACATTGCTATATCCTTTACTGTCTTGCCTGCCCCTCCCCACTCCCCAAACCTTACTTCTCCGTCTTTCACACACAGACACACACACACACACAGACACAGACACACACACACACAGACACACACACACACAGACACACACACACACACACACAGACACACACACACACGGCTCACTGCCAGAGAACCTGACCCAGGCAGGGACCCATCCCTCAGGAATGCTGCTGCCTTCCACAAGTGGGACTGAGGTGACAAGACTCCTGTTTCCTGGGAGGCCCAGTAGTGACAACCTCCAGCTTCATTGCTCAGTCCTGCCGTTCTGGACTGCCTCCCCATTTACAACAACGGACCTGCCAATTGTACACCTCTGAAAAGATCGCTATCTTGGATATTTAGGACTACTTTCTTCCAAAATACTTCAATATATTCTCTTGTGCTCCTCAGTGTCCTTGTTAGAAAAACTGGGGAAGCTGTCCTCATGTCATAGATGGAGAAAACGCCATAGAAGAGGTAGTAAGCAACCCTCTCCCAAATGGCCCAGTCCTCAGCATTTACTGTATGCAGAGCAGCACTGTGCTAGGCCAGGTTGGGGGAGGAGGGAGGGGAGGAGATGGAACAAAAGAGAGAGAGAAAATCTGGTCCTTGCCTTCAGAAGTGATAGGTGGTGTTTATGTTGCGCTTTATACACGTCATATATCTCATTCAGACCACGAAAGCTTTTCAGGCAAATATTACTTATTGTGTTAGCCCTAAAAATGTAAAAACAAACAGTATTATGGACACTGAGCGCCATAGCCATAGTCATAGTCATGATTTAACATCCAGTGTTTTTTCTACCCTTTCATGCTACAAATTTTGGAGACAAACCCTTAGTCAATAAGCAGTTATTAAGTGCCTACTGTATGCCAGTTGCTGTGTAGTAGGTGCTGGGGATACCACAAAACCAAAGCAGGCAAGGCTACCTGCCCTCCAGAAGCTTCTGTTCTAGGAGGGGCAGCAGAGGAGGAAACAAGGGACACACGTACGTAGGTGCGAGGTCACAGTAGGAGGAAGAGGAGGTCATGTGACCCAGGTCACCATGACAGGCCTCACAAGCTGCACTTAAGCTGTCTAAAATGCACAGGAGAAGCCATGTAACAAATGTCAGCTGGGTAATGCCTCATTTATCTGCTGGCTTTTCACTTAGGTCAGTTCTCAAGATGTGTGATACTCCAAACACCAAACCTTTCTTTAATAGAAATCTGCCTAAAATGATTTTCCCACTTTGGTAAATAGAAATATATGAAATGTTACTTAAACTTCTCAGCGGCTCCGTTACTGTGCCGTATTAGAGTGAAGCCCTCGGCCACCGAGGTGTACAGGACTGCTTCTGCCCCAGAGGACCACAGACAGCTAGCTGGGTCTTATTATTTTCTGTCTGCTTTTTAAAGATGCCTTGCCTCCTCTCTTACCCACACCATCACTCCTTGTTGCTGCCCATGGTCTGCTCTTATTTTACACAATGGTCGATGTGGGGACATGAGAGAGTTTTCACTGTCTCCTACCATGGATATGGTCTTTGCCATGATTATTTTTCTTACTAAGGAAGCATTTTATATTTATTTCCTGATTTGATGTTGTCTGGGCTCCACATAAGTGGGGCATTACTGTACAGAATGCTGATGGCAGACTTAAGATTAGAACTACCTCTCAATTCCTGTTCCACTGGGTGCTCTGAGAGTAACTCACGGCAAAATAAATGATGTTGGAACCAATGTGGAGTGGAAATCATCCAGTGAGGAAAATGGAAAGACTTTGAAGTTAACTATATAGGACGTGCCCCACTCCTCCTCCTCCGGCAGTCTTGTTTTTGACTCTTGCTTGGAATTTAGAATTCTCTGAAATTCTGCCTTAGAAGAAACTGTGTACAGATGCAAATTCAGTTCAACAAACATGTATTAGACATATCAGAATAAATTCCCACAAAACTAAAACTAATTTCCAGCAGGTCAGGCAAAGGTGCAAAGAGTGCGTAAGGTGCCTCTAAATCAATGGCCCTACACTGCCCTGGCAGCTGGGTTCAGATGCAGCCTCAGACACTAGCTGTGTGATGCTGAACAAGTAACTTAATTCTTTCTTCCTCAGTTTCCCCCTAAGTGGGGTAGAAAATGGGGTTAGTAATAGCACCTACATCCAAGGAATGTGAGAATCAGCTGTTAGCACAGTGCCTTTCACAAAGCAGGTACTCTGATAAATGCTTGTTTTTAAGTTCCTTTGTCCCCAGTGTAGGACCCATATGGAAGAAAATATCAAAGATTTATCCTGGTACTCACTGCTTCTCATTGCAATTCAAGAATCAGGCAGACGTACATCATCTCCCTTGCTGAAACTGATTATATGAGAAATAGCATCTGTGAACTCTGGGGAATGGGATGACCTTGTACATGAAGGTTAGATGGAGCCAGGTTGAAGATTAGGTATGAAGACTACTAGATTACCTTACTCAGGTCTCAAAGCCTTTTTTCCATAATAAGTAACTAAGGTATTCCTAAGCTAGAGAAGCAGGCTGAATTATAGAAAATAGATAGTTTCTGACTGGGTCTGTTTCCTCAAGCTGCATCAGAAGGCCATGAGCAGGATTAGTAGAACTAGTCACAAGCTCTTCTAATATTCATAAATATGGTGTCAGAGTCCTGCTCACCATCCTTATTACTTTGATATACTTATTTTTCTTTGTAATGATAAAGACCAGCTCTACCTCCCAAGAGTATTATGAGGGATAGCAACACCATTGAGTTAATATTTCTGTTTCTCAAAGTGTGGGGAGAGAGAATCACACCAATAGATACAGAGATTTAGGTCTCAGGCTCATAGGCCGGTGGTACTCATGATCACAATTACCCATCAGCCAGAGAAGTCACAAGACTGCCTGAGACAGAAGATGGTTCCTAAGGAGTTTGAAAACAGTAACAGCATTATTAGAACATGCACATAGCCTCCTTTATGACTATATTGAAGGAGAACACTTATTTCGATGAGTAAAATCTGACATGATCAGGTCTTCTCTAAAAAACAGCTTCATTTTTTCTAGTCTTCCACAGGCTATGTAACAGCTAACAGATTAGGAGTTTAGATCTAATCCAACAATACAAAGTCTTGTACAGTCTGATTATCAATGTTGTAAGGCCAGAATGCCTTCAGTATAGAGCTTCAAAGTAGCCAGATAGCAAGGAGGAAAGAATGGGAAAGGAAAGGATTAGATTTGGGGGGCATTGGATAGAGCAAGGGGCTAGAAAGCCCAGTGGAAAAGTGGGATTGCGAGGGGCGGTGAGTGGGCAAAGGCAGGAAGTCAGAGTTAGATTTGAAGGAAGACAATGAGGAGACCAAGACTGAAGTGCCAGTCCAAGGTACAGAGTATCTCTTTGCCAAAACTAAATCATTGGGTTTTAAAATATATTTTATGCTGTATCAGTCAGTCACCACTAGTTTCAGTGCAAATGTTAAAACCAGCTTTGATTTCATCGTCCTAACAAATCCTTGTCATTTGAATATCTCAAAGTACTGTATGCACCGGATCCCATAAGGCTGAATATGAGACCAAAAATAAACAAACCCCTGCCTCATCCTGGAACAAAATTTTGGTCCAAGAGACTTTTCTAAACTGGGACTGAGGAAGTTTAATAGGGTTAGGACAAACAAGCTTAGCCTAGGGAGCAGGGTAGAGATCTCCAGTATAGCATAGTCAGAGGAAAGTGGCCATTTCCAGGGAAAACAAATATTCTATGTGCCTAGATGCTGTCCCAAAGCCTTGCCTCTGTTAGCATTTAAGGATTCTCCCTGGGTTACAGAAGCAATTTTCTGCCTGTAACAAAAGGCAAATGCTATACAGTGAGATTTAACAGGCCAGAGGCTGAAGGGAGCTTCAGAATTTCTAGAGACAAAATTGATCCAAAGGTACTGGCCGCAACCTACATAGAAACTAGGGAATTCAATTAAATTCAACATTCACTGTGCCTACTATGGGTGATGGTGCTAGAGAAAATAAAGATGGAAAGAATAGCTATAGAAAACACATAGAATCCTGCTCTAATTTTTTTATTTTTATGCGTAGAGCAAAATGCCATCTTAAAGGCTTCCCTCTGACTGGGTGTCTCCCATGATGCATAGAGACAATAATGGTAATATTAATAGTTGGATTTGCACATCCCTTTAAGGTTTACAAAACACTTTACATACGTTATCTCATTTGATCGTCTAAAATGCCTTAAAAGATCTAATTAGGAATAAAATGTTCAGCAACTCTGATTATCAAGATCAAATGAATAAAACATGGAGTTTGTCACTGTCCTGAGAAGATCAGTCATAGAGTCAAAGTCAAAGGGGGATTTTCAGCAGGTGATGAGGTCCCTGGAACATTTCAGAGCCTTCTAAATGACATCCACAATCCCTCAAAAGAGGTCAGCCTGACTATCCACAGAGGAAAAACCAAATGGATGAAGAATGACTATTGTCCACATTGTGACAGGTAGTTGGATGGACTGCACAGTCATCAGTACAGATCTAGATCTACCTAGATATCTATATTTACATGTCTATACTTGTCATATAGCTGCCTAGATATCGATGTAGATATATATATATCTTTTTTTAAAAAAAGAATATTAATTTTTAGTTTTCAAAATTCACTTTCATAAGACTTTGAGGTCCAAATTTTCTCTCCTCCCTCCCCTTCCCTAATCCCAAGATGATGTGCAATCTGATATAGGCTCTACATATACATCCATATTCATGTCATCATCTTGATGTCATGGTCCTCTTCGAGAATTAAGGACAAACACAACAACAACAATTTTTAGGTTAGTCATGTTGTAAAGAAGAATTAGAACCAATGGGAGGAAACATGAGAAAGAAAAAACAAACAAAAAAGGGACTAAACAGTCTGCTTCGATCTACATTCAATCTCTGTAATTCTTTCTCTCGCATTTTCCACCAAGAGTCTTTTGGAGTTGTCTTAGATCCTTGCATTGCTAAGAAGAGGTAAGTCTATCAAAGTTGGTCACTGCACAATGTGGTTGCTATTGTGACAGTGTTCTGGAGGTTCTGCTCACTTCACTCAACATCAGTTCATCTAAGTCTTTCCAGGTTTTTCTGAAGTCTGCCTGCTCAACATTTCTTATAGCGCAATAGTATTCCATTACATTCATTATATCAGAAATTTTTCAGCCATTCCCAGATTGATGGGCATCCCCTCAGCTTCCAATTCTTGGCCACCACAAAAAGAGCTGCTATAAATATTTTTGTACATGTGGGTCCTTTTCCCATTTTTATGATTTCTTTGGGTTACAGTCCTAGAAGTGGTGTTGCTGGGTCAAAGGGTATGCACATTTTTGTAGCCCTTTGGGCATAGTTCCAAATTGCTCTCCAGAATGGTTGAATCAGTTCACAACTCCAGCAACACTGCATTAGTGTTCCAATTTTCTCATATCTTCTCCAACATTTATCATTTTCCTGTTTTGTCATGTTGACCAATCTGATAAGTGTGATGTGGTGCCTCAGAGTTGTTTTGATTTGTATTTCTCTAATCAAAAGTGATTTAAGGCATTTTTTTATATGACCATAGATAGCTTTAATTTCTTCATCTGAAAACTGCCTGTTCATATCCTTTGATCATTTATCAATTGGGAAATGACTTGTATTCTTATAAATTTGACTCAGTTCTCTATATATTTTAGAAATGAGTCCTTTATCAGAGACACTGTTTGTGAAAATTCTTTCCCAGCTTTCTGCTTCTCTTCTAATCTTGGTTGCTTTAATTTGGGCAACGACTTTTCAATTTAATGTAATCAAAATTATCCATTTTGCATTTCAGAATGTTCTCTATCTATTGTTTAGTCATAAATTCTCCTCTTCTCCATAAATCTGATAGGAAACTATTGCTTGATCTCCTGGTTTGCTTATAATATCAGCTTTTATATCTAAATCATGTATCCATTTTGACTTTATTTTGGTATACAATGTAAGATGTTGGGTTATGCCTAGTTTCTGTCATACTATTTTCCAGTTTTCCTAACAATTTTTGTCAAATAGTGAGTTCTTATCCCAGAAGCTGGAGTCTTTGAGTTCAACAAACAGTAGATTACTCTAGTCGTTGACTACCATGTCTTGTGTACCAAATATACTATTCCACTGTTCTACCCCTCTGTTTCTTAGCCAGTACCAAGTAGTTTTAATGATTGTTCCTTTGTAATACAATTTAAGATCTAGTAGAGTTAGGCTACCTTCCCTTGCATTTCTTTTCATTAATTCCCTTGATATCCTGGACCTTTTCTTCTTGCAGATGAATTTTGATATTATTTTTTCCATCTCTATAAAATAATTATCTGGTAGTTTGATTGGTATGGCACTGAATAAGTAAATTAATTTAGGTAGAATTGTCATTTTTATTATATTAGCTCTGCTGTAGATATATATGTATATATATATATATATACGTATATATATGTATATATATATATACGTATATATATATATATCTCTTGAAAGGACAGTGAACTGGGTCCAGAATTGAACAAAAGGAAGAGAGTAGGATACATTGCTTTAGGAAATTGAGTAGTGATTCTAATAACCCCAAACTTCTCCCTGAAACAAAAGGAGGTCTTTTAATGGCGATATTTTCTCTATGATGCTGTAATAGTCTTTGAAGAACTGAAGTTGAGGATGACCTAGGGGACAATGGAAAAGTATGTGACAAGAGGGAATATACTCTATCACATTACAGGAGAAGAATTGTTTAGGAGAAGCATGAAGGATGTCTTCAGAGGGATGCATGATTGAAAAATGAGTGAGCTGGTCATTTGGGGCAGCTAGATGGTGCAGTGGACAGAGTGCTGGGCCTGGATCTGGAACACCTGAGTTCAGATTCACCTCAGACACTTACTAGCTGTGTGACCCTGGGCAAGTCACGTAACCCTTCTTGCTTCGGTTTCCTCATCTGCAAAATGATCTGGAGAAGGAAATGGCAAAGCACCCCAGCATCTTTGCCAAGAAAACCCCAAAGAGGGTGACAAAGAGTCAGACAGGACTGAAATGACTGAACAACAATAGTCATGTAGTAAGAGTGAAGGGCAACTGATGAACAGCCTATGGACTCCATGAGTATCCATACAGTGTAAAGAGAGCTAAAGAAACACCCCCCCCCCCATTTCTCATATATTGGGTATACCCCTTAAGAAGGATTTAAACCTTTTTTGCATAATTACAAATGTCTTTTCAATATGGTTGGCCCAATTCACAGTTCCACCAAAAGCATATATTAATATGTCTGTCTTCCCAAAGCCCCTCTCCTATTTACTACTTCATCTTTTGTCATTTTTACAATTTACTTAGTGTGAGGTTAAACCTCAAGTAGTGATTTGGAACAATCTTTAATGAGGTTGGTAATAGTTCATGATTCTTTTGAGTCCTGGTCATTCATATCTTTTGACTACTTATCTACCAAGGAATGTTCTTGGTCTTACATATTTTGTTATTCTGTATGTACCTTGGATGCTTTACAGAGATCTTTGATGCAAAGGTTTTTTTTTTCCCTAATCCGCAGTTTCTCTTCTCATCTTAGCTATTCTGATTTTGTCCCTGCAAAGGCTTTTTAACTTCATGTAATCAAAACTATCTATTTTATCTTTTCTGATCTTTTCCCTCTTGTTTAGTTAGGGGCTGTATCTCTAGTCATAGTTCTATAAAATACTTCCAACCATTTTCCTCTAATTGTTGTATGATGTGAGCTTTTAAGATTTTTTTACATTGTACACATAAAATTTTTTATATTTGAGGATATGCATAGTATTCCATTACATTAATGTCCCATGGTTAATTGAATTGCTCCTATACTATTGGAAATTAAGGTTGTTAGGAGTCTTTTACAATTATGCTTGCTGGTATAAAAATCTTTGAACATGTATTTTTGTTGATTTTGATAACACTTTTAAAGTATTTTTTAATAATGAAATTTTAGGGTGTGATTATTTTTGTAATTTTTACTGCATACTGTCAGATTTTTCTCCAAAAAAAAAGAGTCCACAAGTCAGCAATTCCACCAGCAATGAATGAGTGCACCCATTATTCCACAATCATGCCTACATATAGTTTTATTGCTTTTAATTATTTTTGACAATTTGATAAGTATGAGGTGGTGCCTCATAGTTGTTTTAATTTGCATCTCTTTGGTTACTGGTAATGAATATGTTTTCAAGAGATTGTTAACAATGAGTTTTCCTCTTTTGAAAAGTATTTGTTCATATGCATCTGGCCATTTACTCATCATGGAGTAGGAATTACATTTAAATTTTTTACCAGTTTCTTATCTATTTTAGATGTCACTTTTTTCTGCCATTAATTATAATTATTTCCCCAACATATTATTTCTATTTTTCTTTTAATTATATTGATTTTAGTGCATATTTTTTTTACTTTAAATTTTATCTTCTCCCCAATAATTGCTTTCAATTGTTGATCAGGGGGAAAAATCATCTCCCTCCCACAGCTGAGATAAATACTTTTTCCATTTTCTTTCTGTTTATACTTCTTTGTTATGTTTTTCTATCATCCAGCCAGAATTCACTGTGAGATGTGAGTCTAAATTGATTTCCTGCCAAACTGTAAACCGATTTTCCCCAGTATATTTGTCAAATAATGAACCACTTTCCCTAGGTTTTATCTTTTTTGAGTTCATCATACACTAATCTTTTGTATATATTTGGTTGGATGTCTTAGACTTAATTCTATTTCAGTTCTCTAATTCTCTTTTTTGCCTGGAATCAGATATATTTGATGATCATAACTATCTTGTAATGTGTTTTAATGTCTGGGACTGCAAGACCATCTTCACCAGCTTCCTCCCCCTGCCCCACTCCACCAGCATGTTCCCTTGATATTCTTGTTTATTTTTAAATATAAATTCTATGTTTTATTTTCTTTAAGCTTTTATTTTGGTTGATATTGCATTGAACACTTAAATAATAAACCAACAAAAGTGCTTAATCAATTAAATACCTACTATCTGCCAAATATTATAGTGCTTTGCTAGGTTCTGGGGATTCAAAGAGAAAAATGAGACAGTCTCCTCTCAAAAAGCTCATGTTCTGCTTTGCAGATACAGAATATTCACAGAGAAGTAAATACAGAATGCATATGTGTGTGTGTGTCTGTAAATATATTTTCCTCACATATATTTCTCCTAGCTGGATCCTCATATCTGCTTCTATATTCAATTTCTTGCAACATGTTGTTTTGGTTCCAGAATATGAAGAAAATCTGGCCTCGAACAGACATGTGGTTGGAAAAGAGAGGAATATTTAATAGGCAAATAATATCTTAGTAGCATTATGACAATAGTTGTGACCTCATGGACTCCCTGAAAGGATTTTGAGGATGCTAGGAGGTCTGTGGATCATACTTTGAAAACTACTATTCTAAATAAGTCCTTCTCTTTAGTGACAGTAAAGAAATAAGAAAAGGTCTCTTGGAGGAGGTGGTGTCTGTTGAGCTGAGCCCAAATGAAAGGAGCTAGTAGAGGTGCCAAGAGGCAGGGGATGTGAAAAGAAAACATGTCAGGCATTGGGAAAACAGCTTGAGCAAAGGAACAGAAACGGGAAATGGCTGCTCCTGTCAGGGCGAACAGTAAATAGACTAGGTGGAGCAAGAAGGCCAAGAAAGGGATGGAGTAATATGTGCTCAGTCTAGAAAGCTAGCCTAGAGTCAGAGTGAAGGGCTTCCAATGCCAAACAGAAGAGTTTGTGTTTTATTGTAAGAGTGAATGGGGTGCCACCAAAACTTCTCCATCAGAAGAATGATGGATGCATCAGACCTCCCCCATCTGACAGTGAGCTCCTTGAGGGTAGGGGACTGTCTTTCACCTCTCTTTGTGTTTCCAGCACATAGCAGTACCTGGCACAGAGGAGTCACTTAATACTTATTGACTGACTGAGCTACATTTTAGGAATATTGAAACAGATAGGTCATCTTATCAACATCTTATCCATGTGCCTTCTACCTCCAGGACTCAGGTCACAAGGTCGGTGCCTACCCATGATTTCTTCCTCTATCCTCCCCTCAGGGAGTCTCCCAGGGATCCAATGTTCTGGGTACCTTCTTCTAGATCTCATGACATTGAGTGAAGACCAATGGAGCATACAGACTGTGCATCAGTTACCCTCACTTTCAGTATATGGAGGGGATCTCTTTCTATCTGGGGAGCTGAATATGGAACAACTTCATTGATGTGTTGGTTAGTTTTGCCAATTTGCTTTTTTTCCTTTCTTTTTGCTTCTTTGTTCTAAGGGATGGCTCACAGGGTAGAGGACAGGGAAGGATACATTCAGGAATGAAAATGACATTTAAAAAGATATCAATTCATTTTAAATTTTCATTTCCACTTCCCATTTTGAAATAGTTCCTTTTTTCCTATTTTTTTCCTTTGCTGTCTGCCTTCCATCTGACTCCCAGCCCCTTGGGATTTTCCCCTGAGGTGACTGACCCACTGTATCCCACTGAGTTCCAAATGCACTGTGCTTGTAAATGCCATCGATTACGAATGCATTACCCCCGTTGTCTACAGTAATATTGCACCGCCATAAATCACTGCTGCTTGGAGTTAATATTAGTTCTGTGGTATTGATTACGCTGCTGCTTAATTATATGTGACATTCATTGAATTCATTAATAGATACTACCTGCCTCTTTGCATGCTAAGTATTGGTGTAAGCTGATCAGTTAATTGTTTGTATTTGCTCTCCATTTTACTGCTTTTGTTATTACTTGGCTGGGCCTGCTTGCATGCCTGCTATCTGCATTATTGATTTGCTGAACACAATTTTAACTAGAATAAAAATGAAATGGAGGTCAAAACTTTAGCTGTGTGCCATAATGGATCTAGAAACCTGAAGATCTTCTCCCATTATAAGAGTAGACCCTGAGTGTAGAAATAAAAATGGTATGAAAATGCTGAAATGACCAATAAGAGAAGTAATCATTAACAATAAGAAAGACTCTCCATCTCTTTTCTGTCAGTTCTTAGGAATATTTGATCATTCAGAAATTCCTGATGTTGGAATAGTCAGGAATAGTACTTGGAAGCTGATCATTAAGATTCCCATTAAAGAAGAAGACTCATTTAGAGAACAGCAATTCTCAAAGTATGGTCCATGGACCACTGAAAATCCCCAAAATCCTTTTACAGCATCAGCAGGAAATTGAGATTTCTTAAAAAATGCAAATGTAAAGGACCAGAACCTCAGAGATCACATGAATGCCACTGACAAAAGGCAGCTGATTAATCAGATAGAATTTTGTTCCACCGCAACTGCGATCTAATTGGCCATTCATACATGGGATATACTTGAGAGGCATATATTGACTTGGTCCATCACTTGACATTCACTCAGCCACCTTCAGGAAATGAGAATGAAGCCAGAGATAGAATTCCCCCTTAGACTCCTTCCCACCCAATCAGTTAACCACTGCTCTCTTCTGGTTCTTCTACCTGTCTGACCACTCCTCAGACTCCTTTGCTGGATCTGCATGTCACACCTCCTAACTGAGGATATGCCCCCAAGACTCACCTCTCTTTCTACATATTCCCTTTTGAAAATTTCATCATTTCCTATGGGTTTAATTATCACTTCTATGCAAATGATTCCCAGATCCATATATCCTGCCCTGGTCTGTCTCCTGAGCTCTAGCCCCACATCACCAAATATATATATATGTAGTATATGTGTGTGTAGATATACACATACATACATACATATGTATATATGAAAAGTTTTGAAATAGATTTGTAGGCATCTCAGCCTCTACACATTCAAAATAATTCTTTATCTCCCTCTCTCCCAAAATCAGCTTGAAGTTTTCTTATAGACTGGAGTTGGTCTTAGGATGTATAAGAGAAGTATTGTCACCATTTACAATAAGAGAGACTACTCCATCTCTTTTCTGTCAGTTCCTAAGAACATTTCATCATTCAAAAATTCCTGATGTTGGAATGGTCGGGGGTTGGATTTGGAAATTGATCATTAAGATTATTGTTCATCTTTTGAAGAAGGACCAGTGACATCACACAGTGATGTCTTGACTTTTCAGTGAATTGGATTAGGCAGAGTTGTACAAAGTCCTCAGCTTCACTTTTTTTAAGAGTTATAAAGGCTAGTGGCAAAACAAAAGTCAGTATGATTGCTGATAGCCCGGGATGTGGTGGATGATCTTTCTCTCTTTGATGTCTGACCGAGTACTGTTCCACAGTACCTGGTTCAGCTACCTTCATGGCCACTGGAATAAGTTATTATCTCCTACTGCCTCGGGGAACTCTTCACATTCTTGAGGTAGACATCCCCTTAACTTACTGATGGGTCAAAGGTCTATTGGTTACCCTCCACCTGGTTTAGCTCATCTGCAGGGGTGGTTTTGCCAGGATGTGGCCACTGCACATGCTCCAGCTTTTTGGAGCTACAGATGAGAGTTGGGTGAAGGTGGATAACAAAAGTAGATGAGCAGAAGGTTTGGCAAGCCTTCTTGTCATGTTAGCCAATCTAACAGGCATGATGTGGCACCTCAGGGTTTTTTTGATTTATGTTTATCTAAGCAATATAGACATGATATGTTTAAACTGCATTATTGACATTTTTTCTAGCCCAGAGGTGCTAGTTCTCCCTGAACACCTCATAAACCCATTAAGATCATTAAGACTATCAGTAAAGAGGAGAACTCATTTAGAAGAGCAGTTCTCAAAGTATGAGCCATAGACCCCTGGGTATCCCCAAAACCTTTTTAGGGAGTCCATGAGGTCAAAATTATTGTCATAATCTTGAACTAAAACAACATATGGAAAAAGATTGACTATGGAAGCAGATATGAGAATCCAGCTGCCTTCCATTAAGCCAGACATTAAGGAGATTTGCATATTTGGAAAGAATAAGTAGCAATGTACTGGAACCAGCTAGCACTGACTCTCTAAAGCCAATTCTTAATTATTCAATGTGAGCATTTACATGCTTCATATGAGGACTAGATTTATCGTTTTGTTGATTTCTGGACTTTAGAAAGTGATAGAAAAATGTCAATAATGCAGGTTAAACATATAATATCTATATTGCTTAGAGAAATGTAAATCAAAACAACTCTGAGGTACCATATCATGCCTATTAGATTGGCTAACATGACAAAACAGGAAAATCATAAATGTTGGAGAAGATGTGAGAAAATTGGAACACTAATGCATTATTGGTTGAGTGTGAACTGATCCAACCACTCTGGAAAACAATTTAGAACTATGCCCAAAGGGCTATAAAAATATGTATGCTGTTTGACCTAGCAATACCACTTCTTGGTCTGTAACCCAAAGAGATCATAAAAACTTGAAAAGGACCCACAGATACAAAAATATTTATAGCAGCTCCTTTTGTGGTCGCAAAGAACTGGAAATTGAGGTGATGCTCATCAATTGGGGAATGGCTGAACAAGCTATGGTATATGAATGTAATGGAATACTATTATGCTATGAGAAATGATAAACAGGCAGACTTTAGAAAAACCTGAAAAAGACTTAGATGAATTGATGCTGAGTGAAGTGAGTAGAACCAGGAGAACATTGTACACAATAACAGACACATTGTGCAATGATTAACTCTGATAGACTTAGCTCTTCTCAGTAATGCAAGGACTTAAAACAACACCAAAAGACTCATAATGAAAAATGCCATTCACATCCAGAAAAAGAACTATGGAGTCTGAATACAGGTCAAAGCATACTATCTGCTCTCTTTTTTTCTTTTCTTTTGCTTTTCTTCCTTATGATCCCTCCCAATGGTTCTAATTCTTCTTTACAACAGAACTAATGTGAAAATATGTTTAATAAGAATGTTTAGGGGTGAAACAAGGATGTCCATTATCACCACTGTTATTCAATATAGTACTAGAAATGTTAGCTGTAGCAATAAGAGAAGAAAAAGAAATTGAAGGAATTAGAATAGGCAAAGAAGAAACTAAGTTATCACTCTTCATAGATAATATGATGATATACTTAGAGAATCCCAGAGAATCAAGTAAAAAACTACTTGAAGTAATAAACAACTTTGGAAAACTTGCTGGTTACAAAATAAACCCACATAAATCATCTGCATTTCTGTATATTACTAACAAAGCCCAACAGCAAGAGATAGAAAGAGAAATCCCATTTAAAGCTATGGTAGACACTACAAAATAACTGGGAGTCTACCAGCCAAAAGAAACCCAGGGACTGTAGGAACACAATTACAAAATACTTTTCGCACAAATAAAATCAGATCTAAGTAAGTGGAAAGTCATCAGGTTGCTCATGGGTAGGCCAAGCCAATATAATAAAAATGACAATTCTACCTAAATTAATTTACTTATTCAGTACCATACTAATCAAACTACCAGATAATTATTTTCTAGAGCTAGAAAAAATATATCAAAATTCATCTGGAAGAACAAAAGGTCCAGAACATCAAGGGAACTAAAGAAAAGAAATGCTAGGGAAGGTGACCTAGCCCTACCAGATCTCAAATTGTATTATAAAACAGCAATCATCAAAACCACTTGGTATTGGCTAAGACATAGAGGGGTAGACCAGTGGAATAGGTTAGGTACTCAAGACATAATAGTCAATGAAGATTGGAATCTACTGTTTGATACACCCAAGGACCCCAGCTTCTGGGATAAGAACTCACTGTTTGACAAAAATTGCTAGGAAAACTAGATAACAGTGTGGCGGAAACTGGGCTTAGATCAATGCTTGACACTGCACACAAGAATAAAGTCCAAATGGAAACATGATCTAGGTATGAAGATTCATATGATAAACAAATTATGGGAGCAAGGAATAGTGTATTTGTCAAATTTATGGAGAATGGAGAAAATTTTTGACCAGACAAGAGATAGAGAACATTATGAAGTGCAAAATGGATCATTTTGATTACATTAAATTGAAAAGTTTTTTACACAACCAAATCCAATGCAACCAAGATTAGGAGGGAAGCAGAAAACTGGGAAAGAATTTTTGTAACTAGTATCTGTGATAAAGGCCTCATTTCTAAAATATAGAGAGAACTGAGTCAAATGTAAAAAAATACAAGTCATTCCCCAATTGATAAATGGTCAAGGATTATGAACAGGGAGTTTTTAGAAGAAGAAATTAAAACTATCTATAGTCATATGAAAAAATGCCCTAATTCACTATTGATTAGAGAGATGCAAATCAAAACAACTCTGAGGTACCACATCACACCTATCAGATTGGCCAACAGGACAAATCAGGAAGATGATAAATGTTGGAGAAGATGTGGGAGAGTTGGAACACTAATTCATTGTTGGTGGAGCTGTGAGCTGATCCAACCATTCTGTAGAACAATTTAGAACTATGCCCAAAGGACTACAAAAATATGCATAGCCTTTGACCCAGCAATATCACTTCTAGGACTGTATCCCCAAGAGATCATAAAAATGGGAAAGGGTCCCACGTGTACAAAAATATTTATAGCAGCACTCTTTGTGGTGGCCAAAAACTGGAAATCAAGGGGATGCCCATCCATTGGGGAATGGCTGAACAAGTTGTATATGAAGGTAATGGAATACTATTGTGCTATAAGAAATGATGAACAGGAAGACTTCAGAGAGGCTTGGAAGGACTTATATGAACTGATGTTGAGTGAAAGGAGCAGAACCAGGAGAACTTTGTACACAGCAACAACCACAGTATGTGAAGAATTTTTCTGGTAGACTTAGTCCTTCATAGCAATGCAAGAACCTAAAAAATTCCCAGTGGACTCTTGAGGCAAAATGCCTTCTACATTCAGAGAAAGAACTATGGAACTGAATTGCAGATAAAGCAAACTACTTTCTCTTGTATTATGTTTTGTTTCATTTTATGGTTTCTCTCATTCATTTTAATTCTTCTATGCAACATGTCTAAGGTGAAAATGTATTTAATAGGAATGTATGTGTAGAATAAGATTGCATGCCACCTCAGGGAGGGAGTGGGGAGGGAGGGAGGTGTAAGGAAGAAGGAGAGGGAAAAAAATCTTAGATATATGGAAGTGATTGTAGAGTACTGAAAACACATAAAATAATTTTTAAACAGAATGTTTATTGTAGAGTCTATATCAGATCACACACTGTCTTGGGGAGGGGAGGGAGGTGAAGAAAATTTAAAACTTACAGGAGTTAATGTTGGAAACTAAAAATAAATTAATTTATAAAAAACCATACTATTATTGAGGAGAGCTGATTGTTAAACATTTACCAGTATACCATGGAAGAGAAATACTAGCAAACCTTTGGCGTTTATGTGAATTGACTTCATACCTTTGAAGGAGATAATAAAAACATAAGTTATACCTTTGGAGCTTCTGGCTATTTTATCAGGTATGCACAGGCTACCCAACCAGGAACCAGGAAGTTTTACTGTTGCTAAATTATTATGGGGAAAATATTTCTCTACATATGGATTCCCTGTCAGGATTCACTCTGACCAGAGTAGACTTTGAGAGCAAGCTATTCAAGCAAATGTTGCCTTTGGAAGGAATAAATGCCTAAAACCACACCTTGCCATCCCCAAAGAGACTCACATCTTGTGTATTTTAATCACATAAATGGTGTGAAGCATAATGATCAGAAGCACTGGGGCCTGAGAAGAAATTTCTGAAATCAACAGACTGCATTTCTAGAGTGTGTTTACATTGCTACTGGAATGATGCCGCAGGTTAATTTATAGCAGATTTACTGTTTGTGCAAGAAACATGATTACCCATTGACTTGTGCTTTGGAGTTCCAGAAGATGGAGAGGATAAAAAGACTATCTATCCCTCATCCCAACACATCCTTCAACTGAGAAATTACCTGAAGGGAAACTTTCAGCTAGCTGTCTTCAACCTTAAAGAGCCCTGCCAGAAACAAACAAGGGTATGAAACTCAAATTCATTGGCAAGAACTTCAACAAGTTAACAGGGCTGCTAAGACATTCTGGTGTTAAGGGAACAAACAAGAATGATGGAAAATCCCATCATACCAAGCAGTGGAGATACCGGTCAGTCTGCCCCTTCACATGCTCCCTGTTCCAGTCAAACGGGTCTGTTTACTTTACTGTTCCTGGCACACAAAATTCTTTCTCTCATCTCCAGGCCTTTGCATGAGTTGTCCTCCCCTTCCTGGAAATGCTTTCTTGTCTCAACTCTGGAACCTCTGTCTCTGTCTTGGTCTGTCTCTGTACCTCTGTCTTTGTCTTTGTGTGTGTGTGTGTGTGTGTGTGTGTGTGTGTGTGTGTGTGTGTGGCCTCTCTCTTTTTGTCTCTCTGTTTCTGTCTGCTCTCTTTCTGTCTTTGTTTCCCACTCTCTGTCTCTGTTTGTCTGTTAGTGCATGTATTCCTTTCTCTCTCTCCCTCTGTGTGTGTGTGTCTGTGTGTTTCTAGCTCTGTCTCTTCTCTCTGTCTCTGCTTCTCTGTGTATTTCTATCCTGTTTCTTCTCTTTTTCTCTCTCTTTCTCTCCCCTCCCCCCACCACCAGTGGCATCACATAGTTCAGTGCAGCCAACACAGCCCCCTCAGGTGGCAGCTGCAATGACTGTCAGTAGTTTTTGATGTTCTCTTTCCATCTCTTAGGCCTCCTCCCTCTCGCTCAGGAAAACTCTGTCAAATGTCCTCACTTAATTCTACACTGTTTATGAGAGTTAAGGCTCCCTCAACTTTCAAGATGAAGGAAGAGCAGATGATCTATATTTTCCCCTGGGTCAATCATCCTGGCTGCTCCCAGGGACTTGAACAGACAACTACTAGATCCTTTCTTCTGCCAGCAGAAATTGGTCCTGATGATGCACATCATTCCTGTTCCCCAAGTGAAAGGTGTCATGTCAGATGACAAGAAACCCTCCCTGGTTCTAGAGGTTCCAGAGGGCTGAATTGTGATTGCTTTGTTGTCAGAACATCAGCAAGAGTAGCTCTGCCAGACGGCCCAGGCTCCTCGTGGTGATGTTGTGGGCCTCGCCCAGATAGGCTAAGGGGTAGGAATGGGGACACAGTTCCCTCCAAAACCATCTCTCAGAAAACAAAGCTAGGAGAGGGAGTTAGAATGTTCCTTAAAACTGAATACTGGGGAAAGTTATTAGATTGGGAAGGGAGACCTCATTGAGGGATTCCTGCTAGGAATGAAAGGTCAAAATAGAGAACCCAGAGATAAGGATCTTTAAAAGCTGCCAGGCTTACTGGAAACTAAACAGGCAAAAGGATTTTAAACTCAAGTTTTAAACTTTCTAAAGTAATTTCAAAATGGGCAAGCTGAGGCTTACCTGGCAGCCCCACCAGAGCTTCTTAGGGAATTAAACTAGGCCCTCAACTTGGAATTGAAATTGCTGTGCTTTAAGGGAGAAACACTGTTAAATGATAGTTACATAGTAGTGAATGTGGAGAGTAAAGGAAAGAAATCTGGAGGCCCCTATGATGTTAAAAAACCCTTTAGGAAACTTTGCTGCTGAATGGCGCTGAATCAGAGGCTTCTCTGGTCTGTTTTCTCTCTTCTGTCATTTCCCTCCCACAAAGAAAGAGAAGCAGCTCTGCTCCTGTAGGGATGTTGATGGGTTTTCCCAGCCAAAGTCATGGTGGGAAGCAGAGGATTGGAATGCCAATAAGCCTGAGAGAAGGATTTTGTAAACCTAAATATAATGCAGAACAGCAAGGGTCTCTAAGGAATAACACCTAAGTTGCACCCTCCCCGCTCCCATTCCTCATCTTCCCTATCCTTCTCAACCTCTTCTTCAAGCCTATGCTGGTCATTCATTCCAGCAATCAGGAAAGTGTATATTGGGCACAGACCATGCCTTGTGGACTGTGTAAGGCATTTGAAGAGTCACTGAGTGGCTTCTGTTTCTAGAATGTATCACTTTGCTCACAATAGCCCTCTGAGGCAAGGAATGTAAGCATTATTAAATCAGTTTTAATGATGTGGAAGCTGGGGTTTGGAGAAATTATGTCTTGCCCAGGATCATAGAATAAGTAAGTATCAGAGCAGGAACCCAGATCCCCATCTTCTATCTCCAGCCCCAGGGTTCCTTCCATTGTTCCCTGCTGCCTCTGGCTCACCATCTCTTTGAAAGAACAAGGTGAATATGCATGGAACGATAATGTACCTGACAACATGTTCTGTATTTCCATGGACTGATGATCAATGTTACAAGAATTCAGAGGAAAGGAGATCATCTGTTGTCTGTTTGAGAAGTCCAAGAAGACTTAAAGGAAAAGGTGAAGCGTAAGTTGGATCTTGTAATTTGTGTGTTTGTGAAGGTACATGTGTGCATATGTACCATACATGTACAGCAAGGTGGCTCAGTGGATAGAGCACTGGGCCTGTAGTCCAGAAGACCTGAGTTCAAATCCAGCCTCACTCACTTCCTAGATGTGTGACCCTGGGCAAGTCACTTACCCTTGTTTGCCTCACTTTCCTCCTCTATAAAATGAACTGAAGAAGGAAATGACAAACCACTCCAGTATCTCCGCAAAGAAAACCCCAAATGGGGTCACAAAGAGTTGGACATGACAAAAAATGACTAAACAGCAACAAATTCCTAAAGAACTCTGGGAAACACTTGAGTTGGGGCTGTGTGTTAAAGCAAATTTTTTAAAAATTCAAAAGGACAGAAGTTTTCTCCTCTGGAGGTTTATTTTAAATTATTTAATATGTTCAGTCAAGTGGCACCTTCATACTAGTCAATAATAAGAAAGCTGGTGTGTTCAGAAAGGACTAGCACCTCTGGTGTGAAGGCTTGCCAAGCCCTTCTCAGGACTGCTCATCCACTGCTGGTGTCTAACTCTTGCCTGTGGTTCCGAGAAGCTATAGCACATTCAGCAGCAATGCCCTATAAAACCATTTGGCAGATGGGCTAAACTAAGACAGGCCTCAAACCCATCAATTAGTTGGGGGATGTCTACCTCAAGTATGTGAAGTATTCCTCTGATAAATGGGCAGATGAGTACAATTTGTTCCAATGGCCACGAAGGTGACTGAAGCAGAGGCTGTGAAGCACCTAGAGTTTGGTCAGATGCTGAAAATTCAAAAGTCATTTACCGCATCCTGGGCCATTGCCAGTCATCCTGACTTTTGTTTTGCCACTGGTCTTCTCTGGAAGAGAGAGTAAGACTGATAACTTTGTGCAACTCTGCCTCTCTTAAATCCAATTCACTCTCAAATCAAGACATCACCCTGTGACGTCATTGGTCCTCTTTGAAAATGAGAGAGGGACAATAACAGAAAGCTGGTACCCTGGAGAAGGGGATGAGCACCATCTGCTGGAGCATGGCATAACTGCAGAATCTAGCAAAGGACCTGAGTTTCAGTAGTCAAATGTACAGAGGACCTTGTTACTAGGAAATGACTAATTATAGGAAGATGATAAGCGTAACGCAAAGAGCAACCACCAGCAGCTAAGAAGTGAAGAGAGCGACCAGAAGTGATGAGCAATGGTTAAGAAGCAAAAACTGATCTCTCCTTTGCCAGAATCCCACCCAGGGGAAACCATAAGTCAATTGCCAGTCAAGTCAACAAGCACTTATTAAGCACTTCCTATATGGCAGGTCATGGAGTGTGTAGGGGCTCTAGTGCAAATATTTTCTGTGACTGTTATTTTGTAAATAAAACTGTCTTATATGATAAACCCTGTGTACCTAAGTGCTTTTTAAAAACACTTTCCTGATCCTTGGAATGATGATACCTCCCCTCAAAACTATACTAAAAATTACTTTGTACTCTTTTTCTCTATATTTTTCTATTCTTATATATGCAAATTGTTGTCATTTCCCTTCCCTTCCTCCAACAGAATGTAAGCACATTGCAAACAGAGGTGGTTTCATTTCTGTTTTTATGTTCCCAGTACCTAGTACAGTGTTGGATACACATTAGGTATTTAATAAATGCTTGTTGATTGAATCAGGTGGCTGTAAAGATGCGTTTTGCTGTAGAATATAATTTGCAAAAATCTGCTTGTTTCCCTTTTTGTTGTTGTTGTTGTGTTTGTCCTTTGTTCTCGAAGAGGTCTATGACGTTGAGATGATGACATGACTTGCAGTTGACTTTGACTTGAGTGAGGGAGGGCTGTGCAAGGTCACCAACCTCACTTTCTTCTCCTGAGCCATTTGGGTCCAGTGGTCTGATATTCATCAGGACTGGAGATGGCCCAGGATACAATGTGAGACCCTGGTCCTTTCAGGCTGAAGTCTTATCACATTCTCACTTTGAGTGAGATACATCCATTCAGTGAATAGGCTTCTTTAAGTAGTTACTCAAGAGATAGCCCCTTTAAAAAAAAATTAAACTGGGAGGGGAAGATCCTTAGGGTTTCTGGATAAAAGAGAAACAATTAATATTTAGTAATTACATTCACTCTGTGCTAGGTGAGTGGGGACTTGTTGTCTACTCTATAAGCTCCTAAGTGAGTTGGGTTTAAGGCTTGATCTTTGAGCAAAAAATGTAGCCATTAAACCCAAAGAAAAAATAAAGGAAAAAAATATATTTACCAAGGATGTCCTAGATAGGCATGTGGATAATTCTGTAAATATTTTGTAGAATAAGGAAAATAGACATATGGATCAGGAATTATCAATGTTTTCTTACTGCTTTTTTCCCCAGTAGTAATAATCTGATTTTTTTTTCATGTGTTTGGTTTCCTTCCTCTCTTTTAGTTAGCTGAAAGGGGCTGTCCTTCCTTTGTGCCTCAATGCTGTCAAAAGAGTGTCATCTCCTACACAAACCTCCTCTGTACATATTTGATCCAGGCCAGCTGTTCTTGTCTTTATTTTACTTAGTGCCATTTTTACTTTCTGATGCAGGACATCTGGACTGACAGTAGAGATCAAATGTGATGACTCTGCTGCCCTTGATGGAGTAAAAAAAGTTTGTTTATAATAATCTTGACAGATTTTTTCCATTTTTCGTCTGTTTATTGCCCTAGTTTCATTCTTAAATACTTAAAACTTATTTGAGTTTCTTGCCAAACTCCCTATAAATTTGCTTTCTCTTTCATCACTTCCTATTGTTTTATGAAATGATTCTTATCACCATTTTCCACCATCCCCTTCCATGACTTTTAAAAATGAGTGCATATTCTAAATTTAAACCAATATTACCCACGACTAACATATTTCTTCTTGGCAAAGGAAATCAATTGTTTGCTAGTTACCAGATACTTTTTGTTTCTTTGTTATGGTGACTAATTTAAATTGGTTAAGTTTCCTTAAGAATTAATGACAGTCTTTTATCAATGTCAATTCTGAACCATTTCCCATTTTTCAGTATTAGTAGGTCATTTAAATGTGCCAAGTTAGAGTTGTTCTAATTATATCTTCTCATTTTTATTCTTCTAATTTGGTATTGATTTTGGTTTCTGCTGTATAACAAGGGTTCTTAACCAGATTCTGTAGATAGATTTCAGGGGGTCCATGAACTTGAATGGGAAAAAAATATCTTTGTTTCAATATAATTGACTTCCTTTGTATTTCTTTTAAGCATTTATTTCTTCTGTATTTATTTTATGCATTTAAAAACATTATTCTTAGGAGTTCACAGGCTTTATCTGGCCACCAAAGGGGTCCATGATCCCAAAAAATGTTAAGAACTTCTGTCCACAAATTCAATCATCTGACTATATACACAAAAATGATTTGGAAACGATTCCTTTATCAGTGACCAGTTATTGCCCCTCTTAACATAGAATCATTTTTTGTGATGTTATTCGGTGTTTCCCATGTTCAGAATCTCTCATTCCTCCAAATTAAATGAACTTGAATTCTTAATTACTTGATGAGGGGCAGCTAGATGGCACAGTGGATAAGAATCCTGGGCTTGGAGTCAGGAAGACTCCTCTTCCTGAGTCTCAGACACTTAATTAGCTGTGTGACCTTGGGCGAGTCACTTAACCCTGTTTGTCTTTGTTTCCTTATCTGCAAAATGAGCTAGAGAAGGAAATGGCAAACCATTCCAGTATCTTTGCCAACACTAAGGGAGGTCACAAAGAGTCAGATGTGACTGAATAACAAGAACAATTACTGAATGACTTTATTAGAAAGTGAGTATAGGGAAGGATGGTGTAAAAAAAAAATGATCAGAAAATATGAAGACGACATGCAGGACACCAAAGACTTGTAGGCCATGTACACTTGCAGCTTCCCTCATATAGGGATCCCTTGAAAACTACCCCATGTTTGAAGCACACGGTGGGGTCAGCATCCTCAAAACCACATCACATGAGTTTCCGTTGACATGTTTCTTTTCTCAGACAATAAGAGGACACATTAGTTTAAAGTAAAAGATGTTTAATAGTATAGCAAAATAAGTGATAAGAAATCCCCTTTGCCCCATATACATAAGAAAGAAGGGAAGAAACAACCATTAGGTACTATGCTAAGTATGTCACAAATATCTCATTTGTTCCTCACAGCAACCCTGGGAGATGGGTACTATTATTATCCTCATTTTGCAGTTGAGGAAACTGAGGCAGATAAAGATTAAGTGACTTGCTCAGGGTCATACAGCTTGACAGGGTCTATGGCTGGATTTGAACTCAGGCCTTCCTAACTCCAGACCCAATGCGCTATCCATTCTGCCATCTAGCTGCCTAAAAGTGTACATAGAAGTACATTTACAGGTCACCACACCATCACTGGGAGAGAGTGCCCATTCCTAGGGCTCATTATCAAGAATACACATAATCAGATAACATATATAGAAGACATACAAAGAGGGAACAGACATGGCTGGGGAATGAGCTGCTCTAAATTTGAGGAGTGATTTTCAGCAGCCTCTTCTATCCATTCCCCAGCACTTAGTAGCAAATGATCTTGAAATGGAGAGTTAGGTGGCAAGGTACAGTTTCTATACTGCTAGAATGGTAAAACTCAATGTACAACTCATGTATATTGCAGGGGGATTTGTTGAAGGTTTTTCTAGCCAGCTAGATCTCAGACAGAGTTTACAGGAAGCATGAAAACATCCAGGACCTCCTTAGTGCTTCCAGGTGAGCTATATGTTCCTCTGGGATTCTAGAGCTCCTGGTCCTCTGACAGCTATCAGCACATTGATACAAGCATCTGCATCCATATGAGGGTCACAGAATGAATTATTGGCAACAATGCAATTTGGACCTGGGTTTGTTCTTATGCAGAGAAAAACTCTATCTCTCGAGTCATTTATTGGTAGTCTCATTTTTCAATCAGCCTTAAAGATTTGCAAACACTAATTGGCCAGGGCAAATGTGACTGAGCTTGTGGAGAGCCTTCTAAACTCACGATTGCTCTTTTAGACAACTTGACCTTGGCAAATATTCAAGAACCTTCATAGCCTCAAATGCAGATATGTGTTATCCAGAGAAGTTCATGATGATCAATTTCTCATAATTAATATAACTGAATACATTCAGGGACCTTTAACCTCCACTTCAGTAAGGTACCCAATCCATCTAGCACTTCATTTCCCAGCAGTACTCTATGGATTTCTCCATGATGCTCCAGAAACCTCTTCATCCTAGAAGATAATTTCATCCCCAGAACTCACGTCTCTGAAATACTGTCTGCCCTTGGGGTCTTTTCCTCTGACTGGAAGATGGAAGGCTCCTTGGAGAAGCAGGTTCCTGTAGTAGGACCTTGTGGAGGTGATACTGTAAGTATGATATGGCGCACGAAAAAGTAAATGTGATCTTGGACTATGTTTGGCAAGACATGGCATCCAGAAAGAGCATGATGACCCCACTGCCATTTAAGGAGAGCACTCAGGCCAGAAAGGCTGTACTCCTATGGACTTCATCATGTTCTGTTGCTCAGATATCTTTCCTCTCCACCCCCTTTTTAGCTTGCTTTTTTTTGGTGTGGTCTTCCCCATTAGAATGTGATCTCAAGGGCAGGGATTGTTTTTCTTTACTTGCATTTGTATTCTCAGTACCTACCACAGAGCCTGGTATATAGTAAACATTTGTTGAATGGCTGACCTTGGGAAGAAATTGTTATCTTGGGGTGGGTGGCCTGCCCACATTAGGCATGAATATGTGTGTTGAGAATAATCTTAGAAGCTAATGTTATTTTACAAAAAATATCAATGTAGATACGATTCTATTCCTTCAGTCATATTTGGACTCATTTTTTTAAACACAGATCTCATATTTGGGGTACCAAAATTATTAATATTTATAGATCATCTAAAACCTATGATTCTAGCACCTTCTTCCCCATTTCCACCATTCTGCTACCATAAATAAAGCATATGAATTGAGGGCCATTTTAGTGCATTCCCATGGCCAAGAGTATAGTATGGTCCAATGGGAAAAATATCAGTGCTGAGTGCAGAGGATCTGGAATCAAACTGCATTTGACTGCCAGTGTGACGTTGGTTAAGTTGCTTAAACTTCCTTGGCCTTACTTCATCTATAAAACAAGAGAGTTGTATTGGATGGTCTCTGAGTTCCCTTTAAATTCTAGATCTGTGGTCCTGTAATTCATTACCAAGTAGCCAGCCTATAGGTGAAATGCCTTTCCATAAGTGCAGTAGCTATGTTGGTCCTCAGAAACAGTCTTAACCTGTTTCAAGGACCATCTTTGAAGACTTTTCATGATGGTAGAACATACTCAAGTTTGTGCCCCACTGGCAAAGTCTTTGATAATGCAGCATCATCTCCACACAATGATTAACAATCAGAGTAGGACCTTGTGGAGGTGATACCATAAGTAATCATACAGTATGATATGGTAAACAAAAAAGTAAATGTGATCTTGGACTACGTTTGACAAGATACAGTCTCCAGAAAGAGTGAGATGATGATCCCACTGACCTTGCCTTGGACATACTATATCTGGAGTATAGTGTTGAGTCCTAGCTACCATATTTTAGCAAAGATATTGATAATCCAGTTGGATGGGGTAAGGGCCGCTAGATGATGCAGTGGATAAAACACTGCAGAAAAAGATTCATCTTCCTGAGTTCAAATCTGGTCTTAGACACACACTAGCTGTGCAACCCTGAGCAAATCACTTAATCCTGTCTCAGTTTCCTCATCTGTCAAATGAACTAGAGAGTGAAATGGCAGAGAGATTAGACTTATTCTACTTAGCCACAAAAGACTGAACAGGGAACAGTAGATGGAAGCCACACCAAAGCAGACTTAGACTTCATATAAGAGAAAATTTCCTAATGATTAAAACTATCTAAATGGAGAACTGGGTGCCTTAGAACCTGTTCTTGCCTTGGAGCAGGTTCTTTCTCCCCAGAAGTCTTTCAGGCAAAGCCTGAATGATCATTGGAAGAGAAGATTCATGACATTCAGGCATAGCTTGGATTCTGTGTCCTTCCAGCTGGCAGGTCCCATTTATCTGACTCGGGAAATTTGGGTTCTCATTTCATTTTTTGGTGACAGTAGTCAGTCAACAAGCATTTGTTACATGCTTACTGTGTGCTGGCCACTTTGCTAAGCAATAACCTTGAGCAAATCCCTTAAACTTCAGTTTCTCCATTTGTAAAATCAAGGGGTTCCACTTCTGAGCTCTCTTCCAGCTCTAACATTGCAACAATGCAGGAACAAAGCCTATGTCTCCCACCTAGTGGTCAGAAGGAAGGGATACATCTGCTAGATCCTCAAACCAAATTGTTACTGAGGTTAACCCTTGGATGTGTCAAATATAAGGATCTACTCCTCAATCCCTGTTTTTCAGGAACCCCTCTGCAATAATCAAACATCATGAACTACACAAGACCTCTGGGAAGCTATGGAGGAGGAGGGGGAAGGAACGCTACCAAGTGGTACCATAAAAAAGACCTGAGGCTCATTTAAAAAGCCTTTCTCTAAAAACAATAATTTAAATGGAAAGAACAATTAAAACAAACCAAAAATGGGATAAAATCTATAAAATAACAATGACCAAACTAGGCTCCAAAGAAGAACTATAAGAATACACCTTTCTTTGCATAAGTGGGAGCATGGGGCACTGCAGATAATACTAGATTCGATAATGGGTACTGGATAGTTTTGCTGAATTTTTTCCTCTCTTTTTTATTCTTTGTCATAAGGAATATCTCTGGGAAAGAAAGAAATAGATTTGGGAAAAAAGAGTCACAAAACCAAAAGATATAAATAAACTTTTAAATTTAAAAAATCCTTCCTCAGTTCTAGCTTTGACCCCCTTCCCAAAAATTACCATGGATATGTTGAGTTGGCAGGTGGGGATCTTTCACCATACAAAGATGGTGGACCTCCTGCAGGCAGCCTGTGTGTTCATCATTTCCTTCTCAGATTTGAGAAGCTCTATGGGCTTGCTAATCTTTTGTCATCTGAGCTATAGTCCACTTCTATGTTAACTGTTTGGGGGTAAACAACTTTCTTAGGTATTTGATGATTCCATGATGTCATGAGTGGAAATACACTCCTTTCATAAGGTATCCCTACCTCACCTCATCATCTTGTGAACTCCTTACCTGTTTCTTTTAATAAAGCTGCTTTCCTTTCAATGCATTGCAGGTCTTCTGGGTCATCTTGAAAGAACATAAGAATTTTCTTTTAAGGAAAAAAGGATCCAAAGAGATGGAACTCTAACTTGTGACAGATCATAGTGTAAAAGGAAAATGACATAGGCAAGGAATGGAAAAAAGGACTACCAAATACGTGGAGTTATGTGATAGCTATAAAGTTATCCTTATAAGTGGGTGAAGTTGGACCTTTTGAGAAGAAAACAGCTTCTAGAAGGTTAAAGAATTATATTGAAAAGTCACAGACACTATTTAACAAATGGTTTTGAATTGAATTAATGAGGTAAAGAATGCCCAGAGAAGGGTTACCACCAGGCTGGGGAAGGTCTTGAGGTAAGGCAATATAATATATAGCAGTGGTTATTAATATCTTCCAAGTTGCCTAGCATGGAGCAGACATATAATAAATGCATGTCAATTCTTGATTGATGGTGAATGACTTTAAGATCATGCATTATAAGGACCAGTTGTTTGTTCTGGATAAGAGAAACATATGAAGAGTTATAAGACAGGAAAGGGGGCTAGATTTGTTCTGTCTAGCCTGGAGGAATGAGTAGAAGTTACAAAGAGGCAAATTAAAGCCAGTAAAGTTAGAAAAACTCCCTAGCAAATGAAAGCCATGAGAAAGTGTAATGGGTTGCTTTGGTAGATCATAGGATCGTGGATAGACAAATAGGTGGAAGGAACCTTAGAGGTCATCTAATCCAACCCTCTCATTTTAAAATGGGGATATCGAGGCCCAGAGAGATTGTATTATCTACCAAAGGTCACACAGATAGGTTCAAATACAGTTCTGCCACTCTGGGTTTGGCATTCTTTCCACCATATTATTCCCAAGAGGCAGGTTCCTCCTTGTTGAAGGAAGAACTAGGTAAATGCTAGATGACTACTTACCAGGTATGTTATAGAGGGAATATTTTTTAGGTATGGGTTAGATTAGATGGCCACTGAGGTCCCTTCCAATTCTAAAATTCTTTAATCCATGGTGACTAAAGGATCAAGGATAAAGGAAGCATCTGGCAGACTGTCCAATATGGCAGTAAGACCCCTGAATTGGTGAGTCAAACTGGAAAATGTACCTTCTGGATAAACTCAGCCCTACATTGGGTACCTAGTTCCTTGGACTCTTTGTATCTAATTTCACAAATGAGATAATTATGCACCCCCAAAGTAAAATGGCTTGCTCAAGGTCATACAATAAAGTACAGCACAGGGAAGGGAAAGGTAATGAGTTCATTTCTGGACACGGTGAATTTAAGATGTATATGGGGCAGGTAGTTCTAAATGTCCAATAGACAGTTGGAGATACAAGAGTGGAGGCCAGAAGACAAACCAATCTAAAAATCATCTGCATAGAGATGATAATTGAATCCATGGAAGTAGATGAGATCATCAAGCAAAATAATAGCCAGGTAGAAGAGAAGAGGGCCCAGGTCAGAGCCATGGGGGACACCAATGATCAACAGACCATGGATGAAGATCCAACAAAGAAGACTGAGAATGAACAGCCAGAGGAGAACAGTTAAGAAGAGAACCAGGAGAGTTCAGTGTTTTGGAAACCTAAAGAGAAGACAATATGTAAGAACTCCCTGTTTGACAAAAATTGCTGGGAAAACTTTGTAACAGTGTGGTGGAAACTGAGCATAGACCAATGCCTGACTCTGTACACAAGAATAAAGTCCAAATGGATAAATGATCTAGGTATAAAGACTGATACTATAAACAAACTGAGGGAGCAAGGAATAGTGTATTTGTCAGATTTATGGAGAATGGAGAAATTTTTGACCCAACAAGAGATACTAAAATGCAAAATGGATAATTTTGATTTCATTAAATTGAAAAGTTTTTGGACAAACCCAATACAATCAAGATTAGGAGGGAAGCAGAAAACTGGGAAAGAATTTTTGCAACTAGTGTCTGTGGAAAAGGCCTCATTTCTAAAATATAGAGAGAACTGAGTCAAATGTAAAAAAATACAAGTCATTCCCCAATTGATAAATGGTCAAAGGATATGAACAGGGAGTTTTTAGAAGAAGAAATTAAAACTATCTATAGTCATATGAAAAAATGCCCTAATTCACTATTGATTAGAGAGATGCAAATCAAAACAACTCTGAGGTACCACATCACACCTATCAGATTGGCCAACAGGACAAATCAGGAAGATGATAAATGTTGGAGAAGATGTGGGAGAGTTGGAACACTAATTCATTGTTGGTGGAGCTGTGAACTGATCCAACCATTCTGTAGAACAATTTAGAACTACACCCAAAGGGCTACAAAAACGTGCATAGCCTTTGACCCAGCAATATCACTTCTAGGACTGTATCCCCAAGAGATCATAAAAATGGGAAAGGGTCCCACATGTACAAAAATATTTATACAAGCTCTCTTTGTGGTGGCTAAGAACTGGAAATCAAGGAGATGTCCATCAATTGGGGAATGATTGAACAAGTTGTGGTATATGAATGTAATGGAATACTATTGTGCTATAAGAAATGATGAACAGGAAGACTTCAGAGAGGTCTGGAAGGACCTATTTGAACTGATGCTGAGTGAAAGGAACAGAGCCAGGAGAACTTTATACACAGCCACAACCACAGAATGCAAGGAATTTTTCTGGTAGACTTAGACCTTCACAGCAATGCAAGGACCTAAAAAAATTCCCAGTGGACTCTTGAGGCAAAATGCCTTCCACATTCAGAGAAAGAACTATGGAACTGGATCACAGAATGAAGCAGAACATTTTCTCTTGTGTTATGTTTTGTTTTGTTTTCTTTTGATGGTTTCTCCCATTCATTTTAATTCTTCTATCCAACATGACTAAGGTGAAAATGTATTTACTAGGAATGTATGTGTAGAACCTATATAAGATTGCACACCATCTCGGGGAGAGAGGGGGAAACATCTAAGATATATGGAAGTAATGGTAGAAAACTGAAAACAAATAAATTAATTAAGAAAAAAGAGAGGACAATATGAAGGGTGATCAATATACATACATACATATATATGTTTATATACATACAATACATATATGTGTATATGCATATATTGCATTTAGAATTTTATTTTTTCCAATTACATGTAAAGACGATTTTCAACATTCATTTTTTGTAAGATTCTGAGTTCTAAATTTTTCTCCCTTCCTGCCTTCAAGATGGCAAGCAGTCTGATATGGGTTATACATGTGCAGTCATACAAAACATATTTCCATGTTAGTCATGTTGTGGAAAAAGAAACAGAACAAAAGGGAAAAAAACCTCAAAAAAAAACCCCAACAACAAAAAGTGAAAATAGTATTCTTTGATCTGCGTACAGACGCCATCAGCATTTTCTCTGGATATGGACAGCATCTTCCATTATAAGTCTTTTGGAATTGTCTTGGATCTTGTCATTGCAATATCGCAGTCATTCCACAATGGTACTGTTACTGGGTACGCATATACTGCATTTATATAGTGCTTAAGGCTTGCACTGGGTTTATTTCATTTGACTTCAGGTACTTCTCTGCCTTCTTGAACAGATGTAGTAACTGTAACTTATCTTTCTTGATCATTCCGGGAAATCTTTATAAATACACATTATTGTGCAAAGCTAGGACAGTGATGAATCCCAGGTCAATTGTGCCGCAGTCTTTTCAACCACAATCCCAGGGTCAATGCTTTATTCTAATTTAGGGCCCAAAAGTATCTTTAACTGTCCTGGCTTCAAGTCTGTGAGGAACTCATTCATCTCAGGGTTGGTTTGAACCTTGTGTCAGAGAAATGACTGGAGTTCAGGTCTTCCTGGCTGGAGACAGCCTCTCTACACTGCTTCTCTGTGCCCCAAAGCACCTCTCTCCAAATGACTACACAATCTCGATATAAAAGGCCATACCATTTTTTTTAAGTGGAAAAGGATGGAATAAGGTTTTAAGTTTCAAATTTAACACACATCTTTTTCAGATGACCTTATATTAAACCAGGTGTTCTCCATCTTTTGCCTGTGAAGCTAAGTTTTTTGAAGCCAGTGTAATGCTTTGTATTTATCCCTGTCACATTTCATCTTATTAGGCTTGGCTCAGCCAAGGATCTATTTGGATCCAGGCTCTTTCATCTAACGTGTTAGCTATTTCTTTTCAGTTTTTTGTTATGTGTAAATTTAAAAAGGATGTCACTTATGCCTTTATCCAAGTCATGCATAAAAATTTTAAACATCATGAAACCAAGTATACATCCTTGGGACATTCCTATAGAGACCTTCTTCCAAATTGACAATAAATCATTAATCATTCCTCTTTGGGTCTGTCTATTCAACTACGACAATTCCGTATCTATGATTTTTTTTTCTAACAATAGCATGAAAGACAATCAAATCATTTGCTGAAATCTAAGTAAATTATAACTACACCTCTCAGTTTAGTAGTTATATCAAAAAGATGAGCTTAGTCTGGTACCTGTGTACATAAACAGGTTCTGTTAATATCACTTCTCAACAACTTTGATGAAGTAGCAGGACATAAAATTAATCCACAAAAATCAATAGCATTTCTAATGCAAAATCCAGAAGGAAGTCACTAGAAAGGAAGTACTACAAAAATTCATAAAATATGTGGGAGTCAATGTACCAAGGCATACTTAAGACACGGTACAAAGCAATCTTTAAAGAAATAAAGAACAAAATGACTGAAGGCATATTCTTAGATTGCACCAATAAAATAAAAATGAAAACATCTAAATTAATCTACATTTAGTATTATACTAATCAAACTATCAAGTAGATACTTTAGAGTTAAATAAGAAGACAAAATTCACTTGTAGAAACAAAAGATCAAAGAATAACTAAAATCACTTTCAAAAAGGTTGTTAGCACCCCCAAATCTTAAATTGCATTATAAAGCAGTAGTCATCAAAACTATTTGATATTGGTTAAAAAATAGAAAAGTAGATCAGTGGAACATTTAGATAAGGAAGAATCAATAATAACTGAGCTCAATAACCCAATGTCCAATAATCATAACGGCATGAATTTCTTGAGGAAGAACTCTGTGTTTGACAAGAACTTCTGGGAAAGCTTGAAGACAGTTTGAGGAAAATTAGATTTGAATCAACTTCTTATTTCTACCACAATAAGCTATTGAGAAATTATAAACTATTGAGAAGATTAAAATTGATCCTGTATCATTTATTTATTGGTATTATTTATAAGTAATTGATTTTATTGTGTAACTGCTTTTCTCCTGTAACTGCTTACATCATGGTTCTTTTTCTCTGAACCTAATACTTAGTACAGTAGTGGGTTAAGTTTAAAAATCCAGTCTTCTTGCCTGAAGGAATTTAACCAACCTTGGAGAATGTATGTGAACACAAGGGAGTTTGGGCCTAATATTTTTACTCCACCAATTTATCCTTCAGCAATGTCTGATTTGCTGCCCAAAAGTCTGGGCTACTATCTCACATCTGCACTCAGACAATGAGCACTTTAGTCTCATGAGAAAAAAGGGGGCACCTTCGCTAGCCTGTAGTACCAAACTTCCGACCAACCATGTTGTTCCCTTTGCCTCAGCTCTGTAACCAATCATGTTGCCCTCAATCCCAAGATGGCATCAGCCCTTTCTGTTCTTTGCTCTATATTCCCCAAAACCTATAAAAGGGGAAATGTAGTTTTGCTTGGGGGTCTTTGGCATAAATGGAGACAATTCACTGACACATTTATTGACAGGCAACATGCCCCTGTTAATAAACGTAATTTTACTTGGAAATTTGACTCAGTCTACCCTTTTGGTAAATTCTAATTACAACACTATTAATATCCATATGAAAGATTACATCAAATCATTAATAATAAATGCACATCAGAACAACTGCCCCCGGGGAAATTAGAAAAGAGGACAAAACATGGGAACAGTCAACATTGGTGTTACTAAGGAAAAGCAGGTACATTAATACGCTCTTAATGGGAAACAATTTGAAATTGTTTTGTTTAATACCTAAAATGGCCACTGCTAGGCACATCCCTCCAAGTAGGTTATAGAAAGAAAGGTACCATATACACCAAAATACTCATGGAAATACTTTTGTGCAGTAGTCGAGTAGATGCCCATTCACTGGGGGGAAAGCTAAACAAATTGTGTAATGGAAAATTATACCGTAAGAAGCATGAGAAAACACATTAACTGATGTTGAATGAAGTACACAGAATGAGGAAAACAACATACACAGTGACTATAACAATGGAAATGGAAATCACAACAAAAATTTGAATACTATGTAACTATGACCAAGCTTATCCCTTAAGTAGAGATGAGAATATCACCATCCTCTTTTCTGCTAAGAGGAGCAGCACTATGGATGTGAAACTGTGTATACTGTCAGACTCAGCTGATATGTTCCATAGTTTTGTTCAATTTCTCTCTCTCTCTCTTTCTCGCTCTCTCTCTTCTCCATATCTCTGTCTCTCTCTTCTCCTCTCTCTTTGTCCTTTATCTTTTCCTTTTTTTGCTACAAGAGACACCACAGTAGGTAGAGAGTGGGAGGTATACAGTCAGACATTAAAGTAAAAATCAAATACAAAAAATGCTTTTTAAAGCAACAAACAATAGAAACACATACAAAATCACCTATCGTAGAGGATATTTACAATTTAGAGAATCCAGAAACCAATTGCTTATAGAATAATTTCAACTATTAGTTGAGGGAAATCATTTTGGAGCATGGGGCAGGCTTCCCTGTGCCCTCACTCAAGCCACGGCCTGTGATTAGGGCCAGGCCTGAGTTTATCCAGGACTGTTGTAAGGACTAAATAAGAAATGGGCAGAGCCAGGGCTGAATACTTGTGCTTGGTTGCTTTGGATTGGGCTTGTGAGTCAGCAGCTTTTCAAATACTTGAACAGCTATCATGAAGAAGACAGATTAGACTTGCACTGCCTGAACCCAGAGGGTATTTGAGGGCCAATAGGTGGTAATGACTTAGAAGACTGGTTTCCCGGAGGGGAATGGAATGGAATGAATGAACATTTATATAGTACCTACTATATTTATATAGACATTGTGCTAAGTGCTTTTTACAAATTATCTCATCAGATCTTCACCAGGTAGGTGCTGTTAATGTTAACTATTTTATAGTTGAGGAAACTGAGGCTGTTCGAGGTTAAATGGCTTGCCCAGGTCACATAGCTAATAAGTGTCTGAGGCTAAATTTGAACTGAGGTTTCCCTGACTGCAGGTCTAGGGCTCTAGCCATTGTGTCACCATTGGCTTCAAAGTCCCAGCAAAAATACCACCTTCTTAAAGGAAGCCTCCCCTGATCCCTCTTCAGGCTAGTGCCTTCCCTCTGTGGATCATCTCCAATTTATTCTGCATACATCTTGTTTGTATGTAGTGGTCTTTATGTTGTCCCCTTCTGTAGACTGTGAGCACCTCAAGAGAAGGGACTGTCATTTGCCTTTCTTTGTATCACCAGAGTTAAGCATAGCTCCTGGCACACAGTAGGCACTTAAAAAAACTGACTGACTGACTAGATAACTTAGTTTGAGATCTGTTCCAAATAAGACTCTATGGACTCCCTTAACTGCTGTTTTTTCCTCATTACTTTTTGATTGCACTATTGTAATATCTTCCTAATTGGCCTCTCTACTTCAATCAATCAATCAACAAGTATTTTTAAAGTACCTACAGACAACTAGGTAGCACAAAGGAGAGAGTGCCAGACCTGGAGTCAGAAAGACTCATCTTCCTGAGTCAAATCCAGCCTCAACCACTCACAAGATGCATGACTCTGGGTAAACCTCTTCACCCTATTTGCCTCAGTTTCCTCATTTGCAAAATGAGCTGGAGAAGAAAATGCAAACCACATAGTATCTCTGCCGAGAAATGATGCCCCTGGGGGCAGCTAGATGTCGAACTGAATAGAGCACTGGTACTGTAGTCAAGAAGCTCTGAATTCAAATCCGATTTCAGTTGTGTGACCTTGGGTAAGTCACATAACCCCGATTGCCTTAGCTCCCTCTCCAAAAAAAGGAAATGATCCCCCTTACCTGGGGTCATGGAAAGTTGAACAAGACTGAACAACTTGACAAGAACTATGTGCCAGGAACTATGATAGATAGTAGGTACAGGGTGGAAATAGAAAATAAAATGAACAGCTTCTGTTCTCAAAGAGGTTACATTCTGATGAAGGAAGTAGAACATATGTGTGATATGGGATAAATATAACATAGACTCAAGGCATCCTTAGAGAGGAAGGTCCTAGAAGCTGAGGAAACCAGTAAAGGGCTCCTGCAGAGGGTTACATTTACATTCGAGGAGGCATGGAATAGTGGACACAGTGCTGGACTTGGCATCCAAAAGGCCTGGGTTCAAATCCCTCCTCAGACACTTCTCTGTGTGTCCGTGGGACTTGTCACTTAAACTCTCCTAGTCTTATTTTCATTGTCTGTAAAATGGGAATAATAACATTGCCTTCCTCATATGGCTGATGTGAAGATCAAATGAGACGTCAAACACTTAGAAAATCTATACGTACTAATTTATACTGAAAACTGAGGGGGTGCCATGAACTGGGAAATGTCTGAACCAATGACAGTATATGAATGGCTCCCTATAACATCCAAGATCAAATATAAAATCCTCAGCTTGGTTTTTGACGTTCTTCATCAGCTTTGCTCCCCTCCACATATACTCTGTGATCCAGGGCCACCGGCTTCCTTATAATTCCTCACACGTGACGTTCCCTCTCCTAACTACCAGCATTTTGGGTGGTTGTTGCCCCCACTGCCTGGAATGCCGTCCCTCCTCTTCTCAGCCATCGGCCTCTCTGGCTTCTTTCAAATCTCTCCTGAAGTCTCACCTTCTGAACCAAGTGGCAAGGACCTTCCCAATCCTCCTTAACCTCAGTGCCTTCCCTCTGTAGGTTTATTCAGCATATGCCGTTCGCACGTAGCTGTTTGAACGTTGTTTTCCTGTTACACTGTGAGCTCCTTAAAAGGAGACTGGTTTTTGACTTTCTTTGTATCTTTGGAGTTTAGCACAGCACCCAGCACATAGCGGTAGATGCTTGTTGACTGACAACGAATGTGATGTGTTAATATTTAACATAAATATTAGACTTTAATAAGGGCCAAAGTTTGAATTAAGAAGAGTCTGGACCTAATAGTCTCCTTTGTTTAGAGGATGCCTACACCTTGGATTGTGAATAAACAAATTTCAAAGGCCTGTTTAGAACAGGATGTCTGCAATCTGGGTGATGGGACTTTTCCTTACCTTGAATCACAAAAGGCATGCTACGGAAGGAAGATGCCCATAGCCTGGGATCACAAAACCTAATTACAATGTGTTTACAATGTGAGCACTCCTTTCTCATGGCAAAATGTACTTAAGACAGTCAATTTCTGTACTAAGGCAGCCAGTTCTGATCCTGGCTCCATAGCGCTATGTAACCATTTTCTTTATAGGGAATTGATTAATTAATTAAATCATAAAATGTATGCATTTAGCCTGTTGCCTTTTCTCTAACCAAGTTTTCAGGTCAACAGATGCAATACTATCGTACTGTAAGGAATGATGAAAGAAATGATTTCAAAGAGAGCTGGGAGGACTTGTATGAAGTGAGCAGAACTAGTACAATTTATACAATAATTGCAAAAACAAATAACTCTGAAAGACTTGAGAACTCTGATCAACTCAATGACCAGTCAGGATTTCAGAGAACTGATGTGCCACTCATCTCCTAACAGAGAGGTGGTGGGCGCAGAGTGCAGAATTAAATATATTTTTATGGACCTGGCCAATGAGGAAACTTGTTTTCCTTACCTATGCACATTTGCTACAAGATTTTTGTTTGGTTTGTTTTTTCCAATGATGGAGGGGGGATGGGGAGAAAATAGATTCTTAATTGGAAAAAAGAAGTTTTTAAAAGGATGAAGTAAGCTGAGTTTTGATGGCATCTAGAGATTCCAAGAGGTGAAGGTAAGGTACGCTCTTCCTTTGACACTTAGCATTGCAGGCATTGAGGGCAGCCGACACAAAAGAGATGGCTTATCTTTGTCAGATGAAAGATGAAATGCCTGAAGAAACAAAGGTTTGATTTTCTGAGCATATTGATTTATTAAGCAATGCATGTCAATCACCTAACAAAGCAGGACTAAACCCCCTCAGCTTAGGTCTAGACCCCAATATATGGGGAGACAAATTTTATATATTAAAAACAATTATTCAAATAAGGCCAATTAATTCAGATAATTGATTTCTAATTGGAGGGAAGATTAGGGACTTTCCAAGAGGGAAAGGGGAGAGTGAACAGGTACAATATCCTGAATTCAGAAAAAAGGGGGTCCCACTCCCTGCAAGTGTCTGTAAACAATCAAAGGATTAAGATTGATCAGTGTGGGGCCAGTTTTCAGATAAGACATATGGTTGCTTGAGATGGACAATTGTGAGAAAATTCCTTGCATCAGTATTTGGATCTGACCGGGTTTCTGGTCAGCATAGCCTCAGTCCTTAAATTAAACGTCAGCAGCGAGTGGTGGTCGATTTTTCCAGCCACTCAGGACTAGGTTCAATTTTCTCCCAATTCCCACAATTGAATGTTTTCTCACAAGACAGAATTTGGACTAGGCCCACAGCTGATTACAAACTAAGCTAGCTCCAGAACTGAGTCACAATATGGAGTCAGCGTAGTTCACTCAATTCCTACAATTAACTACTTGCTGTTTTAATCCCCTCAATTCCCTCTTCTTAGAGTATGTAGGAAGGGGCCAGGTTGTGAAGTTCTGAATACCATCCTGACTTTTCCTGCCCATTTTTCATAACTCAGTAAATGCCACTGCCCTTGGTTCCCTCTGCCTCAAGGATAGAATGCAAACTCCTCAGCCTCCACTCTCTGGCTCCAGCCCATCTTTCCAACCTCATTTCCCATTACTCTCTTCCTTGCACTGTACATTTCAGCTAAACTAGACCACCTACTGAACTTGACCTTCTATTTCCCACCTACCTCCACGTCCATTTGTACTAACCCATCCCAGAGTTTGGAATGCACTGCCTCCTCGTCCTTTCTTGCTTCAAAGCTCAGCTCGAAAATCATTTCCTCCATGAGGCCTTCCGAGATTTGTTCTTCCTTCCCACACCCACCCTATCAATTTCGAGATTCTCTCCTCCTCGTTAGATCTTAGAATGCTTCAACTGCATTTTGTCTTTGCCCTTTTCACTCCCTACCCTATGCACACCTGCCCACTGAAAGTGGGAGGTGTCCTTTGTACCTACCATGTAGCTGATGCTGAATATATACTTACTGAATGAATGAATGGGTATGCCCAGACCAGCCTTGATGCAAGATGGGGACTTCTTCAGTGCCTGGGGAAGAGTGCTTTCCCTCATTATGAGGCACTTCATCTCCCATGAGAAACGAGCCCACAATCTGTGTTACTGACAAGGCCTGACATGGAACATGGTAGCTTAGGCACAGGAAGAGATACCAGTTTCTCTTATTACAGAAAGTCACTTCCCGATCATGGAACAAAGTAAAGATTTTCAGAATAAGGACATTGCTGATAGTGATTTAGCTATATTCTCAACTCCTGTAGGTTTAAATTTGGGTACCTAGACTTGTCTGCCTGTAACTACCTGGTCTTTTCTAAAACCTCTCAAGGTTTGAATAAGTAGTAAGTACCCCTCCCTCTTCCCCTGTTCCATCACTGACTTTTTAATGTAGCTTATTTATTAACTCTCCATTTCTTCCCTTTTCCTCTTTTCTCTGCTGAGGTTACCTCTGGTAGCACAGAGCATTCCAGCCCTGCCTGGGGTCCCAATTGACTTCCTCTGGAGAGAATCACTCCAAACCCATTCCAGAAAGGAAGATGAACATAAAAGCAGAAGCCAGAGTATTGCCATCATTAAAGAAAATTTATTGATTAGAAGGATAGTTCCTTTCTGATACTGATTGCAAAAAATCAAAAACAAACCAAAAAAGCCCAGGAGAGACACGCAGTACTCAGCACTTCCCCTTTCTGTACAAGCCTGGAATCTTTGCCTGGTTGTAAAGATGCTGGTAGCCAACCAGACCCAGGTGATGTTCCGTGCTGGTGAAGGTATTCAGCAATTCACTTTCTTCCTTTTTATAATACGTACTTCTCAGTGCCTTTAGGCCAAACAAGTAGAGAGAAGAGTTGTGGGGCTGATCAGCAAAAACTGGCAAAGAAGCAGAACTTTGAAGTCCCAGGAATGACGGTATCACACCACCTTGTTTATGATGGTTCCCAGCCCTTCAATCTCACACTGGACTTCATCCCCTTTCTGGAACAGAGAGAGCAGTCACTGCATGAGAAACTTCGTTCTACTCTGAAACCACTCTTGTTCCTTCTACAGAACTACAGAGAAAGGACAGAAGGGATCCCCTCGATGAGATCTAAGCCAGAAATCAAGGAGAATTTGAGGGACTCTCTGGCTTTTGCACTATTGCCACTACCCAGCTAACATACCTTGAGAAACA
Source organism: Notamacropus eugenii (assembly GCF_028372415.1). Classification (NCBI taxonomy): domain Eukaryota; kingdom Metazoa; phylum Chordata; class Mammalia; order Diprotodontia; family Macropodidae; genus Notamacropus; species Notamacropus eugenii. The sequence goes on along the minus strand of NC_092872.1, from coordinate 606,511,727 downwards.
CTGGAGGTTTCCTAAACACCCCAACACCTGGTGGCGTCCCAGTCAGGAAGACATCCCCAGGATATAGAGTGACGAATCTGTAGGAGAGCAGGGGTCAAGGTTAAATTTTTTTGGCCTCTCAGATTCAGGGTGAGAAGAACAAGGGTCACTGACAGGGAGAATGAGATGGCAAAGCACAGACCATTTGCTACAGTGCTATCTCCCGCTCATAAATCTGGGATAAATAAAACACAGTTTTACTTACTGTGAGACCCATGCTATTAGGTCTTCTGTCTTAAACACCATTCGGCTAGTATTACTGTCCTGTACTACCTCCCCATTCACTCGGCAACAGATCTTCAAGTTGTGCGGATCTGAAATAATAACCACACCTTCAATACTTAGGGTCCTTTCTCTGTTAGGAAAAGAATTAGCCACATTTCATAGATGGGGAAACTGAGGCATATAAAACTTAAATAACATATCCAGGGTAACACACTCCTCAACATTTGCTAAACACTTTCTGCGTACAGAACAATGTACTATATTCTACAGGAGTTTTTTTTTTAATTAGAGGATTTATACCTTGCCTTCAAGACTAGCAGCAGAGACAGATAAAATATACATATGATGATAGCTTAAGAACGCTTACACATCCCGAAAGACAAAAGATGAATGCCTCACTTATAGGGAAATTTACTTAAGTGCATTTTTCAGATATCTGAATTTACTCCTTTTAACTTTTTCCTTAACTTTTTTAATGAATATCTTTCTAAAACTTTTTACACACTTTTACACACTTTCATTAACGTGGTATAGTAAACATATTTTCAACTTTTTCTTGACTCAGTTATTGTGCCGTAAAGCGATGAAGGCCTCTGGAAAACTCTTTGCTCCTAAAGTAAACTGGCCAAGACAACTGTGTTTTCAGAATTATCTGTCTGCTTTCTGTGGGCTACCAGTGCTTGTCATCTGTGACTGCCTTATTACCCACAGTCTGAGGGTCCAGTGTGAGTCCACATAAGTGAGCATGGGCTCTGTGACAGCCACGATTGTTGTATCCACAGGTTGTATTCAGGTTGCTGTGTTCTAGAAAGGTGAACTAGACTTCCCTCCAGAGAAGTGGGGCATTACTGGAAATAAACACAGCACCTAGATGGGAGTATTGGATTAAATCCAAGTCCCATCAACTCCAAGTCCAGTGCCTAACCCAATAGGGAAAGAGTGATCCTCAAAGGCAACAAGGGCAGTGGGAGAATTTCCAGCAAAACCATCCCCCAAAGACCCCTGCTTCTGACACCCAGGCTCTCTGGAGTTCTGCCTTGGACTAAACAGCACAATGGTCCAGTTAGGATGCATTCCTTCAAAACAGTCCAAAGAGGAAAGGAAGAGAAAGGAGAGGCCCAGGGGTCCAAGATCCAGGGTCCTACCTGCTACACAGTCTTTGGTCACCAAGGCAGGACCCAGAGGGCAGAAGGTGTCGAAGGTTTTTCCAAGCAGCCACTGCTTCCCATTGCGCCTCATCTGCCAGTCACGAGCACTCACATCGTGTGCCACAGTGAACCCAGCCACATAAGCCATGGCATCTGTGGCCTATGGGGGAAGTGGGGGGGGAAAGACTATATGAAGGTAGGGGAAGTCCTAGCCAGACTAGGAAGGGACTGGGACTTAAACGCTCTAGGAAGCTCCTCAGCTTCTTTACAACTCTGAGACGCTTAGAGCTGCATAGAACAATGCAACAACTCGCCCAGGGTCATAGACCTTCCTGGTGTCAAGGTCGGCACCCCCATCCCCTCTACTAGGCTACTTCACCACAAGCAGACCGGAGTTTAGGTAACTGACTATGCTTTTGCCTCTCAGTATGAGATCTCAAAGCCCTTTCTCCACAATAACAGATGAGCAGTGCATGCACAGCAACTCTTGCTCCTGACACTTGGCTTAACTGGAGTTCTGCCTTAGACAGAGCCCCAGCAAGCCCCTAAAGATGGGGGACAAGGCTAAATCAGACAGCCTAAGACTAGTTATATTTCTGCATACAACACCATGATACCATAGGTAGCTATTCTCATCTTTGGGGAAGAGAATGACTGGGATTTACAGTAACTAAATAACTGGAGCCCCTCTGTTCTATTCATATATCAGGATTAGGGGAGGGCCTGCTTAGCCTCACATACAGCCCCATCTCTATTACCTTAATATGCTTGCCTTTCTTTCCAATGACAAAGGCCAGTTCCACTTCCCAGTCCACCTCCTGTATGGTAGGAAAGCAGAATTTTGAGGAGCAACACTTCCATTGGATATATTTCTATTCTCTGAAGAACTTGGGAAACACCTTACGACTAAAGTTTTAAAAGAGTGGCATTCAATAATAACAATGGCAAACAACTGTGCATACTTGTCATGGTGCTGTGAGGTTAAAAGCCTGTTTCTGTTCCCTGAAGCCCTCAGGAGACTTGGGATTGGAGGCTAAGATGCTGACACAGTCAGACAGTGCTAGATGGCTATCTGGCCACATCTACAGTCATTATCAACCAAAAGGCCTCAGGATTCTGAGACAGAGACAAGTCTCAAGAAGGAATTCTAAAACACGTTTTGAGCAACAGTAGCATCAAAAGAAAAGAGAGCCTCCCACTGTGACTACTCTGAAGGATGACACACATTCAGGTGACTAAGTTCTATCATGCTCACTAAAAGTCAGCCTCATGTCACCCTTCAAAGGCCCTAGAGATCTAATTCAGAAATGAACAATCTTGAATTTCAGGTTACACATGTGGGTCCATGATCACTGTTCTAAGACCACAGAGCCCTTGAAATGTAGGCTGACCAAGCTGGACAGGCTAAGAAGGAAAGCAGAGCAAAGGATGGAATTAAATTGGGCAGGGGATGGAGCAAAGGGCTAGAGTCTACCTAGGAGTGGAATCTGTGGTAAGGTGGGTGGGAAGAGGCAGGAAGTCAGGATAAAAGGCATGACATTTACGTTGCTCTCAGGAGGCAGGACAATGTCATCATAGGGTCCCACGATAGAGCTACTAAATTTGCTGAAAATGAGGGGCTCCGTGGGCACTGGCACGTTCTGTTCCTTGCAGTGGTCCACATAGTTCATGCCCACACACACCACTTTGTCTGGCTGGGTGATGGGGGCCAGAAAAGTAACCTCTGATCGCTTCAGAACCGGCTGCTTAGACTCGAAAGCTCTGCAGAAAACAAAGCAAAAAGGCTGAAGGAAGACAGTGAGGGAGTCAAGAATCAGGAGTTCTATTTCCAGATGGAGAACTTTTCTTTGCCACAATTAAATCATTTGACTATTTGTCAAATGTTACATCTAGCAATAGAAGTTTCCATGTTAAATATTCAAATTAACTATTATTTCATTTCCCTAACCCAATCCCTTTAATCTAAAGATCTCAAAGCACTTCACGGACCAGATCTCAAGGGGCCAAAGTTGAGACAAAAAAGTTTATCTTGCCCCTTGTATGTGGATTTCATTGGGGGTCTATTGGTCCAAAGGACCAATGAGTTTCAGGAAGAAATTCTAATATAAAAGGTAGATCTGGCTTTACCTAGGAGGGAGTGAAGGGGTCTCTAGGATGACAAAATCATGGTAAAATGGATATTTACAAAGGAAAACAGATAGTGTATATGCCTAGATGCTGCAAGTTCTGCCTGTGTTTGCTTTGCAAAATCTCCCCAGGCCTCAGATACAATTTTATGCCTGCAGAAAAGGAGGACTAAGCCATTGTGGTTCAACTAAAAGAGCTGCAGAAAGTTTAGCCAGAGGGAAGAGAGTGGGATTGGATGGAGACAGGTACTACCTCCTCCAGAAAGCCTTTTTCCCCTACCCCTGTCCGAAAACTGAAGGCATCTCTCTAACCTCAAAGTTCTCATGGCATGTGGTTAGCTCTCAGCTAACATTCTGTGATGTGGGGCTGTCATACCCTTGGTTGAACACAATGCTTTGCACATAACTGGCATTTAACAAATATTTCTTAACAGCAAACAATCAGTAAAAAGTAAATTCCTTTTTCTTAATTCTAGTCATAGAGGAGTTGGCCTACTCCTTGCTCTTCACTGCTGATCCCAGGCTCTCCAACAACCACCATCACTCAGTAACATCTCTTTCTTTGAGGTTCTCATTTATCATCCAATCAAGATTCTAGTGGCTGCTATATGTCAATCTCCAGGATGTTCTCCTTCCTTCCTCAATGATTTCAGATACTGCCCTTCTACTAAAGTACTTCAACGTACATAATGATGCTCTTGAATGCCCACCCCAACCTCTCAGTTCCTCCATTTATTCATCTTTTATCCCACCACATGCCCTTGATCTTGCCACGACACACAAATATACCTCTGCCATGGTTGTGAACTTTGAAATTTCTTTATCTGATTACAGTCTGTCGTCATTCCACCTCTCCCTCTGCCTTTTGACCCAAAAACTTGTTCTGCATCCTCACTACATGTTCCCATCCCTCACTTCTTTTCCTGGCCATTAGCCCAGTACTGGCTACACTCTCCTCCTTTATGCCTCAGTAACCCAGTTCAATTCTACATTGTCTTCTCTAAAGTCTCTTCAGCCAAGTAGAGATCTTTTCCTACAAAGCCTCAGTCTAAGATTACTCCTACCATCTATGGCCCTTGTTTCTACTCACATGTGCTAAACAAATAGGGAGAAAAATCACAAAACCATGCTGACTGGATCCGCTACAAATTTATGTTACATAATCTCAACTGGGTTCTCACTACTGCTAGGCAATCCTTTTACAACTCCCTGATTGACTCACTATCCTACTTAACACCTTTTTAAAACTTTTTAAGCCATTTTAACTCTCCTCAAACCTCCCACGGCTCAAGCCTCTCCTCCAACTCACCTAAGAATTTTGCCTATCTCACTGAAAAAACCGAGGCCATTCACCATTTCTAGCCTCCTCCTAATCACAAATCACACAGATGCCTTCCATTACATTCTTCTCCTTCACCCATTTCACGAAGAGGTGGCCATTCTTTTTGACAAGGCAAACCCCTCTAACAAGCACAAGTGATTCCTTTCTATCTTTTCTTGTCCAATAGATTGTCTCTTCTATCATCCTGTCTCTCTCACCAATTTTCAACCTCTCACTGTCCATTGGCTGTTTCCCCAGTACCTACAAACATAGCCCATCTCCCCCATCCTCAAAAACTCTTACTTCATCCATCTATATGTATCTCTCCTCCATAATCTCTTCTCTTTTTTGTGCTTATACTCCTTGAGAAAGCCATCAACAACTGATGCCTCTACTTTCTTTCCTCTCACTCCCTTAACTCTTTGGAGTCTGGTTCCTGAGCTCATCATTCAACTGAAACTACTCTCTCCTTGATATTCTCTTTTATCTAGGTTTTTGTGACACTGACCTCTCCTGATTCTCCTCTTACCCATATGACTGCTCCTTTTCAGTCTCCTTTCTTGGAACTTCATCCAGGTTCATTAACTATGGGTATCCCCCAATGCTCCAAAAGGCCCTTTTCTCTTCTACATCTATTCTATTTCACTTAGTGATCTCATAAGCTCCCACGGATTCAACTATCACCTTTATGAAGATGATTCTTAGATCTGTCTAGTTCTGACCTCTCTGCTGACTTCTGATCTCACATCTCTAATTGCCTACTGTGTATCTCAAACTGGATAAACATATCCAAGACTGGCATCATTATCTTATCTCTCAAACTCTCTCCTCATCCTAACTGCCCTATAACTGTGGAGGGGACCAGCATCCTCCCAGTTACCCAAGCTTACAACCTAGGTGTCATCTTTCACTTCTCACTCTGCACCTATCCACGTCTCCCTGTATCCAATCACTTCCTCTTTCTGTCGCTTCTACCTTTGCAACATCTCTCACATATGCCTCTTTCTCTCCTCTGACACTGCCAGGTCCCCATCACCTCACATGCTGACTACTGCATAACCCTGCTGGTTGGTCTCCCTGCCTCAAGTCTCACCCCACTCTATTTCATCTTTCATTTGACTGTCAAATTGATCTTCCTATAGTACAGGTCTCTTCATGTCCCCTCTCCCCTCCACTCCCATAAATCCCAATGCCTATTACCTCCAGTATCAAATATAAAACTCTCTGGCTTTTAAAGGCCTTTATAACATGGTCCCTTCCCAACTTTCCAGTTTTCTTGCACTGTAGTCCCCACCCTCTGAGACCCAGCCACACCTGCCTTTTTGCCGTTCAACACACAATAATCCATCTCCCAACCCATATGCCCAGAACTCTCTCCTTCCTCATCTCTACCTTTTGGCTTTCCTGGTTTCCTTCAAGTTGAAGCTAAAGTCCCATCTTCTACAAAAAGTCTCCCCCAGTCGTCCTAAATCTTTGCGTTTTCCCTTTGAAATTATCTCCAATTTACCCTACATATATCCAACTTGTACATTACTGCTGACATTGCTTGTATGCTGCCGCTCCCATTAGACCATAAGCTCCTTGAGATCAGGGGCATTTTTTTTTTGGCTTTTCTTTGTGTCTTGCATGTTTTGCAAAGTGTGTGGTACACAGTAGGTGCTTAATAAATGCTGACTGACCAACTGAATTTATCTCTGTTCTTAGTCAAGAAAATAAGAGATCAAAAAGGGGCTTAACTTGCATTTTTACTAGTTTCATACTGATTCTCAATGAAAATCTCTGCCTTTTTTGTCTAGTCTTATCATACTGATGAGCACAGCAGAATTTTTTAATTTTTACCTTTTTGCCACAGAGAAGACAGTTTCTCCCTGTTCCAGGAACTCTTTCATGGTCTTGGGCAGGCTGGAGTCAAAGGCATTGAGGTCAATCACCCCACCACCATCTTTCTCCTCTAGTCCCAGGTGAGGCCCTTTCAGATGAGGACTTTGAAACTGGACCAGTCTCATGCCTCTGGAGATCTGACACACCACCTTATGATTCTGCAGCAGAGCTGTAAGTAGGGTTCTTGAAACAGGCACCAACATCAGAACCTATACAGGAGAGAAAGTAAAGAAAGAGAAAGAATGGAGAGAACAAGACCAGCCACTTAATGCTACAAAACCTAATCACTTATTAATCACCAAAAACCAGACAACAGTCTATATCCTCAAAGGGTGGTAGGTGAGATAAGATATGCATACATGAAAAAACTAGAGAAGGCAATATGTGGCTATGTGATAAGACTGTGTGGTCAAATGGAATTTGAGAAGAGAGAAAACTGGCAGGGCAGGCTTCATGGAGAGAGACCCAACACCCTCTCTTGGAATGGAAATTAAGAATCTACATTGGGTGATGTGGGCAAAGGTATGAGTAAAGTGTATGGGACAATGAAAAGTAACCCAACTTGAACACATGTAGTATTTTACTACCTGGAAAAGATGATGGTTATCTGCAAACTTGGAGAGTTTATCATATATTCCCTTATTTATGAAGTTGTTCATTTATTTTATTATTTGTGAATTATTTATAAAAATGTTCAAAAGACCAGTTCTAGCACTTATCCTTGAAGAATCTCATTATTTTTACTTCTCCATCCAAAGAACGATTCTTTTGTCCCGTCCCCATCCATGAAAACTATTCTCTTTCCCTCTCCAAATTCCAGCCACTCAACTTTTAAAAATAGCCTTCAGTACAAAATCTGGTCAAGGCTTTTGGGAAATCTAAGTAAATTTCATTCCTTGGTTTTCTGCGGCTCTCATATTTATCCATTCCCTTACGGAACACCGGGACATTGCCAGGCCTGATTTCCCACTACAGGTTTGTTTAAGCTCAGTTAATGACTAATGAGGCCAAGGACAGTGGTTTGATCCCTGTGCATGCAAGGTAGTTTTGCACAAAAGGCTGCACTCCTAACTACGGCCAACGGCCCCACTGGGGCTGGGAAAAGCACACCCGAAGAGAGATGTCGCCACCCTGAAAAACAACTCAAAAATACAAAATTTCCTACACGATGACCCCACACTAGTTCCCAGAAGGACATGCAGATCAACATGACCGGGAAGCGGGGTGCACAAGGACAGCTCCCCTGCAGGCCAACATCTCTGCACAGAGGGGAGACCTGGTTCAAAGTTCTGGGATAAAACAGGTTCACTTGCTACCAAAGGTCATAATAAAAGTCCAGACTTTGGGGAGGTCTCCGCCCTTTCCATCCCTTCGGCCTGGTCCTGGACACCCCCCTCACTGTCTCCCTAAGTCCCTTCCAACTTTAAATCCTACGATAATGGGCATCTATATGGCGCCTGAAGGTTTGCCAAGCGTGCCGGGTACATGAGCTCATCGGAGCCGCACAACAGCCCTGGGATCGCGGCAGTCTGAATTCCTCCACCAAGGCCGGTCGGCACTTTTCTGGTAACTTAAGGTCTTCAGGAACCCCTGGGGGCACTGCGAGGGTGCACCCTGGAAGCTAAGCCAGCCCCCGGGGCCCGCGCCGCCCCCTGCGGTTTCACACAGGGCGCCCGGGGAGGGTAAGCGGCTCTGACCACACCCCAGGCCCAGAGGCCGCCCTGGAACCTCGACACTCCCCTACACCGACCCGGCCTCCCCAACTGCCGGGGAAGAGCTGGGAGTGCAGGCCCACTGCCCACCTGCCCGGCGTTCGGCCTCGCCGCCCGGGGAAGTGTGCTAGAGGAAACCGAGGCACAGGAGGGGGAGCCGAGAGCCCGGACCCCTGGGGTGAGGGCGGGGGGCAAGGATCAAGGGCACTGGGGCAGGGGGAGAGGGCAGGAGCGAGGGCACGGAGCAGGGGCACGAGGCAGGGTCACGGGGCAGGCCGCCCTCTTGTCTGGCCTCTCCCAGCCTCAGGGAGAGCAGCAGAAGGCAAATCTTACCCGGACTCAGGCGGCAGTTTCCGCTTTTCTGGCGCACTGAAATGACGTACGTAAGTCTGGTGGGGGAGGGGGGGGCCCAGGGTTGCTGGGGGAAAAGGTTAAAAGGTTGTGGGAGTGGGACCTTTCTGGGGAACCGCTATTAACCACAATCCCAATCCCAGAACTACAACTCCCGAGAGGCTCCGCGCTTCCTCTCGAGGCTCCGGGCGAGACTAGCCAATTGGAAGCCGGAGAGGCGGAGGCCTTCTGAAACGTCACCGCTCCTCCTAAGCAATGAGAAGGCGCCTAGTCATTCCCCAACCCTGTGTCCAGATGCCCACAGCTGCTCCGTAGTTCTCTGCTCTGCTAGGTGGTCTGATATCCGAGCGCCGAGCGCCGAGCTCCTGCAGGCAGTATGTGTTAAGCTCTCCTCGTGCGCAGAGACCCCCGGACTTAGACAAGACGGTGTCTGTAACTGACACACCTAGGGAGGTCCTTCAGTTTGACCTGTGTTCGTGGACGGAATTTCTCACACCTGTATAATCACAGATCGGACCAAAAAGACCCGTTAAACCTCCAAAGAAGTAACTACGTAATAAGTGCGTTAGGTGCAGGAGGGTGGGGGCAGTCATGCGCAGTCTGAGGGGGCAGGTGGGTCTGAGGAAGCTTCGTGGAGGAGGCAGTTCAGGACAAACCGACTTTCAGTAAACCCGTGGGCAGCACCGAGGCATGCTCGTCCATAAGGGAAAGCCTCCCCATGACGCAGACTAGTGGAGTGGCCTTGCGGGCAACTGTGAAGGGCTGTAAGGGGCAAACAATCTGCCTCGGGGGGGAGTTTCCCCAAGCAAAGAAAGTAGGAGTCCAGATTCTTCCCGAGGCCCCTAAAAGTAGCCACATAAATAGAGGATAACTTGTATCAAGGTAACTTGAGGGAGCAACCACCGAGGAGAGGCGGAGGTCTGGGCAGGTTGGCAAAGAGCCTGGGACAAGGATGAGGGTTCCGAGTGTGAGGGCAGCGGTGGGAGGAGGGGAACCGGTGAGTGCCAGGTATGAGCGCTGCTTGGGGCGGCTGAAAGGAGGCAGCGGACCGAACGGGTTTGGAGAAAACGTGGTGGTGTGACGAGCTCGGAGCCTTCCTCAGCCCCTCTGTTCCAGTATCGTCCCTCTGTCCAGTATTTCCTGTTCTTGTGTATAGTTCGTTTTGTATCTAGCAGATTCCATGTTGTCTCCCCCCATTCGACTGTAAGCTTGGGGGTGGGGGTGGGGGTAGGGACTATGTTTCTTTTTGCGTCCCCAGCTCTTAGCACAGTTCCTGACACATAGCAGGTGCTTGTTAAATGTTTATTGATTTGCTATTGATTGAATATTGATTGATTGCTAATGGGGAAAGGACAGGATTTGGAATCAAGACAGATCTGAACTTTGACTCGGCCGCTGTGTCCTCCGATCCTACCCCACACTGGGGCAAAGCCTTCATCACTCATGCCTAGACGGTTACAACAGGCTGCTGGCTGATTTCCTTGAATCAAAGCTCTTCCTACTCCAGTCCATCATTTACCCATCTGTCAAATCGACCTTCCTAAAGCCCAGAACTGACCATGTTTACTCAATAAACTCCAGTGGCTCCTTATTACCTCCAGGATCAAATACAAAATCCTTTGTTTGATAACCTGGCCCTCTTCTACTTTCCAGTCTTCTGATCCTCCTTCCATACAGTGATCTAGTGACACTGGCTCCCATGCTGTTCCACAAACAAGACACTCCATCTCTTGACTGGGCATTTTCACTGGCTATTCCCCATGCCAGGAATTCTCTTCCTCCTCAACTTCATCTGCTGGCTTTCCTGACTTCTTTCAAGTCCAGCTAAAACCCACTTGCCATAGGAAGCCTTTCCTAATTCCCCCTTAATGCTAGTGCCTGCCCTCTACTGATTATTTCCAATTTTATCTTGTATGTAGCATCTGTGCGCATAGTTGTTTCCATGTTGTCTCTCCCATTAGATTGTGAACTTCTTGACAGAAAGGACAGTCTTTTACCTTTCTTTGTATCACTAGTGCTTAGCACAATGCCTAGCATGTAGTCACTTCACAAATGTTTTTTGACTGCTTACTATTTTAAATTTTTAAATTTATTTTTACATGCATTTATTATTTCTCCTTCTGACTGCTCCCTTTAAAAAAAAAATACTTTTAAATGAAAAAATAAAACCCTCATGACAAATATGTACGGTACAGCAAAACAACTGGCCACGTCCAAAACTGCAAGTCTTATTGTTCATTTTACGTCTATCCATTCTGGCAACAGCTGAGGGTTTTCATCTTCTGTCCTCTGTCCTTTTCCAAGAGCTAGGTGGCACACTGGTCCTGGAGTCAGGAAAACTTCAGTGCAATTCTGGTCTCAGATACTTACTTACTCTGTGACCCTGGGAAAGTTACTTAACCTCTGTTTGCCTCAATTTTCTCAACTGTAAAATGGCATTGATAATCACAGCTACCTCACATGGTTGTTTTCAGAATCAAATGAGATAATATTTGTAAAAAGTGCTTAGCACAGGGCTTGACACATAATAAATATTATATAAATGTTTATTCCCTTCCCTTTCTTTCCCCTTTTGGACTTGTGGTCAATCAATGCATTAATTGGCATTCTAAAGTCTTTCAAAGTTGTCTTTCTCTAAATGTTGTAATTGTACAAACTATTGTGGTTCTTTTCAATCACTCTGCACTACTTCATGGAACACTTCCTAATTTCCACTGAAACTTTCCAATGGCACCGATATATTCCATTACAGGCATATACCATAGTTTGGTTAGCCATTCCTCTGGAGGTGCCTTAGATGACCATCTCCTTAGTTTCCAGTTTGGGGTTACTACAAAAAGAGCTGCTATCACTATTTTTGTACGTATAGATCTTTTTTGCTTTTCTTTGATCACTTTGGGAATACAGGCCTGGCAGTGGTATAGGGTATGCACAATTTAGGAACTTTCAGGACATAGTTACAAATGGCTATCCAGAATGCCACAGAGGTTCCCAAAGTGGACAACATCACCCTGGCATGGTGAGGGGAGGTGCTGGAACAGGTGGGTAATAGTAGCTGGGATGAAGTTGAGTGGTGTTGAATAAAAATAAAGGGGCGGTAAAAGCAAAAGGAAAGAAGAGAAGAAAATTCTGAAAAGCCATACATGTTTCAAAGAGTTAAAGTTGTAGTGATTACATTATTTTCCAAATAAACATACAAAATGCAAGTTATAACCAATCAGTGGTCAAGTCTGCTGACAGGTCTTAACAAGCAAGTGTTGGCAGGCAAGGATGTCATGCATTGGCAGAAATATGTGTGAGCAATGATTTGTTTATAATATAATGCTATACCATTACATAATGTAATATTGTATCATCAAAATTTCAATGCCAGAAAAACCCTACAAATTTACAATAAATTATTAAATTTAAGGTATCATTTTTCTAAAAAAAAAATTTTATATTATTTTTGAAATGATGCAAATTTCAAAAAAAAAAAAACTGTTAAAAGGTTAAAGAAAATAAATTTCCAGGGGGGTGTTGAGTAATTTTTTTGGGGGGGAAGGGATCAGTAAGCTAAATAAGTTTGGGAATGTCTGGGCTAAACCAATTCATAGCTCCATCAGCAGTATACTAATTTTCCCTTCCAATATTTGTTATTTTCCTTTTTTGTCATTGCCAGTATGATAGGTCTGAGATTACTTGAGATCTGGAGAATTTTTTCATATGGTTGATGATAGATCAGATTTTTTTCTTTTGAACGTCACCTGTTCATATCTTTTAGCTATTTGTCTATTGGGAAATAATTCCCTGCTACTTACTGTTGGTGTAACCTTGAACAAGTTACTTTTAATTTCTTGAGCTTTGTCATCTTTCTCTGTAAAATAAGGGCCTAGATTAGAGCTCTAAGATCCCTTTCAGCTCTAAATATATTATTATTTCACAATTCATAAATAAAATAGAATAAAGATGGAAAAGGTAGGATGGAATCAGATTCTGAAGGACCTTCTGTGTGAGGACAAGGAATTCAGATTTTATTTTATATGCAACAAGAAGCTGATAGAGTCCCAACAGAACTGCCCCCAGCCCCAGTAGTCTAACTTCCTTATAGGCCCACTGCACCTACCTAGCACCATCCCCCCAATAGCCCCAATGTCCTAACTTCTTCATATATCCTTTCTGCCTACTAGAACAACAGCTGTGTCCCTGAAACTCATAGTTCTCACAGAAATAGCAGGCATGGGAACCCAGCCACTGCCTCTACTCAGCCATGACCCCCAGACCCATTCCCACAGAAATGGATGTGTTCTTGTAGTTAATCACAATCACATTATCCATCTAGCCCAAGACAGGACCACAATACCTAACTATCTATCTTGACCAGACAGGACCACGATAGCTAAGCCAATTGGAGACCAGAATGTTTAACCACCAAACCTTAGATGGGGCCCCTCCTCCATTAGCTAATCCTTTAACAAACTCCTCTTGCTTTTTAATATTAATCATATTCCTATATTCTGTGTAAATTTATGTTTGTAATTCCATCTTCACCCTATAAAAATCCATCTTGCTTTCTCTGAAGTTGCTGGTTCTTCTTGAAACTTAGCCCACTTCATGAGAGGTATCAATCTCAGTAAATGCCTGTCCTTGGATTAGAGGTAGTCTGACTGAATTCTTTGAGACAGTTCCACACAATGGAAACCTCAACAGTTTTTGGTGTCCCAGAGATGAAACCACAACAAAGCCACTGAAGACTTTCAAATGGGAAAATAGCATGCTCAGAGCCATGCCCTGGGAGGATTATTTTGGGAATTTGTAAAGGATGGATTGGAGAAGGGGAAAGTTGGAATTGGGAAAACCAATTGAAAAATTATTAATATTGTCCAGGAAAAAAGAAACAGAAAGTGAGAGAGAGTTTACTATGTGCAACCATGGTGCTATGAACACTGGGAATACAACTAGAAGTAAAAAAAAAAAATACTTCTTACCCTCAAGAAGTTTACATTCCAATGGGAAAAAACAAATGTAAAAGGGAGCTGGAAAGTAGAGGCAGCATGGAAGGGGGTGCCCACAACACTGGAAAATTGATTACCACATAGGGACAAGGTAGAGACATCTGGAGAGTCAGAAACAGAGCCAGGAGAGAAGTGAACATGGATAGTCTGGGCTCTTCATGAAACAGTAGTGTTAAGCAGGAGCTCACCAATCACAGGAGGGGACACAGGTTGGAAGATATCTTCAAGATGAGAAAGCTGTTCACCTATAAAGTCAGAAGTAGCTACAATAGTAAGGGTGAAAATAGATTTATACAGATGAAAGCAGATGGAGAAATGGAAGCTCAGATAATGATAGAGGAGAAGAATTTCAAAATTCAAGACCATGAAGATGGAACAGTTTGGGGTGAAGGTTTTTCATGTGACCACCTCTTTGGAAGAATGAGGTAGAGTGGAGATAAATGTCATAGGGTAAAGGGAGAGATTGGACTAGGAAGTAAAACTTTGTGGTAGGTACTGAATTCCTTTAGAAGAGGAGACCAGTAGATCTAGGCCAGATTATATAGAGAGAGATGGATGAAGAAACTCCCCAAAGAGAAGAATTGTTGATTAATGGTAGAGGAAGGGTCTGGAAGTGGGCTGGCCACTTTGTTCAAATGCCAAAAATCTGTTTGCCTAAAAGATTATTTTGCACAGAGCTCACACAAGGCAAGTACTTACATGGAGATCAGAAGAAATGATACAAAGACACTCTCAAGATCTCTCTGAAGAATTTTGGTATCAATTGGAAAACATGGGAGACACTGGCACAAGACTGCCCACATCAAATACGGTGCTGCATTCTATGAGCAAAGGAGAACTGCAGTAGCTCAAAAGCAAGGTGAGATGCACAAATTTAGAGATGTCTCCACCCCAAATATTCATATGGACTATTTGTGCCCAAACTCTGATAGAGCCTTCTGAGCTCATTTTGGTCTGATCAGCCACAGTCAGACACACTGTACTTTGTCCCTGACTTTGTGATGTCATTTTGGTTCTCCTCAAGGACAATGACCCACCTGTAGAATGGAACGAGGAGTACACCTCTTCCTCCCCTCTCTGGCCCAGTGGGTCAGGGAAGGGATGAGATACCTTCAAGAGAAAGCCAGGTTTCTTTGAAAGCAAGAGTGAGAGAAGAAGTGATCTTAGTCAATTAGTGCTATTAAGTGCCCACTATGTGTCAAGCGCTGTAAAAGCACTGGGGATACAAAGAAACAAAAACAGACGATGCTTCCTCTCAAGGAGTTCTTAGTCTGATGGGGGAGACAACATGCAAAAAACTACATTCAAACAAAGCAGTATGTACATGGATGTGCTGGTACTTGGCTTTCTGAAATAAAATAATGCAGGACAGTTTAATCTGCCTTATTAACGTTCTCTCCATCATTTTCATAAGTCTAGACAATCAACAAAACAAACAATCAAGCCCTGATTGGGGACATTTGTCTGAGATATAAAAGCTCACCCTGAAAATTTAACAATCAGCCCTCCAGACATGTGTGCACATGTGCGCGCACACACACGATAAATTGAGGGTCATCTCAGAAGGAAGGCATTAAGATCCAAAAGGACTTGCAGAAGAAGGTAGGACTTTAACTGACACAAGAAGGAAGCCAGGGAAGCTACTAGGTGGAGATGACGAGGGAGGATGGGTCAGGCAGGCATGAGGGTCAACCAGTGAAAATGGGAAATGGAGGATCTTGTGCAAGGAACAACAAAGAGGTGAGTTAGAGGTTGAGCAGTCTTCCACAGCGCTCAGAGTAAGATTCTAAAGGAATGTAGGAAAGCAACCACATATAGAAATCTCCAACCTCTAGTTAAATGTATAGTGAAAGCAGAAAAGGCCTAAATACCATAGCTGAAATAGTAGATCATTACACACCAATTAACTTGACTTCTCTAGAGTATTCTAAGATTGTTTTAGATACAAAGGTCACCTGTTCTAGTAAGATCCAAAGTTAGAAAGAGATGCTGAAGGTCATCTCATCCAAGCCTCTCATTTTACAAAGAGGTTATATGACTTGCAGGTCACAGGTAGTAGGATTCTTACCTCTGTCCTCAAAGTTTTTCCACTTTAATTTACATGCTTTGAGATCAAAAGAAAGGGGGAAAGACCTATTTGTACGAAAATATTCATAACAGCTCTTTTGTGATGGCAAAGAATTAGAAATTGAGGGGATTCCCATCAAATGGGGAATAGCTGATCAAGTTATGCTATATGATTCTAATAGAATACTATTGTGCTATAAGAAATGATGAGCAGACGGATTTCAGAAAGACTTACACAAACTGTTATAAAATGAAATAAGCAGAATCAGGAGAACATTGTACAGAGGAACTGCAATATTGTACTATGATCAATTGTGAATGACAGCTATTCTTGGCAATACAATAGCTCAAGACAATGCCAGAGAAATTATGATGGAAAGTGCTATCCTCATCCAGAGAAAGAACTGATAAAGGCTAAATGTATCAAAGCATATAATTTTTCACCTTCTTTATTGTGTGTGTGTTTCTTTTAGTCTGTGTCTTTCACAACACTGCTAATATGGAAATATATTTTGCATGATTGAACATGTATAACCTGCATCAAATTGCTTACCATCTTAGGGAGGGGGGAAGTGAGGGAGGGAGGAAGAATATTTGGAACTCAAAATTTTAAAAAGAATGTCAAAAGTTGTCTTTACATATAATTGGAAAAAAATTAAATACTATTTTTAAAAAGCAAAATAAAATTATACTCTCTTTGGAACTCATGACTTACACCCTTATCATGCCCTAGCGTCCCTGAGGATATATATGACTGATTTGCTATGATTTTACATACTTATAGATCTTTGAATTATTTTTCTATTTCCTTTCCATAAATACTCTGTTCTAATTTTCAGCTTTTTCATATAAGCTGTATAGTTAGAGATATCCACTTAGAATGCTCTAGAATCCTCTTGATAAGGTAATGATGGGGTTCAGACTCTGGGAGCCTCTTTGAACTCCCCTTGAATCTTCCCGCTTAATCTAGCCTTTCTTACTCAAATCTAATCTTCCTATTTGTTCTGGCAGTCTCAGGAAGCCCATGGGCTTTTCATTATCTTTCTGCTCAGGTCTCTGTTGCACCCCCCACCCTTGATCCTATCAAAGCTCCATTTCCCCAGGTTGCTTATCACTCCCATCAAGATCTGTATTCATTCCCATACAGCCCCTATCAAGATCTCTGGATTGCCCCACCTGCTTCCCACCCAAACCCTCCATTGTCTGATATCTCCTGATAGCCTCCAGCTGTTTGACCCTGCTTGGATTCCCTCCTTGGACTTCTCCTGAAGACCTTCCCTGGACCCCTCCTCCCATCACCCTGGACTATGTATTTAGTTCTATCTCTACGCCATGCAGGCGCTCAGATGCAATCCAGCTCAGACTTTGTCCAGTTGAGATTCTGTCTGGCCAGCTTGTGAATACAAGTGTTACAAATGCTTAGGCTCCTTAAGACTCAACCCAGTTTGGCAAATCTTTAATAAACTTTGTTTCCTTTGGCTTTAAGAAGGCTTGAGTCGAATTCATTCCAGCAGGACCCAGACTGTCGGTATTTTGGGGTCCCCAGCACCCCTAAACCTTGTCAGTATTGCCCAAGGTCACACAGCTAGTGAGTGTCAAGTGTCTGAGTGCAGTGCAGTGCAGAGGACCTGAGTTCAAATCTCACTTCAGACACTTGACACTCACTAGCTGTGTGACTTTGGACAAGTCACTTAACCCCAATTGCCTCATCCTGGGTCATCTCCAGTCATCTTGATGAATATTTGGTCACTGGATTCAGATGGCTCTGGAGGACAAGTGAGGCTGGTGACCTGCACAGCTTTCCCTCACTCAAAACAAAGTCAAGTGCAAGTCATATCATCATTTCTCTGATGGCATGGTCTTCTTCAGCAACAAAGGACAAACACACACACAGTTGCAGAGCCAAGGAAGTGCTTCAGAGATGTCATTGGGTCCACTGTCCTCTTCTGGATGCCTTTACTGCTTATGGACATCTACCGTTACTACTTTCCTTGAGCCTTGGGGGAATGGTCTGGCAGCTTTTAAGATTGATAGCCCCAATGACCATTTTTTTTTTTACATTTTTGGGGTATGACTCCCCCTCACTACTCCATCCTTCAGTCAATTGTGCCCAGCTAGATAGTTAAAGAAATCCTTAGTAGGTATTATTATTTGTTTTTAAACTTCCCAGTATAACTCACCTGAATTAAGGTCAGAAAAATACCTTTGGTCAAGACAAATATTCCCAAGACGACTTTTAGCAAATTTGCAAAGGAGATGGTGGAACTGTGGTGAAGAATCTCAACCTCAACCTATATCAGGTCCTTTAGGTTCCGTTAAAATCACAGGGCCTTGCTTGGGTAGAAAAGACAGAAAAAAGACTGTGACATTTGCCTGACTTCCCACCAGCATCCTGTGCTCCTAATAGAAGGATGGAGGGTTTTCGAGGATGTTTGCAAAAATCTGAGACTATGCCCCTCTTCTACTCAAGATAAAAGAGTGTGATGGGTTAGAAGGACCCAACCCCTTCCAAACTGTGTATTATTCAGCTATCAAAATAGCGAGAAGAGTGTGTATGGGTTAGAGGGACCCAATCCCCTCCAAATTGTATATTATTCAGTTTTCACTCAGAAGGGAAATCTAAAGAGTGGAGGTAAAATACTCTTTAAGGCTGAGTGCTGGCAGAAGCTACTACCTGAGGAGGGTGATATTTGAGGAGCTAGTCCTTCTAAGACCCAGAAGGTCAGAACTGAAAAACTCAGAGATAAAGATCTTTTAAAGCTGCTGGCTTACAGGAGGCTAAATGGGAGAAAAGATTCAAAGAGGTTTTAAATTTACTGGAGTCATTTCAAATGCACATCCTCAAGCTTAAGGGGCAGCCCCACAGGAGTTACTTAAGGAATTGAACAAGGCCTCTGACTTTCAATTCAAATAGCTATGATTTCAGGCAGAAAAATAAAAACCACAAAGCTAGGCTTTTGTAATAATTAATGTGGAGTGTGAAGGAAAGAAACCTGGAGGCGCCTACAAACTGGAAACCATCTTCCTGCCCTTCTGATGATAAGCTGAGCTTAGTCAGAGGCCTCTGGTCAGTTTCCTCTCTTCCATCCTTGCCTTTACCAACTGGAGAGAGAGCAGCCTTGTGTAGTAATGGTTATTGTTTCCCCAGGCAGAGTCACAGTAGGGGATTCCAAAGCCAGCAAGCTCACATAGGAGCCAGGTCTCCAAGCCTAAAATTAATGTAAAGAAAAGGAATATTCCAAGGAATTAGAGTTGTGCCAACTGATTCTAATTAAAGCTATAGTGATGATCAGCTTGATACAGAGGGCAATGGAATAAAGGAGCACCTTTGGTATCCCATAAAGACAAGCAACTGCAAAACAAATCAGAAATACCAATATGTCACCTTCTAGAAATACCTTCAATGTTGATTCAACCCCCAATCAGTTGATGGGGCTGATCACTAAAGCAAACCCTATGTACACATGAAATGAATCTGATGGAGTACAAGCCCAAGCCAAGATCTTTTCCCCTTGGATCGGGAGGGATTGTGTCACATTTGTCTGAAGGGCCCTAGAAAGTCTGGCCTTGGGGGAGTTTGGGGGGGCTCCTTGGATTACCTTCCTTTTCTCCCAGGCCAGATACTTCCTATCTTCTATTTAGCATTCTTTTGATATTCCTCCCTTTGATCCTATTATCAGCCACTCCCATCAGGATCCTCCCTGGGTCTGATCTATCCAGACCATCCCTGGGACCCCAGACTACCTGGTGACACCTGGATGCTTCCCTCAGTCTTTTTCTGTATTTAAGTTCCATCTGGCCTCCATGAAGGCATTCAGATGCAGTCCAGCTCAGACTCTGTCTAGCTGTCAGATTCTATCTGACTTGCTTGTGACTATAAGTGATACAAATGCTTAGGCTCCTTATGAGTCAACCCAGTATGGCAAATCTTTAATAAACTTTGTTTTTCTTTGCCTTTAAAAAGGCTTGAGTCGAATTCATTCAAGCAGGACCCAGCGGGTCAGTTTTTCGGGGTCCCCAGCACCCCTGAACCTCACCAGTTTGGTTCCCTGAGCAGGAAGAATTGCTAATCTCAAGTTCTTCTGCCAAGACTGAAAGGTATGTAAACCTCCCCCTCTCCCTATCCCCTTCTCGCTCTCCAAGCACCTTGGAAGGGGTTTTCGGACCTGACCTCAGGTCCCATTATCGGGAAGTGTGTGCCAACTCTTTGAATTCCCTGGGCACTAGGGAATTAGGGAAATGACAGTTACTTTTTTCTCTCACATTATTGGTCATTATAATTTGAATACCAACTTTTTCTTTTTAAGTTCTTTAGAGAAGCTAAATTTTTTCTAAAGAACTTAAGAAGAATAAGTTGGTGTTCTTTTGCAGCACAGTTTGACCTCAGTATCACTTGGAGGACCATGAAGTATGACCCATTTGGCGGACCTTACAATGTAATAGGCTTTTACAGTTAGACATATTGTTACCAAAAAGGAAAATGGATAGAAATACCCTACACAGTGGCCTTTGTCAAGCTCTCTGAGAACCCCATTCTCAGAAAAGATTATAAGATGCTTGTATTCAGAGCTGCCCCACAAAGGGCAAGGGGGGTGAATTGGACATTAAGGCCTCAGCCTCACCTCCTCCCCTATCTCTGTTCCAAGCATCTCAATTCCTATCCCCACCCCAGTTTCCCCCAGCCCCTCCTGCCGCTCCCTTACCTGCCCCAGCCATGGCCATCCCTTCTTTCCCTTGGTTTCCCTTCTCTTTTCCTCTACCCCAACCCCTCTTGATTCCTGCCTCTTTTACTTTCCATGTTTCCTAAGCTGTATCTCTTCCCACGGCCCCTCCCTCCTCAGGCACTCCTCCTCAGTTCCCAGCCACAGATCTTGCTGAGGTGCCTCCCTCTTGCAGCCCCTCTCCCTGAGGCAACATTCACTCAGGCCTCACGCCTCACCCTCACAGCAGTCTCTGGGGTATCTCCCCCTCTCACCCCTTTGCCTCCTCAGATGCCAGTTGATCTTTCCCCTTGCCAACCAGATAGATGCCCTGGCCTTGCAGGCCAAACCACTTGAGTCAACTTTTTCCAGTCCCTCCCTCATGAAAACTGGGACTTCCTATCTCTAACCAAAGGCCTGTCCCCACAGTGTCTCATGTCCCATTCTCCATCTCAGACCTCATTCAGGTTAAAGAGAAACTGGGGAGATACTTGGAAGACCCCACTGGGTTTACTGAGGGTTTTAGGGATATTTCCCTACAATTTGAACTTTCTTGGAAGGATCTACATATTCTTTTCTCTGCCTGCTAAACCATTGAGGAGAAGGGGAAAATTTGGGAACACACCCAAAAGTTTGGGGATCATATGGCTAGCAATGATTCCATAAAATACCCCTCAGGAGCAGCTGCTGTTCCCACTAGTGACCCAGGATGGGATTATCAAAAGAGTGAGGATAGAGGAAAGAGAGACCATATGGTAATTTGCCTGTTAGAAGGCCTAAAAACTGCATTTCAAAAACAAGTAAATTTTTTAAAAATTAGGGAAATTACTCAGGGAGAAAAGGAAAACCCTGCCCTTTTCCAAGACTGGCTAGTAGAAGCTATTAAAAAGCATACAAATTTGGACCTCGACTCCACAGAAGGGGTAGCAATCTTTAGCATGTATTTTATTAATCAGTCTGCCCCAGATATTAGAAGGAAACTGCAGAAATTGGCAATGGAACCCAAAATACCTCAGGCCCAATTACTGGAGATGGCCTTTGGAGTCTTCAACAACAGAGGCCACCCATTGCAGCAGAGGAAAGAGAATGCAGGGCCAGAGACAGGGAGCATGCTCAATTCTTGGCTGCTATCATGGCCAGAAAAAGACCCAGGAAGTACCCCTCTAGGGTGCCCCTTTGGAGGAAGCCTGACTACTTGAGCAATGGGGAAACCTGCTTTCAATGCCACAAGGAGGGTTACTGGTCCAAGGAGTGCCCCTCCAGGGCTCCCCCACAGAGGGAGCCCCAGGAACCAATGCCTGTGGAACTGGGCCCATGTGACCAGGAGGGACATTGGAAGAATGATTGTGCTCGAGGTTGGAAAAGTGATGGAGCCTCCCCCCAGTACCCTGTCCTCCAGTCTTCTCAAGACTTGGAAGGAGGGGAAAGCCTGGGTGCTGGCAGGGTTCCAGCTTTCTCCACCTCTCTCTCCAAGCCCTGGGCAAAAACGGAGGCTAAAGCTAAGGTTAACTATATTAACATGGCTAAGTTCTCTGCTTTAACCAGTTACTCTGGCCCTACCCACCCCTTGATCCCTTGGGTAATAGGCATTGAAGGGAAAACTAAGGGATATGGAGAGACACACCCTCTCCCCTGCTTGTTTGAGGATCTGTTGTTTAAACACTCTTTCCTTATCATCTCCTCTTGTTCCACTCCTTTGCTGGGAAGGGCCTTGATGGTGAAATTGGGAAGCCAGTTTTCTCTAGTCAAGCCTCCCATTTCCATTTTCCCTCTGGTTACCAGACCTCTCCTTGTTCCCCTTGAAGTGTGGGACACAGTTAAGCCAATTGTTTGAGATCAGGGAATTCCCAGGAGAGCTGCTCATGCCACCCCTGCCATTGTTCTAAAGATCTTAATGTATTTCCCCATCAAGGGCAACATCACATTAAGCCTGAGGCTTGGGAAGGACTACCACCTTTAATTGAAAAATTCCTGAAGTACAAAATTGTGAATACAAGTATTACAAATGCTTAGGCTCCTTAAGAGTCAATCCAGTATGGTGAATCTTTAATAAACTTTGTTTTTTTGCTATGGCCGGCTCAGTGGAGAGACCCCCGACCTGCAGGATGTCTCGATCTCAGGCACAGCAGTGATGAGACAGGAGACAGAGATGTTACAAGATCCTTTTATTATTAGCAAGTACAAGCCTTACATGCTGTGGGCAGTAAGTTCCATACTCACTTTCACCAATCCTCTTTCATCCACAAACGCTTGTCCCAATGACTGCCTGAGGATGTTTGTCAAACACTAAGATGTTTACCTAAGACCAGAAAGCCTTGGGGCTATTGTAAGATCTCCAAGGGTGGAACCAACAACCTTTGCTCCACTTGCACTTGGAGTGGCCTTATCAGGCCATCGTGAACTCTTGGAACTGTTGTGGTCCTCAATGGCTCTCTACAATTTTTCTTTGGCTTTAAGAAGGCTTGAGTCGAATTCATTCGAGCAGGACCCAGTGTGCCAGTTTTTCAGGGTCCCCAGCACCCCTGAACCTCAACAGCTAGTTCTTAAAAGAACATGCACTTTTGGTATCACGGTGCAGGTATTTTACCCAGAGTTCATTGGGAAATAGCCCAAAATAGGCTTCATGGAGGTATGGTTTAAGGCCTAAGTCAACTAACATCAGGACTGACTAAGGAATACCAGGCTGCTCTCATCAACGTCTTGTTAGACAAGATAAATGTAAGGGAGTATACGTGTGTCTAAGTCTAGGATACGTATGATTGGTCAGTGAGTAGTAAAGGTTGTAAGGACCCAGTGCACAGGCAGTTCAGCTAGTACACATCTGGTTCAGATTCATAAATCCTATAGCTGCTGCTGGCTGCTGTATCAGGAAAAGAGATAAAAGTTTGGCTAGGGCAGGCTGTGTCCTTGGGGTGGGGAGAAACTGCCTGGGATAGTTAGCGAGGTTAGGGAGAAATGCGATTTTAGAATTGGGGCCTAAGCATATGCACCCAAGCCCCCCATGAGCACCAATGTGGAAGACACCAGGGACTCACATCTGGGAGAAGACATTTGGCATTCATTCCCCTTGCACACGATGGGGCTAGCCTTTTCCATTGGCTGAATAGCCACAGCAGGCTGTGTCTTTTCAATTGCTGGATTAGGCCAGTCTTACTTTTTTTCCAGCAGTACCCAAGGGGTAGAGGTCTTGTTGCACAGAAGCTTAGGTCACTATGCACTGAGCTGGGTATGGGAGGAGGACAACCTCCCCCTTATACACACACTTTTAGGCCCTGTAGCACCAAGAATTAAGCGTAGGGTTCTATCTATTTTGTTTGTCCTTTTCAGTTCTAGTATTAAGTGGTGGAATCCCTGGACCCAGGAGCATGAGCCATGGTTACTTTGGAGGCAGGATTCCAGGCTGAATGCTGCTGCCAGTTCCAGCAGGGAATATCTAAAAAGCTAGGATGCCTGGAATTCAAGCCCAAGGTAGGCTTGGACTTGGAACTCAGTGGGACCATGCTCTATAACCATTGGTTAAATGGAACTGGGGTTCCAGGAACCCTTGTGATTGGGGGAATTTCACCAGTGTGAATTTAAGCCAGTAACAGAGAGACCAGATACCCCCAAGCCTATGGAGAACCCTGGGGAAAGATGAAATGAAACATCCTTGTCCCTCAGGCAGTAGGGGACAGAGGGATTCACTGATGCACTTAAATCTGAAGAAGGAAAATATTAAGCACCTGAAGGCAAAGAAAATCTCCACCATACAAACTTTAGAAATGCTATCTAATATTGAAATAGATGACAAAAATAATAGCGCAGTAAGGACCAAAGTAGCAAAAATGCAGCTATCAAAGAATACACCTCAGGACAGACATCAAACAGCAGAAATACCTTGAGACAACTACTGAAGACTTGTGGGGATAAAAAGGGAGATTACAATATCTAGATGTTTCCTGGAGGAGAAAATTTTTGCACTATATATTGCAATTAAAGCAACAAAAAAGAAACATGGAATGAGCTCTGGAAAGCAAAAATCTGTCAGAAATTCTTAATACCCTTAATTAACAATTGAAAGTGAAAGCCAAAACTATAATATGGAGGCTTGAGAAGCAAAAAAAAAAAAAAAAAAAAGGAGGGGGAAGATACCTCCCCCTCCCCCAAACAAGGAAAACATAGGTGACGCAGACATTTTCTGGTTCTCTTTATGGTTCACAAAAATCCACATTAAATTGGACAAAAGACGTATGTACATTGCAATAAATGGAAAACAAAAACCTTGTGTGTCATTAATACAATTCAACAAAACAGTTACATCAAAGGAGATGACTGGAACTCTAGTTTCCCTGAAAAACTGGGGAACAATGGGTCTGGACAAGATCCAGAAATACTGTTTCAAGTGCTTCAAAGTGCTGTATGAATTACTAGCAAAGCACTTTGTCTGCTTCCTTCCTGATATAAACTTGATCCGATCTTTCTTAATATAATTGCAAGCTGGTTACACATACTTATTACCAAAAGACAAAAATATCAGTGACTCCTCCAAATATAGGACAATTTTGTGTTTATGCATTTTATACAGAATGTTCACAGCTTGCATTGCTAACAAAAAAAAAAAATCTCTATATACTTTAAAAAAATAATATTGACTGCCATCCTGAATCAAAACTTAAATGGTAGAACATATTTTGAGCAATTAACACCTGCAGAGAACCATTCTTAATCTATCTTTTTGGCACAGTAAAATGGATGATGGTGGGTCTAGAACAGGGGTTCTTAAACATTTGCATGGACCCCTTTGAACAACCAGTCTTGTGAAAGATGTAAATGTGGACATTTTCTGGTTTTCTTTATGGCCCACAAAAGTCTGATACAACAAAAATGAATATTTGAGTAAATGTAAAACAAAGAAAACTCTTCTCTGAATAATGTTTTTAAATGGATAAAGTAAAATATGTTGCAAGGTGTTGACCTGAAAATCTGGTTAAAAGAGGCAAACAGGCTAATTTCATATTTTTTATTCCCTTAAAATTAATAGTTACATGATCATAGAGTCAGAAGGAAACCTCTGAGTGACTAATACAAGAATGGCCAGGCTTAAATCTGTTTTAGGAAAATCAGGGATGACTGTGTCCCTCAGATTTATGCTCTCTATGTGTTTAACTGTACCATGAGAAAGGAATTTTCTTAATTGCATAAGTTGTAAATACAATAAGATAAGAGGGCTGACAAAGTGTCAATTTAAATTATGACCCAGGAGATCTGTGTTTTTGTTACCATTAACGTGCTATAGCATAGTATATGTTCATAAAATATTAAGATAAGGAAAAAGTCCTATCATTCAAGATAGTATCACAGGTTAAAGGTCTCATAAAGTATCCTAAGTCTTCCCAATCTGGCTTTGTTGACATAAGAAGAGGTATTCTCTGAGTTTACTTCAGAGAACAAAGGGACTGTGAGATCCAGGCTCTTCTGATTGATTAATTTAAATTCTGGCCCTTATTAAAGTCCAAAAATGATATAAATGATTATCAAAGGAAACAAATATTTGTTAAGCGCCTACTATGTGCTAGGCTCTCTGCTAAGCGATTCACAAATATTATTTCAGTTGATCCTCACAACAGGTAGGTATGGTCATTATCTGTTGAGGGTGTAAGCTCAGTTTTCACGTGGACAGTCTCGGGCAGGTAAAAGTGAGGACCTCTAAACCTCAGAGTTCTCACGAGGCCCCCCAGGGAACAGCTGGGAATTGAGGTGTGAAACACGGGCTATCTTGTGCATTTCCACCTCTTCTCAGTGGGAAACTTGCTAGGGAGAGCATCCCACCCTTGAGACTGGTCCATGGTCTGAGCATACCTGTTGTTAATTAGCTAGGGGTTGAGAGTACGCACGGTATTCATATGCAAACTATGTGGCTGGGAGACAGGAGTAGGGACAGGAAAGCCTGAAGGCCTTCTTCTGGATGTGGAGTCCCCTCCAGGGGCTCTTCTGGCTGCGGGGTCCCCTTTGGGGGTCCCTCCCCACTCTTCTTGCTGCGGGGCCCTTAGAGGGAAGAGGGTCCCTCCCCTCTTCCGCTCCCATCCTCTTGCTGTATGATCCTTGCCCCTTGGGAGGAGGAGGATTCCTTTCTCCTGGGAAAGAACTCACCCTGCATATGGATACGTAACTAAGACCCTGAATAAAGCCTAACCCTTGTTTGACTCTGGAAAGTCTCGTCTCTCAATACGTTTATCCGGCTGATCACCGAAGACCAAAAGGTAAGGAGACTCGGGTAGCTCATCGGCCTCTAGGCTGAACAGTTGGCGCCTCCAACAGGGACAAGCACGGAAATCCTGGGTGGTGGGACACCCAGAAGGGGCTATGAAAGACGGCGAGTCCCGAATCCTAGATTGGGAAGGAGAGAAAGAGTGAGCAGCTTCCCATACCCATGGGAAAAGGGCAAGGATAGGGAATCAATTGCCAGTAATAAAGCCAGAGGAACAAGAGGTCTGGGCTAAGATACTTTACAAGGAATGCAGGGACTCGGGAGTCACTATACATCTGAATGACCTCCGAAAGTTTTGTAAACAGCAATGCCCCAGGGAGTTGGAAGACTCCTATTTTATTCACAAGGAAAGTTGGTTTTGACATTTCATAAGGATTATGCTGCTAGCTGCTGATCAGCCAGTCAGTTCAGCTAGCTTACATTTTTATGGGACCTCCAAACTAACTTTTACATTGTGATAATAAGGTAATTTTGTGTTTCTGAAATACTTAAAGCAGTCAATTAAATTAAACAAAGCAAAAAGGGGAGAGAATCCTGGCGAGCAAGATAAGTGGTCAGTTCATTTTGACCCCTAATGATTGGAAGAGCTTCAGAATTTTCTCAGAAGGTGAAGAATACCACCAGTGGACTGGGGGCTCAGGCCCCCCAGGC
Organism: Notamacropus eugenii; assembly: GCF_028372415.1. Classification (NCBI taxonomy): domain Eukaryota; kingdom Metazoa; phylum Chordata; class Mammalia; order Diprotodontia; family Macropodidae; genus Notamacropus; species Notamacropus eugenii. Next base: position 606,484,265 of record NC_092872.1, on the reverse strand, counting down.
TTATCAGCAATTAACAGGAACAGGGCAGTATGGGGCCAGAGGAAGGAATGCAACACCTTTACAGCTTAGATAAATGCCAGCTTGCAGCTCATTAGTTTGCTATAATTCCCCTGAGAGACCCTGTACAGGAGGAATCCCTGATATTGCAGAACCCCTCCCACGCACCCATAGTAATGTATACAGGAGTTTATCCCGCTGGCACCACAGCACTTCCATGCTCCAATGTGGTAGCCGAGCCAACTCATACAGACAATCAGCTTCCCATAGCTGTTGCCCTTCCCTTAAAGCACTCAGTTCAAATCCAGTTACTAAAAGAAATAGGACAGAATAGACTTGAGTGTACAATCTGGCTCAATGGAATTCCCATGACTGGCCTACTTGATACTGAAGCGGATAGGACCTGCCTTAGCGGTCGCTCAGTACCCCGGCACTGGAAGGTCAGAGAAAGCCAGAGACCTGTGTGGGGAGTAGGAGGGTGCCAAAATACCTTAGAGACAATGCACCCAGTGAAGTGGGAGGCAGAGGATTGCCAAGGGACCGTATGGCCGTTGGTGATTCCAAAACTTAGTTTTAACATCTGGGGCAGAGACATCATGAGCCGCCTGGGGATGAGGCTATCAAATTTTTAGTAAGGGCCATTGCAGTTGCACTGGAGTCCCCACCCTTGACTTGGAAGTCAGACACCCCGATTTGGATGGAGCAATGGCCCCTGACTCCAGAAAAACTCCAGGCACTACAAATCCAGTTAAGGAGCAATTAGAAAAGGGGCATATAGAACCATCACAGTCACCCTGGAATGCTCCTGTGTTTGTTATAAAGAAAAAATCCGGAAAATTCACGTTCCTCACAGACCTTTTTTTCCATCCCTTTAAACAAAGTAGATTGTCCCCGATCCACTTCTGCAAAACCTCACCCTAATGATAAGGACCTACAAAGAGGTATCAATGGAAAGTACTACCCCAAGGCATGAGTTACAGCCCCACCATCTGCTAGTGGTATGTTAATCAAGCATTAGAAAGCCCCAGGCAGCAATACCAATGTAAACAGCCAGTATGCATCCTTACCACTTCACCAGAAAGGGGATCCTTGCTAAACAAAAAAGGGGAAGAGGTTGCCTAACACAATCAGAGCTTAACACAGCTATATATCAGGACACCTGAGGAAATTTGATTCCTGGGGCTAGAGAGATGAAAGGAGGGAGTGACTGAGAAAAAAAAAAAGTGATCTCTACCACAGTGGCAGTTTTGTATTGTCCTCTTTCCAGTCAAACAATTGTTTTCCTGGAGCAAAGGAAAGCCTTGAATTGCCTTAAGGAACTGTGAAGTCCTCTTTGGAACTCAAGCCTGATTGAAGTGATTTAAAACATTGTTTAATTGTTCCTTGTTGCTTTAGAGCTTTGGTTATATTGTGCCTCACACTACTGCAGCTATGAGACTATTCCACGACAACCCCAGAAGGAAAAGTCATACCCAGGCTGAAAATAAGGACACGTGGGCCATGGTAAAGGATATGGCTTCAGGGAAATGGCAAGGTCCATATAAGATACTAATATGGGGTCCAGAGTATGTTTGTATCTCCACAGGAAAAGGGGATGCATGGATCCCCATCAGAAGGACCCGCAGGTGGAATCTGGTGTCGGAGATGCTGGAGAAGGACCATGCACCACCTGAGTCTGCTGCTGACAGCTTTGACCTTGCTGCCCAGAGAGGAGGCAGCACCGATCCCAACCACTGCTACGCTGACATAGCACTGGGCGCTCCTGCCAAATCCATTATGGCCAGTCCTCGTTGAGTGGACTGCCACGTTGTCGCCCGCTATCCGTCAAGGCAACTCCTTCCAGTGGCTGACAGAGGACTTTGGCATCACGGATCCAGGACGCACGGGGGTGCCACAGGCTCGGCCGTGTGGTCCATTCTGCATGACTGAGGGGGGTGGTGGAGTGTTAGGCGCCAGCACTGCGCTACCTCTCATAGAACATGCTTTGGAATTAGTGATTACACTTCCTCTTGATGTATGCGTAATTCAGCCATTTAGTTCCATCTTTGTTTTGTTGGATGCCTCTCTTGGTCAGTTGTTGTGCTAGCTGCAGATTTCTGTGTAAATGAAGTTCTTGTTGTGGAATATCCACACGTTAAAGGACTCCCTAACCCACTTAGCCTCCAGCCGCTATTTGTTCTAGGGCCATGTGCGCTCCGCGCAAAACAAAAAAGGGGAGATGTTGGGGGTGTAAGCTCAGTTTTCACGTGGACAGTCTCGGGCAAGTAAAAGTGAGGACCTCTAAACCTCAGAGTTCTCACGAGGCCCCCTAGGGAACAGCTGGGAATTGAGGTGTGAAACACGGGCTATCTCGTGCATTTCCACCTCTTCTCAGTGGGAAACTTGCTGGGGAGAGCATCCCACCCTTGAGACTGGTCCATGGTCTGAGCATACCTGTTGTTAATTAGCTAGGGGTTAAGAGTACGCACGGTATTCATGTGCAAACTATGCGGCTGGGAGACAGGAGTAGGGACAGGAAAGCCTGAAGGCCCTCTTCTGGATGCGGGGTCCCCTCCAGGGGCTCTTCTTGCTGAGGGGCCCTTGGAGGGAAGAGGGTCCCTCCCCTCTTCCGCTCCCATCCTCTTGCTGTATGATCCTTGCCCCTTGGGAGGAGGAGGATTCCTTTCTCCTGGGAAAGAACTCACCCTGTATATGGATACATAACTAAGACCCTGAATAAAGCCTAACCCTTGTTTGACTCTGGAAAGTCTCGTCTCTCAATACGTTTATCCGGCTGATCACCGAAGACCTGCAAAAGGTAAGAAGGCTCGGGTAGCTCATTGGCCTCTAGGCCGAACAATTATCCACATTTTACAGATGAGGAAATTGAGGCATATAGTGATTAAGTGACTTGCCATGGGTTGAGGAAGCTAATAAGTGTTTGGGGTCAGATGTGAACTCAGGTCTTCCTGACTTCAGGCACTGCACTTGATCCCCTGTGCCATCTAGCTGTCTCTATGGGATGGCAAAGGAAACCAATTTTACTGAAATATATTTGTCAAACTATTTTTTTTTCAATTCTGGGACCCCCTGAAATCTATCCACAGACCCCTTGGGGACATAAGACCTTAGGTTAAGAAACCTGATCTAGAAGACATTCAAACAAGAAACTATATAATAGTAATGAAACACAGTGCTCTACTTAAGGCAGTTATAGAAAGATGAACATTTTCTTGTCAAAAAGGAGGACAAGGATTAATAGAAGTTCTTAGAGTACATGATAAACAGGAAAAATTTTGCAAAAGTACTTTTGGAACGAAGAATCCTCCCTTCACAAAGCAATAGAAATAGGTATATAATTGCTAGACTTGTCTAATGTAACTGAAAGTGGTATGGAAAACCTCATCATTCCATGAAATGGCATCAGCCTTGGGATTCACAGACCTCATCAGCAGCCTCTCCCTCTTGGAGTGGAGGGCTGACTGATGAGCTCCAAAAACTCCATTTAAGGAGGGCCGCAGGCTAGTTATCCCTTCACTTCCTATATAGTGACTCTCCTTTGGATTTCTCCATCATTCCTTGAACCCATACATTCTCCCCTCCCCCCATCACACCCTCCCCCCAATTCCCTTTACAGCTTCCTTTTGTGTCTTGTCTTCTCCCATTAGATTGTAAGCTCCTTGAAGGTAGGAATTATTTTTCATGTTTGTACTCAAAGCACTTAGCCCAGTGTCTGGCACATAGTAGGCACTTAATAAACGGTTATTAAGTGATATGAAACATTAAAGAGTTCCTTTTTAATTTCTCTAGAAATAATATTTCTCTGCCCCCAAAACCTTTCTAGATTTTTCCATCGAGGAAAGTAGATAGGCCCCAAACCAAGGCCTTTCTTAAGAAAAGGAGCCAAACTTAACTCTCACCTTGTACACATCATTGTCTTTCCCCAGTCCTTAAAGTGATTGAATTAGGACCCACCTTTGTCCAGTTGGAAATGGTTGGTTGTTGTCCTTCCTTTCCAAAGAGGACCAAAATGACATCACCATTGTACAGTGAAATTTCAGTGTGTCTGACTGACTGATCAGACCAATATGAGCTCGGAATGCTCTACCACAGGTTGGGCACAGAGAGTCTGTGTGAACATTTGGGATGGATACTCTAAATTTGCAGATCCTACCTTTACTTTGTGCTGTCTCAATTCTGCTTTGCTCATAGAGCACAGCACCCTTTCTGATGTGGGCATGCCATGCTGAACAGTCCTGTGCCAGTGTCTCCCATGTTGCACAGTCAAATCTAAAGTTCTTGAGAGAGACCTTAAGAGTGTCTTTGTATCCCTTCATTTGACCATCATGTGATCGCCTGGCCCATGCTAGTTCTCCATAAAATAGTCTTTTTGGCAAGGGTATATTTTGCATTCGAACAACGTGGCCAGCCCATCAGAGTTGTGGTCTCTGAAGCAGTTTGAATGCTTGGCAGTTCAGCTCAAGCAAGGACTTCAGTGTCTGGTACCTTATCCTGCCAGGTGATCCTCAGAATCTTCCTAAGACAGTTCAGATGGAAGCGATTCAGTTTCTTGGCATGGCGCTAGTAGACAGTCCATGTTTCACAGGCATGCAACAATGAGGTCAACACAACAGCTCTGTAGACCTTCAGTTTGGTAGTCAGCTGAATATCTCTTCTCTCCCAAACTTTTCTTCGGAGCCTCCCAAACACTGAGCTAGCTCTGGCAATGTGTGCATCAACCTCATTGTCAATGTGTACATCCCTGGAAAGTACACTACCAAGGTAAGTGAACTTAATCCACAGCATTCAAAACTTCTCCATTTGTTGTAACTGATGATTCCATGTATGGATGGTGTGGTGGTGGCTGATGGAGCACCTGTTAATTATTAGGCCCAAATTAGCACAGCCAGCAGACAATTGATTCATACTTTGTCGCATCTCAGCTTTAGAGACTTCATTGAGTGCACAATCATCTGCAAACAGGAAAATCATGCACCAGTACTCCCTCCACTTCGGTCTTGGCTTGTAACCTTTTCAGACTGAAGAACTTACCAGTACAGTAGTTGACCCTGATGCCATGTTCATCCTCATTGAAAGCATTTGACATCATGGCTGAAAAAATCATGCTAAAAAGCATGGGAGCAAGCACACAGCCCTGTTTCACTCCATTAGTGACTGGGAAGGCACAAGAGCATTGTCCACTATCCAACACCAAACATGCCACCATGAAATTGATGTACAATACTGATGAACTTCTCTGGGCAGCCAAATTTTGATGTAATTTTCCATAAGCCCTCACGACTAACAGGGTCAAAGGCCTTGGTCAGATCTACAAACGTTGTGTATAAGATATTGATCAAAGGGGAAAAGTCCTTTTGTTATTCCTGGAGTGTGATTTTGATACTAAATTATTTTATAATGTTAACCCAACCCTGCATATTAATACAGAGAATTCTTTGTTCAAGAGTTCTAAAAATGTTATCTTAAATTATCTAGGGGGTGAGAGTCAGGTTGGAAGTCATGGGTAACTGTTGTTTTGTCCTTTGTTTTGGAAGCAGACCACAAGTGGTGTCAGCTCCTGGGTGAACTGGATTTGAATGAGACAAAGTTGTCAGCCGCATTTCTCTTCCAGAGGCATTGAAGTCCAGTGACTAGCAATGGCACAGAATGCAGTGGATGACCTTGGTTACAGCATTTGCTTCGGCTGCCTTCATGGGCATTGGAAAAAATTGTTTTCATCCTTCCGTAGTTTGGACATCTCTCCAAGCTAGAAACCTTTAGATATTAGATTACTGTTAAATTACATTAAATGGTTTCTGGCAAACTTGTGCCTAAATGCAGAGTATAAAAGTAATGCATTTCTTTTCCCTTCAATAGTTTCTTATCCCCAGAAGGAGTCTATGAAGCAACTAATATCCAAGAGTAAAATTAAAGATACTTCCTGGGTGACATCCTCATGAACTTAATCAAAACTTTTGTCAACAAAGAAACATGAAAACAATGACAGTCATGTTCAGATTGGTTTTTGGAACAGAGGGCTTTATAAAAGCAATTCAGGATCAGCTCATTGTCACTAGAAATTACAAAGAGGTTATCCTTAAGGAGCTGACATGATTTTATTGAAGAAAATTATGCAATTAAAAGAAACCGCAACATAACATTGTAGGGTGTAACAGTTTAGCATCTATTAGACACCTAAAAGAACAACTTCAAGTGGTTAGAATTATATGCCAGAAGCTCATTATATTTTTTAAAACACTAGACTACAAGTTCTCATGAAGCAAATACAACCCTTTCCCCCCATCCCCAAATAGCCTTGAGAGTTCAACAAATAGAGACTCTCAGAGCCAGAGCATCATTATAGATAGAATTGTGGCCCACTTGGCTCTAATATAACATTGATCATAAAAATTTAAGAATGTTTTTAATATGTTGAATATTCATAATTTCCAAACTATGAGGAATGAAAAGCTTTCAAAATGTAGAGACCTAGAGGAAGAAATTGAAGCCATTTGAGAACAGGGCAAGGTGCATATCATCCTTGTTGCCTTGTGTGCAATTGGAACTGTCCTAAAGACACTTTCAGTGAGTCTATAGAAGATGTGTTTATATTTCAGTATTTTTATTCAAAAAGCAGTTATTTTATCAGTTTGTGATATTGTATGGAATATGCCATAATAATAGGATAAAAAGATTTTTCCTCAAACTATATATGAATCCCAGTAAAAAAAAAAGAATGATATTGTTGATGATGATAATGATTATTATGACATTTTATTATAATGAAAATTATTATTGTAGCTCAGATTTATGTAGAGCTTTACAGTTTACAGAGTGCTTTTCTCAGTATTAATCTGCAATATAGGAAGTGTAAATGTTAGTCATTTTTCAGTCATATTGGATTCTTCATGATCCCATTTAGGTTTTCTTGGCAGAGATACTAGAATGGTTTACCATTTCCTTCTCCAACTCATTTTACAGATGAGGAAACTGAGGCAAACAGGCTTAAGTGACTTGCCTAGGGTCTTATAGCTAGTGTCCGAGGACAGATTTGAACTCAGGAAGATGAGTCTTCCTAACTAGAGGACCAGCACTCCATGCACTATGGTGCACTTAGCTGCACCTAGAGTAAATATTATTCCCATTTTTACAGATAAACTGAAATCCAGAGAGATTAAATTGTTATTCCTTAATCACATTACTAAGTTATGAGAAGGATTTGAACCCAGGTAGTCTAGCTCTACCTTGATTAGAGAGATTTTTTTGAGGAAACGACTTTCATTGATCATTGAAATTCACGCAAGATTTGGATAGACATCGTGTTGTGTGGGAGCTGGCTCATACTAACTCACAAGAGCTGGTTATTAAATTTTCAGTGTGAGTATTTATACTACAGAAATTAGACAAATGTTACAAATACAAGCTTAATATTTTGCTTTGTTGATTTTCTAGACTTGAGAAAGTGATGGAGAAAAAATGTTAGTAATGCAGATTAAACTTTAAAAATGTGCTGTGGATGCATCTCCTCACCAAAGATCTGGCTGTTAAACATTTACAAGCACACCCTTAGATGGATACCTGTTTGGAGAGGTAGATGAGTGGAAAGGATAGTGTTCACAGAAAGGTAACAGCATGAGACAATTCCTAGATGCAGGAATAAATATTTCTTACTTTAGACCAGGAATTCCTAACTCAGAGTCTATGAACTTGTTTTAAAAAATATCTTGATAAGTGTATTTCAAAATATTGTGTTTTCTTTGTAATCTTATATATTCTGTGTATTTAAAATATTATTCTGAGAAGGGGTCCATAAGCTTCACCAGACTGCCAAAGGAGGCCATGAAACCTGAAAAAAGAGGTTACAAATCTCACTTCCAGAGACTATACTGTTGCGGAATAATGCGATAGGCAGAAGAGTTCTATGAGAAAAGCTTTCTTTCCCAGCTATCTATTTTGCCCAAATCTTAGCACAGTGGCTTGCACATTGTAGGCATTTAATAAATGTTTATTGACTCACTATAACTTATTGATATCATTGATGTAGGTACTCCTTCCATTGATTGAGATCTCAATCCTTCCATGTTTTTGTGGTTGTTTGATGGTTTTGGTCATGTCTGACTCTTTGTGACCCTATTTGGGGTTTTCTTAGCAAAGATTCTGGAGTGGTGCACCATTTCCTTCTCCAGCTCATTTTACAGATGAGGAAACTGAGGCAAACAGGGCTAAATGACTTGTCCAGGGTCACGCAGCTAGTAAGTGTCTGAGGTCGGATTTGAACTCAGGAAGAGGAGTCCTCCTGACTCCAAGCCTGGTACTTTATGTACCATGGCGCCACCTAGCTGCCCCCTTCCATACTCTTCTTTTACTTCCACCCTCCAACAGTCAAGGAATACACATTAGGAAGCAGCATGGTATTGTGGAAAGGACACTGAATTTAGAATCAGGAGGTTTAGGTCCAGAGTCAAGGCTGAGATACTACCCGTGTGACCATGGTCTGTTATTTGTTGAACGAATGAATGAAAGTTTTCTCAATATGTAGCTCTCATTTCTGTGGAGATTTAAGCTGCATGAACTTTCTCAGAAGAGGCCTGGGAGGTCACAGAATCATACACACTTAGAATTGTGTTTTAAGGGGCCTCAGAAACTACCCAATCCAACGTGAATCTCTTTTATATCATAATCAACAAATGGCTTTGCTTGAAGACTTCCAGAGAAGTCCATGATATCCCATGGTTGCCCCTTTCACTTATGGAAGGCTATAACTGTTAACTTCTCTGAAGCTTCCTCCCATGTTCTAAGTTCAGACCTCTGCGACTAAGCAGAAACCCTACTCTTCATCAGTATGATAGCTTTTCAGATTCTAGAAAAGAGCTATTACTCTTTTCTAAGCTAAACATCTCAGTTCCTGACCCTTGAGAAACAGTCTGGTGCTATGTCAAACTCAGATGAAAACAGGGGGCCACTAAACTATACATCAGGATTCCTGCAAGCCACATATTCACTTGGAAAACCACACGTGTATATACTTATATTTTTAATAATACCTCAACACATTGAAGTCAGAGAGGAACTATATTTTAATCTGCTTTGGTTGCACTCAGGAGTGTTGTGGGCCCTGTGAATCCTGAAGGACACTTGCTTGACACCTCTGACATAGTGGATAGATTTCCAGTCTCAGAGTTAGGAGACACTTGGGGTTCACTTTGACACTGCCTTTGACACTCACTAGCTAAGAGACAGGTGGCACAATGTGTGGAGTGCTGGGCTTGGAGTTAGAACTAAGACCTAAGTTCAAGTTTTCCCTCGGAATTTAGCTACCTTAATAACTCTTGTTGAAACATCAATCCCTATGTGTCATTTAGTCCCTTTCAGCCTAAATTTTCTCGTCTGTAAAATGGAGATGAAATATGGTCTACCAGGGTTTTTGTGAGGATCAAATATGAGAACATATATAAAAGTGTTTTGCCAGCCCTAGAACACTGTATAAATAAGCAGCAATGATGATGATGATGATGAGAATGTGATATGGGCCACCCCTGCAAGCATCAATTTTCTTAGAACTGAGAACTTATACACCAGATGTGGGTCAACCAGGGCAGGGTAGAATAGATCTACAACATCCATGGTCATAGATAATATAAGCCTTTTACTTTTTCTTTTTAAAAATAAACTCTTATTGGTATCTTTTGTTTTTACATCACCAATACCCTTCATTTTTCCCCTGCCTGATAGTTGTGTGTGTTTGTCCTTTGTTGCCAAAGAAGACCATGCCATCAGAGAAATAATGACATGACTTGCACTTGACTTTGTTTTGAGTGAGTGAGGGCTGTGCAGTTCACCAGCCTCACTTCTCCTCCAGAGCTATCTGAATCCAGTGACCAGATATTCATCAGGGTGACTGGAGATGACCCAGGATGAGGCAGTTTGGGGATAAGTGACTTGCCCAAGGTCACACAGCTAGTGAGTGTCAAATGACTGAGGTGAGATTTGAACTCAGGTCCTCCTGACTCCTGCACTAGTGCTCTATCCACTGCACCACCTAGGTGCCCTACCAGATAGTTATTGTTTATAACAAAGAAGAAAAAAAGATGAGAAGAGGAAATGGTTCAGCAAAACTATCAAACATTAAAAAATCTGACATTCTCTGCAGTATTCCACACACATGATCTCCTACCTTTGCAGAGAAGCATAAGGACATGTCTTTATCTCCTCTTTGGGGACAAGCTTGGTCATTATAATTTTACAGCATTGAGTTTCAATTGCTTTGCTCTTGTCATTCTTTCCATGTCTATAATTGTATAGTCATTGCATAGTTGTTTTCCTGTTTTTGTTAGTTCCCTTGATATCAGCTCATGTGTCTTCTCATGTTTCTCCGTATTTATAACACTCATTGTTTTTAACACCAAAGTATTAAATTTGCATTTAGATGTCACAACTTACTTAGCCATTTCCCCAATTGATGGACCTCTACTTTGTTTCCAAATTCTCTACTACAAAAATATTCTGCTATGACGATTGTACTGCATAAGACCTCTTCCTATTAGTCATTGGCTTCCTTAACACATACGCTCATTTGTTTCCTTTAAGGCATCCTAAAACAATTATCATTTTTGCTTGTCACATCATATTGATTTTTTATGTGGATACTCCTTCCAGTGATGTAGATCTCAACCCATTCTTATTTTCTCATCATATATTAGTACAAAAGCCAAGCTGACTTGATAGTTAATTGTGAATGTCCATTGTGAGCATTTATATCTCAGAAATTAGCAAATACTATTAATCCTGGATTGATTTATTGTTCTATGGATTGTCTAGACTTAAGAAAGTGATGGAAAAAATCTTTATAATGCAGATTAAATTTAAATGTGTGTCCTAAGTACATTTTCCCCCCTAGAGAGCTAGGTTAAACATCTACCATCATTTTACTGGGTGGAGTCAATTCATCTTTAGCTTCTGTTATGCCTTCCAGAATGTCTGGTCTCTGCAGTCCTTTACTCCTTTCTTTTTTATGTGTAGAAATATTGGTTTTTATTAGAACTTTGTGACTACAAGTGCTATCCTTCCTCACTCTGAGGAGTGTAAATCAATTAATTTTACAAAACCACCATAGGCATCTTAATAAAATCTTTGATTTCTCACTTGAGAAAACCCAAAGCCATTTTCCTAGCAGTCATCAAATAATTGATATGTGTCCTATAAGTATAAATTGTCCCTTGCCTTTTGCTTTCATCTTAAAACCAGTTGAAAAGGTCTCCCCTTTTTTTCCTAATAACTCCACAGGTAAAGTATCCTAAAGGTCCCAGACAACTCCATGGAAACTGACAACAAAAATAGAACTCTCCAAAGCCCTTGTTGGATAATCTTACATACGTTCTAGGACTACTCAGATCCCATACTCTCATTTTCTTCCACCAATAACTATAGTCAAAGATCCCAAATTATAGATACAGAAGTAGAAGTAGTAGATGGAACCTTGGTCTTGGAATCCTTGCAAAGGAGGGATAATCTCTGTCATGTCAAAGATGAGAACTTTCCTATAAAAGGGGAAGTCGAGAAGATACTTTTGCAACTACTGTGCCACTATACCAATTTGGACATAGATTTGGAGTAGAGAATTTCATGATTTGTCCATGGTCACATATCTTGTAGTATTTTGAAGACTGTTGAAAGCCATAACTAAAATTGTGCTTAAGGAAAGCTTGCAGGTTAGTGGTTTATAATGAGCTAAACATATTTTCTTTGGTAGAATCTACTTTTTCCCCCTTCCACTCTAGCCTTCATTGGAGAGCTTCTACACCATTAGAATGTGCCTATGAATACGATTTTGTACCAAGAGTAATGTAATGGACTTGCAATAGAAAACTTGGACATATTACCTGTGGGTCTTCAGGAAAAAGTCAAACTTCAGTATTCTCGTCTCCAAAAAGGGGGTAATAAGAGTCACTATGCTATCTACCTCATATGACTCTGATGAGAATCAAATTAAATTGTGTAAGAGTTCTGCAAGCCTTAAAAATGCTATAAAAAATCAATTATTATTATTGGTAGTAGTGATGTGGATAGAAACAGTACCCTAAGAGTTAAAATAATATTGATTGACTTGGTGGCCTAAAGTCTTCCCTTACCAGAAAACTTTCCCTAATCCTGGATCATATAATTTCTTGTACCCACCCCTCATCCTGAGGAATGGGATTTCCTTATCTTGTGTCATTCATAGTCCTCACCCAGTGCCTTACATCTTGCAAGACTTCTTTATCTTACAAGACTTACCAAGATCTCCAACCTCCACAAGGAAACCCTAAAATCATCCTATATAAGTGGTCCTTTTCCTATATCACTGCCTTTGTTTGTGTGTTTGTCCTTCATTGCCAAAGAAGACCACGCCATCAGAGAAATAATGACATGACTTGCACTTGACTTTGTTTTGAGTGAGGGAGGGCTGTGCAGGTCACCAGCCTCACTTCTCCTCCAGAGCCTTCTGAATCCAGTGACCAGGTATTCATCAAGATCACTGGAGATGACCCAGAATGTTGCAATTGAGGTTAAGTGACTTGCCCAAGGTCACACAGCTAATGAGTGTCAAGTGTCTGAGGTCCTCCTGACTCCTGCATTGGTGCTCTATCCACTGCACCACCTACTGCCTTTGTTTATTTAGCTCCTTGCTAAATCCTAGGCCCACTGCTTTTACATCAATAAAGCTCCCACTGGAAGGTCTAAGTGAATTCATTCACATTTTGAACCAGCTCTCCCATCTGTCTCTTCAGTAGTAGTAATAATATTGACAAGCCCAAAACAAAAATAAGAGGAAAAAAGAAAATAAATGAAAGGGAAGGAGATTAAAGCAAAGGAAAGGGACGAAAAAGGAAAGAAAGAAGGGCCTGTAGTGAACATATATGAAAACTTTACATATCCATAGGATAGCACATTGCAGTAGATTATAGATTTTCAGATTGAAAATTCATTCTGGAATGGCAAAGACTGGAAAAGAGAAATCATGGTTTTCTCATTTTCCTGATCTGGCTCTTCATAGTGTAACCAGTATTGGCACTATCTTACAAAGTTAGTATTTAGGGGGAGAGGGGTTAGTATTATTGGCAGGGGAGAGAAGGGGAATTAAAGGAAGAGGAACTCCCTCCTTATCTCCTCTCTTGGTCTGGTCTGGTCAGCCCTGAGGATTTAGGTAATACCTTCACTCTACATCTTGTTTTTCTTGAGAACAAACCTCAAAATCTGAAATTGTTTTAGAAAGAAATTTATGAGGTTGTTTGGTAGAGGAGAGAAAGCTGGAAAGGAGGTGTGGCTCCCTCTTATCTAATCTCTGGAGCGTTTACATTATATAGGATGTAGACAAAGGTACCCAAGGGTATCTTCCTTGTTGTTCAGTCATTTCAGTCATGGCTGACTCTTCATGATCCCATTTTGTGGTTTTCTTGGCAGAGATGCTGGAATGGTTTTCCACTTCCTTCTCCAGCTCGTTTTGCGGATGAGGAAGTGAGGCAAACAGGGTTAAATGGCTTGTCTAGGGTCACACAGCTAGTAAGTGTCTGAGGGTGAATTTGAACTTAAGCGTATGAATCCACCTGACTATCCACCTAACTTTTAAGAGTATCTGACAGTACTGCAATTAAGCAATTTTTCAGAGAGGGCAACTTGAAAGCAAGGTAGATTTGAGATGCATATCAGTAAATATGAACATTCAATAAAATTTGGGTGGAGCCAAAACACAAAGGGAACCCAAAATACTTGCTTGAATAGATCCAAAGCAATAATATTTTGGGTGTATCCAGCACCTGAGGGAACCTAAAATTCCTTGTATCCATTTCTAACATTCTTGAAGAGTTAATAAGTTTAGGGAGATATTCTGGGTACAATCTCTAGTCATGTAAAGTTGTATTTAAACAGTCCCTCTCTAACCTGAAGCTTTAGGTCACACTTAGCTACCTCAGTGCTGAATCCTTCCCCATTCCATTATTACAGAAATTCACTGTCCTCTGGGAACTGCAAGTCCCAGAAATCTTTGCAGTGAGATCCCTGAGCCACAATCTGGTTTCTTAATTCCAGATCTTCCCTCTGTTAATTATTTGCTATATTATATATATAGCTTCTATATTATTTTATATATAGCTTGTTTTGTGTATGTTTGTTTGCATGTTCCTTCCTCCATTAGACTGTGAGATTCTTGAGGGCAGGGACTGTCTTTTGCTTCTTTTGGTATTCCCAGTGCTTAGCACAGTGCCTATGCTATAGAAGGTGCTTATTGAACTGAATTGAAAAGTGGAAAGAGCACTGAATTTATTGTCAAGAGACACCTTGACTCCCTCAGTTACTTCCTGAGGGACCTCAAACAAGAAGATTAGTTCCTCTGTGCCTCAGTCGCCTCAGTTGAAGTTTATTTTGAAAGGTCCAGGATTCCCATCCCTTCCTGTCCAGATGGGAGGGATCTATCATTGTTGCTGAGTCCTCTGAAACTCTTTGTAACCCCATGGACCATACTGTACATGGTGGGCTTTCTTGTCAAAGATTTTGGAGTGGCTTTTCATTTCCTTCTTCAGTGGATTAAACAGAGGGTAAGTGACTTTCCCAAGGTCCATACAACTTGTAAGTTTCTGTTGCTAGATTTGAGCTAGGTCTTCCTGATCCCAGTCCCAGTGCTCTATCCACTGAGTCACCTAGCTGCCTCTTGGGAGGTTCTAATAAAGCATTAATATGCTCATTCCAGGAAGGGCTTGCATTTTAAAGGAACAGCTTGGAAAAAAATCAATGTTTAACCTAAATATTTATCAAATACATTAATTTTAAACATTCTGGGCAAGCCAGTGAGGCAGGCATTTTGTTGAAGGAAAAGGGACATGGTAATGCTCCTTATACCATTAGGAAAATTAACTCACCTATTTGTCAACCTATATTAGCTATTTCCACAGACTGCCTTTTCTTCTTCCCATTCTCCCTCTAGTTCCTAAAAACCTGGGAGATGTCATTATAAATATGATGCTTTGAGGAATCAGTAATCTCATCCCTGTCATTATTCCCTACACATCACCATGAGCAGCATAATTTACTCTTAAGAAGTGTTTATGGCTTATAATGACTTTCACACACATAATTTTACTGGATTCTCACAAAAATTCCATCAAGTATAGTTCCTAGTTGCTAATACTATTAGACCTTTTCTAATTGAGGAAATTGAAGCTCATTTAGCAAATTAACTTTCCCCTCCCCAACCTGTTCCTGATTTTCTAGACTTCAAAACCATGCCTCTCCTGCTATCATACTCTGCAACTTTTCTCAATGCCTAGGACCTCTTTGCTCTCAAATAGCTACTACCTCTGCTGCCTTTAGAGTGTAAACTCCTTAAGTGCAGGGATTATCATTCTCTTCCTTTGCATTCTTATTCCCTGAGTTTAGCGAAGTCCAGAATGTTAGGAGGAACTCACAAATGGGAGAAGTGGGGTGGGCCTTATGGAGGGTATTGAAGAGTGGGTACTAGTGAATGTTTAATAAATGCTTCCTCCCTTATCTAGGGTTACCAGTATGTATCAGAGGCATGATCTTCTTGAATCTAAACCCAGTTATGAAAGTTCATGGTCAGGAGAGATTCTACGAGTAGGCAAGTTCCCCCAGGAAGTCAATGACAAAAAGAAGGTCTCCCTACACCCCACAATATTTATTGCAGCACTTTTTGAGGTAGCCAACAAAGTAGATGTTCCTTGATTGGGAAATGGGTGAAGAAATTGTGGTCCATGAAAGTAGTGGATGTAATATTACTGTGCTGTAAGAAGCAATGAATATGATGACTACGTAGAAATATGGGAAGGTTTGATGTTGTTCAGTTATTTCTGACTCTTTGTGACTCCATTTTTTTATGGGATTTTCTTGGCAAAGATACTGGAGTGGTTTGCTGTATCCTCTAACTCATATTACAGATGAGAAAACTGAGGCAAACAGAATTCAGTGACTTGCCCAGGGTCACATAGTAAGTGTCTGTTTAAGTAAGTTTAAGGCCAAATTTGAACTCGGGTAGCTAAATCTTTCTGATTCCAGATCCAGCACTCTATCCACTGCTGGACTAGTTAATTTTATTGGACTTCTTTCCTTCCTCTTTTTAGAATTCTTTGTTACAAGGAATGGTTCTCTGGGAAGGTGAGGGACGAGGAATATTGGAGAAAATATAGATAATGTGAGATCAAAAAGAGAGTAATAAAACATTATGTAAAAACGAAGGAAGTGTGTGGTAAATACTGTAGGAGCTGAGAAAAGGAAGAAATTAGTATAGGCTTGAAAACTCAAGGAAGGTTTCAAGATGGGGAATTTAGCTGGGGCTAGGCCTTTATTCCCTTTTGAAATGATAGAACTGAGGATCAAAACCAGGTCTTTTGGCTCCAACTTCATTGTCCTTTCTTTCATTTTTTAAAATTAAAAATTAAAAGATCCATTTATTAAGCATATACAATTATCCCTTCCACATTGTGACTTTCGCCATAGGGGTTTTGATATATCACAGGTTGGCATAAGAAATTAAATGAAAATTTTAAGAGAGTTTTACAGAAGCTGCAGATGACATACAAAGGCTCTCAGATGACACAAAGAGTTCAGAAACTTGGAAATGCATGAAATATATGGATAGTATTATATAATATCAACATATTTTATCTTTTAATACCATCAATATACACAAGTTTAAGCTTGTAAAAAGAACATGAATGCCAACAGATAATACACAAAGGCTAGAAATGTAGAGATATCTTTAAAAGTTTAGTAACTAATAAATGCATAAAATGTATGTACTATTATATGTCATATTACCTTATAGTATGTAGTTTTACTATTTAATAACATAAATGAACAGCTACACACTGTTTTTCCTTAAAATAAAATTGGTAGTAAAAGAATTGCATTTCTACACAATGGTTTGGGGATGCCAAGTTTATTTATGGCAGTCTCTCATGTGACATCTCACAGTGATCTCAAAGTGATCTTTGCTTGTCAAGTTTCTGGTATCTTGTGTTGTTTAAATTGCAAAGGGATGGCCAAAATTTTTTATGGAGATTTTCCAGATGGGGGGAGGAGGACTGGCCCCTTCCCTCAGCATTGTGGAAGGAATAACTGTACTTTGTGACAAACATTGCGGGTACAAATACAAAAACAAGAGAGTATCTGCCCTCAAGAATCTTATATTACTTTTTTATTATAAATTTGATTTTTAAAATGATCAAGTATTAATTTTTCTTCTCCTACCTCCCGTTCCATCCCACTAGGAGGAGAAAATATTACAAAGCCAAATGTGGTCAAGCAAAACAATTTCTTACATTGACCATATGCAAACTTCATTTTTCATTCTAGGTACCAGCTCATCTCCCCTCTGTCATGAGTCAGGCAGCATTCGTCATCAGTGCTCGGGAATCATGGTTAATCAGTGAATTGATCAGAGTTCTTAAATCTTTAAAAGCTGTTTACAGTACTGTTTAAATTGTTCTCCTGGTTCTTCCCACTATACTCTATAGCATTTCAAACAAGTCTTCCCAAGTATCTCTGCAACAATCTACTCAACTCTTTTTCCAGAGTCATCTAGTCAGAAAAGCTTAGTGTCAAGAACTGGAATGGTCCCTATTGGTTTAGGCTTGGCTCCCATGATAGTGTATTTCCTTCTCAAACAGCTTATCTGCTTCACCGTCCCCTCACCCCAGCCCCTAAAGTATTGACTTCTTTCCCAGGTCCTCCCTCACCAATTTACTTAGGAACTAAAGGGACAATCCATTCCAATGGATTCTAGGCATAATCCAATAGCCAAAGATTTGGAATCCCATTTCTCTATCCGATATTTCCCAAATCATGTTTCAGATAAAATGCTCAAAGTCTTTTCCTTGGTTCCTACAGCTTATCAACACATCGTGGAATACATTGAATATGGTAACTAGGCTAATTTTACCCTATCTTTCATTTCTGAGTACTTTACTGTATTTGCTGATAGTTTTGTAGTGGAAAAATATTTCTTGACTAATGGACAATCTGGTATAAGGGAAAGATGGGAAGTCAGAAGACTTGGTTTTGCTATTAGCTGTGTGAAATAGAGTTTATCACTTGCTCCCTCTCTACCTAAATTCATTCATCTGTAAAATTGAATATATAAGTCATCATCCAGGTCTAAGATTCTGTTATTTTTGTCTTCTCCTTCCATCTCCCCCACCCCTAGAAAATATGGTGATATCTGGAAAGACATCTAAAAACTAAGCACAACAAATTAAAGCATACTATTTTCACTTTTTGTGGGTTTTTTCTGTCTCTTTTTCCTTTCGCAATATGACTAATATGGAAACGTTTTACACAATTGTACCTATATCAAATTACTTATCATCTTAGAGAAGGAGAAAATTTGGAACTCAAAAAAAAATTTTTAGATGAATGCTAAAAATTGTCTACGTGTAATTTGAAAAAAATAAAATACTATTAAAATAAAGTAATTGAAGGGAATCCTAAATTTAAAAAAAAAACTAAGCACAAGATTGAGGAGACTTATAGATTCCGAACTGTACAAAATCATCTCCTCCAATCCTCTTAACACTGCAGATGTGGAAACCAAGTCCCAGAAAGATGAAATAACAGCCAAGCTCACACAGGTAGAAAGAAGAAAGAGCAGAAGCAGGGTCTGAACCTGGGCCCTCAGATTCTGCTGCACTGGGGTGCCTCTGAAAAGAAGTTCATGGATACAAGGCCTCTCTTTATGGAGGTAGTGCAGTGGATAGATAGATAGATGTGTTTATGTATATGTGTATATGTATGTATATGTGTATACATGTATATGTATGTATATGTATGTACATACATAAATGATGCACATGTATAGACATATACATATGTCTGTATAGTCACACATATATGTACATATGTATACACAAATACATA
Organism: Notamacropus eugenii; assembly: GCF_028372415.1. Lineage (NCBI taxonomy): Eukaryota > Metazoa > Chordata > Mammalia > Diprotodontia > Macropodidae > Notamacropus > Notamacropus eugenii. The sequence continues at coordinate 606,465,386 of NC_092872.1, read as the reverse complement.
TAAACACACAGGAGGGGGATTGTTGGGGAAAGAGCTGACTCTCCATATATAGTCACATCTCTTCTCTGACATATATATGTATGTAAATAGTCTTCTCTAATAATAATACTCTGATACATATGTTTACATGTAAAACATGTATACACGTATTATTTATATATACAGAGAGACAAGTCAGCTCCTTCCCAACATCCCTGCCCCCATCCTGCATAGTCCCCTCCTCCATACGCACCCAAGGGTGCTAGGGAGGATTTGATGGCCATAGAGACCATTAGTGAGAATGTTCATCTATCACTTAGCTTGAACCCTGGGATTCACTAGGTAATGGACCTGGTCTCCAGTGAGCTTTGCCAGAAGGCTAAAGTCCTATTAAAAATGCCCGGCAGCTTTCTTGGCTGCCCTGGTTTTATCGCTGTTTTTCACAGTTTGCAGTCCGCCCCTTGAATCGTAATAATAATAAGAAAAGTTTTCATAGAGTACTTTAAAGCTTACGAAGCACTTTGAAAAGCTTTAAAGTACTCCATGTACTTCATGTACTGCTATATACTCTAAATACTGTATATATATATATATATAGTGTGTATGTATGTATACACACACATATATACCTATATACATATATATACACATATATGTATATATACACATACATGTGTATGTGCATAAAATCTCATTTGTTCCTCACAACAACCCTGTCAGTTAGGGACTGTTTATATACCCATTTTACAGATGAGGAAACTGAGGCAAACAAAGGTTAAATGACTTGCTCAGGGTCACACAGCTAGTAAGTGTCTGAGGTCAGGTTTTAACTCATATCTTCTTGATGCCAGGTGTAACACTCTATCCATTGCAACACCTTAGTGTAGGGAAAAGGTAAACACTATGTGAAGCAGCTAGGTGGAATCAGGAAGACTCTTCTTCCTGAGTTTAAATCTGACCTCAAACACTTACTAGCTGGGTGACCTTAGGCAAGTCACTTAACTCTTCATCTATAAAATGAGCTGGAGAAGAAAATGGCACACCAAACCAGTGTCTTTGCCAAGAAATCCCCAAATGGGGTCACAGAGAGTTGGACACAACTGAAAAACAACAAAAAACACCATGTGACTACATATAACTCAACATTAACCCACCGAATTTTAGAACCTGTTGACAAAGTCCATGATCAGGACCTAGCTGATTTCAGCCACCAATTCCTCTAACTCTTATCTTAAAGTATTCATCCCATCCCTGTGGCAGTCTTAGAATAAGGAAGGACCAAGATCTGGCATCAGTCTTTTTTGGTGAGTTGATGGTGGCATTGGATCTAGGGCCTCTTTACCTCAGGGTAGGGATACTATTTGTGGACTTTTTCTCTCTTTTTTTTTGTGTATGGTGTGGGGAGGTGGCATTATGGGGGATGGTGTCATCAAGATAACAGAAAGTACACAGAAACTAGTCACAGGACAGAAAAAAGAACTAATACCTAGACTAGGGACCCAAGCCAATGGATATCTAAGCCCTCGTTAATATTGTGACTTCACACCTACCATCAAGGAGCGCAATGAAGTAAGTAATGAAGTAAGAAGTCTCCAGGAATCCAAGGCACACCTGAACAGCGCTGGTACATGAACATCAATGCAGTTTATTCCTAGGAGAGAAAGCCCCTGGGGCCCATTTTTATACTAGACACATTGCATCTCTGGTTTCTTAGCCAAAAGAAATATGAAGGGTAGGAAAAGGGGGCTGTTAGTCACTGGGATACAGCGGTAACTTGCCAGCAAAGAAGGAAACAGAAAAAAACTATAAAAAGTAGATAAAAGAACTCAAAACTCGCAATACTCTGAGGCCTGAGGGAGGGTGTGGCAAACACACCCAAGCTGTCCATACCTCAGCAGCCCTGAGAGCATATTTTGGTTCCATCTTTGTATCAACACTTAACACAGAACCTTTTACCACCAAGCAGATATTTTGTAAATGTCTATTAGATTAAACCTCTATGTCATTACCCAGGAACTGATCTTTCTAAGCATGACCCTGAAATCACTGAGAAAAGACTATTTGGGTTAAGATGGAAAGGAAGGTTGTGTACAGCATTCTGACTGCTTGGGATACTTGCCAGCTTTCTGACCATGGACAGTCTCTCAACCTCTCTGCCTCAGCTTCTCCATCTGTAAAATGGGATAATAATACTTACTCAAAGGCAGTGGTGAGGCTTAGATGAGATAATATATGTAAAGTGGTCAAATAAGTGTGTACAAATATCATCCTTGTCATTTAATGGGATAAACTTTTCAGCCAGGGTGAAAGTTTAGCAGCTTAGTGTGCTGCTCTGAGAAGATTGGAAAATTACAAATCAGAGTTTGATTTGTTGTTGTGTTGACTGTCTACTTAAAAAAGTGATGGGGAAAATATTAATAGTACAGATTTAACTTAAAAGTGTGTTATGTGCACATTCTTTTTCCTGGACGGCCAGTTATTAAGCCTTTGCCAGCACACTCCTGCCTTAAGCTCTCTAAAAATCTTGAATTATCAGGATAATTTATTGCCTAGATGAACATAAAAGGACCCTTTGAAACCATTTGGTTGGATCTCCTCATTTTACAAAGAGAGGTTCAAGCCCAGAGAAGTTAAATCATTTCCCAAGGTCACATAGCTAGTTAAAAATAGAGCCATGATTTAAACCTGGAGACTCCGGGTGTTCTTTCCACTATAATACATGTTTTACTACATTTCCCCATAGACTGTAATATCCAGAAATATAACTATCAGTAAGGCTGGACCTACTGAGAAACAACGCCCAGTGGATCCTGAGCTGACTGAGTTGCCAGATGGTCTGACTATGCTCAGATGAGGGTTAGGGTGTAGGGTGTACTTGTTCTTAAATGCTCTGACCCCTTTCAACACTGCAGTGGTCAAGGAGGGAAAGTGATAGTTTTCTAGTACTCAGAAGACAATCATGAGAAAAAAGGAGTAGGCTTGTTCTGTTTGACCTCAAAGGGAAAATCCAGGAGCAATTCATGGAAGTTTAGAAAATGAAAATTTAGGTTTGATCTCAGGAAAAACTTCCTGTTAGAAATATCCTAAAGTGGAAGGGGCTTCCTCAGAAGAGAAGGGAATAAGCATTTATTAAGTGCCTACTATATGCTGAGCACCTTACAAATAATGTCTCATTTGATCCACACAACAACCCTTTAAGGTAGGTGCTGTTATCCCCATTTTAGAGTGGAGGAAATTGAGGCAGACAGAGGTTAAGTAACTTGCCAAGGTGGTGACTAGAGGTACTTCCCTGGCTATCACATGAACTTGAGATTTATCAAGAATAAAAGACTAAGTGTGAAAAGTCTTTGGAAGCCATTTGATGAGGATTAATAATTCTAGATGAGAGGTCTGTTCCAATTGGCTATGAGATTTTATTATGTCCTTTGGGTCTTGTCTAAAAGCATCAAGTTAGCTGCAAGAGGAGGCTATTCCAGAAATTGGAGCAAGTGTGGTTTTCCAGCCACATTACTGAAGGAGAAACTTCCTGGGTTGAAGGGAGGAGAAGAAATCTTGGGGTTTTGCCAAGTCCCACTCTCTCTTCTACTTTGACCAGAGAGGAGCCTTCCAGTTTCAAAGATTCTAGAGGATGTTGGCTTATGGGAAATCTTCCATCAGTGTCCTAAACAGCATCTCTGAATCAGCCACTGGCATTGTCAGCATCACTGGAGCTAGAGACACAGTGGACTTGTGGCTATATAAAGGAGCCCAGCAAATAAACTATCTCATGCCTAAAGGGAATGTTTTTAGTATTCTTCAAATGTGAGGAACAGGACCTCCAGGAACCAAAAGTTTGAATTATTCCTTTGATACATTTGTTCTCTAAGCATGATCCTACTTTCTCTTGAACTCTGCATATATTGGTGGGTCCCAGACTCTTGGGGAGATATTTTGTACAGAATAGTCCTATTGTATCACCTTAGTAAATATCCCCTTTCTTAAAGCTACTTATATGGCTACTGACAGTCTTCAGGATAAGCACACTGGTGGGGGCTCAAGCTGATAGTATTTGAGAATCATTCCTGACTCCCTCAGGGATATCCCTAGGATCCAAAAAGGAAGATTCTGCCTAGCTCTGGGAACCTGGCTCTATTAGAGTGGGAGTTAAGATGAGGATCTTTACACTTACCTGGGCTTCCTTGTTCAGTGCTAGGATACAGGGATGCTTCCTAGGGTTGTTATAGAGCAGTCCTATCAACCAGAATCCCAGGATCAATGCTCTGGCTGGATGTATCTCCAAAAAGACCATCTGAAGGTTTGTGGTTGTCAGAGTAGGGCATGCTCTGTGCTCAGCCCCTCATGCCTGCTCTGCCTATGGATGAAGCTAGAAGGTAAAACCACTGGCTGTCCCAGTACCCACAGGAGAAAAGGAGCAATAATGACTGTTTCTTTGGCTTAGAAATGAGGGCACTTGGATTCTAGTTCAGGCTAGATCACACAGATGTATGATCTTAAATAAATGCCTTAACTCCCCAAAGACTAAAAATTTTCCCCCACCAGAGAGGTAACTTGGAATTTTTTTGACTGGTATAAGTACCATAGACTGTGCCTTAAAATTGAGGGGGATTATGCAACCCTGAGACACTGATATGAGTCCAGGGAATGTGGAGGGAGTTAGGTTAGGTGTAAGGGTGGTGCGGTATAGAGACCAGGAAGCCATGGGAGGAGGAGGGGCGGAGTTCACCCCAGTTGAGCATGTGATAGCTTTCTATTTTAGTGAATGAATCCTGCTAATTAGGTGCTAAACTCTGTTGTTTCAACACTGCTAAAGGATAAAGGCGGTTGTCAGCACCCTATTCAACTCCCTCTAAATTCAGTGCCCCTGGTTACCATTTTGCCCCTTGCTATGAGGTCTTTCATGGCCTCAGACACTAGTACAGAAAATGAGCTCACAGCCATCCTCAGGAATCACCACAGGAATTCATCGGGCTAAGAGGTTCACCTCTTTGCTTGGACCAAAGTAACTCCCTATCAAATATTAACAGGACCTTGGCTGGGAGGTTTAGTAGGAATCACAGCTTCCTAGTAACCAACGACTTGTCTACCTCTTCTAATGGAAGAAGCAATGGAGCCTGCCTGGCAGAGCTTGGGTTTCCTTTAAAAGCAATTCATTAAGTTCAGAGACTAAAGGGCGACAGGAAGCTCTACTGAGACTGGATGAACTAGGAGTCAGATTGCAGCCTATGCTGGCTGAGGACCAAGAGTAGGCAGGCAGCAAAGGCTCCTATGATAATTTGTAACTTGGGTCCTCATCCGTTTGATCTATTGAGTCATTTTAGGGCATACCAGAACTGAAAGGAAGTGTGGTATAGTGGATAGAGTGCTAGACTTGGAGTCAGAAAGTCCTGAGTTCAAATCCAGTCTCAAATATTTCCTAGCGATATGACCCTAGAAAAGTCACTGGACCTCTCTAAGTGTCAATTTCCCCATCTGTAAAATGGGAATAATAACATCTGCAGCATCTACCTCACAGATAGGAGGAATAAGTGAGATAATGTACGGAAACGGAAATAAGCAGAGAAAAGCTCTCCAACCTTGTTCCCAGTGGAACTGTGCCTGGCAGCAAGCAGCAGCTACTAGAGACCATCAGGGAATGAAAATGAAAATAAAGAACATGTAATGCATTTGTATGATTGGGAAAAGGAAAGAAAACTGGGGAGTGCTGAAATCAAAGCAGCTGTCAACTCCAAAATAGATTGTTCTGTTGGTTTATTTTAGATAATCATAAGATTCTATACTGAAATCCAAGGACAATAATACCAGTAAGTAGACACATGGTAGAATTATTCTCCAGGCTCATCATTTCAAAAGGGCACTGCTTGGAAGTAGGGAAAAGGACAGGAGCAAGCCTCTATTCAATGCCTACTATGTGGCAGGAACTATGTAAATGCTTTACAAATATTATTTCATTTGAGTTTAAACAACAACCTTGGTAGGCAGGTGCTAATATGGCCTCCTTTTTACAGATGAGGAAACTGAGGCAGAGGGGGATTTCCCAGGATCACATAGCTAGTAAATGTCTGAGGCTGGACTCAAACTCAGGTCTTCTTGAATGCAGGCCTAGCATTCTATCTACTGGGCCACCTGGCTGCCTCAAATGTAAGAGGGGGTTGATCATTGGAGTTGTTGATCAAATGGAGGAATACATCAATTAAGCAGATGAGATTATGTGGCATGGGCTGTTGCTAGTCCCTAGTCAAACAGGGATCTCCTAGTCACTAGGAGTGGTGAAGTATCAACCACTCATTGACAACCTATAAAGTAAGTTCAGAGTTCTTAAGGATTTGCTCTTTGCCGATTCCATGTTCAGCATGAGCTGTAGGATTTCTCTCCTCCTCACCCCCCAGCCCCTATTCTTCCTCTCCACCTCCCTCCCCACCCCAAGATGACTTAACAGAAGCACCAGACAAGTGGAAGACAAATACTTGCATACAGCCCAAGGGGTGATTTCAGGGAAAATTTTGAATGCCCTATGCAATGTGATCTTGGAATCTAACTTTCTAGCAGAGAAAGGAGATTCCTTTGACTACTTCAGTTTTGACAGTAGCCTCACGCTTGAGAATTTGGGCACTGGACCTTGTACAAAAGTAAGATTTCCTGAGGCATCATGCCCCTTGAAAAAGGAAGACAGTTCACATGTATCCAGAGTTCTTCAGACAGTAGAGTAGGAAAAGGGTTTGCCTATTCATCAGTCTTCAGTATGTTTGCCTTTTGGAAGGATCTGAACCACAAGACAGTAATACAAGTCTTTAAAAGACTTGTTGGATTCTTTGAGAAAGAACTCACTGGAATGTCAGCTGGTTGCTTTAAGAGCACCCCAAGTTTATTTCCCCTGGGTAAGGAGAAGGCATTGAGGAGGTAACCTGTGGACTATTTGAGTACTTTATGCTTCTTCTGGGCATCTAGGTGTCATAGTGGATAGAGTGCCAGGCCTGGAGGCAGGACGATTCCTCTTCCTGAGTTCAAATCTCACCTCAAATACTTTTTAGCTGTGTGACCCTAGGCAAGTCACTTAACCCTGTTTGTCTCAATTTCCTTGTCTATAAAATAAGCTGGAGAAGCAATGCAAACCACTCCAGTATCTTCCAAGAAAACTCCAAATGGGTTCATGAAGAGTCAGACATGACTGAAAAAATGACTGAACAACAACAGAAGATAAGTGATAAAAGGATATGAACAAATAATTCTCAATAATAATTGTGGGGGAAACTAGGTGGCACAGTGACCCTAAAGTTAGGAGGACCTGAGTTCAAATCCAGCCTCAGACACTTATTAGCTGTGTGACCCTGGGCAAGTCACTTAACTCCCATTGCCTCCAAAAAGAATTGCACACTATTACTAACCATATGAAAGGAAACTCCAAATCCTTAAAAAGAAAAAAAAAACCATGCAAATCAAAACAGTTCTGAGGTTTTACCACACAACCAACAAATTGGCAAAGATGACAAAAGATGGGAGTAGTCAATATGAAGGAGCTGTGGGAAGACAGGCACAAGAATTCACTTCTGGTGTAGCTGTGAGTTGATTCAAGCATTCTAGAAAGCAATTTGGAATTATTTGAAGAAACTGACTAAATTCCCCATACTCTTTGATCCAGATTCTATTGCATGAGATATAGCCCAAAGAAGCAGATGGCAAAAAAAAGAAAAAAGGCCTTGTATACATCAAAATATTTATAGCGGGGCCAGCTAGACGGCAAAGTAAATAGAGTAAATGACCCTGGAGTCAGGAGGACCTGAGTTCAAATCCAACCTCAGACACTTACTAGCTGTGTGACCTTGGGCAAATCATTTAACCCCGATTGCCTCTAAAAATAAAATATTTATAGCAGCTCTTCTTAGTGGAAACAAAGTAGAGACGCATCCCCTGGCAAATGGAAAAACAAATTGTGGTACCTCAATGGAATGTGACTGTGCTAAATGAAACCATAAATAGGATTAGAAAGAAAAATCTGGGAAGCCATATGAATTGAGACCAAGCGAAGTAAGCAGAACCAGGAAAGTAATGTACACCATAACTGCAACAATGTAAATGAAAACAGCAAAAACAACAAAACCAGCGAAACTCAACGCTATGAAACTGTAATGACCAAACTTGGCCCCAAAGGAGAGATATAAGGGACACCTCATCCCACTTTTTTCAAAAGGTGGGGGACTATGGGTGTGAAATATGGCATAGCATGTCAAATTCTTTAAATATGTTGATTAATTTTCTTCTCTTTGTTATAAGAATGGCCCCCTGGGAGAGGGTAGGAAAGAAAAATATCGGGAAATGTAGATTATGGAAATGTAAATGGGGGGCATATATGCATGATATGTGCCTGCAAAGAATATTGCACGGGCATTAAGAACTGGACCCTTATTGATCAGCACCCTCCCTCCCTCTCCACCACCCACCTCCACCTGCAGGGACAGGCCAATGAAGGCCGGGTCCTCCTGTTGTGTAAAAATAAAAGATGACTATTAAAAAATATTAATTAAAAAAAAAAAGCTAGTCCTAGCTCCTGAGTTCAGACTCAGCATTAATAAACCAGATATTTCTCTCTCCTTTTTCCAGGTTTATTTTATTAAAATATACAGTGACTGAATATCAAGTAGGTATCGAACGGGAACAGTCTCCTCTGGCTGTAAGTGAGGAAGGTAGAGACATCAGAGTCAAGGCTCCTGCCAATCAGACATGCGGCCATGCCTTATACTACATACACATACAATAAGGAGCATCTTGTGCAAATCTGTGGTCCCTGGGACTAGTCGTTCAGCAGTGGGAACCCCTAAGAAGAGGGACCAGGGCTGAAGAATTCCCAGCAGGTTGTTGGCTCCTAGAAGACAGACTGACCCTAGTGCTTAGAGATGCAGGGAGAGAGATTGAGAGAAAGGAGCAGAATCAGGCTTAATGAAGGGGAGAGGACACCCAGAGCCTGCGAATGGCTGAGAGACCCCTCTGTGGTTGTGGAGAGAAAGGCTCAGAATGTGGACTGGAGACCAAGGAAGGAGGGGAGAATGTGAACCTAGAGAAATGACAGGAAGACCTGGGTTTGTATTGGTGAGAAAGGTAACGAGAGGTTGAACTGAGCTCAGTTACTGAAGTCCCCTTTGGGATACTCTTTCCCCTGAGTGTACATCAGGTGTGAGGCCTAGGAGGGCTGTGCTTTGAACCAAAACTACTTGTCTAACCACCAAGACCACCATGGCCCTGCATTTGGTGTGGTGAGCACAGAGCCAGGCTGAGTCCAGAGGACAAGTGGTAGGGATGGGAATCCCCCTGCAGTCAGGGGGCACCTGCAGGACATGGGGCTCTGAACTGCTGGGGCTGGAGCCTGAGTGGGGAGGAGAAGCCGTGGAGTAATGGAATGTATCTAGTTGGAATGTACCAGCTGTGTCCCTCATACCATGAGTAATTTCAATTCCTCATTGTACTTTCTAGTTCCTAAAAACCGGATGCTGACTCTGAGACCCTGTGGAGTTAACCAGGATCCTCTTCCTAGGGAGGAGAATGTTACAGAAAGGTTTCTTTCACTTCCCATGGGGTACTTGATGAGAAATTACACTGGTTGGTTTTTCTGGAGGTCATTCAGCAGTAGATTATAACTACCACAGCAATCCAGATTAACACCATGGTAGTATTGATCACCCATTAAATTTACAGAGCCAAGTGTAGAATTTAAACAAGTTATATATAACCTATATAAACCTACACCTAATCCTCTTATTCCACATCAGACGTTTGGGGTAAAGGAAGGAGGTAGGGGATGGTCTGAGACCCTTCTCTTGAAGATTTCTGAACATGGACGAACAGTGCCCTGGGACTCTACACTTTTCCTTTTTCTAAATGCTGGCTTGAGTACCCCTCCAGGCTGCCTCTTGAGGTCTAGTTAATATAATCATGGAACCTGCCAGGTTTCACTCACTCAGGAACAAGGAGTTTGTGCTTTTGAATATCAATCACCAGGGAGGGGAAGGAATTAAGTTCTCATTTCTTTGAGATACAGACTCATTTCTGGAACTGTCTTTCCCACTCTTCCTAGTTGTTGGGCGGTGGTGGGGGACAAGGGACAAAACTTGAAACAAAAACCATTAGGGAGAGAATGGGACAGGCCTCATTAGGAAAAAAGGAAGATATCTAATGCTCAGCGTCCTTAGAAACTTCTTGGTGTTGGCCAAGTTTTCTCACTTGTGGGGCTACAATTAAGGTTTGTGCTTCTGAAGAGGTATGGGACAGCCAGTTATCCTCATTGCTGAAGGTGTGGGTGAGGGGACAGAAGGTCTCCTTTAGCCTAGATAACCTCAAAGGTCACTTTCAGCTCCAAATCCTACAGGTATGTGTCTCTCTTCTCCCAGGGAGGGAGCTCCCATCCTTCCAGCAACCAATCTGAACCAGCTGACCCCAATCCCCATCTCCACCAATCCCTGAGCTGCAATAGCTACCCTCTGTCTGCCAGAGAAGAAGATCCAGGCAATTTGTTCATTCAAGTCTGAGCTCCCTAACCCAGTTGCACATGACAGACTCTGGTCTTTGAGCCAGGAAGGATTTCCCTTCCTTATCCAGGGGCAACAGCGGAAGATGGTTGTCATTAAGATTCTCTATCAAGTAGACCCCAGGTCCTGAGTTTGGAAGGCTATTCCTTTCCCGAGGTGGTGGAGTAGATAGAATTCTCCTCTTTGCAGTCCTAGGTGGATCCTTTCTGCTAAGTGCCTCATAATGGTCTTTGGCTCTGTCTGCCCTGAGTTTAGCAACTTATGAAATTCCTGTTTTCTCATGCAGTTCTATCTGTTTTGAGTGACTTACCAGAAGGCAAGACCAAAGTATACATTGAGCTTTTTCTTTTCAACCAAGACACATCCTGCCCCCCAACTTCCTGAAGAATCAGCAAAAGTGAGACCTCCCAGAGAATGGATTACTGCTGCTTTCTTCATGACTTCCCTCCTGGTAGCCAAGAACCCCCCAAAGGGAGGACAAGTTGGGCCATCTCTCCAAGCAGGAGACAAGGCACCCCTACAGTGAGGGCTGATCTAGAATGGAAATGAGACAGGATAGTTACAGCCTGAGGAAGCAGTATGGCATCATGGGAAAAGAATGGTGGATCTAGAGTGAGAAGCCTGGGGTTTGAATCCTGGCTGTGCTACTTACTACAGTTTGACCCTGTTCAAATCACTGCCCTATTTGGGGACTTAGTTTTCTCACCTGTAAAAAGAGGAGGGTTGAATTAAGTGGCCTCTAGAGGCACCTAACAGCTCTATGATAGTATCCTAATTAGGAAGAAGAGGAGAGAACTCTATGGATAGCTTTGACCCATTAACCCAGGGTCGCCAATTTTGTCTCAAGAACTGCAAGACTGGAAAAGGGTTGTGTGAACTTAATCCCATGACCTCTAAGGGCTACAGAGTTGCTGTTGGTCTCAGGAAAAGAGATGAAGATCTCCTTTAGTGACTATGTTGTCTGTCCTCTGTGGAAATGTGAGCCCTTTTCCTGGTAAAACCCAGTTGTCCAGTGGAATTGGGGAACACCTCCCTAATCAGGCAGAAGGTACTACAGATTTCTTTTGGAAATGTGCAGATTTCACCCAGTCCCTGAGACATAAGTCCCCCTTGGGGAAGTGATCTGGATAGATGGCACTCTATTACTCACAAAATACCATCTCCTAGTGTTCCTCATAGGAGAAAAATTGGTACATTTGATACTCAGCCCAGATCTCTCTCTCTCTCTCTTTCTCTCTCCCCTTGTCTTTTTTTCTCTTTCTCTCGCTCTTGAAGCCTAGGGGAATCTTGTGTATGTGTGTAGCAAACTTTTAAACTTTTGTTGGTTTTTTTCTTCTTTTTTTTTTGTAAATTAGTAAAAAAAAAAGTTTCTTGTGATGGTGGCGCCTGTCAGTACAAAGGTGACCTTCTGAGGCAGAGGCTGGGGAGGGCGGCAGCTGGATGCTTCTCCCTTCTAAATCACATTCTCAAATAACTGCATGGAACTCATGATGTTTTCATCCTATTTGGAGGAAGAAAGAAAAAAGTATGAAGGAGAGGGGACATTGTTAGGAGCTATCCAGCATGACCATAGAATTCACTATAAACATATTCTAGGAACAGTTACAAAAATAATTATAGTGATTTAGGTAATTCAACATAAATTAATTTCATCATGAGAAAACAGATTAAAAAGGAGTTTCAGGTTTACTGGGTCATATGAGGAGGGGAGCGGCTGCCTGGAGGTTTTGAGGCCAGTTGACATTGATTGAGAGAAAGGCTTCTGGTACCCTTTTCACCAAAGATCTGTCCAATATCCCAAAGGTCACAGTCACAGTCACTGTGGAACTGTGTCTGATCCTATATACAGATGTTTTCTTTGCCTGAGAGTATGAATGGATGATTTGGAAAGCTCTGTGGGGTCAGGATTTTGGTGCAGAGGTAGGGGCAGGGGCAATAGGAATGGGCAAGAAAGAAATGCCAGGCTTGTAAGACTATCTAAAGGAAATGACTCGAAATAGGATGAACCTGAGCTAGGTGAGGGCCAGGAATGGACTCAGACTTAAATAATGTTTGTAACTAGACTCTCTAGGCTGTTCTCACTTAGCCTGAGGTCTGGGAGTTCATACTCCTATTGAAGTCCTAAGAGAATCAAGACGGTTCTAGGTCATCTCCTTGCCTAAGAACTGATTGTTAATGTCTCTCGGGAGAAGAGGGGACAGAATTGAGTCTTTCTGAGGACCCAGGACTGAGCAAGATGCCCTGAAACCTTCCCAAAGGAAAGACAGGGGTGGGGAAGGTAAGGAAGAAGAAAAGAGAAATTCCTCAAATATTCCTATTTCCCTGGATCCTCAGAAGGGGGAATTTCTAAGCAAGTAGAACCTAGTATCTTGCTGTGCTTGTGGCTAGGCTGATGGGAAAAGGAAACTCACCTTCTGACAAGTCTCTAGGAATTCTTCAATGGTTACCACTCCATCTTGATTCCTGTCCATTTTCTGAAACACATGTATCCTTCTTTAGAAATGTCAAATCCAGGAGTGATCTTTTAATCATATTTAAACTACAGGAAACTCACTTGGTCAAGTCTTCCTTCCTTCCTTCCTTCCTTCCTTCCTTCCTTCCTTCCTTCCTTCCTTCCTTCCTTCCTTCCTTCCTCCTCCCTCTCTTTCCTTTCCCCTTCTTTTCTCTCTCTCCCCCCTCTGTCTGTCTGTCTGTCTCTCCCTCCATACAACTTTCATTAAGGCATTGTGTTAGGCCTCATCTATCTGAAAAACATCCTCAGGCCTGAATCCTTCCTGTTGTCACTGATCTAACATTTTTCAAGCAGGTACTGGATACCATATCACTAATTTTTAAAAGATGCTATCCTATTGGCAACTTCTGGAGACCCAGGCTTTTCTGGTCCACTCTCCCCATTCCCTCCTTCCCATCCCAATGTAAAATGTTCAATGATACTTCCCCTTCTCCTCTTTCCTTTCTTCTGGGCTTTCTCCCACCAACCTTCTGCCCTCACCACTGACCTTTCCTGTAACTTTCAAACCTGCCTCCTCAGTCTCCCTCTCTCAGGACTAATTTGAGGTAATGAGAATAATGCCTTATATTTTGTATTTTACAAATTCCTTATTTGACTTCACCTTTCCAAGCAGTTATCTGAGGTCGTCAAGGCAGGGATTATTATCCCCATTTTACAGTTGAGAGATCTGAACACCAGAGAGGTTAAACTTGCCTGTGGTTCTAGAGCAAGTCAGCAGCTTCACTGGAATAAGAACTCAGATTTTCTTGAAATTGTGACTGACCTCCATCTTTAACCTAGATGGTTCAGCTTACTTTTCACCACTCCTTTATACTCATCTCAAGCAAAAGTTAGTTTTCAAACTACTCCCTATTCTTAAAAATTTGTAAATTTGTTTAGAGCTGTAATAGATGTTAGAAATCATCTGGTCCAAGTTTCACTGATGAGGGCCACGAGAATAGAAGTGACTTGCTGATGGTTACACAGATACTTTTTTTTAGAGGGGGGCAGGCAAGGCAATTGGGGTTAAGGTGACTTGCCCAAGATCACACAGCTAGAAAGTGTCAAGTGTCTGAGGCCACATTTGAACTCAGAGCCTCCTGACTCCAAGACTGAGGTTTCTTCACTGTGCCACTTAGCTGCCCCAGTTACACAGATACTTAATGGTGTAGCTGGGGCTGGATCCCAGAGTTCCTGATGCCCAGGTTAGTATTCTTTCCTCAACATCCCACTGCTTTTCATGAAATTGCTTCCAAAGTCTGAGGGTCATCTCTGGGAAAGAAAGGCAAAGGAGGATAGAAGTGGAAGGGGTTCAGCAGGCTCCATGTCATCAGGTAACAGGTTCCCTAAGACATTTCATGTGTAGTGGTCTCAGACCGTGTCTGCTGTCAACTTGTCAGGGCTTGACTTCCTCAGGAATCTTTTCTAAGAAATCACAAACTTGGCCCTGTAATTAAGAGACTCTTACACTCCTCTCCATGTTTTCTGATTTCTGGCTCCATCACATTTCCCAGGAACTCAGACATTACCTGGAAGAACCTTTCTACATGCTCCAATGGGGCTTCTTCCCTCAGGATGGGGTAGGTGTGACGACCCATCATGTCATAAATGGATTTCATTATGGCCAGCATCTCCTACGATGGGGAACAGAGTAGTGGTGAGGTCTGGGGCATCCTGGGGACTCTCATATATCAGGGGGGAGGGAACAGGAAGTCTGGAGAACTAAGAAGGGACCTTCATTTGGGGATTGTTCCAGGGCTTCTGATAGTATCCCACAGTTCCATACTTTCTTTCTGCAACAGAGGGGACAATGTCAGAGACAATGGCAAGGGTGCTGTGAACCCTCAGGAAAGTTACAACTCCTTTAAAGGGACAGCTGCTAGTGACCTATCATCAGTTCTGCCATTTGCTCTTCTATTATGTTCTCCTATACCCAGAAGAATATTTGACTATGCTGCCTTCCTAGTAGTAAACGGAAGAAGAGAATTCTGTTTTTCTCTGTCCTGTTTTTGGTGTTCTTTCTGTGCTCATAAGCCTATTCCACATGAGTTGGTTTCTCAGAGCAGTGTACCTTATGGAGCTACCAGGCGCTTGCAAGCACTAGGCTGGGCGTCAGCAGCCTGGTGAGCCCCAAGTGCGGATGAGGAAGTAAGCACTTAGCACAAAGGTGGCAGAACCCAAAGTTCAGGAAAACAGAGAGGAAAAACGGGATTGGAGTCAGAGGACCCGACTTCAAATCCTGATCCTGCCACGTATTACTTATGTGATCTTAAGTCACTTAACCTCTATGGGACTCAATTTATTCATCTATAAAATGGAGGGACTGAATTGGATGATCTGTAAGGTACCTTCTGGTTCTAAGATTGAGAGATCTCTAAAACCACTGGCCTCTGGGACTGCTCAATGCAATTCAGGTCAAAAACCATATACCAAACACTCCATATGGGAGTGACTCCTCATAAGGTACCTGACAGAAGCAGTAATAATAACAATAAGGCTTTTATGTTTAGTGTTTTATATGCACCCCTTCACTGGAGCCTCCCAATTGCTCTTTGAAATGTATAGTGCCAGTATTTTATCCCCATTTTGAATTTAAAGAAACAGGCTTAAAGAGGTTAAGCCCATATAGCTAACACATCAAAGCCAAGACTCAAACTCAGGACTGTTTCTACCACAT
Source organism: Notamacropus eugenii (assembly GCF_028372415.1). Taxonomy (NCBI): domain Eukaryota; kingdom Metazoa; phylum Chordata; class Mammalia; order Diprotodontia; family Macropodidae; genus Notamacropus; species Notamacropus eugenii. The sequence goes on along the minus strand of NC_092872.1, from coordinate 606,449,725 downwards.
TATACTACAGTGTTCAATATTATACCATTTCAATAATACAAGATCTATGAGTGGTGTGGGCACACCACCAAAACTGATTGTGGGTCCTCTTTAGCTTCTTAGATGGGTAGGGGATCAGAGAACTGGAAGGGTCACTAAAAGTCATCTGATAAAACCCTCTCATTGAACAGACAAGGAAACTGAGGCTGAGAGAGGTTAAGTGGCTTGCCCTATGTTATAGACCTACTAAATGTTAGAGGTAGTATCTGAACTCAGGTCTTTCTGACTCCAAATTCTGCACTTTATCCATACTTCCTGTCTCCAAGGGATGCTAGGGCTGAAAAATTCATCATCCTGCATCCAACTTAGAGATGAGCTGCCTTGGATTTTGACTGACAGATCAAGTGTCACCTTTTAGTTTGGGAAGATCTACCAGGTCTTATCCTCCTCTGAAATAGCCTTCAAGAACACCACGTCGTTTCCATAATGTGGCATCAGAGTAGGATTTTATCCAGTTTCGGCTGAATAAGGAATTAAAAACTAAAACCAAATAATTCATAACTCCCACTGTCTTATCCCACAAAAGAACCCAAAGCAACCAGTGAATGCTTCAGAATCAATCAAACTGAGACTCTAAAGCTGAGAATGGCCTTCATTAGCAGAACTGCACATTTAAAGCAAACCACCTGTCTCACCTTGACTCCGGGCCAATCACAGACCAGAATCCTTAAACCTGCCCTCATTCTATTAACCAATGCAAATATTTTCAATCCCTCAGTTCCCCACCACCCATTTTTTACCACTTGTAAGCAGGTACCTCTTTTGTGATGTATCCATCCTTGTTAATATCATAGAGATTAAAGGCCCATTTCAACTTCTCATGGACTGTTCCTCGAAGCAAAATTGAGAGACCCACCACAAAATCCTGTCAAAAAAAAAATGGAGAAAAAAAGAGCACTGGGCTGAAGGCAGTTGGATTTTGTTAACAGGGAACTACTGGCAACAATGTGGGATTAGGGAGTGGACCTGTGATTTCACTGGTACTATATACGGAACTGTCAGATGAAGAAATTCCTTCTACCAATGTAGAACCTTCTCTGAAACTTTTTTTCTTAGAGAGTTGCCTAGACTGAACTGACAGGCTAGGTAACTTGCTCAGGTGCACACAGTCAGTATATTTCCAGGATAAGATTGAACACAGATTTTCCATGCTATCTATGGTAGTAATAAATAATACGGTAGTAATAAAAATATCATCAAAACTCACTAATTTAGACTAATTTGAGGTGAAACCCTGTTGGGATTGGAAGTTCAAATCCGTGTGGACGGTCTCGGGCGGGTAAAAGTGGGACTTCTAAATCTTAGAGTCTTACGAGGCCCTCCATGAACAGCGGGGATTCGAGAAGGTCAGACTGAGCTAGCTCGGCTAGCTCGGGTATTTCCGCCTCTCCCCGGGAGATACGTGATGGGTGGAGTCTCCCTGCCCTCGAGGTCGTCCCGGATCTGGGCACACTATTGTTATCTAACAGCATGGTATTCAGATGCAAACTGTGCGGCTGAAGGTTAAGTAGGATTGAGGAAGCCTGAAAGCTCTCTTAGCACGTGAGGAGCCAAGAGGACAGTAGGCTCCGCTTCTCTTCTTTCCTCTCTCCCCTCCCCCTCTCTCCCCGCTTGTACTTCTACTTCCAATCCCTTAAGATCTTAGCCTCCTTAGGAAATCTCCCCCTCTTCCTCCTAAGGAAGACCCCCCTGTACTTGTAACCGAGACCCTGAAATAAAGCTCAACCCTTGTTCGACTCTGGAACGTCCTTTCTCTCATATGAGCATCCGGTTTTGGCCAACCGAAGACCTCGGAGGTGAGGTAAGAAGACTCGGGTGGCCCACACAGGCCTCTAGGCCTGGCAACACCCTTACATGAAAACGCCAAATTACAGAATATTTGGGGGAAATACGGTTTTTACTATTTTCAGATCCGCATAATAACTAGAACTAAGCTAACAGTGGCTTGGTGAGTAGAAGTCTTACAGGGCCTGCTTTAATGGACAGGGCTATTTTATTGAGCAAGTATTTTATGACCTGAACACTAAAAAAAAAAAAATCATGCCATAAAAAAATTAGAAAGGAAAAAAAGGTCATATACCTTTCAAAGTTTGGGGAGGGAGAGGAGGTAAATGCTAAGCCAAAAAGGGATAGAGGAAATTCTAAATCAAAAAGGGATAGAACAAAAGATAAAATAGATAATTTTGATTGTGTGAAATTGAAAATCTTCTGCTTTTCAAATCATTGCAACTAGGATAAGAAGAGAAGAAGTCAACTGGAAAAAAATTACTTTGTATGAAATATCTCTACATAAGCATCTCCATATCAAAGACATAAGGACAACCATGTATGAGACCAAGAGACTCCTATCAATAAATAAGCATCTGAACAAAATTCTTAAAAGAAGAATCAGAAACAATAACAACATATGAAAGAATGCTCTAAATTATAATAATAAGAAAAATGCAAATCAAAGTAACCCTAAGATTTCACTTCATGTGTAGCAAACTGGCAAAAATAACAAAAGACAAGCATAGTAAATCTAGAGAGAACATGGGGAAAGATAAGCACGCTAATGCATTGTAGGTGGAGCTGTAAATAAACTCAACCATTCTGGAAAGCAATCCAGAATTATTCAAAGAAAGTGACTAAAATGCCCCTAGCCTTTGGCCCAGAGGCTGCATTATTAGGTATGTACCCCAAAGAGGTCATTGACAAAAAGAAAGATCCCTTATACACCAAAATATTTAAACAGCAATATTCCTTGGTGGTAGCTGGAAACAAAGTGAATATCCATCAATGAGGAGACTGGTTAAACAAATTGTGGTATACAAATATGATAGATTATTATTACTTTACTGTAATGACTGTGATGAATACAGAGAAGTGTGGAAGGATTTACATGAACTGATGCAAAGTGAAGTAAGAAGAGCCAAGGAATCACCATCCATAAAACCCCAGAAACATGAAAAGGTAACACCATCACTACCAAAACAAATGAAACTGAATGCCATGAAATCATGAGGATCCAATCTGACCCGAAGGAAGAGATGTTAGAAGATGCTTCCCCCTGCTTCTTTGCAGAGTGGCATGGATGTCAATCATGGTATATAGTCAGACTTTTTCAATGTGTTGGTTAGTTTTAGCTAAATTTTTTTTCTTCCTTTTAAAAAGTTATTGGGAGGAGATGAAGGGAGGAATGTATAGTGGTAAATTTAGGAGATGTAAAAACAAAAGGTATCCATAAATTTTTTAAAAATATAGCTAGTATTTGTAAATAACTGTTTCAATGGCACCAATTACTCATCCTATCTTCTGTGATGATGCTTAAAAACAGGCGTATGTCTTTTCCTTTCTCTTCAGTGGTTTAAACATTCTCCTGACATCTTGCCAACATTATTCATTTGTTTACCAAACCCTGGTAAACAGGTTTACCTGTTGGTAAACCTCACCCCCCCCCCCCACCTGCCTTGGGGAGGGGGTTCATTTTGCCCAGTAGCTGTTTCTTCTGTCTTCAGTCAATTCTGCTTTTCTGACTGCAAGAGATATGCAGGGATACACTGCACTTCCGTATGCTATCAAGAAATCAACAGCTATTTCAAAGCCCAAAGATCAGAAGGCGCTTAAGTTTCTGGCTCATGAGCCTCTTTTGCAAACTCCAGTGGTCAGTTCCTAACCTGCCTCATTCAGCAAATAAGTGAGTTTTGTGTCTTTAAAGAGTACTGGAAAACTAAAATGAATAGGTTACAATCAACATTTCTGATGTTAAGACTAAGCCTCAAAAGACCCTTGGGCCAGTGTACCCAAAGAGTACTCTTCCAGTGAATCCATCTCCATGTCTCATGTTATTTTTTGGAGATTAGGGTTCTGCAGGCCTGGGAGGCAGGAAGTGTGCAGCACAATGGAAAGAGCACTAGATTTGGAGTCAGAAGTCTTGGGTTCAAATCCAGATTTTGTCACTTAATAATTGTGTGACCTTGGTAAGTTACTTGCCCTTTCTGGGACTTAGTTTCTTCATATGTAAAATGAAGGGGCTGGACTAGATTCACCTCAAGGTTCCTTCCAGTTCCAAAGATTCCTAAAATCTTATGATACTATGTGTGGTATAAAAAGAGAGAGAGTTAGCACTTCTCTTGTTAAGGAAGGTCCGAATGGGCTTCATCACTCATGTAGAGTTAAGTCTTATTTTTAGAGGTAGCTTTGGCAGTGAAGTGGATAGAGCTCTTAGTCCTGGAGTCAGGAAGATCCAAGTTCAACTCCAGCTTCTACCACTTTTTAGCTTTGTGACTCTTGGACAAGGGTCCAAACATCTGTTGCCTCAGTTTCCTCAACTGTAAGATGAGAATAGAATTAGCACCTACTTCCCAGGGCTATTTTGAGGATCAAAAGAGAAAATACTTATAAAGCACCTAGCACAGTGCCTGACACATAGGAAGTACTTGATAAATGCTTGTTTCCTTCTTTACTATGAATCCAAGTATTACTGAATCCCACAAAGGACATTTTCCACTGCCCCAAATGCTTCTCCCACTGAGGGAGCAATTCATGTTGGCATTTCCACAAGGGTCCAGAAAAGCAGCAAGACTACCTTTTCCCCTAAACCTGCCTGGGCCTCTTTCTGACTTTACTATTTCTGTCTTTGACATCATCTTTCACCCAGGTTCCCATGTCTGTAACCTTGAAGTTATTTTTTGACTCTTCCTTATGCCACACCCTTTTCATCTCTAATCAAACACCAAAGCTCATGAATTCAGTTTCTTCAATATCCCTCCTGTTTCCCATTCTTTATTCTTCATGGCTGCCATCTTAGGATAGACATCTATAACCACCTATCTGGATTTAACAGATCTTTCCACTTTTATTTTCTTCCCTCTCTAGTCAGTCCTTCATACTACTATCAACTAATCTTCTTGGTATATAAATCTTGTCAGGTCTAGGGACCCAATCACCTACTTAGCTCTCGTCCATTAGTATATCTCAGAACTTGAAAAGATCCTGGCCCTTTGTGAGTCAAAGGCAGTGAGGATCCATCCCAGCTCTATATTTAGAGGGTACAGTGGCTCCTATCAACTAGTTATACCATATCCCATATACTGATATCTCATATCAGCTATGATGGGCAAATTACCAGCTCCCACTCCCCTTATCACCATACTTCCAAATCAATGTCTTCTCCCCCCACTCTCATCCCTACCCACCTTAGACTGTCCTCCATATAATTTCCACCCACCCATTTTATTGTACTCCCTGGAATGTTCACTCTACTATTAAACAAGCTTCCCTGTAACCTTCACAACACATCCTTACATCTTGCACTAACAGAACTCTGGCTCTCCCCAGGAAACCCTGCAGCTCTGGCCTCCCCCTTTAGTAATGGATGAGTTTTTTTCTTTTGTCTCCTAGAAGTGGCATTTTGTTGTCATTCGTCCTTCATTTTTGAAGAGAACCAGTGACATCATGGGTGATGTCTTGACTTGAGATGGATTTGCACAAAGTGATCGGCTTCCTTCTCTCTTCCAGAACCATTCAAATCCAATGGCAGAACAATAGTCAGGACTGCCAGTGATGGCTCAAGGATGACCTTGGCGTGTTCAATGCCTGCCCAAGCTCTAACAGCTCCATGGTGCCTGCTTCAGAAGCAGTATGACAGGAGGAGTCAGTGGATGCCACACCCTCATTTTCCAAACTGTCTTCTTGCCACCATTATTCACCGAATTCTCTTCTTTCAGCCTCATTCCATCCTTTATCACCTACTTCAATTCAGTCATTTACCCCAGGTCATTCCTTTTTCCAAGACTTCAGAACATAGCTCTTCTTCTTCTTCTCTACTCCAACCTTTGGCCTCATACTTGGAGACTTCAGCATATATAGTGATGCCCCTTGATACCTCCAAGTTCATTCATCAGCTTCCTCAACTGCCATGACCATCATCTTCACTTCATCTTAGTCACATGAGAATCTTGCTACTGCTCCATGATCCAGAATCCTGAAATTCCTTCCTCCTGCCACAGTCTCCTATTCTACCATCTCTTTCTGCCTCAACCCTCCTAAACCCATTCCTCATACCCATCCTAACTCCCAGTGCAGTGTTCATCTCTACTCTCCCGCTCCATCACCCCTTCCCTGGCCTTACTTCTCTCTGTTATATTATGAGTTGTCCTTGAATCCCTTGCCACCTTGCTCTATTGCCTATCCTGTTTGGCCAAACTCCAATCCTGGGTTACCCTTACTGTCTGAATTCTCCATTATTATTCATTCATATGCCGCAAAAAGCCTTCTTTTCATTGCATAGGGGTGGGGGAGAAGAATGCAATTAGGCAATTGGGTTCCCTACAAATTTTATTTATCCAATATCATTGGACCCTCCCTGCTGCACTGAAGGAATGTAAATATACCTGCCTCTAGCTATTTTTAACTCATTTCCTCAGAACTCCTTCCCAGTGGTAAAGTCTATCACTTTTATAGCCTGGCTTCTTAAAAGTACCATACCCCAATACAAAAGAGATTACAGATTAAAAAACATAAATGAGATTAAGTAGGTGGCTTCAGGAAATTAGAATACATATTCTATAGGATGTGTGTGTGTGTGTGTGTGTGTGTGTGTGTGTGTGTGTGTGTGTATATACATACAGAGAGAGAGGTGGGAGGGAAAGAAGAGAGAGAGAAGTAGAAGGAAGGGAGAGAGACAGCAGGAGAAAGAATCCTGTGATTACAAAAGGATGAAATCCCAATCAGAAAGTCCCTGGACCAATGCAGGTCATCACCTTCTCTGCAATTTATCTATTTATGGTCTTAGATTGTTTGAGGCAATGACAAGTTAAGTAATTTGCTCAGGATCAGAAAGCCAGTGTATATCAGAGGTAGGACTTTAACCCAAACCTTCTAAGGCCAGTTGTCGGCCATATTGCTTCTCTGATGTATCTATGCACTATACCACACTGCCTCTCAGAGGCAGCCTGATGTAGTGAATGGGGAGCCATGAAAACTGGAGTTTGAGTTTCTCATCTGGCATATAATGGTTGTATGACTCTGGTTAAGTCCTTCCCACTGCCTATCACTGGCTATGAGTTCAACACATTCTTTTGTTCAGTTGTGTCTGACTCTTTGTGACCTGATTTGGGAGTTTCCTGGTAAAGATATTGGAGTAGTTCCCAATTCCTTCTCCAGCTCATTTTACAAGTAAGGAAACTGAGGCAAACAGAGTTAAGGAACTTGCCCAGGGTCAAGCAGCTAATAGGTGCCTGAGACTGGACTTGAACCCAGGTCTTCCTGACTCCAGGCCTGGCACTCTATCCACTATGCCACCTAGCTGCCCTTGACACATTCTGGGCACCTGTATAAGCCTACAAGTTGCAAAGAAAGTGTTGACCTACATTGGTAGGGGGGATTTCCAATTCTCAGGACAGTACAGAGCTCATTCTTCAATTTCAGAAACATTACTCGATGAGAATGTGATAGTGCCTCCAGAATGCCTGGAGCTGGCTAGTAATATTTAAAAAATGTTTTTAAAGCATTATTGATATAGTTACTATTAACATCACCACTAATCCAGAGGTTTTTCAAGCCAAACATGCTTGCTTTGCCTCTTTCCCGTTAGCTGCTCTTGAACCTCACAGAAAGCCGAGTCTGAGGCAGTATCGATCCTGAGACTCTCAGCGAGGTTTTCCTCTTTGTGATGAGGTTTGAGCTTTCAACTGCAGCTATTTTTAGAGGCCTGGAATCCACCAAACCAGGGGCCTCTTTGAAACAGACCTCCATGGCTGGCCAGGGGTGGGAGCCCCGAGCAGAGCAATCCAGTCTCCCTCCTAGGGGCGGGCTTCTATTTCCTGGCAGGACTCAGAACCTGGGCTTCATTCCACCGGTCTCCAAGTGAGATGACCCTTTGAACACAGTGCTTGTGTGTTATCCTGAATCTAGGGCAGACTTACTTGGACAGTGAGGTGATCTGAAGGGCTCAGACCTGCCCAAATATCAATTGGTACCTAAAATTTCACCATGAACAATTCATTTCTTTGGTTTATGCTTCTTTTAAAATGCAGTAAAGAGGAGAGGGAATAATACATTAGGGGCAGCTAAGTGGCACAGTGGCTAGAGCTCTGGGTTCAATCCTGAGTTCAAATCCCGCCTCAGACATTTACTATCTGTGGAAGCCCAGATAAGTCATTTAAACTGTTTGCCTACATTTCCTCAACCATAAAACAGGGATAATAACAGCACCTATCTCCCAGGTTTTTTGTGAGTCTCAAATGAGATATTTTTGTAAAGCACTTAGCACTTGGTAGGTGCTTAACAAATGCTTGTTTCCTTTTTTCCTTCGCTAGATCATGAAAAAAATAGTCTGGAGTCTCAATATAGTGGCCCCCTACGTCCAAGGGACTCAAGTCTTCCCCATCCTTGAAAACCTTCACTAGACCCTGCCATCCCCTCAAGCTATCATCTCCCCTTCTCAGTTACGTTCCTAGAAAAGAGCCATCTACACTTGCTGGGGGAGTAGACAGACTTAGGCTTAGAAGCAAAGCAGTATCGAAGATTTTTAGCACCAGCTGTCCTCTACTCAGAAGAGACTCTACTGATGCATGTTGTACTTTCTCTACAACTTATATCCTCAGAGTTGCCCAGAACACTGCTGGAGGTGAGTGACTTGCCCAAGGTCAGCAAGGCAGTATGTGTCCAAGACTGAGGCTACATTGTGGTCTTCCTGAGATTGAGGGGGGCTCTCTGAGCCACATTGCCCTTTTCAGGAAATGACTAGTGTGAAAAGTAAAAGCCTTGTTTCCTTCCATCAGCAACCCCCCCCCCTTTTTTTAAAGAATGCTGAAATTTTCATGCCATAGCAAAGAAAAAGGATCAAAGCAGACACCTGTCAATTGGAGAATGAATGAATAACCTGGTACATGATTACAATGAATGTTATTATACAATGAAAAATAACAAAGATGAGGAATTCAGAGAAACATGGGAAGACGTGTTCAGCTTAATTGTTTTTCAGTTGTGTCCTACTCTCCATGACCCCATTTGGAATTTTCTTGGCAAAGATACCGACGTGGTTTGTCATTTCCTTCTCCAGCTAATTCTACAGATGAGGAAACTGAGGCAAACAGGGTTAAGTGATTTGCCCAGGGTCACACAGCTAGGGTCTGAGACTGGATTTGGACTCTTCCTGACTCCAGGACCAGCATTCTATCCAATGTACCACCTAGATGCCCTAGGGAAGACCTGTGTAAACTGATAAATAAGTGGCAACAGGAAAACATACATAATGACTATAAAAATATGAATTAAAAGAACAATAAAATGAAGCAAAGAACTGTGTTATTATAAAAGCCAATGCTGGCCCACTAAAAAGACTTGAAGTCAGAGGATCTGAGTTATTTTCAGCTTTCTAGTTATGTAATCCTAGGGCAAGACACTTAACCTGCACCAGGTCTGTTTCCTCAAAATGAGAGGGGTGTTCTAGTAAAAGTTTAACAACCAGATCTCCAAAAGTGTACATACATACAACACACTTTTAAGTTTAATCTTCATTATTAATATTTGCTCTATCACTTTCTAAAGTCTAGATAATCAATAAAAACAATAAATTAAGCCCTGACTGGCGGCACTTGAGGATTTCCAAGTTGTAAATGTTCAACTGAAGATTTAACAATCTGTTCCAGTGAGCAGGTTCCAGCTGCTTCTAACATGTCCTTGGTTAGGGCTTGATGACCTCTGATGTCCCTTCCAATTCTAAATATATGATCCTGAAAGGTGGGATGCTAGGGATATGGAATTTTGAAAACTCTCTGACATTTTTTTGCTTAATTATTTTTTTCTCACAAGAAGTCGGTGGGAAAAAGAATATCTATAAACAGTGGTGATGTAAAAACATAAGGCATCCATAAAAATACAAAAAAGAGAAAGAAAAAATTCTTTCTGTGGTGCTACTTCTTGATACGTCCTCTGGGTGAACGCCAATGAAAACAAGTTAGAGTGAGCTGGCAAATTTAAAAATTTATTGACAAAGTTTAAAAGACAGAATTTCTAATGAACCAAGGACTGCATTCCATTTGTTATCATTAGCTTCTAGGTCACAAGGTACATGAATGAACCCACAACATGTACAGCCTGTAAGTCCTTTCTTAGGAACACAGCTTCCTGTTCATCTCCATGCCTCCTGGGCTGATGCAAGGAAGGCCTTGAGATTTGTGTGGGTTGGGGGTGAGATGACTCCTCAGAGAAAGGCCAAAACATCATAGCCATAACAACAGACTGCCAAATTCCTCTACTTGCTCCCCAAGATAAGGAGGGAGATGGAGGAGTCGAGAGGGCTGGCTGATAGAGGGGTCGAAGTTAGATGAAAGGAAAAATTTCTTTATTGAATTCTCATGCTATAACATGTGTTTCCCCCTAAACCACCTCTACAGTCTTGTCCACTTCTAAATCTATGCTCCTATGGTGACTGGAGCGTGGCCAGTTACTGGAATGAGGAGATGTGATACCCTTTGGAGATATCTAGAGATAGAGAGGATAAGGACTGTGATGTCACTGGTACAGGGAACTCCCAAGGAAGGGCAGCTAGGTGGCACAGTAGATGGAGCACTGGGCCTGGAATCAGAGAGACCTGAGTTCAAATCCTGCCCCACACACTTATTAGGTGTGTGAGCCTGCTGGGCAAGTCACTTAACCCTGTTTGCCTTAATTTCCTCTTCTGTAAAATGAGCTGGAGAAGGAAATGGCAAACCACTCCAGCATCTTTGCCAAGAAAACTCCAAATGAGGTCAAGTCAGACAGAACTGAAACAAATGAACAACTATAAAAATGAAGAAACTTCATCTACCAAAGCAGGTTGGCACATTCTATGAAAATTAAAAGTCTTTGAGAGTTGCCTCGGGCACTGAGGTTAAGTGTGTGCTCAGGGGTCACACAGTCAGTCTGTGTCAGAGACAGTATTTGAACTCAAGTCTTTCTGGCTTTGAGGTCAGCTTTCTCTACACTAAATCAAGGGTCAACAGACTAGCCTGAGGGTTAAATCCAGTACATGCAGTCTGTTTTTGTAGGGCTCTGCCAGCTTAAAAAATGGGTTTTACGCTGTTTTACATTTGCAAACAAAACTGTGTTTAAAAATATAAAAAAATTCTTAACTTGGGGTATACAAAAACAAGAGGGGAAGGAGTTTGTAGATTTGATTCCACTTGCCAAAGTTTGCTGACCCCTGTACCAAATCACAGTAACAGAGAGAGAGATAGAGAGAAGGATAGAAACAGAGAGAAACAGAGACAGATGGAGATGGAGACAGACTATAGCTATCTATAGAGAGAAAATTCGACACTTCTAAATAGCTAAAATATGATACTACCCAGAGCAGGCAGATGGATAAAATCAGTGTTTGTCAACCAAGCTATATTGTGTGAAATATTTAGACTCCCTCCTTCCAGCTGCTCTGCCCCCCCCAGCTCAGGATAGCAAGGATAAAGGAGGTAGCATTTGGAAGGAAGTACAAGAAAATGGAGGAACAGGGGGTTTTAAGGCTTGGTTTGGGTTTTTTTTGTTTGTTTGTTGTTTTTTGAGAAGGGAAGGCAAGGCAATTGTGTTTACTTGACTTGACCAAGGTCACACAGTTAGTGTCAAGTGTCTGAGGCCACATTTGAACTCACATCCAAGGCCAGTGCACTATTCACTTCGCCACCTAGCTGTCCCTGGTTTGTTTTTTTTTTGTTTATTATTTTAAACAGCAAAAACAAAGTTTGGGCCTTTGGTATTAAAATTTTTGTAGAAGAAGAAAAATTTGCTTCAGACAAGTATAAATCTGGGAGCACTGACAGTTGGGAGACACTTGGCCTTGGTGACTTCTCCGCCCTAGGATGGCTTGACTCAGATCCATTGTGATCACTATGGTTGGGCTGCCCCTCTCTCTACTAAGATCCAGTAAATGTCCGGGGTACCAGAGGTTTACAAGTTTCGTGATCTTCAGTCTCTGGAAAATCAATAGCATTTTTCAAAATGAAACCTTTGGGAGCTCTGAGTGAGAAACTGCCTTCACTATGGAAAATCAGAAACTTCTCTGCAATTTATCATCTTAGCAAGTTGCACAGGGAGCTAAGAGATTTAGAGACTTACTCGGTCAAACAGCAGGACTCCAGCCATGGAGGATAAATTCTTCAAATGAAAATATTAATGTAATCAGATAGGAAATTTGTGCTTTTTGAGAGGCAAAAAGATATAATAAGGACTTGGGTGTGACTCATAGGCCAACTCTATCCAAGCTGCCTTGGAGTAACCAAAGTGGTCAATAATACATGAATATACAGTTACCCTTCCACATCACTGGCGTTAGGGGTACATTGCCCCCATGATCTGAAAAATCCATGTAAAATTTTGGCCACACCAAAGAAGAAGTCTGAATTATTATAGTACTAAAAATAAAATATGTTGATATTATAAAATACTATTCATATATTTTAGGTATTTCTTAGTTTCTAAACATTTTCTGTGTTGTCTGCTGACCTTCATGTGTCATCTAGGGCTTCCATAAATATCCTCCCAAAATTCTTATTTAATTTCTTGAGCTGACTTGCGATATATCAAAACCACGAGGGGGAAAGTCGCTATGGGGAAGGGATAACTGGAGTGTTTTAAGGTCTACAAAACACATTCTTCACAAAAACCTTGTGAGTAGTTATAGGAAGGGAAGAGAGAAGGGAACGAGTATGTATTAAACATCTACCAAGCACTATGCTAGGCACTTTACAGCTATCTCATTTGATCCTTGCAACAACCCTGGGGGATGAATGCTGTTATTATCCCCATTTTACAGCTGAGGAAACTGAGGCACACACCGGTTTAGTGACTTGCCCAGGATCACACAGCTAATAAGTGTCTGAGGCTGGATCTGAACTCGGGTCTTTCTGATTTGAGGCCAAGCACTCTACTTATGAAGTTACTTAGTGGTACAAGCTATTACTCACCCATTTTATAGATGAGGAAACTGAGGCTCTGAGAGCTTAAGTTCATGGACCAGTAAGAATGTAAGTTCCTTGAGGGCAGAGGCTGTTTCAATTTTGTCTTTATATTCCTAATCTTTAGTGTAATGACTGGCCACCAAGTGTCTGAGATGAAATTCCTGACTCCTAAGACTGAGCTATCTACTATCCAACATGCTACCTTGGAAATGACCACCTATTGCTAGGGACATTATCTTAGTCAGTGGGACTCTCAAAGAAATATCTTTGGAGAAGAGAGGCAACATAGGATTAGCTGTCTTCCTTCTCTAGAGAGACAAAGGAGACCTAGGAGGAAGGAGCAGGACCAGAAATCCCTCCAGAGCCCTGACAGCCAGGGCAAACTAAGGAAAGCAGGAATATGGGACCTACCTCAAAGTGAATGGCCCCATTCCCATCTGCATCAAAGGCATTGAAGAGGAAATGTGCATATGTGGTAGCATCTGCAGGGACAGACAGAGGGAGAGGGCTGGTGTTGAGTGCCAGGGACCTCCCAAGAGGCCTCCCACCCCCGTGCCTTGCTCCCACCAGGAACAGTTGTGTAGGGCATGCCCAGGGGAAGGGACATGTCACATCCTGGAGCATGATGCATGATGCATGATGGCAGAAAGAATTTAGAACCCCCTGCAGAGTGGAGAGCAATACTCTGGTGTCAGGCAGGGTACTTGAAAACTGACAGCTACATTTCTCTCACCTCCATGGATACCTAAATTGGGAGGGATGCACATGGAGGGGTAGTTATTATATGCCACCAGTGATCAATGTGCCAACAGGTCAGCACTGGCCCCAGAATATGTCCTGGATCCTCAGTCAGCCCTTGCTGTAGATGTCAAGGGGATGTAAGGATGAAGGGGTGAATTTGCCCAGCTACCTTCCTGCTAACCTTGGAGACAATATGAAACTGAAGGATGAATGGCCCTTTAGCACCTAGGGGAATGGAAATGGGGGGAGGGACTAATGATTCCAATCTTCCTTTTTGGATGGGGAAATGACAGGTTCACAACTGGAACACTTACCTCCCTGAGGGAAAAACTGGGAGTAGATGAGCTTGAAAGTCTCTTCATCTACCAAGCCAGTGGGACATTCCTGCAACAGAGTCACTCTTCTTAGTGACATGGTCCACAGCCCCCACTCCCCAAATCCCAGGAAAGTAGATGGCAATTCTCAAATCTTTTTTTGTCTTAGACTACACTATCAGGCCTCATCCTTTTATATGGTGTCTCATGACATACCACCTTTTTTCCTCCCCTTTCTTTTTCTCTTTCTGTAATAACCTTTTGGCTCTCCATGAAATTCATTTCATCCAGCTCTGAGGAAATGACTGTGGGGCAGGGGGAAAATGATGGTGCCGAGGTTGGTCTCCCCTTTCCAAATTGCTTTGTCATTCCAATCACCCCTTGTTCTATAGCTAAGGAAAGACCTGAGCCATGAGAAGGGGAGATGGTCCTCCACCATACCATATATATACCATATACTATACATACCATAGAAATGAGGGGGAAGTGATAGAGTTGCAGTCAATGGTAACAGAAACTCTAGGACTGGTTATGGGACATACCAAAATCACTCTGATGCTCTCTCACTGGGCTGTGACTCTCACTTCATGCCTCCTGAGTTACTCATGGCCACATTCTTATCCCAATTCAGAGGTTACTATAGAGAGAGTCATCCTCAGATCCATATCCCACCCCCAGAGATCTAGAGATACAGACTATGACAGGCCACCTTCCTTCCCCATTACAACCCAAGAAATACTCACATTCTTAAATCCTCTATACAAAGACTGCAGCTCCTTCTTGGTAAACTTGGTCTGAGCCTGGAGCTGGTCCAACCCCTCTGGCTGGTGGCGAACAGCAGAGAGCTCCAGTTCACTGTCACTGCTATCTGGAAGAACAGAAACGGGTATATAGCTCAGTGAGTGGTGGCACAGTGTGGGAAAAAGAGCAATGGACTTGAGAGTTGGAGGACTGGAGTTCAAATCCTGACTTTTCCACTTCTGAGCTGTGTGATCTTGGACAGGCCACAACCTCTATTATTTTTTGTTTCCTTATCTGTAAAATGAGTGGGTTAGATTAGAGGCTCTTAATCCAGGGTCCATAAATCCAGAGATAAATTTTCAGGGGCTCATGAACATGGATGGGAAAAAAATGCTCTAACTCAGGGTTGGGGAACCTATGGCCTTGAGGCTGCATATGGCCCTTCTAGGTCCTCAAGTGCTGCCCTTTTATATCCTTATGTTATGAATGGTGGTTTACTATTCTAAGCAGGAACCCACAGACTTCCAAGGGAGTCCACAATGCAAGAAAGGTTAAGAATCTCTAAGCTAGAAGACCTGTGAAGTCATTCTAGCTCTGTGATTCAATGAGAAGCCAGGTTCCCCTTGGGAAGTAAAAATGTAGAACCAAGAGAAAGAAAGAATGTGAGAGTGCCACCCACCCATTCCAAGTCGGTTTATGGGAAACAAAGGTCTAGGACTGAAGTAAAGGGAGAGGCCTTTGATCATGCAGACACCCACAAATATTCACTTCCATGTGCAAGAACATCAAAATACTGTTATCTGATCATCTTTTGTCATTCCATCTCCCCATGTGATTTACCACTAAACTAAATTACTAAAATCTATTCCTCATTTTCCCAGTAATCTTCACTCCTTGGTACCTTCCAAGGTGATCGCTCTAGTGATATCCTCCTTCCTTCCAAATCTTGACCCTTTGGTGAAGTCGTTCGATTTTACTCTGCTGTCTATTCTCAAACACTTTTCTTTCTTTTCCTGTTGTCTTAAAATAACTCACACCTTGCCAAACCTTGCACCTGGATTATTCCCACCACTCACGCTTCTTTTACTCCTGTTCAGGAACTGCTGAATGGGACTGGAAGAAGTCACACAACCATGCTTACTGGGTCCACTACAAATCTATCTCATCTAGGCTTCACTGAGGCTTATATGCCTCCTTAATGGATGCTCTATCCCACTCACCACAGCAGCTGTGACTAATCTATTTTCTTCTCAAATGTACAACAGCATCACCTTCCCCCACTGTCTGGACTGTGGACCTTATCTCATACTTCACCCCCCAAATTGAAGTCATTCATCTCAAGTTTCTTTCCTCCTCCTCCTCCTTCTCCTCATCTCACATCCTTCTTACATCATCCCACTACTTTCTTCTCTCCTTTACACCAGTCTCTAATGATAAAGATAGCTCTTCACCTTGCCATGGCCAGTCCTTTCATATATACATTCTTCTCTGGCAAGTTGCCCCCACTATCATCCTCCAATCTTCAATCTCTCCCTATCTATTGGTTTTCCCTGCTTCTTAAATATATGCTCAATGTTTTCCCTCATCCTTAAAAACTCTCTCTTAAGTCTGTCATTTCCACAAGCTGTT
Source organism: Notamacropus eugenii (assembly GCF_028372415.1). Taxonomy (NCBI): domain Eukaryota; kingdom Metazoa; phylum Chordata; class Mammalia; order Diprotodontia; family Macropodidae; genus Notamacropus; species Notamacropus eugenii. The sequence goes on along the minus strand of NC_092872.1, from coordinate 606,433,344 downwards.
GTTCCAAAGCTCTCCTCCCCTTCATTTAACTCCTAGAAAAATATGTCTATACTTCATTTCCTCTCTTCTCACTCTTCCAAACTCTGCAATCTGCGTTCTGATTTCATTCAAATGAAACTGTGCACTCCAAAGTTACCATTTATCTCTTAATTGCCAATCTAATGGCCTTTCCTCAATCCTCATCCCTCTTGATGTCTTTGATGCATTCGACATTAGTACCTTTTTTCCCCTTAGGACTCTCTTCTCTGAGTTTTTATGGCCCTATCTTCTTGGTCCTCCTCCTACTTACATCCTTCTTAGCTCCTTCACTAGAGCTTTATCTATGACACCCACTAGCTTCAAGTGTCCGCAAGCCTCTGTCTTGGTCTTTCTTCTCTTTCCTCTCTATACTTTTTTGCTTTGTAATCTCAACTCCCACAGGTTCTTTTATCATCTCTAGTAATGGTTCCCAGATTTATATAGTCAGCCCTTGTTTCTCTTCTGGAGCTTGTCTCTCATCATAAACTGCCCATAAGACACTTCAGACTGGACGTCCTGGAAACATCTCAAACTCAACAAGTTACCAACAACAACTCAACTTTTTCCCCTAAACATTCCCTTTAGAGAACTTCCTTATTTCTACTGAAGTCACTCCATCCTCCCAGTCATCTGATCTTACAAACTTAGTCTCATCCTCAACTCTTCAATCTCATCCTACATATCAAATCAGAGGCCAAATTTTGTCATTTCTATCTCTACCCCATCTTTTGTATAAGTCCCCTTCTCTCCACTCATTTAGCCATCACCATACACAACTGCAAAGCGTCCTCTTTGCAATAGCCTTCTAGTCTCCCTGTCTCACATTTCTCCCTGTTCCAAATGAAGCTGGCAAGAAAATTTCCTCAGATAGCCTGATCATGGCACCATCTGACACATTAAACTATATTCAAATGTAAATTCCTTTGGCATGTAAAGCTCTTTATGGCCTGTGGGTCTCCTTATACTTTTTCAGGCTTCTTACATGTCACTCTCTTCTCTACAGTACAACATAGGGTTCCCTCACATGTGACATTTCATTTCCCATTTCTCTGTCTTTGTACTGGCTATCTCCCCATGCCTCTCCCTCCTTACCTCTGCCTCTTAGAATCCCTGACTTCCTTCAAGACTCAGCTCAAATTCTACCTTCTTCAGCAGGCAGATTCTTTAAGATCCCAGTATCTTCTCTAAGGTTATTGGGTACCTGAGCTGGGGAAGGAAGTGACAAACCCCTCCACTATCATTGTCCAGAAAACTCCAAATGAGGTCGCAGAGAACTGGACATGACTCACATGACTCAACAACACCTTTGTATATATTGTACATATACATATATAGTAGATACATATATAATATATATAGCATGTGTATATACATATACATATGTGTATATGTATACATATATACATACATACATACATATACACAGAGAGATGTAAACTGAATGTAAGCTCAAGGGCATGATTTTTTTTTTGATTTAATTCTTTTCAATGAACAAAAATAGATTTTCTTCTCCCACTCCTGCCTGTCCAAAAAAAGAAAAAGAAAATCCTTATGACAAAACCCTATTTTTGCATAATCCAACAAAACAAATTCCAGCATTGGCCATGTCTGAAAAATATTTCTCATTTTGTATCCTTGATCCTTAAACTTATCCTTAAACTCTCTATCAGAAGCAGCATGAGTCCTCCAAATTGTGGTTAGTCATTGAATTCATCAGAGTTCTTAAGCACTTCAAAATTGCTGGTCTTTACAACATTGTTATTGAACAAATTGTTTTCCCGGTTCTGCTCATTGCAGTCTGCATCAGTTCATATACGTCTTCCCAAGTTTCACTGAAACCACCCCTTTTATCATTTCTTATAGCATAATAGCATTTCATTGCATTCATATCCCATCATTTGTTCAGTCATTCCCCAACTGAGAGGTACTCCCTAGAGTTTCTAGTTCTTTGACACCACAAATATATATATATATATGTATGTATATATACACATATGCAAATAAATATAAGTAAAACATACAAAAATATATATAAACAAATAATTATTTTTGTACATGTGGGTCCTTTTTTCTTTCTTTGATCTCTTTGGAGGTCTGGGCCTAGTAGTAGTATAGGTGAGTCAAAGAATATACATAGCTCAGTAAATTTGGGGGCATAGCTCCAAGTTGTTTTCCAAAATGGCTGCACAAATGCATAGTTTCTCCAATTAATGTAACGGTTTTCCCATAACTGGCAGAAACTGTTTTAGTTTTTCTTTGTATCCCCAGGTCCTTAACACAGCACCTGGCAAATAGGAAGTTCTTAATATATTCATGTTGATTGTTGATAGATTATCTGGTTCAAACAACAATTTGGCAGTAAGAGTGGTCTGTAAGAGTGGGAGTGGAGGTTGGGATGAAGAGGGAAACAGAGGAAACAGGACACAGGTACTAGAGAGAGCAGCAACATCACCAGAGTGAGTAACAGAGCAAAGGAAAGAGGAGACAGGTACTGCTCTCTGAATGACCTCTAGGACGCAGAGGTCAAACTGCCCTTCAGGAGGAAATGGGTCAGCACTGTTGGAGTACTTAGAAACGTGACTGTCTCTCTGAAGAATACCAGAGGTCCTAAATCAGCAACAATACTACAATTAACAAACTAGCCAGATGGATCAATCTATCACCAAATATTTGTTGAGCTCCTCCCTGGGTAAGGGCAAATATTTACTAAGCATGGCACAAGGTGTTCACACAGTGATGCTAATGAGAGTGGAGAGGTAATGCCTTTCCTTAAAGAACTTAGAAAGGACGCAGGTTCCCCACCCCTGGACAAGACATTATCTGCAATAGCAGATATCTTCTGAATATGCACCTATCTGCATCTGAGCACATTCCTAAGTGTGTGACAGTATCGACATACAGGGATGGGGATAGAGACCAGGGATCAGGCAGCTTTGGCGCTGATAGGATGAATGAAATCGAACTGGTACAGTCAGGAAAGCCAGCCAAAGTTTGTAAGGCAAGATTTAAAATGACAAGGATAGAATTGATCTAGCAGAGAAGGAATCAGAGATGGATCCGTTCTTAAGAAACAGTTCACAAGAAGGCTGAGCAGCTAAAAAGGGAGAACTGCCTTTGGATCTAAGGACAGAGAGAGAGGACCCATTTGTGCTTCCCTTTCCCATTGCCACAGTGGGCAGCTGAGCCTGACATGAGGAGATTAAGGGATGCCAGTCTCTCCAGTAGATTATTATTGTTGATCAGCTGTTTCAGTTGCATCTGACTCTTTGTGACCCCATTTGGGGTTTTCTTGGCAAAGAGACTGGAGTGGTTTGCCATTTCCTTCTCCAGCTCATTTTTGTTGCTGTTGTTGTTCAGGCGTTTCAGTCTTGTCCAACTTCTTCATGATCTCATTTGAGGTGAGGTTTTCTTGGCAGTGGTTTGCCATTTCCTTTTCCAGATCATTTTACAAATGAGGAAACTGAGGTAAACAGGGTTAAGTGACTTGCCCAAAGTCACACAGCTAGTAAGTATCTGAGGCTGGATTTGAATTCAGATCTTCCTGACTTCAGATTCGGCACTCTATCCACTATGCCACTAACCACCCCAGTAGGTTATAGATAGATCTCAAAGTCCTGTCCTCATGACTATGTGAATGGAAAGAGAGCTGAGAGGTATTCATCATCTTTTCCTATCTCCTAATTCCTATCTCTGACCACTCATAACCTTGATTCTTTTTTTATTCTTTTTTTATTTCTAATTTTTCCTCACTTAATAGTATTTTATTTTCCCAATTACATGTAAAGATAGTTTTCAACATTCACTTTTATAAGATTTTGAGTTCCCAATTTTTTCTCCTTCCCTCCACTCCCTCCGTCCCAAGATGGCAAGCAATCTGATATAGGCTATACATGTGCAATCATATTAAACATATTTCCACATTAGTCATGTTGTGAAAGAAAAATCAGAACAGAAGGGAAAACTCATGAGAAAGGAAAAAAAATTAAAAATAGTATGTTTTTGATATGCATTCAGACTCCATAGTTCTTTGTCTGGGTGTGGATGGCATTTTCCATCATGAAGCTTTTGGAATTATTTTAGATCATTGCATTGCTGAGAAGAGTTAAGTCTATAAAAGTTGATCATCACACAATGTTACTGTTACTCGGTACAATGTTCTCCTGGTTCTGCTCACTTCACTCAGCATCAGTTCATGTAAGTCTTTTCAGATTTTTCTGAAATCCACCAGCTTATCATCTCTAATAGCACAATAGTATTCAATTACATACATATACCACAACTTGTTCAGCCATTCCCTAATTGATGGGTATCCCCTCAGTTTCCAGTGCTTTGCTACCACAAAAAGAGCTGCTATAAATATTTTTGTACATGTTGGTCCTTTTCCCTTTTTTATGATCTCTTTGGGATACAGACTTAGTAGTGGTATTGCTGAATCAAAGAGTTTAGGATTATATATATTTTTAATATTTTATAGTGTATATTATATATGTGTAATATTATATATGTATATATATACATATACATAAATGTGTATATATGTATGCACACACACACACACAGAGTTTTATAACCCTTTTGGCATAGTTCCAAATTGCTCTCTAGAATGATTGGATCAGTTCACAACTCTACCAACAATGCTTTAGTGTTTCAGTTTTCCCACATCTCCAACATTTATCATTTTTCTTTTTTTGTCATATTAGCTAATCTGATAGGTGTGAAGTGGCACTTCAGAGTTGTTTGAATTTGCATTTCTCTGATCAATGGTGATTTAGAGTATTTTTTCATATGACTAGAGATAGCTTTAATTTCTTCATCTGAAAACTACCTGCTCATATCCTTTGACTATTTTATCAATTAAGGAATGACTTGTATTCTTATAAATTTGACTCAGTTATCTATACATTTTATTTTATTTTTTCTATATATTTTAGAAATGAGGCCTTTATCAGAGACCCTGTTTATAAAAATTGTTCCCCAGCTTTTTGATTTCCTTCTAATCTCAGTTGCACTGACTTTGTGCAAACCTTTTTTAATTTAATGTAATCAAAATGACCCATTTTGCATTTTATAATGTTCTCTATCTCTTGCTTGGTCATAAATTCTTCCTTTCTCCATCTGGCAGGTAAACTATTCCTTGCTCTCTTAGTTTGCTTATGATATCAACGTTTATGTCTAAATCATGTACCCATTTTGACCTTATCTTGGTACACAGTATAAGATGTTGGCCTGTGCCTAGTTTCTGCTATGCTATTTTCCAGTTTTCCTAGCAGTTTTTGTCAAATAGTGAGTTCTTATCCCAGAAGCTGAAGTCTTTGAGTTTACCAAACAATAGATTGATTACCATAGTCATTGACTGCTGTGTCTTGTGTACCTAACCTATTCCACTGATTCACCACTCTACTTCTTAGCCAGTACCAAGTAGTTTTGATGACTGCTGCTTTATAATACATTTTAGATCTCATAACTTTGATTCTTCAGAAATTATATGTAGCATTTCAAGATCACAATCACATAGAGTTTTTCCAGTGGTAACCTAGGTGCAAGAAGTAGTATATCAAGTATATTCTGGAGAATCATGAGACTGGTGAAAGGAGATGGACAGTCTTGTGGGAGAAGGAGGGATGAAAGGAATAGCCTGAGAAGAATTGATAAGAGTGTATTATTAACAGCTACATGGCATGAGAAGGTCTTATGATGTATTGTTGCCAAGAGAATGTAAGCTCTTCAGGACAAGAATTATTTTACTTCTGTCTTTGTATCACCAGAGCCTAGCACAGTACCTGACACTAAATAAAACGTCTACTGATGTTGTTGAGTCATTTCATACTCTTTGTGACCCCATTTGGGATTTTCTTGGCAAAGATCCAGTATCTTTGACATTTCCTTGTCCAGCTAATTTTACTGATGAGAAAACTGAGGCAAATGGGATGAAGTTCCCAGGGTCACACAGCTAGTAAACAAACGTCTGAGGCCAGATTTGAACTTACAAAGATGAATTTTTTTGTTTATGTTTTTATTTTGCTCAATGGGGAAGGAAGGAAGAAGAGTAGCAAAAGGGACAGACGGATAAAAGAAAAATTAAAAGAAATCATTTTGGCAATTTTTGGGTGGGAGAAGGGAGGATGAATGCTAAGGTTGACCCCCACAAATAAAAAGAAAAAAGGGTCACTGAAGCATTTTTTTTAATGCACAGAGAAGAGCAGAAGGAAGGGAGTGAAAAGAACAGGAGATGGGGATGTGTATCAGTAAGCATCATGTCTCTCGGAGGAATAACAATGTAGGTGTTGTGAATCTCTGGCAGTAGGCTGGGCAGCTGGGTGGCACGTTGGATAGAGCACTGAGTTTGAAATCTGGAAGATTCAAAGTGCCTTGTATAGCCCCATTTTATTGTTTTTCAGTCATTTCAACTGTATCTGACTCTTCATGATCCCACTTGAGGTTTTCTTGGCAAAGATAATGGAGTGGTTTGCAATTTCCTTCTCTAGATCATTTTACAGATAAGGAAAGCAAGGCAAACAGAGTTGTGACTTGCCCAGGGTCACACAGCTAGTAAGTATCTGAGACCAAATTTGAACTCAAGTCTCCCTGATTCCAGGCCCAGCCATCTATCCACTGTCCCACCTAGCTGCACCCATTTGGTCCCAACAATGAAATTAACCTAACTGCATCTGACTCAGGCCTGCCCTTAACACCAAGTCAGTTCCTCTGAGTCATAGGCTCCTAGGATCTTAAGACCACAGATTGAGAGCTGGACAAGACATCATTCTGAGGTCCAGAGAGATTGAGTGATTTTGTCCAAGGTCACAAAACTAGTAAAAGTCTAAGGCAGGATTCAAACCGATTTCTTCCTGATTCTAAGTCCAGCTCTCAGTTTTCTCATTTGTAAAATGACAGATTTGGACTAAAAGATTTCTAAGGTGCCTCATCCAACCCATGCGCTCTATCTACAACAACCCCGGCAAGTCTTGCAAGCCAAACATTCTTTGCTTAAGGAGCTCCATTGAGAAGAAACCAATTACCTACAGAAGAGGCCATTTCATTTTAGAACTCTTAACTTAGTTTTTCCTGACATGAAACCTAAATATGTATGCAATGTGTACCCAAAGCCATTGTTTCTGTCCTCTAAGACCAAGTAGAACAAGTGTGAGGTCTCTTCTACATAATAACCCTCAAACACTCAAGAACTCCTAGGAGCCTTTGTGCCCCTTCGAGTCTTCCCTTCTCCAAACTAAATATGCCCAGTTTTTTCAAGTTATCCTTATAGGGTATTGTGATCTTAAAAATAATGTCATATATGCAATTTTTACGTATATAATTTTGTATATTGTACAAATATGTTTCCTGCAAACTCCAAATTGCCACAAAAACAGTCAAAAAGGATGAGATGATGATGGAAGTTGCCTCTCATGTTTTTTCTCCCATCCTCTTCATCATCAAATCCCCCATCTGAGCTGCTCAGTAGGTCATCTCATGTTTTTGGTCTCATTTGTCATTGGAGGACAGGCAGGTCACGCTAAGGCTTAAGGACAGAGAAGCAAGATGGTATATTGCAGGGAAGGGAGCCTGTGGCCTTGAGGCTACATGTAGCTCTCTAGGTCCTCAAGTGTGGCCTCTGATGAAGGGCTGCACTTGAGGACCTAAAGGGCCACATGTAGCCTCAAGGCTGCAGGCTCTCCATCCTTGATTGGAAAGATTACTGAAAAGGTTATTATTATTGGTGATAAGTGCTAATAGCTAACATTTATATAGCACTTACTTTGTGTCAGATACTAAGAGTTTTACAATTATCTAATTTGATCCTCACAGCAGCCTGGAAGGTAGGTGCTATTGTTATCCCCATTTTACAGATGAGGAAACTGAGGCAGACAGGGTTAAGTGACTTGTCCAGGGTCACATAGCTATACAAATCTGAGGCAGGATTTGAACTCAGATCTTCCTGACTCCAGGCTTGGTGCTCTATTTGTTGTACTACCATTACCTCAGATCAGGATTCGCTGCCTGCATGAACATGAACAAAAGTCTCTCTAAACTTGTTTCTTTGTCTATAAAATAGGAATATAAAGGCAATAATATTTCTACTCAGCCTGTGAAGAAAGTGCTTTGTCATCCTCAAAAGGGAAGAGAAATTGGGCTATTTCTTTACCTATCAAATCATTCAGCAGGCTGGACCACGCCACCTTACTGTACAAAAATGGTTCTGGGCAGAGGGTAGTGTCAAGATATTAGGAGTCACCCTGCTTTCCAGAGCTAAAGCCCAGCAAACAGACTAAGCCCTGAGCTGGGCGAACCAGCAATCCTTTGCACTCACCCTCTGGATGATCTCACCCTCTGGTAAAATCCCTTAATTATTCTCTTATAATAGGGCAGCTTGTTGGTGCAGTGGATAGAGAACCAGTGCAGGAGTTAGGAGGACCTGAGTTCAAATCTCACCTCAGACACTTGACACTCACTAGCTGTGTGACCTTGGGCAAGTCACTTAACCCTAACTGCCTCATCCTGGGTCATCTCCAATCATCCTGATGAACATCTGGTCACTGGATTCAGATGACATTGGAGGAGAAGTGAGGCTGGTGACCTGCACAGTCCTCCCTCACTCAAAACAAAGTCAAGTGCAAGTCATGTCATCATTTCTCTGATGGCATGGTCCTCTTTGGCAACAAAGGACCAACACACATGCATTGCTTTGACCAACACCAGGTGTTCTCTGAGCTCAGACAAGCCCCAGACAAACTCAGACAAGTCCCCATGTTCTGGTCACGAAGCCCAGCTATGATTCAAGCTTGTCTCACTGTTGCTGTTACCCCTCATTGTCAGAGTTACAGCTCACTGCGCAACCATTGCTATAAATATTGAGATCTCCCCACCCTGCCTTGGGTCTCTCCATCAGGGCAGGGCCCCAGCACATGTTCCTAACCTGCCTCCTTGTTTGCAAGCTGCTTCCCTTTCTTGGAAATTAAATTTGTTTGATTCCTGACTCTCCGGTCTCTCTCTGCTCTATTCAGCTCTTCCCATCCACAGGTAAGAGGCCGGATTGGTCTGATTGACAGTAGGTATAATACTGGGGCCATACAAGAACAGAAACCCTCCTGCTACAGACTTAAGAGTTTCTAGCTTAGACTATAAAAGGGTTAAGTTAAGGTTTGATGCAATCCCTCCTTCTATAGATTGAATGGGGGAGGTAAGAGCATAGAATACTAAACACATTATAACCTCCACCCTGAGGGATCACCTCCAGACAGAAAGTAAGGATGTGACTCAATCCCTCAAAGAAGAAAGATCTGGCCCCTGGAGAGACACAGCCAATTAAGCCTCTAATTATGTACTTGTGCTTTTGGCAGACAGACTTACTTCACAGCATCTAGGTGAAGAGGAAGGAGCTCTGATTCCCCTGACTCCTCTGACTTCTAATCAAGTTTGAAGTGGCCACACTCCCCCGAGAACTGAAGTTCAGTTTGACTCAGATCAGCTCAGATCATGCCAGATTCAGCCTTATCCTGAGAATCTGCCTCTTAGGGATCAGAGCTATAAGGCATAGCGTAATACTGGACCTGGAGTCAGGAAGACCTGAGTTGAAATTCTGCTCTAGCCCTTACTAGCAGTGTGACCCTGGATGAGTCACTTAGCCACCGTCTGCCTCAGTTTCCTCACCTGTAAAATGGGAATAACTGTAGCATCTACCTTCTGGTGTTGCTAGAAGGATAATATGACATGATATGTGAAAAGTGTATTGTAAATCTTAGAGTACTACACAAATGCTAGGTATCACTATGTAAGAATATAATGATAGGACTTTAACATTTATACAGCACTTTATTCCATCTCATTCCCCACAGAAGCTATTCCAAGCCTTTTTTCTTCCCCCTGAAGCTCCCCATATGTTTTTTCCTTCTCACTCCCTCTCAGTTGAGATTTTACTTCTTACTTAACTGAGACAATTGAGGTCATTTGATGTTAACACTCTTTTCTCTCCTTTTTCTCATTTCAAAATTCTTTGACCTCACCTCCCACTGTCTTCCTTATCCCCAGTATTTGATAAAGAGGTAGTCCTTCTTCTTGTCAAAGCTAACCCTTCTACCTATACACTGGATCCCATTTCCTTCCATCTCCTCTAGCAGATAGTAACTCCATCATCCTCTCAACCCCTCCCTATCAAGTGGTTCCTTCCTTAGTGCCTTTGAACATACCAAGCATCTGCCATCCTTAAATAGCCTTCACTAGGTTGTACCATCTCCTCAAGCTATCATCTTATACTTCACAAAACTCCTGGAAAAAATCATCCATATTCATGGCCTCTACTTCCTCTTTTCTCATTCACCCCTGACTCTTTTCAAAATGGCTTTTGACCTCATCACTCAACTGAAAGTGCCCTGTTCAAAGTTACCAATGATCTCCTCATACGTAAACCTGATGACTTTTTCTTGGTCCTAATCTTTCTCAGCCTATCTGCCATACTTTGACCCTATTTAACCTGTCTTCTCCTGTGTATATACTCTTGTATCCTACCCATCTGACCACTCCTTTTCCTTCTCCTTTGCTGATTATTCACCCATATTAAGTCCCCTAACTAGGTGTATATTTCCCAAAATTCTCTGCTATATCTGCTTCTCTCCTCCCTCTATCCATTCTCTCTCAGAGAAACTCATCAGATCTAATGGGTTTAACCATCATTTTTATATACATGATGCAGCAAGGTGGTACAGTGGATAGAAAGCAGGGCCTGGAGTCAGGAAGACTTGATTTCAAATTCAGCCTCAGACACTTGATAGTCATGTGACTTTGGGCAAGTCACTTAACTTTCCTCAGTTTCCTCATCTGTAAAATAAGCTGGAGAAAGAAATGGCAAACCATTCCAGTCCAGTATCTTTGCTAAGAAAACTCCAAATGGGGTCACAAAGAGTCAGACATAACTGAAAACAACTCAACAACAAAAGATCTATACATCCAGTCCCAGGCTCTCCCCAAAGCTTCAGTCTTAATCAAGAACTGCCTAATGGACATTACACACTGGATATCCTACAGTTAATGAATCGATTTATTAAGTACCCACTGTGTGCTAGGCATACATCTGAAACTCATTATAAAACTGAATTCATTCTCTTTCCCCCTCGCCTTCTCTGTGTTTCTCATGTATAATACTCCATATCTCCTATCTCCATGCTTTTGTATTGGGCATCCTCTAGTCACTCCCCTCTTACTTTCACCTCATAAATCTCTCCCTCATCTACCATCTAGTGCATGAAGCCTTTTCTGATCACCTTGTGACCTCCTTCTCCCTCTCAAACTACTTTGTATTTAACTTGTGAACATCTGTATTCATTAACTTTGTATTTATGCTGCATATGTATACCTAATATCTCCCCCACTAGAGTGAAGTTCATTGCAAGAAGAGATTGTTTCATGCTTTGGACTTGTATCCCCCAGTGCCCTAGCACAGTGCCTGGCATACCACAGGTGCTTGATAAATGCTTGCTAATTGACTGATTGATTCTTCATCACCACTTCACTGAATCTCACTTAGAAGGGGTCTCAGAGGCCATCTAGTTCAATCCACACTCAAGAGGAATCCCTAGTACTATGTGCCTAACAAAAGACTATCCTGAAGCATCTCATTCCACTTCAGGCCAGCTCTAATTTTAAGGAAGCGTGGGTGTAGATAAGTGGATAAATCTATATAAACAGATCTCTCTATGTATTCAGATATACACACATGTGCACATATATTTTACATTTAATAAAAATCTACCTTTTTGCAGCTTCTAGCCATTGATATTATTTCTGCCTACTGAAACCAAACCTCTCTTCCAGATGACTTCAAATACCTGAAGTCAGATATCATACTTTCCCTGAATCTTTCCTTCTCCAGATTAAACAACCCCAGGTTCTGATATGGCATCATCTCTAGGACCCTTCACCATACTGATTGCTTTCTGATCTCTGTACCAGATGTTCTAATTGTAAACGGTTTTCTTTCCCAGATCTCTTCTCAGAGCAGGGATACATTCTAAGTATCCCTCCCTTCCAAAAACTGATAACTTTCAGCAATATTGAGTGTAGAGTAAATATCTTAGCATTGCTAAGCATTCAGTTAAATTCAATTCAACAGGTAAATAATTGTGATAAATCAACATAAACACAAAAAAACAATATAGGCTGTGCTCTTAAGGGGCTTACAAGATTCGACATGTATACAGGTGTTATAAATCCCATTTTTCAAATAGACTACATTATCAAATTAGAGATATCATAGCGCCGGGGGGGCAGGAAATAATCCAGTTGACTATATTAAAATCTTTTGATACAGAAGAAACAGTGTAAGGCAAAGCTAGGTCCAGTGATATACCAGTTGTTTTTCAGTCATTTCAGTTGCGTCCTACTCTTTGTGACCCCATATGGAATTTTCTTGGCAAAGGTACTGTAGTGGTTTGTCATTTCCTTCTTCAGTTCATTTTACAGATGAAGAAACTGAGGTAGACAAGGTTAAGTGACTTGCCCAGGGTCACACAGTTAGTAAGTATCTGAGGTCAGATATGAACTCAGATCTTCCTGACTCCAGGCCCAGCCCTCCATCCATTGCACCACCTAGCTGCCCCAATACACCTGTTACATAGCATAAAGAAGATTTGGGGAGAACTTAACAACATGTTACTGAATTTATCGAATTTCCTCTTGGGATGGAACTTCCCAAGAATTCAGAAAGGATTAAAAAATAATAGGACACACCAAGACATACCAGTCTCCTTACTGGGGTGCAGGATGTTTGACAATCATCTGTCCCATGGCCTGGACTACAAACAGGTTTACAGAGTATATTACATTCATTTACCTCATTTGGTCTTCACAATAACCCTATGATGTTAAGAAATGCAGACATTATCCCTATTTTATAGTTGAGATAACAAGCTGAGGTGTTAAGTGACTCATGCAAGGTCATCCAGTATCAGAAAAGAGACTGGAATTTATATCTTAAGTTTAGACTCTAAGTCCACATCACAGCTCTCTCAAAGACGTCTTTATTTAAGATAAGAATTAATATGAAGAGCCTGAAAATGAGGCAAAGTAGCTTCTGACATACTAATTGAAAACTTTTGGAAATTCTTTACCTTAACATAGGGAATGGTTTAAAAAATTTTTTTGTTTTAAATAGGGAGAGTGTACTTGATCAGAAATCAAAGCAGAATTTCCTATTTATGTTCTGTGTTGCTGTTCAGTCATTTTCAGTCACATCTGACTCTTTGTGGCCTTATTTGTGGTTCTCTTGGCAAAGATCCTATAGTAGTTGACCATTTCCTTTTCCAGCTCATTTTGCAGATGAGGAAACTGTGGCAAACAGGGCTAAGTGACTTGCCCAGGGTCACACAGCTAGTGTCTGAGGCCAGATTTGAACTCAGGAAGATGAGTCTTCCTGACTTCAGGCTCAGCACTCTATCCACTGTGCCATTTAGCTGCCCCATTTATGTTCCATGCTCTACCCTTCAAGAACTCTGAACAGGGTAAGTTGTAATCTGATATTTGGAAAATAAGTAGCTATCTCCCAAATTCATAAAAGGCATTATCTTTCTAGTTCTGGATGTCTTTATTTGGGAAGGACATTGCTAAGCTGGTAAGGCAGCCAGAATAGTAAGCTAGAGTCAGAACAAAGAGGAAAGATCTCTCTTCCTCCCCTCGCCTGAATCCTTTCTCTCCTCAACTACAAATAAAATTTCCTATTTAGCCTATGTAGAACTCACTTTGTATATAATTGCTTACATGCTGTCCTCTCCTTTAGATTATAAGCAGCTTGAGGGTTTTTGTGCTCTTTTTCTATCTCTAGCATGGAGCACAGTGCCTGGCACATAGTAGACACTTAATAAATGCTTATTGATCAATTGCTAATAATAGTAAGTCACATCTATGACGTGCTTGAAGTTTGGCAAGGGGCTTTCTTCCCAAAAATCCTGTACGCTAAGTTTTATAAATATATTCCATTTTTTCCATATACACACATATACGTATGTATACATCTACACATCTGTAGTATGTGTATATACTATGTATGTGTGTGTGTGTATGTGTATGATCTCTTCCATAGAATGTAAGCTCCTTGAGAGTAGGAATTCTTCCATTCTTTGCTCTTGCACTCCCAGTGTCTAGCACAGTGTCTGGCACGTAGTAGGCACTTAACAAAAACTTTTTGGTTGTGAAATATGAAGAAACTGAGGTAGAGGGAGGTTGTGAATTGTCCATGGTTACATAACTAGTAAGTGTTAAAATTCGTGGTTTAAACCCAGATATTCTTGACTCTAAGGCCAGCATGCTCCCACTAATCTGCACTGCCTTCCAGAGAGGGAAACTGAGGCTCAGAAAGATTAAAGGATTTTCCCATATGGTAATATAGCTAATACATCTTGCAGCTGGAACTCTAGCGCCTGCATAGTTTCTGCAATGCAGGGAGGCTAGAATTGTTATTTTGCAATGGATCAAGGGTACCAAGGCCCTGTCTACAGTTTGGCTTGGGGATGCAGAATTTTGAGCTCTGACACTGTTGGAGGGGAGTGTGATGGAGAAAAGGGGGTTAAGAAGAGATGGGATAAAGAATATGGGAAAGCTATTCAGGTGCCTGCTCTGATGAATCAATATGTTATTTCAAGCAAAGACAGGACGCAGGAGTTAGTTTGGTGGGGAGGAGGAGGGGAGGGAAGAGCAGAAGGCGTGAGTGTCTGCACCCCTAGCTGGCCCCTCCTCCAGCCTTTGTGTCTAATGCTCTCACTGGGTGCCAACAGCGTGTTGTTTCTCCAGGTCACAGTTCTCCCCAACACCAGCTGTCCCTCTTCTCTTGGTCTGATTCCACTACTTTCTACTGCTCAGCAAAGTCAGAATGACCCAGGGACTTTGCTGAGCCACCTTGGGAGAATCACTTTTCTAGGGAAACAAGAATGTTCCAACCCAGAGTCAATTAGAGCTGGTAGATGAAGGAAAGTCCCCTAGGTGGGATGATAATTTCAACTGAGGTGGCTTTTCAGAAACTTGAGGGACAGGACCCTCTGGAGTCATAAGGATTGAACCCTCTTTAGAGGCAAGAGAGTGTAGTGATGAGAGGAAAGATCTGAGTTTAAATCCTAACTAATATGACCTGGTGTAATTCACCTCTGACCCTGTTTCCTTCCCTACAAAAGGGTGATAATGATACTGGTGCCCCCACCATCTCTAGCGTGTGTTATAAGGAAAGACACTGTATAAAAGGGAACTAGTAGGAGATCCAAGGATATTTTTCTTCCAGTCCAGATAAGTGGTTTGCAAACCTCTTATATTTTCAGCCCCTTTACTCTCCCCATTCCCTTCTTCAATCGTATGTGTATGTCTTTCTCCTTCTTCTCTGCCTCTTTAAATCCTGCCTAGTCTTCCCATTCTAGCCCAATAGACAATGAACTCCTTCAGGACTTTTGTTGTTCAGTCATGTCTGATTTCTCTTAACCTCATTTGAGGTTTTCTTGGCAGAGATACTGGAGTAGTTTGCCATGTCTTTCTCTAGCTCATTTTACAGATAAGGAAACTGAGGCAAACAGGGTTAAGGGACTTACCCAAGGTCACACAGTTAGTAAGTATCAGAGGCTAGATTTGAACTCAGGAAGACAAGAGGCCCTGTGTTACATTCATCGTACCATCTAGCTGCCCCTCCCTGGGAGTAGGGAATGTCTTTTGCCTTTCTTTGTGTCCCCAGAATCTCGTACACGTAGTAGGCACTTAGTAAATGTTTACTAACTGACTTCAAGACCCAGATCAAATCCTTCATCTTCCTGAAGCCATCCCTGACTGTCCCAGCAGGAAATAATCTCTTTCTCCTCTTTCCCCCTTCCATTCTATGGAAGAGATCATCCACATACATATCTTTAATTCCCTTATCTTCTGTTTCATTAATCTGGCACTTAAGTCTGTATTGTCCTGTACTGTAATTATATGTGTGCATGTCTTATCTCCCTACCATACTGTAAATACCTCACACAACTAAAGATTCTTAGAATTGGAAAGGACCTCAGATACCATCTGGTCCAATCATCAGCTGAACCATTTAATCCTTCCTATAAGTGGTCATCAAGCTTGACTCAAAGATCTTCAATGAAGGGAAACTTATTACATATGGAGGCCCACAATTCCACTTTCAGATAGCTTCAGTAGGGGCTTTCTCCTCATATACAGCCTAAATCTGTCTTCCTGCACCTTCAGCCCACTGCTCCTAGGTTGACTGTCTTAGGCCAAGTAGCAAAAATTGAATCCCCCTTCCATAAGGTAATCCATCCTTCAAATGCTTGTGTAGGGAATGCATTCTTCTGGGATAATGTCTTTGCAGAGACTGCTAGGACTGGGATATTTCCTAAATGGTTGTGTTGCCAGCATGGCCCAAATTGGTTGTACCGCAGATGTGATGGCAGAAACTGGATTGGAGATGGGATATTTGAAGGAGAAAGAAGAGACACAATGTGGCCTGGCTGTCAGCCTAGTAATACTGTCCTCCCTTTCTCCCCCCTCTATTCTGCTGGCTGCCAGCATGAGCTTTGTGATGAATAGGTTTCTGAGTAGGACTGATCCTAGGAGCCTCTAAGCAGCCTCTAAGCCCCAAAGAGGGAGTTTCTGTAACAGGTACGTGAATCAGACAAATGTACCTCAAGGCCTCTGAGAGGGAGCTTGATTTTCTAATGGCCCATTTAGCCACAACCAGGAGGCTCACCAAAGCTCACCCAGCACTCCTCTATGTAGTCACCAATTTATTTTAGACTGTCTCTGCATCATAAACTGAGATGCTTAGGATCAGTCAGCGACTTTCTGTTTCTTTCTCCCTGCTGCCTCTGGGAGACTGCAGCTGAGCAAACTCGATTTGAAGTTTTACCGTAAGGGTCTGGTACTGGACTAATGGACTAATCCTCCAAGACAAATGGAACTATTTACTTTGAGGTGGTTTTTCCCCCTAATTTAATTAAACTACTTGTTCAGCTATGATTTTTAAGAACTTAACTTCATGCTTGTTAGCCTGGGTATGCCAAAGCAGAGCTTACCAATAGGAGAGGAGCAATGATGAGTCACCCTAGATTTAAAAAAAAAGGTCCAGGACATAACAGTGAGGAACGGGGTGCAGGATCGTTGACAGTCACCTGTCCTATGGTTCTGGCTGCTGAGAGCACCACGCTGGCATTTGTGCAGAGTTTTGTGATTTATAAAGTACTTCACATTCATTGTCTTGTTTGAGCCTCACAATAGCCCTGTGATGTAAATAATTCAAGGGCTATTTATATTTTATACTTGAAAAGGCTGAACTGACTTGTTAAGGGACTTGTCCAAGGTCACCTAGTGGCAGAGCTGAGATAAGAAGGAAGGAAGGAAGGAAGGAAGGGAGGGAGGAAGGGAGGGAGGAAAGAAGGGAGGGAGAAAGAGAGGGAAGGAGGAAAAAAGGAAGGGAGGAAGGAAGGAAGGAAGGAAGGAAGGAAGGAAGGAAGGAAGGGAGGAAGGAAGGAAGGAAAGAAAGAAGGAAAGAAGGAAAGTAAAGAGGGAGGGGGAAGAAAGAAGGGAGGGAGGAAGGGAGGGAAGGAGAAAGGAAGGGAAGAAGGGAGAAAGGAGGAAGAAAAGAGGAAGGAAGGAAGGAAAGAAGGAAAGAAGGAAGGGAAAGAGGGAGGGGGAGGAAAGAAGGGAGGGAGGAAGAGAGGGAAGGAGAAAGGAAGGGAAGAAGGGAGAAAGGAGGAAGAAAAGAGGAAGGAAGGAAGGAAAGAAGGAAGGAAGAAAACAAGTATTTATTAAACATCCTCTATGTGCCAAGCACTATGCTAAGTATTTTACTAATATTATCTCATTTGATCTTCATGACAACCCTGGGGGGTAGATACCATTTTTATCCCCCATTTTACAAATAAGGAAACTAGGGCAAACAGTGGTGAAGTGACCTGTCCAGGGTCATTCAGCTTCCAAGTGTCTGAAGAAGGGTTTGAATTCAGATTTTCCTGACTCCAGGCCCAGCACTCTATTCACTGCACCACCCCCCAGAACTCAAGTCTGAGATTAGAACACTTTAGGTCTTCAGACTCTAAATCCAATTCTTTTTCCGCTACACCACAGCTCTCTCCAAGCTTCCTCTAATCAAGATGAATATTCAGTATGAGAAGCCTGAAGATGGTACAAAGCTGGTTCTGCCACAGTTACTGAAAACTTTGGAAACTCTTTATCCTAATATGAAGTATAGTCTTTGTATTTATGTTGTAAATAGGGACAGAACATTTAGATGAGAAATCAATATAGTATTACCTATTTATATGCTGAAGAACTCTGAACAAGGCAAGTGGTAATCTGATATTTTAACAGTAAGTAGCTATGTTCCAGACTCAGAAAAGGCATTAACTTTTCAGCTCTCAGTGCCACCATTTCAGAAGGACATTAATAGGCTAGAGAATCACCAGAGCAGGGCCACTAGAACAGGAATGGGCCTAGAGTTCATCTCATGAGGACTAGTTGAAGGAACTGGAACTGGTTTTATCATGGAGAAGAAAAAACTCAGGGGAGAAGGATGTCGTGTCTTCAGGTAGATACTTGAAGGACCAGCTCGTGGAAGAGGGATTAGATGCGTTCTGTGTGGCCCCTGAGGACAGAACTAGAGAGCAATGGGGGGACGTTGCCAAGAGGCAAATTTAGGAAAAAGTTCCGAACAATTAGCGTTCTCCAAAAATGAAGCATATTGCCTCAGGTAGTCCTGTCTTCCTCCATTTTAGTAGTGGTTTTGCTGCTGTTGCTGCCATTCCTGCTATTGCAGCTAGGTGATGCAATGGATAGGAAGACAGGCCTGGGTCAGAAAGATTCACCTTCCTGAGTTCAAATCTGGCCTCAGACATTTATTAACTGTGTGACTCTGGACAAGTCACTTAACCCTGTTTACCTCAATTTCCTCATCTGAAGAAGGAAATGGCAAACCATCTTTGCCAAGAAAACCCCATATAGGATCACAGAGAGTTGAAAATGAGTAAACAACAATAACATGTATACAGTCCCTTCAACTGGCGCTCATGTGATATTCGTCCAGGTGGCCTCCTGTGGACATTCTCCAGTTTAGCAACACCTTTCTAATCTGTGCCCAGAGCAGAGTGCAGTGCTCCATATGTGGACTAGGAAGGGCAGAGGCCAGTGAGATGGCCACCTCCCCGGGACTGAACACCAAGAGTCCTCCAGTACTTGGGGCCATGTCACACTCTTGACTCACGTTGAATTTGCATTCCCTTGAAGTTGCCAGATTTTTCAGTCTGTTGTCTAGCCACATCTTCCCTACCTTTTACTTATAAAGCCAATTTTGTAAATACTTCAAATATAAAACTTTACATTTGTCCCTACTAAATTTGACTTTAATAGGTTCAACCCAACATTCTAGCCTGCTAAGATCTTAACGAATGAATGAACAAATGAAAAAACCATCATTTAGTAAGCACTGGGCTAAGTATTGGGAATATGAGCACAAAAACAAGACTGTTCCTGCCTCAGTGACCTTTTACATATGTAGGAGTAAATAACACATGTAGGAAAGCAGTGATTTGGGAAGAGAGAAGTCTAGTCAGTCAGTCAACAAGTATTTCTTAAGTCCTTACCATGAAAAGATCCAGGGATACATGGGCAAAAATATGGTCTCTATCCTTAAGGAGCTTATGTTCTAATGGGGGAGACAACATGTAAAAATTGTGCATACAAGATATATGCAGTGTGAATGGAAGGTCATGTCAGAGGGGAGGAGGAAGGAAACAGGAGAGCACAAATTAGAAAAGACCTAGGCAGCCAAGGAAACCAGATGGTGAATACAAAGAGAGAAAATGTGGGAGACAGTCAATGAGAAGTCATGGATTTGGGAGATGGAATGTCCTATGGGATGAAGCAAGAAGGCTTATTACAATCATAGGATTATAGAATGTGAATAGGGAAACAAATTGCAAAAAAAATGGAAGAGGTTAGGTTATGAAGGCCTTTCAATGTCAAACAGAGGACTATTTGATGCTAGGTTATAGGAAGTCATTGAAGTGTGTTCAGTAGTGGGGCAGTGACGTGGTCAGACTTGAGATTTAGGAAGATCACTTTGGTAGCTGGTGGAGGATGGATTAGAGTGGGGACAGAGGCAGGGAGACCAATTAGAAGGCTATTGTAATGGTCCCAGTGTGAGGTGGTAAGGGCCAGTATGTGGGCAGAGACTATGTGAAAGAAGAAAAAGGAGCACATGGAGTCAGGATCCTGACTCCATTTTGCTAGCTCTCCAATTCAGCTTGGTGTCATGTGCAGATCTGACAAGTGTGCCATCTATCACTTCATCAGTCATTAACCAAAATCTTAATTTTATACTTGACACAGGGTCAAGTATAGATTATAAGGGCACTTCACTGGAGATGTTTCAAAGTGAAATCAACCGATTAATAACTTACTCTTTGGGTCCAGCCATACAACCATTTCCAAATCTACCTAACTGCTATCGTCTAGTCCAGGGGTGGGAAACCTGCAGCCTTGAGGGCTACATGGGGCCTTCTAGGTCCTTGGGTATGGCTTTTTGACTGAATCCAAGTTTTAGAGAACAAAATCTTTTATTAAGGGGATCTGCATTTCTCCAGTCTTGGGGCACCTCTTCTGTTATTCATGATATTTTAGAGATCACTGACAGTGTCTCAGCAATGGCATCTACTACTTCTTCTAGAATTCTGACATGAAGTTCATTTGGACTCGGTAAATTGAAATCATCTAGAGGCAGCTAGGTGACTCAATGGGTAAAATGTTGGACCTGGAATTGGGAAGACCTGATTTCAAATTCCATCCTAGACACTTAATAGCTGCGTGATCCTGGGCAATTTACTAGCAACTAATTACTTCATAGAGCTGTTGTGTGGATTAACTGAGATAATATATGTAAAGTGCTTTGTAAACCTCAAAATAAGATATAAATGTTAGCTATTATTACTAACTGTGCAACTATGAGCAAGTCACTTCACCTTTCTCAGTCTCGGTTTCCCCATATGTAAAATGGGAATTTTATACATTCTTCACAGGGCTGTTGTGAGGACCACATGAGACCTAATCAATGCGTAAAGCACTTCGTGAGCCTTTAAGTACTATACACATGTTAGCGCTTATTATCATCGCTAGCCCCTTGTTTCTCTTGCATATGAATTCCATAGTCCTTTTGGTTCTGGCCTCACTAGATCAAAGATAATTCTCCTTGAGATGAAATGTGGAAGCAATATAGGAGTTGAGGGTCTCTCTGCTTTCTTTCTCTCCTGTGTAGCTTTTGCTGCCCTAAACGGCATTCTGGATCCTTCTTTGCCCATTCTCTCTTCTGCAGTACAGCTTGGACTTTGCTTTACCCCAAAGTACCAACTCATTCAAGCTTCAGTAAGCCGGTCACTATGCTTCAAAGACTAGGCCAGGTTTTTGCATTTATCATCCATTACTTGCCCTTACTTAGAATTCTTGTATGTGCTTTTTCACAATCCAAGCTGATCAGAATTCCCTGAGCATTCATATCAGTCTCTTAAGACAATTTCCCCTTTTTCTTCCAACTGAAATTGGTTTTATGTTTGAGTTTTCAGAATTTCATTCTTCAGAAGTTCCTATCGCTCCAGGGCTGACTTCCCCTGAACAATTTTAAGTTAAGGGATCCCACCTATTCTTTCTTAGAACTCTCTTAAGTCTTCTTTTCCAAAATCTGGGGTTCATTCAGACTTTTTCTCTTGTGTCGCTAATTCTAAGATTGATCCTCCTCCAAGGTTCCTAGCATTTCCACCTCAGCAACTAGCTCTTCCCTATTGATTAATACTCAGATCCAGAATAGAAATTTCATTTATTGGAAGGATGGAATTATCATTAAAGCATGTCAAAAAATTATTAATTGTTCTGCATTTGGCAGAGTGAAAGCTATAGCAAGTGTCTCTGATAATTGAAGTCTTCCATCCATCCATCAGTCAACAAATGTTTATTGCAATGGACCTGGAATTATGTTAGGTACTGGGAATACAAATACTAAAATGAGAGAGTTCCTGACCTCAAGGAGTTTTACATTTTACTAGGGAGATGCAATAGGTTCACAGATAAATAAATATAGGATGTGTACAAAATAAATATATAGCAATTCAGGAGGAGATACTAAGTTGGGGAATCAGAAAAGCCCTACATTTAAGCTGAGCTTTCAAGTAAGTTTAGGGTTGAGAAAAGGAGAGCATTCCAGGATGCGTAAAGTTACAGAGTTTAGAAAGTAAAGTAGGCCAGGCTGGAATATAAAGTATGTAAAGAGAAGTAATGAATAATTATCTTGGAAAGATAGTTTGAAGCCAGATTGCAAAGGGCTTTGAATGCCAACAGAAAAGACATTTTAACCCAAAGGTAAGAGGAGCCACTAAAGCTTCTTGGGCAAGGAAATGACATAGTTGGAATTGTGATTTAGGGATATCAATTTGGTAGCTATGTGTAGAATGGGTTGAAGGGTGTGCAGACTAGATGTAGGGACACTAATTAGGATGTCCAGGTAAGGGATGGTGAGGGATCAGATTAGTGTGGCTGTGGTATGAGTAAGGAAAATGGAACAGATATGAGATACACTGAGGAAGTGAAATTGACTGGCCACTGATTAGATGTGGGAGGTGAAGCAAGAATGAAAAGTCAAGGTGACTCTGTTGACTGGAAGAATGGTGACATTC
Source organism: Notamacropus eugenii (assembly GCF_028372415.1). NCBI lineage: Eukaryota > Metazoa > Chordata > Mammalia > Diprotodontia > Macropodidae > Notamacropus > Notamacropus eugenii. The sequence goes on along the minus strand of NC_092872.1, from coordinate 606,410,659 downwards.
TCTACAGAAACAGGGAAGTTAGTGGGTTTAAGTGAAAAGAAAATGAGTTCTTTTTTGGACATGTTGAATTTGAGAAATGAAAGTAGAACATCTAGGTAGAGATATGTAGCAGGAAGTTGGAGATGTGTGGGACCAGATCTCAGGAGGGAGATGAGGGCTGGATATATAGATCTGGGAGTTAACTGCATAGAGAGGATAGCTGAATCCAAAGGAACTGAGATTAACAAGAGAGAATGTAGAAGAGGAAGGGAACAAGATGGAACCCTGGAGAATCCCCATGAATAAGGAGTGGGACATGGCAGAGGAACATGCAAAGGAGACTGAGCAGGCTCACTCCAAAAGGGAGGACCACAACAGAGTATGTTGCAAAAACTCACAGAGAAAAGACTATCTGGGAGCAGGCAATCAACAGGGCAGAACATCGAAGAAAGGAGGATAAGAATTGAGACAAGTCCATTAGGGTTAGCAACAAAGAGATCATCACTGGCCATGGAGAGAGCAGTTTTATTTGAGCAATATAAATGGAAGGCTGGGATTGAAAAGTGAGTGGGAGGTAGGGAGATGAAAGCAATCAGTACAGACGTTATTTTCTTGGAGTTTGGCTAAAACACAAAAGGGAGAAGAGATAATGGACAATAGCTTGAGGGGATAGTAGGGTCAAGGGAACGTTTTTTTTAAAAAGATGAGTGAAATCTGGGTATGCTTGATACTCAGATGATTGATGTGTTAGAAGTTTTGCTAAACTGAATTTTTAAAAAATTCTTTGTTATAAAGGATGAGTCTCTGGTTGAGTGGGAAAGGATATGTTAGGAAATGGTAGAAGCAAAATACATCAATAAAAAATTTTAGAAGACTTGGTTTCAAATCCTAGGTCTGACAGATTACATATGTAACCTTGGGCAAGTTATGTGTTATAAGAGTTGGACTAGTTGATCTCTAAGACCCTTCCACCACTAAATCCTATAATCCTATGATTTTACTGAAGGGATCCACATGGCTCTGAAGCCGATTCAATTTAACTTTTAAAATGTTTTAGCAATTACCTACTACATGGGAAGCACTATTGTACAATGCTAATAAGGACATAGAGACAAAAAATGAAATTGTTCACTGGTGGGAGGTGGGGGATGGGTAGTGTGAAAGGTGCAGTTGGGATCAAATCTGTACACAGATAAGTAAATCTAAAGTGATTCTATGAGGTAAAGGAGAAAAGGCAGTAGCTCTCCAGACATGGAGGGCCACTTTTGCACAAGCACAGAGGTGGGTGATAGGATATCATGCACATGCCATCTGGTCTCCTTTCCTCTGAAGTATTTCTCTGTCCATCTACCACACCCCTAATTGGGCAATAATTTCCGAACAGTCAGCTGGCAATCAGTAGGTAAACTATACACAAGTAGGTAATTACAAATCAGGTCTAATCACTCTCATTAGCTTGGTGTAAGGTCTCATATAAATTAATCTTTTATCAGTCTCCTCCAAGAACCATTTCCTAGTTTTTACTAGTCTTCCACACAAGTTCCCCTACCAGTCTCTGTCCCACCCCCACACCACACCAAAGCTCTTTCTTGTAGACCTTCTCATCACATCTGGATCCTGACTTCATCCTTCTCTTGTTGCAAAACTACTTTCCATGAAGCCACCCAAAACTTGAATCAGTAGCTTTCCTGGACTTTACTCTGATAATTTCCCTGAACTAGACTTGGCCTTTTCTGGCACCCAGCACAAGATCCAAGAAAGGTTTCTCTTAAATGTTCCCCACTTCTACTCATTTATAACTGTGTTTCCTCCCTCATCTTTTCATGTCCTAAAATTTCTATCTTTTTTCCATTTCAGTTTTTTCCAAACTCTGAACCTTTTTCACAACCCATATCACCTCCTTCTCCCAGATTCCTCCTCAAGCCATCTGATTTCTTCTCTTCCAGGCCCCATAATGCCTTAATATCAATCTTAACATAAACTTTAAGTACAATGAAAGTCCAAATGTATTTTCACTGCTTCAGACAAGTAATATTGGAGTTAATCTATAGAGGGATGGGGGAAGGAGGGCAGGAGACATTGAGATAAATATGGAGAATTTTTTCTCTTTTTCTATTATTTGTTATTTCTTTTTAATAGAGGATTGTATAACTCCAAAATTGAACAGGAAAATTCACATAATCAGAATAGTGGACATCTCAGAAAAATCTGTCATTTCATTTCATCAGGTTGGGGTTTTTTTTTTTAACTGAACACTGATAAAAAAAATAGTGACTTAAAAAATGTAGCTAAAATTTTGGAAATCTGAGAGATATCAGAGAAAGGTGAAGCATTGCTATTAAAAAACCCTCCTCCAAAGTAGAATCTTGACCTGAATAAAGAAGGTTCTTGACCCAAGTCTCTTAGAAATAAACCCCAACATGTGACCAGTTAGTACTATCTTTTATGAGCTAGTTTACCTTCCCATAATTATGTTAGGAAAAACTTTGTGATAATTAGAGCTGTGTTCAGATTGAACGGGAAGCTTTCAGAGGCAGTGGGTTCCTCTTCAACGTAGTTCTTAAAGCAAACACTGGATGACCACTTTTGGCTATGTTACAGGACAGTGCCAATACAAAATAGGTGATAAACCAATGCTTGTTAATCGATGGACTGATCATAATGGGGATTCCTTTCAGTTATGAATTTGACTAAATGACCACCTAGATTTCTTCCAACTGTAAATTCTGTGATTTTGTAAATTCATATAACACATTTAACTTTTTCAAGGAATTTTTCAAATTCATATCTCATTTCATTCTTTTTTAAAATTAATTTGTTTTCAGTTTTCAACAATCATTCCGTAAATCTTAAATTTCTTCCTCCTCCCTTTCTTCTCCCTCCATGAGACAGTATGCAATTTTATATGAGTTCTACACATACATTCTTATTAAACACATTTTCACATTAGTCATGTTGCATAGAAGAATTAAAATGGGTGTGAGAAACCAAGAGAAAAACCAAACCAAAACAAAACATAACACAAGAGAAAATAGTCTGCTTCATTCTGCGTTGCAATTCCATAGTTCTTTCTCTGGATGTGGATGGCATTTTGCCTCGAGTCCTTTGGGAATGTTTTAGGTCCTTCCATTGCTGTGAAAGGCTAAGTTCATTTCATTCTTACAGCATATCACTATGGCATCTTTAGGGTAGCTATTGTCATCCCCATTTTACAGCTAAGGAAACACTTCCAAAGTCATGATTCAATGACTTGGTCAAAGTCACTTAGTAAATGAGTGGCAAAGCCAGACTTGACCCCACGTCCACATGAAATAGTTGAAGCAGCATGGAACTAGGAGTGGAGAGGTCTAGGAGTTAGTGATGTGGCCTCTGATCCAAGGTTTATCCTATTTGGCCTCACAAAGCAGAATTAGGGGTAATTGGTAGAAGTTGCTAAAAGGCAGATTTCAATTACACATGATGAATATTATGAATATTTAGAGTCACTCAAAAAATGAAATAGGAGAGAAGATTCTGGGAAGATGGTGACGTAGGTCACAAAATTCTAAGCTCTCCAGATTTCCCCCACCAATAGATAATAATAGCATGTCAGGGCGAATATATAGGGATAAAAATAAATAAAAGTAGGGGCAGAACTGTGGTCTTCCTGGGACAATCAGAGAAAATCTGAAGAAAAATCCCAGGATGAGGTTTGGTCTCTATGAAAAGTAACACCAGGCTAGGTCCACTTAAACAAGTGGCAAGCCTTGGGGTTAGCTGAATTGAGAGGCTGCCTTGGCCCTAGCCACAGGAACTTTTAACCCCTGGGACAGTGAGGGGAGATGAGTGTCTAAGCCAGGAACATCAAGGGAACCTCTGCTGACAAGGACCACCAGACCCAGCTGTAACTGCTGAGATGAAAAGAAACCAGCACATGCCCAGGAAGTGCAGAAGCAGTGGGGTAGGGACACTGTTGACTGCGGGCACTTACAGGAGGCTGGAGGTCTTGGTTTCAGTTCCAGGCCAGAGGGGGAGAACTGAAAGAGGATCCAAGACCAGAGACACCATCCTCCATACCTCAGGGCTAGAGGTGATTATGAAAACTAAGTTCCTACAAATAAAAATTAACAGACAAAGGAGAAAGAATCCAACCATAGAGAGTTACTATAGGAATAGAGAAGAACAGGATTTGTCTTCAAAGAAAGATACTGAAGCAAAGAAACCTTCTTCTACTTCAAAGAGTAATATCAAATGGTCACCTTACCAAAAAGAATTCATAGAAGACTTTAAAAATCAAATGAGAGAGATTGAGAAAAACTTAAAAAAAAAAAAAAGAAAAATCCAAGAAAAACAAGAAAATTATGAAAAGAAAGTCAACCAGTTAGAAAAGGAGATCCAGAATCTTAAGGAAGAAAACAACTTGAAAATCAGAACTGAACAAGGGGAAGCTAGCAAAGGTATAAGAAATCAAGAAAGGGCAGCTAGGTGGTGCAGTGGATACAGCACCAGTGCAGGAATCAGAAGGACCTAAGCTCAAATCTCATCTCAGACACTTGACACTCACTAGCTGTGTGACCTTCGGCAAGTCACTTAACCCCAATTGCCTCATCCTGGGTCATCTCCAGTCATCCTGATGAATATCTGGTCACTGGATTCAGATGGCTCTGGAGGAGAAATGAGGCTGGTGACCTGCACAGCCCTCCCTCACTCAAATCAAAGTCAAGTGCAAGTCATGTCATCATTTCTCTGATGGCATGGTCTTCTTTGGCAACTAAGGATGAACACACACACAAGAGGTCAATAAATAATAAAACTAAATATAAAAAATGAAAAAATAGAAGAGAAGGTGAAACATCTCATAAGAAAAACAACTGATCTGGAGAACAGATCAAGAAGAGAAAAAATAAGAATTGGACTACATGAAAGCTATGATCAAAAAAAAAAAAAGAATCTTGATACAACAATACAAGAAACAATTAAGGGAAACTGTCCTGAAACATTAAACCAGAGGGGAAAGGAGAAATAGAAAAAAATCTATAGATCACCACCCGAAAGAGATCCTGAAAGAAAAGTACACAGGAATATCGTTGTCAAATTCCAAAACCTCCAGCTTAAGGATAAAGTATTACGAGCAACAAGAAAAGAACAATTTAAATATGGTGATGCCACAATTAGAATCACACAAGACCTAGCAGTAGCGACACTAAAAGACCACAGATCTTGGAACACTACATGTCAAAGAGCAAAATACTGTACCCCAAAAAGCAAAGTATAATCCTGAATGAAAACAAATGGACATTTAATGAACTGTCAAACTTTCAGGATTTTGTTTAAAAAAAAAAACAACTTGAACTTAATAGAAGATTTGACATACAAGAGCCAAGAGAAATATAAGGTACATACCAAAGACTATTATAAAGGACTCAATAAGGACAGTCTCTTTACCTTTTATGTATGTAAAATGTAAAATATATGTCTAATTATTAGTAATTGGTTAGTTTGTAAAAAAGATTGGGGTACACCTGAGTATGATATGACTTTAAAAAGGAAAATTGTTTAGGAACAGCTAAAAAAAGTAATTGTTTTATACAAATGAGGAATTAGATGGGAAAAGAGGTCTGGTGGTTCTGGAAATCTACTTTCACTGGGAATGGGTTCAAGAGGGAACAATACCTATATATCTAGAAGAGTATAAAAGTTTCCTAAATTCAGAAATGAAAAAAAACACTAAGGGGATGTTGAACTTCTCAGCTGAACTTCAAGTGACTGGCCAAAGGTCACTCAGGAAGTAGAGCCTGGATTCAAAGGAAGGTCCCCGTGACTCTAAGTCCCATTCTCTTGCTATAATATCACATTGCCTTTCATTTGGTTCTTTCAGAAGGAGGGCCCTCATCCCCTTTACTCCATTCCCTAGCTTTCTTCTTTTTTTCAAAATCTCCAGAATAGACTATACTTCATAACTTTTCAGTCCTACTGCTATTTAAAATCACTTTTACCTGTCCCTATAATACCTGAACTCACACATTATCCTTTCTGTGGAGGTGGGAGGAATGGGGGAAGAGGAGAGAATGTAGGCTGCAGAGTATAAGTTCCTTGAGGGCAGGGACTATTTCAATTTTTGTCTTTGTATTCCTAGTACCTATCATACTTTCTGATATATAATAAATGATCAATAGATTATCATTGAATTGAGTTGTTCTCTGGACGGTTTAAATTTAATTTCCTTCTTCTCTTCCAGAAATGAAGATGCACAGAATTGTTTTGGACAGACAGAGGCAGGGAAAGGGTTGGGCTTGGGAACAGGTATATGAAGGATGTTAGGGGATGTTCATTCAATCCTATCCAACTCTTTGTGACCCCATCTGGAATTTTCTTGGTAAGGACACTGGAGTGGTTTGCTATTTCCTCCTCTAGCTCATTTTATAGATGAGGAAACTGAGGTAAACAGGGTTAAATGACTTATCCAGGATCACACAGCTAGGAAATGTCTGAGACCAGGTTTGAACTCATAAAACTGAGTCTTTCTGATTCCAAGCCTGGTACTCTATCCACTGAGCCAAATAGCTGTCCCTGAAAGTTGTTAATGTTCTATTTTTCCATTTCCGATGAGAGTTTCTTCCTCCAAAACATCTCTTACTTCCATCCTCATCTTTTCACTCCCACTACCCTAGTTCAAGATTTCATTATCTTGAGTAAATCTAATCAAAACTTTGTATTTCCTCTAGCACCTGGAATTGCTGCCTAAATTTAAAACCAAACCCAACATGCCACATGCCCTCTGAAATCTTCCCTGATCCTGCACATCAGTAGTACCCTTCCCCTCCCACCTCAAATAGCACTCTAATACACTTAGCGTGGACTATCAGGTGCAATAATAATAATATCTGGCATTTACATTGCACTTCACAGGATAATAATTTGAGACCTGGCAGAGATGCATCAGCCCTCCATTCTAACATGTAGACAGACAGGAATCCCCATAACAACAAGTGGCCATTTGCACTGTACTTAAAAATGTCCCTCCAATAAGAGGAAATACACCATGTCCTGGAGAAGCCTTCTCCACTTTTGGACATCTCTCATTGTTAGGAAGCTTTTCAGGCCAAACTCTTCCTTTCTGACTTCCACCTACAGCTCTTACTTCTGCCCTTTAAGGCCAAGCAGAACACATCTCATCTTTGCTCCACATGATAGCCCTTCAAAATGCTTCAAGACAACTGTCATGTCTCCCATACATCTTTCTTCCAGGATAAACATCTGCCATTTTATTCAACTGATTTTCCTAGGATATGATCTCTAAGCCCCTCACCTCTGGACAAGATCTGGTTTGTCACTGTCCTAAACTGAACAAAATATTTCGGAAGTAGGTGGATAGATGTGAGAGATAGATAGATTAGATAAATATGATAAACATGACAGACAGATGTGATAGATGGATAGGAACAATAGATGATAGATAGACATGACATGATAGATTGACAGATGATGGATGGATAAATGGATAGAGATGATAATTATAGATAGATATGATGGATGGAGATAATAGATGATAGATATGATATATAGATTAATAGATAGGTATGGATGGATAGAGATGATAGGTATTATAGATAGATATGATGGATGGATAGAGTTTGATGAATGGATAGAGTTAATAGATGATTATAAACAGATGGATAGATTATAAATAGATATGATAGATGGATTGATAGAGATAATAGATGATAGATATGACAGATAGATAGGTAGATAGTGGATGGGTAGCTAGATGGATTGAGATGATAGATAGACAGGAAGATAGATAGATAGAATGGCATCTTTCACATAGGAGGCACTTAATAAACCTTTGTGAATTGACTAATTGTAACTCTACCACAGCCAGAAAGGAAAAGGCCTGGGTCTACCTTCTTCAATGCTGTAATCTCTCCCTTCTCTCTCCACTCCCCTCCTCATTTCAGCAGACATGAAATTCCCTCATGGGATCTCAGAGATGTCCCAGCAGACACAAGCAAGAGTTCCAGGGCTCCCTCTTCATCAGTGTTTCAGTTAATTAATTCTCCAAGAGCTCTCACTACAGTCCTGATGTATCCATCTGAGATTGTGAAACCTGTTTACTATTTAACCTTCGACACACCAGAAAAAAAGAAAGTAAGAATATAAAGATGGGGCAGAGGATGAAAGGGAGATAAAGGGCTCTGTCTCTTTGCCATGTCAAGATAAGTCATTTTCAGGTCAATTTATAATAATAACAATGATATGATGATAGCAATATTTATATGATACATCGTTTATGTACCTTACCTCATCTGATCCTCATAACAATTGTGAAGTAGGTGCTATTATCATCACCACTTTACAGATGAAAAAATTGAGAGTCAGAGAAGTTCACTGACTTGCTCAGGGTCATACAGTTAATAAGTGATTCAAATCCAGGTTGCTCTTGACTCCAAGTTCAGCATGGGATATACTATGCCACACTGTCTCAGTGTGTGCCAATTTCCAGGTCATCAGTTGAATCATCTTGACTGATCGAATTCTTTGGGTAAGAAAGGTTGAATAACCAGCCCATTCTTAACCACCACATTGGAGAGAGTGCACAAATCTAATCAATTACTCAGCAGTAAGTTTTTATAGTGGCTCAAACTTCCAGATAACCCCAAAGCAATCACTCAGATTATAATTCTACAGCCTATGGTCCTTTGATAGAAGTCTTAGTGCAGTTTTAAGAGCTTAGATATGCACTAAGACTTTGAGGACACTTTATACATATATACATATGCATGTATACATATATACTTGTATATATGTGTATATATATAATATAGGCACACATAACATTATATATGTGTATTATATGAATACAACATATGTATGTGTGAATATGTGTGTGATATAAGTATATATACCACTGTGTATGTGTATATATAACACAATACACATATGCATATATACACCTATATATTTATAAGCATGTATATGTATGCATGTACAATACAGGTACGTTTAACACTGTGTATGTTTATGCATGTCTAAATATGGTATGTATACATATACACAAATGTATATACACATATATACTTGTATATATATACATGCATGCATGTATAATATAACTACATATAATGCTGTGCATACATATATACGTATGCATATATATACTTCTATGCATGTATATGACATTATTCATCTCCATCAACTTAGTCCTCAAACAAACCCCATGAGCCAGGCAGAGCAGATGTTTATGCCCATGTTAGAGACAGACTCAGACATGTCCATGGTTCTATAGCTATTCAGTGACAGAGGTGGGTCTCCCGCCTGGCACTTTTTCCACCGTGACATGTTTAGTTTGGGTTTTGTCTTATCTGGTCCTCATCTGGGTTTGTCATAATAAGAAAGGGGGAAGCAGGGAAAGAGAAGGGGAAGGGATTAAGCATTTATATAGCACCTACTATGTGCCAGGTACTGTGCCAGGCACTTTACAAATATGAGCTCATTTGATCTTCATAACCATCCTAGGAGGTAGGTTCTCTTATTATCTTCATTTTACTGACGAGGAAACTGAGGCAAATAGCAGTTAAGTACTTGCCCAGGGTCACACAACTAGTAAGCATCTAAGGTTGGATTTGAACTTAGATCTTCTTGATTCCCGGCCCAGTGTTCCATCTACTGTTATCACCTAGCTGCCTCAGTAGAAAGAGCTAACGTTTGGAACTGTGCCCCCAAAGCTATTCAACTATACATACCCTTTTACTCAATGATACTGCCAGTAGGTCCATACCTCAAAGGGATAAAAGAAAGAAGAAAAGGACCTATAGGTATAAAAACACTTATAGCAACTCTTCTCATGGTGGCAAAGAACTAAAAACTAAGGGAGTGCCCATCAGCTGGGAATGGTTGAACATTATGGTATAAGTATGTGATGGAACGCTATTGTGCTATAAGAAATGATGAAGGGGATAGTTTTAGAAAAACCTAGGAAGACTTCTATGGTCTGATACAAAGTAAAGTGAGCAGAACCAGGCGAATAATTTATATAATAACAACAATAATATAAAGACAAACAACTCTGAAAGATTTAGGACCTCAGTCAACACAATGGAACCAACCACAGCTCCAGGGAGCTCATGAACATATTATCCCTCTAGAAAGAGATGCGACGAACTCAGAGCATGGAGTGAAACAATGTTTTTTAGACAGGATAATATAGGGATTTGCTTTGCTTGACTATAAATATTTGTAACAAATTTTGTTTCTTGTCCTTTCTCAGTAGGCAATGGAGGAAAAGGAGGGAGGGAGACATTTCAGAGCTGAAAATAAAATTCAATTTCTTCCCCTTTTTTCCACTCATCCTTTCCTCTCACCTTTACAATCAAACTGCTAGCTTCATCGTCTAGAAATCTACACTACAGCCACCATGGTAACTGGTGGGACGGAGTCGCTCCTCAAGCCCTCTGAGAATCATTATGGGGAAGACAATCTAAATAAGCTAAAAGTCTGAATTTTTCAAGAAATGCAATTTCAAATCCATACAGTAACTTGAAGTAGATTAGTAATGTGTTTGTTTATTAGAAATCTTGCTGAGTCTGCTTTAATCTAATCCAATCCAACAAGAATTTATTAAGCACTTACTATGAACATGATACTATAACTATGAATGGATAGGTAAGGATGATTCATAATTAGCATATCTAAGAGTACATAAAAACAAGAACTTCCAAAATGCTTGAAAAGATTATTCTCTTAAAATTAACATCCTGGTCCCTTGCCCCCTAAATCACTATGCATCTGTTCCACAAAACTTTTTCCCATATAACAAGGAAAAGCAAACTGTAGCCTATCCCTCATCTGGAACATACAACTAAAAGCATTTTTTAAGTCTTTATGATGTAACAGGAACTGTGTGAAATGCTGGACATAGGCAAAAATTAAACAAGACTCTGCTCCCAAGGAGTTTCTCTGCATTGAAGGGTAAATCATGGATATAGAAAATTAAATACAAAATATTTACAAACTCATTTCCAGATGAAGGACACCAGCATACATCATTTTATATAACACCATTAATTTCTGGATTTGATGGATTTGAACTCAGAGGTTCATAGATTTCAGAGCTGGGAAAGACCCAAGTTCATCTAGTTCTGACTTCAAACTTCCAACTCCTTCATTTTACAGATGAGAAAACTGAGGTTCACTAACTTACAGACAGAATGAGCTGGCATTCACACCCACATCCTTAGACACTGACATCTGACTGTGAAGGCCTAATCTGCTATTACTTATCTGTGTGAACTGGAACAAGTCACACCCTCTGTGGCAATGTTTTCTCAGCTGTAAAATGGAGGAGCTTTATTAATGACTTTGAATATCCCTTCTAATGATCTCCTTGACTACTTAGCCTAAACACTGTAAGAATGAGCAGGAAATAGTAGCACAGAGTATGAGAAGTGCCATGACTGGTCGTTTGAGTTCACAATGTACTTCTACACTGAACCTCCTCACCCAAGTCCAGTTCCAACTAAGAGAGAGGATTTGACACATAAAATGCCATCTAGCAATGCACTTTGGTGCAGGCCTTCACACCTCACACCTGGACTATTACAATAGCCGAATGGTGGGTCTGCTTGTCTCAAGTCTCTCCCCAATCCAATTTGTCCTCCATTCAGCCACTAAAGTGATTTTCCTAAAGCACAGGTCCCATCATGGAACTCTTTAAACTTCAGTGGCTCCCTAGTGCCTCTAGGAGCAGATACAAACTACTCTGGCATTTATCATCTAGTCCCCTCCTGCCTTCCCAGTCTTACTCCCCATCACATACTCTTCCATCCAGTGACACTGGCCTGGCTATTATATGAATAAGACACTCCTCTCAACTCTGGGCATTTTCTCTGGCTGTCCCCCATATCTGGAATGCGCTTCTTCCTCCTTGACAACTACTGACCTCCCTGGTTTCCTTTAACTCCCAACTAAAATCCCACCTTCTACAGGAAGGCTTCCCCCCTCTTAATTCTAGGGCCTTCCCTCTGTTAATTATTTTTTATTTCCTGACTCATCAAAGTCCATTGGCAGGACAAGAGAGATAGCCAGGCTGACAACTTTGTGAAACTCTGCCTCACACCCAATTCAAGAACAAGTCAAGACCTTACCTATGATGTCATTGGTCCTCTAGGGGAGGAGGGGAAGGACAAACAATTCCTATTCATCCTGTGTATAGCGTGCTTGGCATATATTTGTTTACATGTTTTTCCCCCATTAGATTGTGAGCTCCTTGAGGGCAAGGACTGTCTTTTGTTTCTTTTTGTATCCAAAGTGTTTAGCCCAGTACCTGGCACATAGTAGGTGCTTAATACATGTTGTCTGAGTAAAATCCAGTAGTGTGGACCTAAGTACTCAAAGAAGTATTAGATGGTATTTTCCCTCCAAAGCTTTACCTATAAATGTTTGGGCCTGGAGCAAAGAGCACAAAATGTACACACAAAACTGTTGCATTGGAGAGGCAGTACGTTGCAGAAGACTTCACCTGGGATGCCACCATGGCATGTTGTCTAGTAACTTCCTATGTTAACTAATTATCTTTACTAATTAGGTGCGAAGATTTATGTTTCTATGCCAAGAAAGGACACTAAATGCTCATTGTCCTGTAATATTTTATGCCCTTTGGCAAAGTTCTTATTGTTGGACTCTCCTTGACACCATTTGGGGTTTTCTTACCAAAGCACTAGAGTAATTTATCATTTCCTTCACCTCATTTTATAGATGAGGAGACTGAGGCAAACAGGGTTAAGTGACTTGCCCAAGGTCACACAACTAGTAGGTGTGTGTGAAATCAAATTTGAACTCAGGTCTTCTTGACTCTAGACTAGATTGTCACCTATCTGCCCTGGAGGGGCTCAAACTCTGTGTATCTGTCGTGTGTCTTTCTTTCTCTCTCTCCTCCCTCATTCCAAATTGAAAGCTTTTTGTATGCCCACATCACTTCATCTATTTTCCTGTCCTGAACTGACCTAAGTCTTCCTCTATCAATGAACTGATCAGTTTTTAGAGCCTTAGGTCAGGCCCCTGGGCTCACTGTTTTACAAGTTCTGCTTCTCCCAAACAGGAAAAATTCCTGAAAGTCAAGTTTACACCTTCCCAGATCAGGCCTTAGGCAACTCACTGCTTCTCTGAGTCTCTCCTTTCTTTTGAAGGCACTGATCTCTAAGGTCCTTTTCTAGCTCCTACATTCTAGGATTGGATAATCTCATTGGAAATGTAACCTCACACGTTATACATGGGACCAGTGTGACACTTTGTATAAAGGAGTAGGGGGTACAATGTTTCCCTGATCCTGGATCCCCATAGAGATAAAATCTGCCTCCCTCCCCCACCAAGGGGCAGATAGTTGAATCCTTTGAAGTCACATCAGCAGTTCCCACCCACCAACAATCCACACTGCTCCAACTAATCCTTTCTCTTCGTGGCAAAGAAATCTCCTTTCTCAACCTGACCTCAGCTGCTCCTGTCCAAGCTGGATTAGCACTGCCTTCTCCTAGAGAGCAAGGAGGATGCATGGCTCTTTCCCTGGGGACACTGCCCTACTGTTTCGGCATGAGAATCTATAGTGAAGTCTTCCCTCTTCCCCATACCTCACGAGGGAGCTCAGAGTTACAGCCCCACTGGGCTGGGGTCAGTAACACAAGGTCAAGACAATGCTGAGGCAGGCAGGACACTATCCTCTATCACTCCAGAATCTGGAGACATGCAGTGGCAGTGATGACCGATCAAATCCCAGCATATCTCTATCCAAGAGTTGCCCTGGCTGGGCAGGGAGAAAAAAAGGGGAGGAGTTTGGGGAAGCGAAAGGAGTGTACTTTATGTGGTTGAGGGGAGAGGGAAAGGAAAGGAAGGAGGGTCCAGAATGGAGTTTAGAAAGGCTGGGGGGAAGCACATTAAGGGAACCCACCTCCCTTCTGGTTCCTCTTAACCAGGCTGGCTGGTCAGATGCCACAGAAATGATGCATTGAAGAGGGAAGCAGGAGGCGGGGTGGGGATGGGGAGGGAGCTGCAGACAAGCGTCCTTGAGGGGTCCTGGGAAAGGATTCAATGTCTTGATTTAAAGGCAAGTAGAAGCCGTTTTGCTCTTCGGTTAATGCTGAAGTGGCACTGTAGTAACTGATGTGGCAGTGACTGTCCTCTCTCTAAGGAGGATTTGATGGCTGCAGGTGGAGACTCATGACCTTAATCTCAGTAGGGTCTTCCTTCCTGCCAGAGAGGTGAAGAGAATGGGCAGGATAGGAGACCCATTAAGCCAGGTGTTCCTGGTCCCTAGTGACTAGATCAGATGGAAAGATGGGATGGGAGGGCCTGGGAATCTCTTGTCCCAAGATCTTGTCCCTTCCTCTCCTGTTACAACTATATGTCTCTTAGAACATGACTCTTGCCACCCTCAATAGCTTGGGATGGCATGGGAGGACACGTTGGGCTGCTCTCCTACACACACATATTCCATGCCTGAGAATAAAAACAGGATGCTGGAAATCTGAGTATTCCAGAGAAAATGGGCCTTGACCAGCATAGAATACACAGCAAGGCTCTAAACCCAGCTTTATCCTGTTAACCCTAAATCCTGGCTCAGCTGTCTAGCATTCCTCCTGGGGTCATGGGACAAGTATGTTTGGGAGAAAAGCTACAAGCTCCCACTTTTTCCCCTTTACCTCCTCCTCACGTTCATTTTTGGTCACTCTAACTTCCTCCTCCTCCCCCAGAACATTACAGTTGTCCAAGACCAACTCAGCAAGGAAAGGAGGAAAGGGTTAATATTGATGGAGACTAACTTAAAGGGGACACAGCAACAGAGAAAAGAAGGGGTCAGTCAAAGGGGAAGGAGCTCAGTGGCTTCATATAATAAACCTCTTCTTCCATCATCCCCAAAGGTCAGCCTTAAGGAGCCAGCATCTTTATACTGTCCACAACTTCCTCTGAAGGTGGCTGGGGAAGACCCACCAATTCAGGGAGGGAAGGGGAGGCAACAGAAAGCCAGGACACCCTGCTTCTCTCCATCAGCCAGGCCAGGATGCCAGCTGTAGTCCTGGAGAACAGCAATTGGGGGGGGGGGGGTCACCTCTAAGGAGTCAGGAGTCTTGTGAAAAGAAGACAACTGGGAGGGAGCCTCCAAAAGTCCCATCTGCCCAGAAAGGAGGGGATAGAAAGAGGGGATAACGGAGGCCCAGAGGAAGCCCAGCAAAGATTACCTTCCATGGACATAGGTTCCAGGATCCCAAACTGCTTGAGGACAGCAATGAAGAGCAACACCACCACCGCCATGGCACAGAGTTCCATGCCCTGGATGCCCATGGTGGGCGGAGGTCCGGTGGGGCTGGGGCCGCTCCACTTGTCCCCCTGGACAGCTCAGGTTCTCTGGGAGAGTGACCCAGCCCGAGCAATAAGCCCAGTCTCCTGGGCGATAGCAGTAGAGGACCAGCGGTTCCCTGGTACCCTGCGGGCTCCCTGGTACCCTCCCTCCCTCCCTCCCTCCCTCTGATCAGCAGCTGGAAGGCTCACATCCCCCTGTGTCTGAGATCTCTAGGCAGGCAGGGGCCAGGGGACTGCAGGAGGCGGGAGCCGGGAGGGGGACGGAAAAACTGGCCTTGCAGAGCCAAGAAGGCAAGAGAGGAGGGAAGAGAGCGGAGCGGGGAGAAGCAGCAACTTTCCGAGTCAGCCGGCAAACTTTACCGCCCAGCGGAGCTCCCGGCAGCTCCGGGCATCCCTGGGCACAGGCGCCTCCATCGGGAGCTGCCCGCCTCCAAGACCAGCGGGCTGGAGGAGTGAGTGCAAGGGGGAGGGAAAGGTCCCAGGTGGGTGACGCGCAGGGGGCGGGGGTCACTACTGGGCTGCTGGGGGCCGGCGGGCAGCCCCGGGAAAGCCCCAGGCTCCCTCCCAGTCTCCATCTCAGGTCCCCGCCCTCTCATTGGCCTGAGAACCGCTATAAAACAATTCCAACCCGCCCCTCCCCCGCCCAGCCCCCTCTGTCCCACCCCTCTCAGAGCACTCCTAGAGAAAGGGGGAGGGGGGAACGAGCCAGGAGCCTGAGATGGGTGGGTCATTCTGCTCTCCTCCCCTTTCTTTATTCCACTCCCTCTTTCTCTGCTCCTCCCTGGTCCTGCCTGCATTGATTGAGATAAAGGGTCACCATGACAACGCCAGCCATCCCAGGGGAACACCTTACCCGCTGGTGGTAATAGCGCGGTGCTTTAGGGAGGAGGGCATGAGCCCAGGGAGTGGACAGGGTGTCCTGGGAGAAGGTGATCTCACACTGTGCTAGCAGCCCAGGAGGGAAAGGACTGCGAAAAGGAGGGAAGGAGAGAAAGGAGGGAGGGAGGAAGGGAGGGAAAAGAGAGAAGGGAGGCTCCACTCTCCGGAAACAAAGTTCACCTTGGTTTACCACTTTAGGAAGAAATCCTTAGCTTGGCTCTGATAACAGAACTTCACTCCCTCCTTTACACACACACACACACACACACACACACGCACACACACACACACACACACACACACACACACACACACACACACACACACACACCACAAATAGAAAAGGCCCCTTGATGTCACATAATCTGAAACTCCACTATCAGAAGAAATCCATTGGGTTAAACCTCACCATTCCAGGCTCTTCTTTCAAAGTGTAAATACTTCTGGGTGGGTGTCTCTCCATTCTCAAAGAGAACACACACAAACACTCCTTCCTACATAAGCTGGTGCAAGGAGGGAGCAGCCCTGCCTGTGCACCAGCATACCAACACATGCTGGGGACACAAGAGCCTGATCATGGGACAGTAAGAGATACTGTGATGGGGAAAGCCAATAGAAGAAAATAGGGTGCTGAAAAAGGAGGTCCAAAGGACTTCAGACATGGAGGGAGGAAGGGTAAGGCACCAGGGTTTCATTTGTTGTGTTGTCTGTGCAGTGATTGGTAGGAGGCTGTGCACGCAATTCTATTCAGCAAGCATTTACTAATTGCCTACTGTGTATGTAGATGCTAGCAAAACAGAGATGAAAAAGGACCTAGTCCCTGCCCTCAAGGAGTTTACTAAGTAATGGAGAGGAGGGAGTGGATCTTAGAATAGAAGTAACTTGAAGTCAGGGGTCATATTCTTCCCATTCATTGTATCCCTTTAGTCTAACTGAATCGTATTTCCTTTGTCACTGAATTGAATCTGAGGAACGTACACAAGATTAGTGTCATAGGACACTTTCTCCCTCTCTAGGCTATCCTCTAGACTTTTCTACCAAGCCCCAGAAACCTCTGCCTCCTAGAAGGCCATTCCAGCCTTGGAATCCATACATTGGATATACCTGCCACCACTGTGACCTCTCCCTCTAATTGGATGACTCTTCCTAGAACCTCCATTTATGGAGGGTACCTAGGCCAGTTATTGTCTCATTTCTCTCCAGGCTGCACTCTGGCCTCTCCAGACTTTCTCTACTATGACTCTACAAGGCCATTCTTCCTCTCTCATCACCAGCCCCCCTTCTTTAGGACGTTCCTTTTATAAATCCTTTTACCTCATTAGAATAAAAACTCTTCCAGGGCAAAGGATTGTCTTTCTGCTTGTATTTGTATTCCTATCATTTGGCACAATGCCAGGCACACAGTAAGTACTTAATAAATGTTTGCTGAGTGATTGATGGGATCTAGCATCTAAACCAATCCTCTCATTGAACAGACAAGAAAACTTGACTTTTCCAAGGTCACATTGAATGTATATGAATCAAAGCCAGAATATAGTAAAGGCAAAAAGAGAAATCCAGGAAGGAGTGATCTCTTTCAGCAGGCTGGGAAGTAGGGAGTGCCTCTCAAAGTAGAGAAAGAAAGGGACTTCCTAGGCATTACTTAGATCTGTCCAGAGGCCAGAATTTGGACAGAGTCAGGTTTTGAACCCCAGACCTCAGACTCAAATCTATGGTCCTTTAGAATTCACTACAGCACTTCAATCCATCAGATATTAATTAAGATCCTACAATTCTAGAAGACATCCCAAGTCATTTTTCAAGCCTCTGGTATCTCTCCCCACACCCTCTATCTCAGCTGATGGATGACCTTACCTTTTCCTTTAGAGAAAAAAATAGAGTCCATTCTATGTGAGCTCCCTCTTTTCCCCTTCTTTTCATCTCAAAATCTTTCGATATCCCTTACTCCCTCCTTGTTGCTAGTCTCACACAGAGGTAGGTAGACATCCTTCTTGCCAGCGTCTCTCCTGGTGCCCTTGATCCCTGACCCTCCTGTCTTTTGCAATAGACTGCAACCTCTCTCAATTCTTCAGCCTTATCTACTGGTTCCTTCTCTACTTCCTTTAAACATGACCACGTCACTCCCATCCTTATAAAACCTTCACCCGACTCTATCATCCTCCTTAATAGGGACTGAATATGCTCAGAATGCCTCTGATGGTGGCTCCCCATGTGGAATAAGAAATCTGCTTCTTGGAAAAACATTGGAGCATATGTAGACATTCTGCATCAGTTCTGGTTAGGTAACCACATGGTGAATAGGGAGGCTCTTTGATTCACTGTGAATCCATTCATTGAAGGCATTCTAAAAGCACCAATGATCAGAGCCTCCACCCTTTTCTCTGTAGCTGCTTGTTCTTGGGGGATCTCTTTGATTCCATGGAGGAGAGAGAAAATACTTTAAGAGAAGTGACCTTGGGCTGTCCCTTCCAATACTAGGATGTGGTCCTATGAAACGAGCTTCAGTCCTTGGCCTTTACATTTGTTCTTTTCCATTTTAAATGAAGGAATTGGAACCTCCAACCTTGTGAGTATTGCAAGATCAGGACACCAAGTCTCATGGATACAGAGTTTTAATGTCCAGGTTTTGCAGCCAACTCAGCACTGATGCCCTGAGGAGCAGGAAGTGACCTGCAGGACCCAGCCCAGTGGTAGGTGAGATAAGGACTCATCAAGCAGTCACGCTCTATCCGGACTTGAACTTGTTTGTCTGAAAGAGTTTCTTAGCCTCCATGAGAAGTCATTCAAGCACTCTCTGGTTACCTACAACTCCACAGAAGTTCCCTTGCTCTTTGCTCATCCATTTTATACATATACACTGCTGCCTGATGCCCTGGAACAACTTTACCTCCAGATTTGAATCCGTATGGACAAGGATAACTTAATAACCTCAACTCATTCCTCAGTGATTAACGTACTTCCACTCTATCACTCTCTCTTCATCCCAGTGATTCTGATTTCATGCCTGTTATTTTTAAAACCCTATTTTTTGTCCTCCACTGACTGTTCTCTTATTCCCATCCCGCTCAACCCAATCTCACCAATGACCTACTCTAAAGCTACCCACCCCTTCCACAGTGCTCTTGGGAATGCCTGCTCCATAGCTAACTTGTTTTCATCTTAGATCTTTTCCTTTATCATTCCCTCCATTTCTTTGCACTCACTGAGACTTGGCTCCCTCCTGATGACACAGCTTTCCTGCCTACCCTTTCTAGCACTATTGCTCATACCTCCCCACCCCACTTTAGTGGTCATGCTGGTGGAGTTGGAACAAAGAATGTTCTTTGTTCCCCCTTGTCACTTCCAGGCTCTCCCTCTACTGCCACCACTCAATAACACTGACTCCTTTGAGGTTCATTCAATTCATATTTTATCACCCATTCAAGATTCTGGTGGCTGTTGTCTACTCGTCTGCAGTTCTGTGCCAGACTCATAGTTTTTCTTTCCTACCCAAATTAGAGGTCTTATATGTTGATATAAGATAGTCTCTTGAACACCCTAACCTACCAGTTCCTCAACTTACTCATTTCACATGACCTCCTTCACCCTACCACAGCTACATATGAAGATGATCATACCTTTGACCTTACCATCACCCTCAAATCACCCTACTTTCATGTACCCTTGGCCTCAAAACCCCAAAACTAGTTCTTTGTCCTGAACATAACCTCCAATCCTTCCTTTATTCAATTTCTTCTCAAGCCATCACCCCTGTACTGGATTTACTCCTCTCTCTTCCCTATCTTGACCCCCCAGTAAATCAGTTCAGTTGTACACTGACCTTTTCTTTTGAGCCCTTGCCTCTTTATTCTACCAAAGATTTTGTCTGCCAGCCCTCAACTCTGGATTATTCCCACCATCCTCTGCCTTTATACTAACTCACATGTTGCTGAAAAAAGATAGAGAAAATCATGAAACTGTTGACTGAATCCACTACAAATTTATGTTACTTAACCTTAACTAGGCTCTCTCCACAGTAAGGCAATCCTTTTACACTATCCTAATTGATTCACTATCCCACTCTCTGCAACAGCTTTTCTAAATCTTTTTATTTCTTTTTAAACTACCCATAAACTACCTCACCCTATCCTCTCAGTTGAAAACTTTACCTAATATTTTATTTAAAAAAAAAAAGAAGCCACTCACTGAGAGCTTCTTCTTGCCTCTTCCCTATCTCCCTTCACTCAGATGTCTTCTGCCATTTTCTTCTCCTTTGCTCCTATGTCACAAGAGGTGGTGCTTCTCTTTTTCAAGGTAATCTACTTAACATGTGCAAGTGATTCCATTTCATGCTGTCTTCTCTGGAACATTGTCTAGCAGATCATCTCCATTATTTCACTTCTTTAGTCTCTCCTTGTCTACTGACTGCTTCCCTACTGCCTACAAACATACTCATATGTTGCCTACTCTCATTTAATACATCCATCTCTGATAACTATCCTCCTATATCTCTTCTTCCTTTTTTGGTGAAGTGCCTTGAGAAAGCCATCTACACTTGATGCTCTTCACTTCTTTTCCTCTCCCTCTCTTTTTAATTCTCTATTTGTGGGCTCCTGACCTCATCATTTAATTGAAACTATTCTCTCTCAATTCATTGTTAATTGCCAACTCCAGTAGCCTTTTCTCAGACTTCATCGTTGTTGACCTCTCTTCAGCCTTTGAAGTTGTCAACCACTCTCCAATAATCTCTTCTTTCTAAGTTTTCATGACATTATTCTTTCCAAATTCTCCTCTTATGTGTATGAATGTTCCTTCTCAAGTCTTCTTTGCTGGATATTCATCAAGATCATGTCCACTAAACCTGGATGTCTCCCAAGGCTCTGTCCTAGGCCCTCTTCCCTTCCTCCTCTATAATATTTCAGTTGTCAATCTCATCAGCTTCCACAGATTCAGCTGTCATCTCTATTTATTCTCACATTTATTTGTCCATCCCTAACCCCTCTCCTGACCTCCAGTCTCACATCTCCAACCATCTATCGTACATCTTGAACTAGTTGTCACTTACATATCTTAAATTCCAAAACTGAACTCATTATCTTTCCTCTAAAACTATCCCCCTTCCTAACTTTCCTATTGTTATCAAAGGTACTACTATCCTCCAAGTCATTTTGGCTTGCAACCTAGGGGTCATCCTTGACTCATCACTCCTTCTCATCCCCATCCCACACCCATATGCAGTCAGTGGTCAAATCCTGTTGCTTCTACCTTCATAATATCTCTCATCTATGTCTCCTCTCCTCTATCACTACCAACACCCTGGTCCAAGCCCTCATCACCTCATACCTAGACTATTGCAATACCTCATTGGTCAGTTTCTCTACCTTAAATATCTCTCCACTCCACTCAGATATCAAATTAATCTTTCTAAAGTGCAAGTCTGATCATGTCATTCCCCTATTTAATTAGGAATTCAATCAGCTACCCAGGAGCTCATTGCTTTCAGAATATAAAATCCTCTGTTTGGCTTATAAAACTTTCTATAACCTGCACTCTTCCCACCTTTCCAGTCTTCTTACACATTATCCTCTCCAAGTACTCTGTGATTCACCTCCCTCCTTGCTGTTCCTCACATGTGACATTCCATCTCCTGACTGAGATACAGTCATTTTCACTGACTGCACCCCTCTTGGGAACTCTCTGCCTCCTCATCTCTGCCTCCTGGCTCCCTTCAAGTCTCAGCTAAGGTTCTGCCTTCTACAAGAATCTTTCTCAACTTCGTTAATCTTAGTGCCTTCCCTCTAAGATTTCATCAGACTTAGCTGGTAGAGATCTTTTTTATACATGGTTGTTTGCATGCTTTCTCCCCAATTCAATGGTGATCTCCTTGAGAGCAGGGACAAGTTTTTGCCATTCTTTGTATCTTTAATATTTAGCATAGTGCCTGGTGTATAGCAGAAACTTAATGCCTTTGACTGTTGATTGAGTGTCGGGATCAGTATTATATAGAAAGTGTGCTAACACTGAGCTCACTCTCCCTAGAGACGGAGTTGAGATAAAAGGTGAGTGTCATCTACCCTGACCCCACCCCAACCCCCCAAGTGTTGGGTTGGAGGAAAAGGGTTATACTTTTATGTTGCCTTATCTTTAAAGTAAATATCCATTTATAAAAGTTAATCAAGAGTAAGTGGTTAAATGGAATCAGGCACCAGTTACTGGTAGCTAGGGGAAGGGATACAACCAGTGGAGCTTGAGACAATATATTCCCTGTGGTTCTAAGGGCAAATAGAAATTCACTTCAAGATCCTTCACTGCCTGGTCCCAATCTGTCTTTTCAAGCAATCAGCCAAGATGGAGTGCTGGGCCTGAGGTCAGGAATACCTGAGTTCAAATTATCCCTTAAAAGCATAATGGGGAGGAGGGGAAGCTAGGTGTTGCAGTGAATAGAACACTGGCCCTGGAGTCAGCTGGACCTGAGTTCAAATCCCACTTTAGACACTAATACTTACTAGCTGTGTGACCTTGGGCAAGTTACTTAACCCCAAGTGCCATGCCTTTCCCTCTCCAAAAAAAAAAAAAAAAAAAAAAAAAGCATAATGTGTGAGCCAGTCACTTAACCTCTGTTTGCTTCAATTTCCTTAATGGTAAAATGGGGATAATAATAGCCTACCTCCCATAGTTATTGTGCTGATTAAGTGAGATAATTTTTGTAAAGTACTTACACAGTGCTTGGCACATAGTAAGTGCCATATTCCCCTCCCCCATCCTTTACCTTCTCTAATCCATCTTCCACACAGCTGCCAAAACAACCTCCCTAAGACACAGACAGGTCTGACTGTTTCTCTCCCCTGCTCAAGAATCTTGACTGAGTCCCTCTTGTCTCTAGGACTGACAATATTTAATATCATTTTTGGACTTTAACAAGGGCCAGAGATTGAAGAAGAGCCTAGACCTAATAGTCTCTTTGTTCTCTGAAGTAAACGCAGAGAATACCTCTTCCTATGTCAACAAGGCCAGATGGGACTGACTTAGCATACTTTTATGAGACCCTGAACCTGAGACACTATCTTGAATAGTGGGACTTTTTTTCTTACTATCTTGTGGACATGTACTATATTATGACATGTTAATGATACAGAAAACACAGATGTTCTGAATTGTAACTTCAATCAACACTTTCTCAACTCTCTTATTTTATTGTATTTACAACCTATCTAATTAAGAAAGTCCTTTCTTGTGTTATAGTTAATCACTCATCAAGACCATAAATCTGAAGGACACAGACAACCTTGGATTGTCCTAAATGGATTTAAGCCTGGTCATTCTTGCATTAGTCAGTCAGAAGTTTCTTCTGGCTCCGTGATCATGTACTGATAGCTTTAAGGGAATAAACAATATGCATTCAGCCTGTTTGCCTTTTCTTAACCAAACTTTCAGGTCGATGGGATCAAATACAATCTCATCGTGGCATTGCCCAAGCCCTCTACAGTCTGGTTCTCAGTCACCCTCCCAGACTTATTTCATATTCTTCCCCCCACACATTGTATGATCTGGCCAAACTGACCAACTCACTATTCCCCAAACGTTATTCTATCTCTCACTTCCATTTCTTTGCATGGGCTTTCCCTGATACCTGAATGCACATTCCCCCTCATGTCCACCTCTCAGAATCCCCTTTAAGGCCCTATTCACCCACCACCACTTAACTTGAAGCTTTTGATGATCCTTCTAGTTCAGGAATTCTTAACCTAGAACCCATGAACTTGTTTTCTGACTTTGACAATCGTATTTTAGCATTAGCAGTTTTTTTGTAACTCTATATATTTTATTTTATGCACTTAAAAACAGGATTCTGAGAAGGGGTCCCTTGGGCACCACTAGACTGAGTAAGGCAGCCATGACATAAAACAGATTAAGAGCTGCTGTTCTAGCTGTCAGCTTTCTCTCTCTCTCCTCTCCCCAGATTATCTAATATTGATCTCTGTGCATCCTGTATCCCTTAGTAGAATATAAACTTTTTTTAATATTTTATTTTTTTGAAATGATGGAATTTTTTTTAGTTGTTAAAGGGTTTAGAATGTAAACTTTTTGAGAGCAGAGACTATTTTCTCATTTTTTTTGTCTTTTTTTATCCTCCCCCCCAATACCCAATCCATAGAAGTTGCTCAAGAAATGTCTCTAGAGTAGAAATGAATTGCTGAAGTGGTTTGTCCACAGTCACAGAGCTGGTTAGTAACAGACCCTGGACTAAAATACAGATCTTTTAGCTGACCAATCCAGTCCTCTTTCCAATATACCAGACTAACTCTCTTTTGGATAGCTAGGTGGCACAGTGGATAGAGCACCAGACTTGTAGTCAGGAAGATCTGAGTTCAAATACAACCTCAGATACTAGTTTTGTGATCCTGGGCACATCACTTCACCTTCCCATTTACCTCTGTTTCCTCAGTGGTAAGATGGGGAGAATAACAGCACCTATCTCATGGGGTTGGTGTAAGGATCAAATGAGAGAATATTTGAAAAGCACTTGGCATAGTACCTGGCACATAGTAGGTGCTATATAAAATGCTTATTTCCTTCTCCACCATAGCCCCAGTCAATATTTACTGATGGATTAAAACTATTATATTCTTAATTAGAGGTCCTACTGGTGAATAAAGAAATAAGTAATTATATTTGTCAAAGTTAAACCCTCTGATGTGCTCAAGTCCTTAAAATGGCTTATTAAGTAGCTTAAATATGCCCCCTACAATCTAATTTGCTCAGTTCATTTCCTTAGCAAGTTCTTCAACTCCACAAATGGAGCCAAGTCAGCCTCATTTCAAAGCAAATGACCATCAAATCCAAATTGGTGGAATCCACAGTAATCTGTACAGAGAGCCATTTGGGGCTCTTTTCTGAGGGCAGGGATCTCTTTCCTCATTCCACAGATAAAGGGGCATTGACAGTTGATCAGAACTTGGCAGTTGCTCTTGGGCATACATGCACAAAAGGTCAAGCCTCTTAACTTCTGGTGGGGATGGGTCATTGGTCCCAAAGGAGATCACCTCCTTCCCAAGCTGTGCCTTGCTGCCTCAATTTCCTCTCCAGCCTTGGATTGTCAGTGACTCCCATAAACACTGAGCTATAAACAGGACATTGATTCCCTTGTTGTGCACTGTAAAATATTAAAGATGCTTAAATGGATAATAGCTCGGAGAACACAGGGCCCACTCTGCATTAGCAGCCCCAGCCAATTGGCTTAATGGACTGGAGCTGGCTGCCTTGCTAGCAGGCCTCCCTGCCTGCCTGCCTGCTGGGGATCCTTAGCATCTCTGATAAGGATGAAATGCTCTCTCTTCTCCACCCACTTCTTTGGCTGTTACAGGAGACTCGCCAAGGGTCTAGAGCCAGAAATCAGTGGTCAGCCTCCTTAGCAGGAAGCAAAGCTCTTGCTGAACAGAGCAGTCACCCTGATTACTGACCAGCCCCTTGAAGGCATCCAGTCATCTCCTGATTTCCTGTCTTTGCCCAACAATCAGAGCCCCCTTGTAGTATTAGCCCCAGGAAGAGCTGCAACTAGAAATCCTAGCACCAGAGACAAATTCAGCTGAACTGATGGAAGGGTAAGAAGAATTCTTATTTATGTGGTTGAGACAGACAAGGAACAGAAGTCTTGAAGCTGTGGAGAAAAGGAAGGAAGGAAGGAAGGAAGGAAGGAAGGAAGGAAGGAAGGAAGGAAGGAAGGAAGGAAGGGAGAGAGGGAGAGATGGAGGGAGGAGGGAGGGAAGAATGGGATGAGGAGGAAAGGAGGAAAGGAAAGAGGAAGGGAGGGAAAGAGGGAAGGAAGAAGGAAGGAAAATAGGGAGGGAAGGAAAGAGGGAGGGAAGGAAGAATTTAAGTGCCTACTATGTACCAGTCACTGTGCCAAGCACTTTACAAATATTTTCTCATTTCATCCTACAACAAGCCTGGGAAATAGGTGCTATTATTTTCACCCATTTTGTAGTTTAGGAATCTGAGGCACACAGAGGTTAAGGGACTTGACCAAGGTCTCATAATTAATAAATATAGCTGGATTGAAACTCATTTCTTCCTGACTCTAAGCTTAGAATTCCATCCAATGTATCACCTCACTACCATGTGAATAAATATGATCAACAAGAAAGATTAACATAGAAAGAAAAGAGAAAGGGTCCAGGATGGGGGACATCCATGAAATGGATGAAGAGTCAGCTAAGTAGAGTGATAAGGAATGGTTAGAAAGATAGAAAGACAATCAGGAGAGAAGACAGTATCTAGAAGCCAGTGATCAGTGGTGTAAAATGCTGCAGAGATCAAGGATCAGGACCAAGAAAAGACAGTTGGATGAATGGCACTCCCTCTGTGCCAGGTTGGAGGCTCAAAACTGGGGACAATCTCACTGAAGATAGTTTTGTTCTTGCCTCTCCCTCCCCTGAAGTAGGTGTGAAGGATTTTTTCACTCCTTCTTCCTTTGCTATCAGATGTGACTCAACCTTCAAAGTCTAGCTCCCATCTGGCCTCCATGAAGTCTTCCTTGATAACCATCCTCACTGCTCTTCCCCTCCTCTGGCCTCCTACAGGATGATTCCACAGCTTAGCCTTACATCACATTGTCTTGTATGCTCTGCCTTGAGGTAGCTAGGTCAAGCAGTGGCTAGAGCACTGGACAGGAGCTCAGGTCACCTGAAGTCCCGAGTTCAAATTCCGCTAATTTACTAATTGTGTGAACCTGGCAGGTCATTTAATCTCTGTTTGCCCCAGTTTCCTCATCTGTAAAATGGGTGTAATAACAACACCTACCTCACAGGGTTGTTGTGAGGAAAAAATGAGATCATATTTGTAAAGGACTTAGCTTAGTGCCTGGCACATAGTAGGTACAATATAAATGCATATTTTTCTTCCCTCTTGCGCTTTGTACTTTATTACTGCTAACATCACTCTTTTCATATGCCTGAATCTTGGCCTTCTAACTCTTAAGAGGACAGGGCCTGTGTTTACTAACAGGAACAAAAATGATAAAAAAAAAAACTTCACAATTCTAAGGGACTTCAGAGGTCATCCAATTCAACCCCTACCTGAATGTCTTCTTAATGATGTCCCCTAAAGTAGACTGGCCATCTTCGTCTGATGACCTCCAGAAGCATCTATTATACTCCAGAGTTGCTCTAAGTATTGGGAAATAATTCCTTACTTTGAACAGAAAATGTTTATTTCATAAATTAAATAAAAAATTAAAGCTTTCTGAGTAGGGACTGGGGGAGGCAGATAAGGCAAACAGTATCTCCAATTTACAGATGTAGAAACTGAGACTGAGCTAGGTGAAGTGACTAAAGAGAAATGACTTCTTCAGGGTCTCACAACCACTGTGAGGAAATGAAGGGAAGGTCAGGTTTCCTGACCCTGAGGCTCTCCCAGGCTGCCTCTAATCACTGACATTTACTTAGTGTTATAGTTTACAAAGCATTTTTACCAATACTCTTTCACTCAGCTTTCACAATAGTTCTATAAAGTATAATTATCCCCAATTTGCCAAAAATTTAACAGAGGATCAGAGATCCCCCTAACTAGAGAGGTTAAGTGATTTGTTCAAAGCCACAATCTCATCAAGTAACCACATCGGAACTTAAGCAAAATTTGCTGCCCCATAAGGCCTGGTGCATAGTTGATCGTTGATAAATGGGGCAGCCAGGTGCTGCAGTGGATAGAGTGCAGTGGATAGGGTGCAGGGCCAGGAGTCAGGAAGAGCCGAGTTCAAATCTGGCCTCAGATACCCACTACCTGTGTGACCCTGGGCAAACCACCTAACCCTGTTTACTTCAGTTCCTCATCTGTAAAATGACCTGGAGAAGGAAATGGCAAATTACTCCAATATCTTTGCCAAGAAAACCCTGAGACTGACACTATTGAAAGGACTGAATGATAACAATAAATGTTTGTTGATTGGTTGCATAACATAGACTTTAAACCATTGGTTTATACATTGATTGCATTTTTGTCCTTAGTATCACAAGACACTGAAGTCTTGGCTCCAGGTCTTGCTCTAGCACAGCCCTTCTGGGCAAAACTTGGACTACAAATGGTGTTATGTGTACATCTACAGTCTCTTCTTCTACCATCCAACCTGAACTGATACTACCTTCTCAGGCCCTGGTCTGGGCTTAACACTAGCCTGGGAATTTTAATAACAATTTGGAGCAATGCAGCTAGTAGGGGGAGGGAATATTGTAGGGGGAGGGAATATTGTAGGGGCAGGGAATATTGTAGGGGGAGGGAATATTGTAGGGGCAGGGAATATTGTAGGGGGAGGGAATATTGTAGGGGCAGGGAATATTGTAGGGGGAGGGAATATTGTAGGGGGAGAGAATATTTATTGTAGGGGGAGGGAATATTGTAGGGGGAGGGAATACTGTAGGGGGAGGGAATACTGTAGGGGGAGGGAATATTGTAGGGGGAGGGAATATTGTCTCATTAGATCTTCACAACAATCCTGCTAGGTAGATGCTGTTATTATTTAAATATATTAAATAATTATATGAATATAAATATTATATATTAAATATATAAATATGTACGTATAAATAACATGAATATATAAACATAAATCATCGTTAAGTGACTTGCCCAAGGTTGGACTAGTTCATATCTGAAGCCAAATTTGAACTCAGCTTCCCAACCTCGTCCTCTGTCCCCCACATTATGTCCTCTATCACCTCAATAGAGTTGTCTCTAATGAGTCAGAAGAGACCTGGGTCTGAATCCTGCCTCCTAAACTTGATCAGCTGCATGACTGTAGGCAAGTCAGCTAGTCTCTTCTGAGTTTCAGTTTCCTCATCTATAAAATAGGGATGACACTAACACCTGTGGTACCTTCCTCCATGGCTGTCATGAGGCACAGATGAGCTGATGTGTGTAAAAGAACTCCGTAAAGTCCAAAGTATCATACAAACATCATCTGCTGTTATTAATGCTGTTCTTCCCATTCTCCTTCATTCTCAGAGAGCACCAATGATATCGACAGGGTGATGTCTTTTTTAAATTTTTTTTTGAGGGTGATGTCTTGACTTTCAAGTGAGGGTTTAAGTGAGGGTAGGGCTGTGTGAAGGCATCAGCCTCACTGTCTCCTTCAGAGCCATCAGTGTTCAGTGGCAAGACATAGGTCAGGATGAGTGGTGATGACCCCACATGACACACAAATTCATGAAGCATTCCATATTACTACTGTTACATTTGATATGAATAGTGAAATGCTGCCTTAAAGACACTCTGCTAATAGGGTTTCTCCCTGGCATATGTTAAAATTACACAAGATTCCTAAAAGATATAGTGATAGAAATATGTTATTGAACAACTCTCTTATTATTAATATCAATTGAGACATAAAATAGAAGACATATGTACTCACTCACATAGTGTTTGTCTGTCATGGAAGATGTCAATAGAAGACTTTAAATGTAAAGGGGATTGCCTATAAATTAATGAGATCTTGCAGATGACTTTGTACTGATATTTAATCTTGGAACAATTGCAGAGCCTTCTAATTAAGATCTCAATTAATTAACTACTAATTAATTAATCTCTCAAAAGAGTCCTGTTTGACTATTCACCTAGGAAAAAATAAGTGGATGAAAAATGCCTATAGTCTGGATTATGACATGCAGTGGAGAGGTAATTCATAGAGCTGGTCCATTGATTCATAATACATCTTGGACAGACGCTGGATCTTGACAGTGAGTTGGGTCCAAGATTAAACAGGAAGAAGAGAGAGGGCTGGATTATCTTTGGGAAAATTGTGCAGTGCTTTTTAATGACCCTGTATTTCTTCCTTTATAACAACAACATTCTTCCAGAGTTGCTGGCTACTCTTGTATGGCTATGAGTCATGGAATTCCACACTCTCCAAAGAAAAAAAATGGAGAGTCACTCAAAGGATGACAGAGAGGTGTATGGCAGTCATAAATGGGCTGTCATTATCAATCAAGAATTGTACAAAAGGGTCATAAAAGATGGAATCACAGAAGATAGATGAAGAAGGGCTAGTCATGTAGTGAGAGCAAGGGGTAACCAAATAGAGAGTCTACATGCTCTGCTGGTATCTACATATTGCCAAGGGATCTGAAGGAAGACTGGATATTAGATGAACCTCTGGCCACCCTGCCTCCCTCATGGAAGATATACCGGAAAAACTGGACAAGAATCACACAGGATGAGAGGGAATAGGGAGGGGGCAATCTGAATTATTTGAGGGAGTTCTCACATAGTTGAGATCAAAGAAGAGCTTCTTTGTTCTGTCTGTTCTGTTTGACCCATTCGCACAAGCCATGGAGCCCCCAGTGTTATGAGTTAAGTCATGAGATTGTTTTCATATTATTTAGAGAAATATTACATGATTTTGTTAATATTTTATTTAATGATTGTCAACTCTCAAATTGTCTTTGATTTTATATCCATTATTATTTCAATAACTTGATAATATACCTTTTATATTTTCTGAATCCAGTTCTTTTACAAATTTACAAGTCCTTATTACATTTCAAGGGTCCATGTATGCATTGTTACTTGTTCTTCCTCCACTGAGGCAGATTTCAGTGCTCCCTGTCTTAATAAATGGTTTTCTGAATGGCTATGTAAAAAAAAAAAAAAAATGCCATGGGGGCTCAGTCTTCTACAGGTGAACTTTTTAGAACTTAGTTAGTGAGGCTGGTCCTTAGACAACAGTCATTCAAGCCAATGTCAGCCTGTCCTCAAAGTCTTTCCTGCTTAGAGGAAGAATCTGCCAAAACTTGAATTCCACTGACATAGCCTTTGAGCACTTATGATGTCCACATCATGAAGAGGAGTTCACTAGAATAGGACTTCCATGTAAGGTAAGTCCTTATAATGTTCTCAAAATAAAAACAGAACAGCACTTAGGGCTGATTTTTGAAATTTAATATAATTAACATACAAAGATACTTCAAGAATCTGTAATCTTTCTCATTTCATTGGGGCAGATGACATTCAACTCATTAGTTATATCATCTCTGAGAGTTGCTGAGGTCATGAAAGTCATCACTCTACAGTCATCCCAAAGGTGAACCTCTCTCAATTTAGCCAGACTGGTCCTCAGATGATACACAGCTCATCACTGGGTCCTAGAGCCACAAATAGCATGGGGTTACTGAGGCTGTGCCCCAGGGCACCTACATCTACAGAACTCTCTTTCCACAATGATCATAGCCTCCATACCTTGGTCTTGTTGCTCTCCACCAACCCACACCACCCCCAAGGTTCTATCACATGACATCCCTCTTCCCCCAAGGTCTATCTCTTCCCCATCAAACCCCACAATATTACTTTCTAAGGGAATGAACATCCCCTATTCCCCATGTGAAGATATAATTTAAAAATAGCTGTTTCAGTATAATGGTATAATGAAAAAAAACATGTCTCTGGAGTGGGAGAACTTGGGTTCAAAGCTCACTTCTGATTCTTTGCACCTATAGGACCTTAGGGAAATCACTGAATCAATCTCCTTTGGTCTCAGTTTCCTAATTTGTGAAATGAGAGGGTTGAACTGAATAACCTGTAACTGTGCCATAGTAGAGCTTTGGGGAGTGAGAAACAGTTTGTAAATAAAGTAACAGAACAATAAACCTTTCTATTTTTAAAAGGGTTGTTGAACATATTTTTAAGATTTTTCAGTGTTATATTGTAGCTAGAAACAAAAAACATCAACAAACTTCCTACTTAGAGGCCCCAGAGCATCTTCATCTATCATCGTTTCTGACTCCAAGTTCAAGGCTGTTTCCACAACAATATGGATTGTTGCTTAAGTCACCATAATCACAAGTTCTCCAGCTGACTTCTGAAAAAGATTTGAACAAGTTGTTCCACTCGCCCATCAGGGCAGAGCTTTAAAAGGTTTCTTCTACTATTTCATGTTCCCCTGTTCCCCTCAATTATCCTGAAAGCAAAGGAGAAGATAGTAGGTTGGACTCCTTCCCAACAAGGCCTTCAGGATGGAAGCAGCTGCGCCTTTGTTGAATTATCCCACTATTCCATCAACAAAGTCAAAATCTGAACAGGAAGACCTAAGTCCAACTGAAAACCTAGACCCAACCCCCTCAAAAGCATGAAACACGTGCACAGAGGCAATATGGTGAGATAGAAAGATCACTAACTAGATTTGGATTATTGAATTCCAGATCTGCCATGCCGTAGAAACAGAATTTGAGAGCTGTAAAGGTCCTAAGTGGTCATATAGTTCATAACTGAACAAAAATTCCCTCTACAACATGGTGGACAAATGGTTATTCAGTCTTCCCCGAAGACCTTCACTTATCAGCAGGGTCATTTTGGAGAAGTGATTTAACCTTTCTAAAAACCAGTTTCCTCATTCATGAAATGGAGTTTCATCGTTCAAGTAATCAACAAGTGTTTATCTAGCTCCTACTCAGTGTAAAGCATCCATGCTAGATATGGAAATACAAAGAAAATGACACAATTCCTTCCCTCATGGAGTTTACTTTCTATTAGTGGGGATATGAAAGAAACACAGAGAAGTATAACAGAAGGTCAGATGCAATGGGGCAAAACTTGAGGAGTACATTTTTCAACTGGAAAATACTACTACAGATCTCCAATGGTTATTGTGATGATAGCATTTTGTAAACTTTAAAGCCCAATAGCAATGTGAACTCTTACAATAATGGCTGTTATTACAATCAATAGATTATAAGTTTCTTGAAAGTAAGGATTGTGATTTTCGTCTCTGTATACCCAGAACCTTTCATAATGCTTGGCATATATTGACAATGTTCTTGTTGTTCATTTGTTTCAGTAATGTCTGACTTTTTGTGACCCGATTTGGGGTTTTCTTGGCAAAAATACTGGAATGGTTTGTGATTTCCTTTGTCTGTTCATTTTAAATGAGATGAAGAAACCAAGGTAAACAAGATTAAGTGACTTGCCCAAAGTCACCCAGCTAGTAAGTATCTGAGGTCAGATTTGAACTCAGGTCTTCCCAACTCCAGGCTTGGTGTTCTATGCATTGTGTCACCTAGCCTGGTACATAGTATATAGTTAATAAATGCTTGTTGGTTAATTACCATGAGACCATAGTAATTACCATAGATTCAGGTTTGGAAGGGATCTTAGAGGCCATAAAACCCAACCCTTTTATTTTTCAGATGGGAAAACTGAGGTACAATGAAGTTGAATGACTCACCCAGGGTCAAGGAGATAATAAATGTCTGAGGTAAGATTTGAACCAAGGTCTTCCTAACTCAAAGCTCAGTACCATGCTACTTCTTAAGGAAAAGACTACAGTACCCAGTACTTCCAAGTGGTTTCTCATCCAAGAAGTACTTACTAACCTGCTTAGTTTCTGAGGTTAAATGTATTTGAAGTGTTATGGATGTAGATAAATACATCAAATGAGTAAGAAGCCAAGTTGTATATAAAGAATGTTTCTTACGCCATTTAAAAAGGATTTGGAAGAAGACAATCCCAAAGGACTCATGATGAGAAACGTTGTCCACCTCTAGAGAAAGAACTGATATCTGAATACATACTGAAGCACACTATTTTTCTCTTTCTTTCTCTCTTCTTTCCTTTCTTTTTCTCCCTTCCTTCTTTCCTTTCATGTGTTCTCTCTTCCTTTCTTTTTCATTCAAGTCTTCTCTTACAAAATGATTAATATGGAAATGTTTTACATGATTGCAAAAAAAGGGGGAGGACTTGGAAGAATTTCTAAAATCAATCTCTCTCTCTCTCTCTCTCTCTTTCCTTCCCTCTCTCTCTCTCCCTGTTCCCGTGGGTTTACCCAGACCTCAGTAATGAGCCAGATCCTAAGACACCCCTTTCCACCTCTTCCTACCTTAATTATTGCAGTTCAAATGATAACTCACATGTATATATGGGGTGTGTAAATTTGCTCAGCACTCTACTCACATTGATGCTCTGAGATGGGTAGTATCATAAGTCCCATTTTACAGATAAGAAAACTAAGATTTCAAAAGGGTAAATGTCAAAGGTTAAATCACTTCTCCAAAATAGCCCTGCTGAAATGGGCATGTCCATGATCACACAGTTAGCAAATGTCAGAAGTAGAATTCAGACCCAGATTTCCAGATGCTGTTCCCTCTATGGCATGCTACCTCTACTGTATCCCTATGCTGCTTCTACTCTAGCCATCATGTCTATATCCCATCCACCCACTCCTAAACCTTAGGCAACACCTCTGGAACTCCACTGATTTCTAGTTATAATGAACTTTCTCCTTATCTTGCCAGGTTTCTGAGCCATTTACACTTCTTTCCACCTCCAGTCTCCTCACTTTCTAGCTCCTTTTTATGTATAATCTTTCCCCATTAGAATGTAAGCTCCTGACAAGCAGGATGGTATTTGCATTTGTATCTCCAACATTTAGCACACTTCTCCCTAAACACTTAATGAATGCTTTATCTAGCTGTCTATCCCTCAAAGTATGTTTTCTGGTATCACTTTAATCCAAACATGTACTTCATGGGGTTCCTAGGGTTGTTCACACCTTTATGACCTGGGGAGAAGTGTGATGAAATGTACTGTTCTTTATTATTGGTGAAGATTATGTCTGTTATTGTGTGTGTGTGTTCGTCCTCCATTGCCAAAGAAGACCATGCCATCGGAAAAATGATGACATGACTTGCACTTGACTTTGTTTTGAGTGAGGGAAGGCTGTGCAGGTCACCAGCCTCACTTCTCCTCCAAAGTCATCTGAATCCAGTGACCAGATATTCATCAGGATGACTGGAGATGACCCAGGATGAGGCAATTAGGGTTAAGTGACTTGCCCAAGGTCACACAGTTAATGAGTGTCAAATGTCTGAGGTGAGATTTGAACTCAGGTCCTCCTGACTCCTGCACTGGTGCTCTATCCACTGCACCACCTAGTTGCCTTGTTATTGTGTATGAGATCCTGAAGGACTACATGGGATTGAAATAAACCAATCTGCCTGCTATACTTACTGCTAGCATGACCCTTGGCTCACTTACCCTCTCTGACACTGTTTCCTCATCTTAAAAATGAGAAAGTTGAATTAGATGGCCTCTATGGTCCCTTCCAGCCTCTGCCATTTTCTATGACTTCTCTGGTGCAATGTGTTTGCGTGTGTGGTGTGCTGTGGTGTGGTGTGGCGTGGGAAGAGGGAATGATAAGAGTCATGTCTCCTCAAACTGAACCTGGGGAAAGGGTTAGAAATGTAACTAACAAATGTTTCCCAGAAATCCTCAGAACCTGCAACTCAATGGTAAGGACCAGAGGGATCACAAGCTTTGAAACAAAAAGGAAATGGGAGTCAGGTTGAAATATGCCTGGGAGAAACAAGCACTGCGTTTCCCCCAGGGGCAGGCAGTGCAGTAGGGATCCATGCTGCAGGATCAGCTCAAGATGCTGGTCAGATGGGAACAAGGTTAGTTGGCCCAGGATGCTGAACCAGGCACTGTAAGTATGGGGCAAGATCATATATTTTTACTCCATCCCTTCTCAATCATACACCCTGGTATTAGGAATTGGCATGGACCAATCAACTGAACATAGGAAGGGAGATGTGATTCCCCAGAGACCAGTGGATTGGGTAATGCTTAAAAACCTATGGTATGTGGATGTTATTGTGCAGTACAAAGTGAGAATATGAGGAATTCAAGTAAATGTGGGGAAATCCATATGAATTGATGCCAAGTGAAATAAGAACCAGAACCATATACACAATGACCATTAAAATGGAAAGGAAAAGATCACTGAAAGGAAGTCAGACTCTAAGTAAAAGAAAACCAAACTAAGGTTCTGGAGGAAACATCATATACAAGATACTTCTTTCCCCATGGCATAGAGGTGAGATACCACCTACATAGAGTGATATAGCTAGTGGGTGCATTGTCTCTCAGCCTTCTCTTTTCCCATACTAATTAACCTCCAAGTTCTATGATTTTCATCATAAAGCTTACTTCCTCCCATTGTTCCTTGCTCTTCTCTTTCAAGTTCTACACTTCTCTCTTCAGTTGTGGCGGCTGAAAGAAAAATCATCAGGGTTCTGACAAGTTGCTAAATACAATGGGAGATGGTTTCATTGTTCCTACAAATTATTTATATGTGTAAGTGCCATGGATGCTTTTTAAAAAAACATATATCATGAAATCCTGGCTAGGAAAATTCATCAGCCTTTGAATTGAAGGAGTCAGTGGCCAAAAGGCTGATGAATTTTTCTAAGTTCTTTGTCTACAGGAAATCCTTAACAAATACTTGTTGAATTCTATAGAACTGAACTGAATTTAGGAGAGAAAAAAACCAAACTCGATGAATGTAGACTAGGCTAATGCTGACAGTGTTGCCACAGTGTGCAATGGAAAAAGACTGGGAATCCTAGTGAACCACCCTGTGCAGAGAAGGACATTGCAGGCAAGCATCTCTGGCTCTTTTGAGCCTCAAACCTCAGTCCAGCACTTTGTCAGACGTTTCAGAGTAAGAAGACAAAGGAAAATGTTACAAGGAGACAATTTAACACTTTTCAATCACTAATTACCAATCGTCCAGGCCAAGAGGAGGCTCTAGACATGGACTATCCCATCCCACGTGTTTTTATGTAATTATCCCTTCTATAAATTGCCATTCTTTTTACATAAGTCTAATTTCATTGGTCACTCTAAAGAAGATACAATCCCCAATTATCCCTTGATCAGCACTTCTTAATGACTTCTCAGTTACGCTCAATCAGTCCCAGCTCTCGTTTATGAGTTCTCAGTTGAGATCTTCATGATGATGTTTCCCACCGTCTGTTTCTGTGGCTATTTGCCAGCATCAGCATTTAACAAGCAGTGGCTTTTTGTTTCTCTCTTTCTCAGCTGGCACTCAGACCATCAGTTACCTTGCGAAAATGCAATTTTTCCCAACAATGGTCCTCAACCAGACATTATAATTGGCCTCCTGGTCCTCATCATGACCACATCCCTCTTCCCTATGAGGATGTGGTGCTACTTCCCTCTAGGGCCCCCAGTTGAAAACTCAGTGAGTTACCAGGATGACCACTTATAGAACATGGTACAGATGCAATTCCTGTTGAGGTGCAGATCAGACTAAGTGAACTCTGAGTTATTCCCCTTTCTCCAAGACCCTCTGTGTTCCAGTCAACAGTTCTTGATTTTCCTCATGCACAACATTTCCATACTGTTTCACAAGCTGTCCTACCTGAGTATTCTACCTCACCTCCAACTCTTAAAATCCCTACCTTCCTTCAAAGCTCAGGTAAGATACCTCCTTGCCACAAGAGAACTTTCCCAATGCCCTTGAGCTGTCAATGCTCCCAAGCCTCCAAATTGCTTTGAATTCATTTTATATAATTTTAGATTTACTCAC
Organism: Notamacropus eugenii; assembly: GCF_028372415.1. NCBI lineage: Eukaryota > Metazoa > Chordata > Mammalia > Diprotodontia > Macropodidae > Notamacropus > Notamacropus eugenii. The sequence goes on along the minus strand of NC_092872.1, from coordinate 606,373,125 downwards.
CTATGTGAATGTCATTTCCCCCAATGGAATAAAAGCTCCTTGGAGGAGTTTCCTTTCTGTCTTTGTATACTTAGTACCTTGCACCATCCCTGGGACATAGTAGGTGATCAATAAATAGCAGCTGGTGACCCTAAAAAACTCATTTAATCTCAACTGCCTCCAAAGCAAAACAAAATAAGAAAAGAAAGGGTTGTTGGACTTGAATTTAAAAGCAGTCCTCACGATCTGTTCCTTCCTTCTCCCACATCTCTAGAACAGGTCAACAACTCTTTTTGCCCAGATTATTAAAAAAAAAAAAAGCTCTTGGCCAGCCTCTCTGCCTCCAGTCTCCCTGTTTCTAATCCTGTACTGCCCAAGAACTCCCAACCAAGTTTTGACAGAAGCACACAATGAACTTCCTCAAGCACTGTTCCAATCATCTAAGTATCACAGTGGATGATGTTGGATGTAGTATTTCCACGACTAAAATTGTGTGACCTTGGGCAAAACATTTAACCTCTCAATTTCCTCATCTTCAAAATCAGAATGACAGTGCCTGCCCCCCAAAGTTGTTGTGAGGATCAAATGAGAGAGGATATGTAAAGTATAATCTAAATTTTTAAATTATTGTCAAAATCCTCCTAGCTTAGAAATCTCTAAGGGTCTTTGTTTCTCTTTGGTACCAAGCAAAGAATCATCTGATGGGGCAGCTAGGTGGTGCAGTAGATAGAGCACCAGTACAGGAGTCAGGAGGACCTGAGTTCAAATCTCACCTCAGACACTTGACACTCACTAGCTGTGTGACCTTCGGCAAGTCACTTAACCCCAATTGCCTCATCCTGGGTCATCTCCAGTCATCCTGATGAATATCTGGTCACTGGATTCAGATGGCTCTGGAGGACAAGTGAGGCTGGTGACCTGCACAGCCCTCACTCACTCAAAACAAAGTCAAGTGCAAGTCATGTCATTATTTCTCTGATGGCATGGTCTTCTTCAGCAATGAAGGACAAACACACACACAAAGAACCATTTGATGAAAAGAATGCTAGATTTGAAGTCAGAAGATATAAGTACTGGCATCTGCTACTTAATATTTGTAAGACTTTAGGTAAGTCACCAGCTCCAAAGGTCTCAGTTTCCTCATCCATAAAATGAAGAGCTTGGACTATATGATCTCTCTGAAGTTCTAAACTAATTGGATCCTGATCAAGAGATTTCTGGACCTTTAAAAAACCTAACAAATCTCTCATCTCACTGCCCAGACCCTTCTCTTGACTGTAGTAACAAGATTAAGAAACAAGGACCAAGAAAGAAGTAGACTTTCCTCCCTTAAAACACTGGGCCCACACATCTTTAAGAGCCTTACTTTGGCTTGACAGGGGTACTTTTTCTTATAGGCTTTGGACTATATACATATAACTCACTAAAGATTTATTAAGTTCCTACTATACACATTGTGTTGGGACAGCAGGAGAAATACAAAGTTTAGTCAGGGATGAGGAACCTGCAGCCTCAAGGCCATAGGTGGCCCTTTAGGTCCTCCAGTGTGGTCCTTTGACTGAATCCAAACTTCACAGAACAAATCCCTCTAATAAAAGTGTTTGTTCTGTAAAATCTGGACTCAGTCAAAAGACCATACCCGAGCACCTAGAAGGCCATATGTGGCTTTGAAGCCATAGGTTCCCCACTCCCAGTTCAGATAAAATAGTCCCTGCCCTCATGGGTCTTATAGTCTATTAAAAGGAAAAGAGAGAATCACCAATAACTTAAATAATAATAATTGCATATCACAATAAACCTGTGAGTTAACTTCTACAAATATTGTTATTATTATTTTACAAATGAGAAAAGTGAGGCTCAAGGAAAAAGTAGAGAAAAACCTATTCATTCAATCATTCAAATACACAGAAGGTATAAAATATTGGAGAATTCACTTACTGTATGGGAACTATATGAATACATTTGCAAAACACTCTTTACAGAAATAAAAACAGACCTAAATAATTGTATAGATATTAATTTCTAATGGTTGACCCTGCCAACATAATAAAGATGATAATACCAACAATAATTAACTTATTCAGTGCCATACTAATCAAACTTCTGAAGGATTATTTTGTGGAATTAGAAAAAATAATTATAAAATTCAACTGGAGAAACCAAAAGTCAAAAATCTTGAGGGTAATTATTTTTCTTAAGTATGAAGGGCCTGCTAGCAGCATCAGATCTCAATCTCTGCTACAAGCAATAATCATCAAAATTGTGATGTACTGGTTAAAAATTAGTATATTCAATTGGTAGATAGTGGATATGGACACAATATACAGAAGCAAGAAGCATGGTACTAGATATTACCAGGGTAAGAGCTCACTATTCAACAACTCCTTGGAAAACTGGAAAGCATGCATTCAGAAACTAGGTTCAGACAAATATACTACACCAAATACTAAGATAAGCTTCAAATGGATAAATGATTTAGATATCATATCATAAAAAAAATTAGAGGACCGGGAAGAAAATACCTTTCACAATTATGGATTGGGGAAGAATTTGTAACCAACCAAGAAACAGAGACAATCATAAAAAATAAAATGGGCAACGTTGATTACATGAAATTGAAATTTTTCACACATTTAAAATGAGAAGGGAAACATAACTAGGGGAAAAATCTTTGTAGTTTCTCTGATAAAGTATGATATCATAAGGAACTGATTGAAATACATAACAAAAGCATAAATAGTCAAAGGAGATGACTAGAAAATTCAATTATATTTTGTGTGACCCTTACAGGTAGAGGTCAGTACTGGACCAACACCTGATGAGGCAGAAATCCATGTGGATTCCTAAGAGAGCATAGAACCACAGTGGGATGTTCCTGAATGGTTTAAAAGAGAAATAAGAATTGTAAAGGCAGAATTTATGGTCTTCAGAAATAATTGGCAGAATCAGAAAACTTGAATCCATAATAGAAAGTCTCACCAAAGAAACAAAAAAGAGAATAAATGATTGGGAACGCAAATACACAGAAATGAATGACAATCTGGAATAGGAGAAACTCAAAGCAATGACATTAAAAAAAACAACAAAAACATGATCTTCATATAAACAAAAGCTGAATTAAGTAGAATGATTTCAATTCATTGACCTCACATATGCATAAGGTAAGAGTTTTAAACTTTGCCCTATTCAACCAAGTCCTACCCTGAATCTTCATCCAACCTCCCTTTACCCAAAGAGCTCTCATCGAGGCCAAATTAACTTTTGTAAAATCTACACAGCCATGAATTTGTATTGGTGCTTACTTTAAGGCAGTGGATCTGTAGCTGGAGAAAAGGGGTCAGTATGGGCTGAACTAAATGACCTTTGAGGTACCTTCCAAATCTCAGATTCTATGATTTGAAGGCTCTGGCACTGATCAGTTGCTGGAGTCACAGAATGAAAGACTTGTTGATGGCATAGAGGATTCAGAAAATTCAGATTTATTGCAACTAAGCTATCTCACTGTAGGGCAAGGGTTCCTGATCCTTTTGCGCAATCTGGTGAAATCTATGGACCCCTTCCCAGAGTAGCATTTTTAAATGCATAAAGTAAAATATAATAGAATTCCAAGGGAAAGCTATGTATTTATACAAGGAAAATAAAAAGATTAATGAAAGTGAAGACATTTTTTCCCATTCAAATTCAGAGACACTCCATCCCCCAAAACTACTCAGAGAACCCTTGGAGGTTCATATACTCTAGATTAAGAACCTCTGCTCAAGAACACTCAAAGAAGAAGGCATCCCTGCTGAACCAGATCCAGGTTGTCTGAGGTTCAGAATTGGGGACCTTAAATCCACACCCACATAATTTCAGCCATAGTCACCAATACCCTTCACAGTCCAAATTTCCTAGTCTACAAGATTCTAGGAAAATTTAACATACAAGAGATTCTAGGAGAATCTAACCTACAAGGTTAGGATAAGGAACTCCTTCAGAAGCACAGTGTTCTTACCAACTCAACTAGCCAGGCCCAGTATGGTAGCTGTGACCTTCTCTAAGTCCATCTAGCTCCCACCATGCCTTTCTCTGTGTTCTCCATGCCACAGTCACAGCTACTGAAGACCGAGAAAAGAAAGCTCTTGCTACCAAAGTCCTTGGCACTCTCAAATGGTTCAACATCAGAAAATGATAGCACTTTATGGGTGGAAATAATATTAAAGAGACATTACCACCTTTTTTTTTTACCAGTGCTCTCTGACCATGAGACTTGTCCATCTGACTTGCAGCTGAAATCTCCCCTCAGTTGTCTCCCTTCATTAGAATGTAGGCTTCTTGAACACAAGCTTAGCACAGGGTAACACATAGTAAGCTTTTAATAAATGCCTTATTCATTTCTTCATCACTCAGGCAGAGGGCTCTTTCATTGTGCATTTAAAGGGTTCTTTTTCATTATTTTGGATACTTAAAAATACTTTTTGAGTATTTAAATTCTATTGAAGCATTTGACCCTTGGGCATGTCTATCTGATGTGCCTATGTTATATTAAAACTTCTTCAAGGAAAGTACTCATTTGGAAAATAATATTTTGTTTTCAAAGTACTTTCTTCACAACAATTCAGTGAAGGAGAGAATGTTAGTATTATTATGACCATGTTATAGATGATGCAATTTCAGCCCCAGAGAATTAAAGTGACCTATTTAGTGTAACACCACAAGTGTCAGAGCTAGGATTCAAACCCAGATGTCTTGATTTCAAGATCAGTGGTCTTTTCTACTATACAATACTGCCTTGAAGAAACCAAGACTGTGTGTCCTTTTGTAATATAGTGCCTCTACCCTTCCAGTTCTTTTACACCTAATTCCCTACCATGTACTCTTCAATCCAGTGACACTGGCCTTAGGACTCTTACACAAACAAGACACACCATCTCTTTGCTCCTGGAATTTTTTATAGTTGTCCTCCAAGACTGGAATGCTCTCCTTCCTTATCTCTGCCTACTGGCTTCTCTAGCTTCCTTCAAGTCCCAGCTAAAAGCTCAACTTCTAAAGGAAGCCTTTCCCAGCTCCTCTCTGTAAATTATTTCCTATCTATCCTGCACATAGCTTGTTTTTGCATCGCTGTTTGCTTACTGACTTCTCCATTACATTATGAGCTCCTTGAGGGCAGAGACTGTCTTTTGCCTCTTTCTGTAGCCTCAGCACCTGGCACATAGTAGGCATTTAATAAATGTTCATTGTCTGTCTCCTGCTTTCAATCCTGTTCCACTACGGGATCCAATATAAGGTTGTACACCCACTGAGTGCTCAGGAAAGATTGTTGGTTGACTGAGAGCAAAGTAAGCTCCTTGTGGCATTCAGAACCAGGCATTAGAACCAAAGTCCTTTAAAGTTAAAAATGTGTTGTTGTTAGTAGGTGGGAGTAGTAATAGCTCATATTTCAGATTATCAAATACTTTCAGGTTATCAAATGCTTCCTTACATATTGTCTCATTTGAGACTCACAGCAGTCCTGTAAGATGAATATTATAAGTATTATTATCCTTTTTAACAGATGAGGTCACTAAGGCTTAACTTAAATTTTTCATTCAACATCATATAAGTGATCAGAACTTAAATCCATGCTTTTTTGCCTCCAAAGCTAATACCTTTTTCTTTTCTCTTCCTTTTTTTTTCCCTCAAAGCAGTCTTCCCATTACACCATACTCAAATACATATATTTCTTTAGTTAAACTCAAGGCAAGGTTCTAAGAAAGACTTGGGAAAATTCCATTCTGGACATTTAATGCAAGATTCCTATCTCACTAAGCCTTCTCTGGCACTCAAGTATCTGATGAGCTAAAGCTAAGAGAGTTGTATTTATTATAAATTGTTGGAGAAGTCCTGCATCAGCTGGATATGGCACTTAGAATATAAAATGTTAAACAAAGAACTCAGTAGTTGGGAAGATGTCTCCATGGGTGCCAAGCAGTTACTCAGAGACATATAGGGTTTCATTCATTCTGCTCAGTTATTTGAACTTGGTGCTGATAAGACAAATGTCATAAGATCTGTTCCCTAAAAGGCCACTGAAAATAGAAAAAAAAAGCAAACTTCTTGTGATTCAACTGCAAGGTACTTCAGAGGCCTTCTACATCAACCTACACCTGAGCAAAAATCTTTTCTATAACAGACCCCAACAAGTGGTCAACAAAGCTTTGCCTGAAGAACTCCAGCAATAGAAACCCAGTACTCCCTAGGGAGACCTGTTCCACTTTTGGACAGTTTCAAAACTTCTTTACTTCAAGTTTCTTCCTAGTTTTACCCTCTAGGACAATACAGAAATATGGTCCTTTCTCTATGGGACAGTTCTTCAAATCCTTGAAGACTTTCAATAAACATTTATTAAGTGACCATGAGGGGCAGCTAGGTGCTACAGAAGAAAGCACTGGGCTGAGAACCAGGAAGATTCATCTTCATGAGTTCAGATCTGACCTCAGGTACTTCCTAGCTGTGTGACCCAGGGCAAGTCACTTAACCCTATTTGCCTCAGTTTCTTCATCTGTTAAAATGAGCTGGAGAAAGAAATGGCAAACCACTCCAGTATCTTTGCCAAGAAAACCCCAAGTGGGGTCACAAAGAATTGGACATAACTGAAAGAATTCAGCAATAATGCTACTATGTATAAGCAGCTAGTTGGTGTAGTGGATAGAATGCTTGGCCCAGAGTTAAGAAGACTCATCTTCCTGAGTCCACATCTGGCCTCAGATGCTTACTAGCTGGGTGACCCTGGGCAAGTCACTTAACCCTGTTTGCCTCAGTTCCTTATATGTAAAATGAGCTGAAGAAGGAAATAGTAAACCATTCCAGTATCCTTACCAAGAAAAGCCCAAATGAGGTCACAAAAAGTTGGACATGACTGAAAAACAACTGAACAATTGCCTACTATTTACTAATTACTATTCTAAGTGCAAGTTATACAAAAATGAAGAAAGAGTCCCTGCCCTCAAGGAATTACAATCTTAAGTGGGGAGAGGATGGTGTATTGGTGTATACTTGGTAGAGAAGTCCAAGGGAGCATAGCTGGGTGGGAAATGAAGAAATAACTGGCCAGAGTGTCCCTCCCCAAACAGAAACTTTTGGAGGAGCTCTTTGCTCCTGCTCTCCAATCAGAGAAGTAAAGAATATTGAGGATACAGATGATGTGTTGAGGACTGAGGTTGAGGCAATCTTGCAAGATAAGATTCTTGTCAATCAAATTCTTGGAGGAATGATAGAAAAGTCCAAGTGAGTGTAGCCTGGTGGGAAATGAAGAGCTGGCTGACCTGGGTACCCTCCTTAAATGGAGGCTCTCAGAAGAGCTCTTCCCTTCTCCTTCCAATCAGAATGACAGAGAATACTGAAGCTACTAAGGCTCTTCAATCAGAAAGGACAAGAGTTCTGAGGGTACATAAATCCCAAGGCTGATGCAGACTTGTAGAATGCAGACAGCTACCATGCACCTCTTAAGCCTCTTGTTCTCAAACCTAAACATAACCCTTCAACTCACCTTCAGATGTCATGATCTCAAGGTCCTTGCCCAGCCTGGTTACCAGCCCCTGGATGTTCCTTGGGTTATCAGTGCTCTAAATTGTGGCTCTTAGATCAGATCACAGCCCTCCCAATGTGGACTGGGCAGGGTAACATTCTATTTTACAACCATGGATTGCTTCCTTAATCCCTCTCAAATGTGTGCCACTACTCAAAGAACAAATTTATTCCTCCTACTGGAGATGATTAATTACAGTTTGTTCCAGAACAGAACCCATATATCAGTCTTAAATCAGAACAAAACCAGATCATCAAAATATCTTCTGAGCTGATCCTGACTAGAGATATTTCATTTTTTTCAAGAATTTGAAAAATACACTTCATCCTTGTAATTGTCAATAATGTTCTTGCTTGATACAAAGACAGCAAAAGACACATCATCAAGGAGTAAAGTCTAGTTATAGACACACCTAAGGCTCATGAAAGTTGAGGAAAATTCTCTTGAACCCCAGTTCTTTATACTCTAAAGCCATCATGTCAAGTTCCATGTACAAAGACTACTGCAATCCAAGAAGGAGAAGGGGCAAAGACCACGTCATATTTAATTTAGTATCCCCCTCAGTACCTGGCATAGTGTGTTTTACACATAGTGAGTACTCAGGAAATATTTGCTAGATTGAATGTAGCTCACATTGTCCATAGAAGGATTTTGTGGTCTAATCAGGTGATCTTGTCTAGAGGAAAGAATGGATGTATATATTCTCATCTCTCACCTGCACAGAGATGACTTTAATAATCAGTATAAGATTTTGCACCCGTTCGTTAAACTTCAGAATTGGTAGAGACATTGGCTGCCATTTAACGCAACCTATACCATATAAAGAATTCCTTCTGTCCTTTGACCCAGCAATACCACTGCTAGGGCTGTATCCCAAAGAGATCATAAAAATGGGAAAAGGACCCACATGTACAAACATATTTATAGCAGCTCTTTTTGTGGTCGCCAAGAACTGGAAATTGGGAAATGACTGAACAAGTTGTTTTATATAAATGCAATGGAAAACTATTGTGCTATAAGAAATGATGAGAAAGTAGACTTCAGAAAAATCTGGAAAGATGTATATGAACTGATGCTGAGTGAAATGAGCAGAACCAGGAGAACACTGTGCACAATAACAGCCACATTGTTTGATGACTGACTTTGATGGACTTAGCTCTTCTCAGCAATGCAAGAACCTAAAACAACTCCAAAAGACTCGTAGTGGAAAATGCCATCTACCTCCAGAGAACAAAATATGGAGTCTGAATGCAGATTGAAGCTTACTATTTGTTCTCTTTTATTGTATTGTTTTGTTTTTTCTTTTTCATGGTTCCATTCAGTCTGATTCTTCTAAGTAACATGACTAATGTGAAAATATGTTTAATAAGAATGTACATGTAGAGCCTATATCAGATTGAACATCATCTTGGGAAGGGATGAGGGGAGGGAGGTGGAGAAAATTTAAAACTTATGTAAGTGAATGTTGAGAAATAAAAATAGCTAAATTAATTTATATAAAAAAAGAATCCCTTCTGATGGAATGCCACTGTACTGTAAGAAATGATGAGCTGGTTGATTTTAGAAAAGTATGGAAAGACTTGCATGAAATAACGCAGAGTGAAATAAGAAGAACCAAGAGAATGTCAATATACAATATTGTCTGAAGAATGACTGCAAATGACCAAGTTATTCCAAGTATTGTAAATATTCAAATCAATTACAAAGGACCCATGAAGGAAGTTTCTATCCTCCTCGAGAGAAAGAACTGACAGATAGAAGTATATATAGTATAGTATTACATATATTTATATATTTGTGTCAAATGGTGGCCTTCTCTAGTGCAGGGTGACTTTTTTTTTAAAAAAGTTAAAATTTTAAAGTAAAATTTTGAAAAATGAATCCTTTTTGCAATTTACCTAAGAGGTCACTCAGCCTGTGCTTGAAGTGCCTCTGCCTCTCAAGGTGGCCCATTCCATTTGGGGACAGTTCAAATTGTTGGTACAAACTTTCTGGTATTAAACCCAAATCTACTTCTTTGCAACTTCTATCCATTCTTCTAGTTCTACCAGCCCCCTGGGAACACACGGAACAAACCTAATCCTTCTTCAACATGGCAACATTTTAATCTTTAAAGTCAGTTATCACATCCCCCAAGACTTCTTTTCTCTAGGTAAACATACTCAGTTCTATCAAACTTCCTCTCCTCATGGCATGAGCTTAAGACCCTTCCAACGCCTTCAAGACCTGTTCTCTGGATGCTCTCCAGATTACAAATGGCCCCCCTGAAATGAGACGTGCAGATCTGAACACAACACCCCAGATGTGGTCAATACTGTAGACATGGCAGGGTGATCACCTACTCATTCTTGGAAGCAATTCATCTTTTAACACAGCACAAAATTGAGTTTGCTTTTTGTGACTACCATATCATACTATTCACTCATATTTGGCTTGCAGTCTGCCACTATTCCCGGATTTTTTTCATACCAGTTTACATCTAAACATGACTCCCCAATCTTTCAGGGTGCTTTGCAAACCTCAATATTCAAAAGGATCTATGATCTCCATTTGGAAGTTCCCTCCAATAGGGCTAATCACAAGGCATCTATGCCTGCTCATCCTTTGCAGCTCTTGTCCACGTTGTCACACACGTTTGACTAGGCAGGTCCACTCAATATGTTTGAGACCTTCCTTGTTTTCTCCTGACATCCTGAGAAGGCCAGTGCCTCATTCTTGCCACTTCTACTTTCTCCTTCTGTCATACAATCTCCTGATGGACATCTTTTACAATTCATCATCATCAGGATCATCTGTTTGATGTTCAAAGCCCTGCACAACCTAACTACTCCACTTCACCCTCTTTCTGGTCTTCTTAGACTTTACACCTTCCCACATAATCTCCAATTCAGTAATATGGGACTCTTGGATGTTTCATGAACAAGACACTCCATTTCTCAGGTTTGGGTATTATCTCTTCCTGTCCCCCATGCCTAGAATGTTCTCCTTCCTCTCTCTTCCTTCTGGCTTTCCTGGCTTTCTTCAAGTTTCAACTAAAATCCCACCTTCTACGGGAAGACTTTTCCTATCATGGAAGCAGCAAGGTGACACAATGAATGTCAGGAAGATGTGAGTTCAAATCCAGCCTCACACATTTATTACCTGTATGATGCTGGGTAAGTGACTTAACCTCTGCTTGCCTCAGTTCCCTCAACTTTGAAATGGAAATAATAACAGCCCCTGCCTTAATAGGTATATAATAATAATAGCACAGGATTTCTGTAAGAATCATATGAGATATTTGTAAAAGGCTAAGCATAGTGACTAACACATGGTAGACACTATATAATCCCCCTTGATTCAAATGTCTGCCTTTCATTGACTATTTCCTACTTGTCACACGTGTAGTTTGTACATATTTGTTTGCTTGTTGTCTCCCCCGTTAGATTGTGATTCCTTGAGGACAAGGATTTTCTTTGTATACCCAGTGCTTAGCACAGGACCTAGCACCTAGTAGGTGCTTAATAAATGGTCAGTAACTATTTAATTTTAACCCCATTTCATTGTCCCTGATCTGTCCCAAGTATAGAGATCAACAAGCTCTATACATCGTCTGACTCTGAGCACTTAACCCTGTTTGCTTTCATTTCCTCATCTGTAAAAACAAGTTGGAGAAGGAAACGGAAAACTGTTCCAGTATCTTTGCCAAGAAAATCTCCAAGTGGTGCCATGAAGAATCAGACATGACTGAAATTGACTGAACAACAATAATGCAGATTGTCTATTCCAATGTACATTATAAACTGTTCAATCGGGATTCTTCATCCACTTGGATTTGCTGTGTGTATTAGAGCAAACTCTTTTAGATAGAGATTTATGCCAGGAGATTCTGCAACATTCCAGGGCTTGATGTAAGTAATAACCTCATCCACAAGCAGAAGCATCTGGAGGCCCTTACTAACCCCACAGGGACTCCTCCTTCAACTTGGCCTGAAGTTCACAGTGGCAAACACCTTTGGCAAGGCATTGGTAAACTGAGGACAGCATCCTCAAGGTGTGGTTTTATAGGGAACAAATAGACCTCTAGAGGGTTACTCAGCAATGGACCACACCTTTAGTGCTTCACAACTGAGTGAAAAATAATAGAGAAAAAGAGATCCTATTGAGCTTATCTTTTGTGATTGCGAAAAAGGATTTGATTTGGGAAGGAAAAGTCCACCTTTAAGGAAACTCTTTCCCAGCACAGTATCTCCCATCCATACATCAAAATCATTCAAAACTCCATGAAGAGATAATATAGAAATACAACTCTTAAATGATTATAAACATCAGGCAAAGTATGAATGCATGCTAGCAAGCCTTTTGTCGCTCAGTCATTTTAGTCATGTCCAACTCTTTATGACCCCACTTGGGGTTTTCTCAGCAGAGATACTGGAGTGGTATGCCATTTCCTTCTCCAGCTTATTTTACAGAAGAGGAAACTGAGGTAAACAAGGTTAAATGACTTGCCCGGGGTTACACAATTAATGTCTGAGGTCAAAGTTGAACTCAGATCCTCCTGACTCCAGGCCCAGCACTCTATCTAGTGCACCATCTAGGTGCTCTCTTGCAAAGTTTAAAGTGTCATATAAATGTCATCAATGATGTCTTGGGGGCTTTAAAAAAAATTCTGATTGCCTTTTCCTGGATGCTGTGCAATTATTTGTTTGAAGGGGCAGAATTCAGCCTGTGATTTCATTGGTATAGCAAACTCCCAATGACGAAATCTCTTTTATGGACACAGATCTGCCCATTTCATAATTTAGTCTCAGAGACTTTCTGGGGTTAAGTAATGTGTCACATGGTCAATAGGAACACCCAGGCTTCCTGAGATCAGCTTTCTTCCCCTTACACTCGACTGCCTCTCTATTCTCTAATTTAGCAATATAAATGGCAAAAATGATGAAAAAGATAATTTCAGAGAAACCTGGGAAGACTCATAGGAGCTGATTCAGAGTGAAATGAGCAGAACCAGGAGAACAGTATACTCCATAACAACATTGAAAAAATGAACAATTTTTAAAGACATAAATCTAATCAATGCAGTGATCAACTATGATCCCAGAGGAAGCATGCAACCCATCTCTTGACAGAGAGGTAATGAACTATTAGCCACACATTTTTGGACATGGAGAATATGATAATTTGCTTTGCTTGATTGTGCATATCTGTTAAAAAGGTTTTTCCTTCCTTTTTTTCAGTGTGGGGCCAGTTGGGAGTGAGACAAAAATAAATACCTAACAATTGAAAATGAATAAAGTTTAATTTTTTTTAAATGAACTTATATCTGCAAGGGATTCTAGAGGTAATCTAGAATTCATTGTATAGATGAGGAAACTGCGACTCAGTGAGATGAAGTGATTCACTCAAGTTCACACAAGTAGTAATAGAGCACACCATGACCCTTCTTATGACCCTTCATAAACATTCATTAAATTGTATTAAGTGGAATTGAAGTGAATTACCTGGATTTCTCCCCCTTGGAGGAAATTATCAGAGTTCTGTTCCTTTCCTTTTCTTGCTTTCTCTTTCTCTTCAGTTTCAGTCTTGAGAGAAAAGGATCTGGAACTTCCTGCTACAGATATCTCATCTAAGCTCTTAAATTTAATTACTCCCAGAACTTGGGAGCAGCCAAGAAGTAACCTAGTGGTAGCTGGGGAGAAGGGTACTAGAAGTCCAATCAAGTCAACGAGCTTTTACTAAGCACCTATTATGTGTCAGGCATTGTGCTAAGGGTACAAATACAGACAAAAATAGTCCCTGCTCTCAAGGAGCTCACAATCTAATGGGGGATGGGGAGGTGGAGAAGACAATATGCCAATAGTTACGTACAATCAGGATATATTCAGGCTAAGATGGAGATCGTCTCAAAGGAAAGGCAGCTTTCTTGAAGGTGAGATTCAAGCTGAGCTTGGAAGGAAGCCAGGGAAGCCAGAAGAACAAAATGAGGAGGAGAAAGAGCATTTCAGCCATGGGGGAACAGCTGATGAAAATGCAGAGTCAGGAAATAGAGAGTTCTGTGAGAGGAATAGCAAAGAGACCAGATAGCTAGATCATAGAGAACATGGAGGGGAGTAAAGTATAAGAAAGGCAGGAAAGAGGCAGGTTATGTAGGACTCTAAAAACAGAGGATTACATACTTAATCCTGGAGGTAATAGGGAGTCACTGAAGTTTATTAAATGGGGGAGTGACAAAGTTCTGTTTTGGGGAGATCACTTTGGTAGCTGAAAGGAAGAGGAAGCAGAGTCCTAAGTCTGAGCAACTGATTTTCACAGGCTCTCCTTGGGAGATGTTCATAAGAAGAAGACTTAGAGAGCGGGGAAGGGTATGGAAATCACCATGGTCCCCCCCAAGAAATGAAAAAATGTTGGGGACAAAAGAGGAGTGAACAAGAGATAGAAGCAGGGGGAATGAAGTCCCTGAGTTGGCGTTTTAAAGTTTGCGTTCTGAGACAATTAGAGACTGAATTATTAAAGAGGAGAAAGGAAAGAGGCTGTTTTTAAGAAAGCATGAGTAAGCAGGGACAATTTCACAGCGGTAAGCACGATCGAAGGCCATCAATCCAGCCCCCATCTCAGGCCTGCCATAATGGCCGTAAATACTTATTCCACTTAATTGTTGATGTGTGTAGCTGTGTCCCTGGGCCCCCAGCCAACCATGTACTTAACACAGATGGTCGATGTGTAACACAGCCCCAAACAGGACTAGTGAGAGATGTGGGACTTTAGCACCCCCAAATTCCCGCCACCTATCAATTCTGTACCTTTCCCACCCCCTAACCCAAGCAGCCTAATGCTCATAAGACTTTGTGAGCCTCTCTCTCTGAATTAGCACTAGGCACAGAGAATTACCCATCTCTTTACTAAGTAGTATTGGTTGGATGGGAATCTATTGGCTTGGGGGGAGTCATATCTGGCTGATTCCTCCAGGTACCCCTAGACTCCAAAATCCTATGAATAGACATCTATGTGGAGACAGGAGTGAAGGGAGGGTTTGGATTCTATTCATCACTAACCCTTGGCATCTTTAGTTGCAATGTGGTGTTAGACCAATTCCCTAGAGACCACCAAGGCTATAAACATCATGGGTTAGAGGCACTGAGCAGGGCAGGAAAATGTTTCTGTGAAGCATCTATTCCAGGGCCCATCTCTGAACCCTGAGCCACTGGGAGAAGCCACTAATGAGCACCTCCAAACTATCTAGTCATAGTTCATTTGCTCTGCCCACTGGAGGCTGAGCAGCAGGTTCGGCCCTCATCCAGGTACCCATGTGCACACATCTGAAGGTAGCATGTAGCACCATCTCAGCTTCCAAATGCAAGAGGACCTAAAATAGATAGTTTGGATTTCTCTTTAATCAGCTGTGGTGGCAGTCAAGAAACTCTGCCCTGGCCACAGTCTGTGATGCTGCATGCTTCCTGAAGGCAGTGACCATTGCTGAACATGCCAAGCTGACAGGTCTTCAGGAACTGTGGAAAGTATGTCAGTCAGTCACTGAAACTCAGAAGGTGCCAAGCAACAGTACAAACAGCTGGCTCATAGTTTGGGGCCTTCACTGCAAGGAAGAGCCCTTGTCTTTTCTTATCACATACACATTTACCAAAAGGGCAGCTTCTTCAGACCCAATTGTCTTTTTAAAACACACACACACACACACACACACACACACACACACACACACACACACACACACACACACACACACACACCCAAATCTAACCTCCCATGGCTTTTGGTCTACCCACTGACTAACCTCAAATGCATTCCCAGTGAAATCAGTACTGAAAATAGCCCTGTCATAGCTACCTCATGGACAGAGCACCTGGCCCCAGTTAGCAGCTCAGGCCAGCCATGATCTCACTCAGCCACACTGCACTCTGGGGAGACAGAGAGGAAATGGGGGAAGGTGGGAGGGAGGAGGCAGGAGAGTGAGATGAAGGGGAAGGGATGCCTCTCCCCATTCTACACAGGAAGAAAACTACTGAGGCTCAGAGAGAAAGCTTGACCTCTCCCCGAAACAATGGCTGAGGGAGGGGTCACCAGCCTAGCCAGAACATCTGTCAGAGGATTTGCCCCTGCATCACTGTGAGTATAGCTCCAAACATAGTAAGGTCCACTTGGGCAACAGCTGAGATCGAGGCTTCATTCTACCCAATGGATTCCATTTGACCAGGGTCCCAGTATATACTGTGGAATATTGGGTGAGGTGGCAGTGAAGGTGATCCACAGCCAGAGTGTTCCTGAAAAGGGATGGAGACTGGCAACAGTTATCAATTTCTTGCTATGTTAAAACTCTAAATAAACTTTATTACAATTATTATTTGCAAAATAGTATATTAGAGACTGAAGGGAGGGAGGAGGGGGAGGAGGAAGGAGGAGAAGGAAACTCTCAAAGGTTGTCTACCAAGACACAGAAGTACAAGTTCAGCCCCCAACCACAACACAGCAAGTTCCAGTTAAGATGCTCCCACAGAATTGGGATAATAGGTCAGAGACCAGGCAGCTAAGTAGCACAGTGGATAGAGCATTCCAGAATTAGGAAGACCTGAGTTCAAATCTAGCTTCAGACAATTACTAGCTGTGTGATCCTGGCAAGGCACTTAAATGTTTGCCTCGGTTTCCTCATATGCACAATGGGGATAATAATACTACTTACTCCCTAGGATTGTCATGAGGATAAAAAGAAGGAAATTTGTAAAGGGCTTTGAAAACCTGAAAGAGCTATAAAAATGAAGATGATGGTAAAGCAGTAGTGATGATGACGATGATGATGATTCAGGTCAGCCTGTGAATAAAGGTCAACCTAGAATATATGAGTTTAAGCATCTGCAGAATGGCTGGTAAGTGTGTGGGTTAATGAGATCCTTTCCAAGCCTCATCAAGGGACTAGGATGTCTCCCAAGTCTCATTAAGGAGACTAAAATGTAACCAATGTAAGATCAGCTGTGATCTAATGAACTACAACTTGTTGGAGGTAATGTTGTCCTAATAGGAGGTGGGAGAGGATTGGTTGTATATAGTCCAGAGAAAAGAGAGTCAGAGAATAAGGACTTTGTGCAATCCCAATGCTATGAAGTTTTTGTGTTTTTTTCTTGACATCAAGCCTAAAGTCGTCTCTTTGTAACTTCCATTCATTCCTCTTGGTTCTCCTCTTTGGGATAAGAAGGAACAAAGGTAATTCTTCATCCATATGACAGCCCTCCCAATACCTGAAGACAGCTAGCGTCCTCTCCTTCAGTCATCTCCAAACTAACCATCCTCAATTCCTTCACCCAATCCTCATATGTGCAGCATGGGCTTGAGGCCCTCCCCGATCCTGGCTGCATTCCTCTGGACAATCTCTACCTCGTCAGTGCCTTCCAGAACTGAGCACAGTATTGCAGATAGTGTTTGATCAGGACAAAAGACAGGAAACTGTCCTCTCCTTCTTCTCCCTGAAAGCTAAGCCTCCGCAGCCTTCATTCAGCCCAACACCACCTTAGTAGGGTGTTTTGGATGGCCGTATCCCATTGACCACTCACATTAAGCTTGCAGGCCTCTAAAATCTCCATGTCTTCTTCAGACAAACCTACTTCCTGTGAAGTAGATTTTTGGAACCCAAGTAAAAGACTTAACATTCCTTCCAATACATTTTCATCTTATATTCAGCCCAAAGTTATAGTCAAAATCTTTTCATATCCCTCCCACTATTTCCTCACAGTAAAACAGTCTCAACAGACATACTGACAAGCCTCACACCTGTTGGTGAGTTAGAGGAATATCTACCCCAAACATGTGAATACTTCCCCTGGTGGAATGGGTGGGTGAGAACAATTTGTTCCAATGTCCATGCAAGCAGCCAAAGCAAGTACTGTGGGGTGATTAGAGCTTGGCCATCAAAGACACCAAGGTCATCCACTGCATCCTGGGCCATTACCAGTCATCCTGACTTTTGTCTTGTCACTGGACTTCAATGACTCAGAAAGAGAAAGTGAGGCTGACAGTTTTCACAACTCTGCCTTACTTAAATCCAATTCACCAGCAAGTCAAGACATTATTGGTCCACTTCAAAAACAAAAGAGGAACACTTCTAACAACACTGAATTGCCCATATTCCAGTTCTAAGTTCACCAAGCTACCTTCCAATCTCTAATTTAACCTCCTGAACGGACCTACCCATCAGAAGGGAATATCCCTGAAGACAAGTTCCCCTCCAGTTATCCTAATGGATCTATCTCCCATTGTAAATTAATAAATTGGCATTCAATTTATCGGTAAGTCTCTTTTGAACATAGTAATTCAGTCCTCTGGAATGTAATAGTCCTGGTGGAGCTAATAGCAATGAGCTCTCTTGAACCTACAAAGTTAAGGACAAGCCCCTAAACCCCACATGGTAACCACTGAAGGTCTGCCAACTTCTCTCTCTCTCATCTAGTTCAATGTCATCTATTTCATAGTTGAAGAAACTGAGGTCAAGAGAAGTTATATGACCTTCCCAAGATAACACAGGTAGAAGATGGCAGATCTCTAACTCCAAATTCAGGATAGTTCCACAATATTATCTCTCCTGACTAGACTAGTTGATAATGCAGGTAAGAGGCCCTTGTGATTGGGACTGAGTGGCAGCAGGCACCAGAGGCAAAAACAGAACAGATGCCAGAATTGGTCAACAGCGGCAACAAGAGGAGATGGGGGCAGGGAATTAGGGATTGGGGCAGCAAGTCTCTGAATCTAAACCATTTCCAGGACCATCAAGGTTAAGAAGATATAAAGGAACCTGGAATTCAAGGAAAGGGAAGTTTAGAGGAAAAGGCCAAAGAGGCCCTTCCCTACCCAGGCTGCATTCCTCAGATGATCAGGGGCCAAAGGCAAAAGGCCCCTACTTTGGTTGTGAAAAGATGAGCTGAGATAGGCAAGATGACCCTGGCAGCCCACGGCAATTAGGACGGGCAGCTTCCTACTCATATAAGGGCATAAAAAAATCCTATCCATATGGGAAGAGGGACCCTCATAACTTAATGGATGTCTGAAGACCATAAGAGTCATCACATCCTGTCCTACCAACCACATGTGTTTCCATATGGAGATAAGGAAAGCCACATCCATAGAACCCTACTGCATATTCTCGATAAGTTAGGGCTCTGAGATCTCCTTTTACTAACTGTTCAATGACTTAGAAGTGCCCCATTTTGCCCCAACATTGAATTTGAACTAACAGGGTAGACCCACCCATAACAAGTAATTAAGTGAACTTGAATAGTTGTGTTCTCAGGAATGGCCAGTAAGAATAAAGCTTCCATGTCGCTTGCCATTTCCTTCCTGGGACAGAAGTCCACTCTGTTTAGTGAACTATTTTGTGGCTTCCACAAAAGTCCCCCAAAAGTCAGAGTCAAAGGCTCCATTGACATTAAATCCATATGAGAAGGAAAAGGTATAAGCATCCAGACCCTTAGCCTTTCTTATCCAGACATACTGGGATTGCAGCAAGAATCTCCAAACTGGTTGGAATGTGGGGCAGCACTGGAGCCTGGGAATTTCCTAAAACCACTCTTCAAGACTGCCTCGCCCTCTGACCCCAGCTCTCAGCACCCTAACACATAGAGCTGCATAGCTAAAAAACTTCTCTTAAAGAGAAATGAGGCCAGCGTTTGACTTTTTGCTAATGTTGAGGGGCCTACCCACCCCACAGCTTACTCAGTTCCTTCACGTGCCTTGTCAATCATTATCTTTCTGGGTCTGAAACTGCAGGCCACATTTCTCCCCTTGGAGATCACTTAGTTTGACTGTGTTCAGCTGCCAAAGTCCTGATTTCTGGAAATGGATCAGTGGACCTGAATTAAAAGCTGGAATAGAATCAGGTTTTAAAGACACACACACACACACACACACACACACACACACACACACACACACATACACATGCACACACTCACACGCTCATGGGCCTGTGGGGTAGGAAGTTTGCGGGGGGGGGGAATATTTTGTGCACATCTGGATGGCTCTATCACCTGGAAAGTCACTGGCTGTCACATGGACCAACCGTCTTGGGGCTGACATATCTTTGGTGAGGGATTGACAACTACAGACAAAGTAACATAGGTGTGTGGGGAGAAAGCTAGGTGAGATAGGAAGAGGGCAAGCTGCTTAGGATGGCAAGAAGATGGGCATTTGTAAGAAACTGGTCCTCACTGGTCAGACATTGATAGTGGGAAAATCAGAGCTGAGAGGTGTCTGGGGGAGGGCCCTATGACCCAATTCATTCAGGCTGAGACACTCCCGGGAGCAGGAAGAGCTGGGTTTCTGCCCCTTTCAGCCACATGGGTCTCAAGGTGGCAGGAAGGACTTCAAGCTTCTCAAACTCCTTTGGAATCTTTTGCTTTGCCTGTAGCACTTGAAAGCTCCAGTGATGGGAAGCCAGAGTGAGGCAATGTGAATTCTGCCTTGAGTGGAACAAGACAAGGGAAATAGAGTCACACTGGTCTTCCATACACTACTAGAGCTACAGAGGTAGGGGAAAGGAAAAAGGAACCATTCACGAAGGTTTCTGGCCATTCCCCAGATGTGATACCATCCTTATCTCTGATCAGACCCTTAACTCAGAGCCTGCTCCAAACCTAGACTTCACTTTGCCTCCATCCTACCCCAACCACTTTAGGCTCACCAGGGAAGGGGGAGAGGGCTGGGAAAGGATAATATAAAGGAAGACAGCAGGGAAAGAAAAGACTAGGTAAAAATAAACTGAGAGTCAAGGACAGGATCCTTCTTACTGATGAAGGTAGAAGAATGGATGTCATGCTTATCAGACTTGCAGATGACATAAAACTTGAAGGAAGTAACTAAAACAAAGAATGAAGCATCAGGACAAAAAAAATTCTTGAGAGGCTAAGATACTGGGCTGAATTTGATAGATGAAATTTAATAGAAGTAAATATAACGTCTTACTCTTGGATTCAAAAACTCCATTTCCCAAGAATGAGGAGGAATGGCTAGAAAATAGTTTGTCTGCTAAAGATAAGAGAGCTTTGGTGGAATGCAAGCTGAGCGTGAGGGAACAGCTTGATGTGGTAGCAAAAAAAACCCTAACGTGATCTTGAACTACATTGAGAGAGATAAGGAGGTGATAGTTCTAGGAAGATTATGTTCAGTTCTAGGTACATCATTTTACGAATGACATTGATAATCTGGACAGCATCCAGAGGAGGCCAACCAGGGGGAAAGGCCTCTGGATTATGCCAATACAAGAAGTGACAGAAGTCACAGGGAATATTTAACCTGGAAAAAAAAAGAAACCTCAAAGAAATAAATTATAGAAACTCCAAGTGTTTGAAGTCTGTCTTATGAAATAGGGATTATTTTTTTTCTTCTTGGTCTCAGGAGCAATGGTTCTAAGCTGCAAGGGGACAAGTTTGGTCTGTAGAAAACAGCCTGGAGTTTTCCCAAAGCAGAATGGGCTTCCTCAGGAGGGGGTGGGCGCCCCTTACCTGGAGGTCTTCAAGCAAAGGCTGGAGGACTATTTATTTAACCAGCAGTGCTAGCCTCTTAGCTATAAGGTGGACTAGAAAGTCACTGAGAACTCTTCCAGTTTTGAAACTCTGTAATTCTACAGGAGGTTTTCTGGAGTAGTTTGCACCTGCTCAGAAGTAGAACTATTAAAATTAAAGTCAGCAAAGGAAAAAAAAACCAGAACAAACCAACTCACTTAATCTCTCCTCACCTTACCTCTTGCCCTGCCAGACACTCCCTCCGCCCCATTCCCCTACCAACACTGGCTTCTTGCCTTTTATGCACTAGGTGAACAGGTCTGTGTTCACCTTCTCCAGACTTTTCATGATTTCCTAGACTTTGATCATATCCACCTTTGTGTGAGGTCAGCCAGGCCTTTGAGATAGAGCAACACCTCCTATCACCTGCAGAGCCTTGCATCTGCCTGCCCTTGTCCACACCCACTGGGCAGAACAAATGAAACCCAGGAGGAAAGCGGCTGATCTGTCTGCATTCAGATCAGTGATTCAGTGGTCATAACCTTACTGGACCACTTATGCGGTCCAGGCTATCCATCTTAAAACCCCTAGGATGCTATTACCATTTTCTCTGTCTCTTTCTTCTTACTTGATCTGAATTTTTCAAGAGTGAACCTGGCCTTTATTCATTCAACAGACATTTACTGATCTGGGTATAAAGCCCTGGATCAAGCCTTGCAAGGAAAAACAAAGATGAATAAGATATGTGGCTACCACCTTCAGTGCTTCTGTCTAGTCATTCAGAGGTTTTCAATCTTTTTTGTGTCATGGATTCTTTTGGAGGGTTGGTAGAACCTATAGACCTCTTCTCAAAATATTGTTTTTAAATGTATCAAAGAAGATACAAAAAATTACAAAAGAAAACAATCATATTGAAATATAGTTATCAAATTATATTTTTTAAAATAAGTTCAAGGACTCTAGGGTAAGAAATTCTGGAAGTAGAACCCTTCTTAGAATCCACTTCTGGCATTCTCCACCTTGCCACCAGAAAACTCATCCTTCTGCAAGATCTGGTCAGCCTTGGCACTCACATCTCATCCTTACCTTCTGCCTTCTGATTGGAGGAGCATGAACTGTTCAATCTCCACATAAGAAAGAGAGACAGAACAGACCTCTCCTCAGCTATCTCCTCATGTCCCACCCAGCTGCACTCATGATTTCTTTACAAGGCTCCCACCCCAGGTACCTTCCCTCTCCCCTCACTTTTTACCTTCTTTCATGTGTTGTCTCCCTCCATTAGATGGGTAGCTCCTTAAAGGCAGGCCCTGTCTTTCTTTACATATTGTATCCTCTATACTTAGCGCAGCACCTGGCACATTTGCTGTTGTTGTTCAGTTGGTTTTCAGGAATATCCTACTCTTCATGACCCCACTGAGGCTTTCTTGGTGAAGATATTGGAGTGGTTTGCCATTTCCCTGTCCAGTTCATTTTACATAACTGAGCCAAATAGGGTTGAGCGAGGCCAGATTTGAACTCAAGGAAGTTGAGTCTTCCTGATTCCAGGTCAGGCACTTTGTCCACTGTGCCACTTAGCTGCCTGATCTGGAACATAGCAGGTGCTAAATAAATATTTATTGACTATTATTGTGGTTCAGAGACTCCCGGGGATCTCAGAGACCCTTTCAAGTGGCATATGGCATCAAATATATTTTCATAATAATGCTAAGATTAAAATTTGTAATATGGTAAATATTGATAAACATTATGCACATAAATAAAAGTTCATTGGAGGGAGGGGTACTCAATAATTTTTCAGATTACAATGGGATCCTGAGACCAAAAAGTTTGTGAACCACTGGTCTACAGTAATGCCAAGATGCTCCTTCTGTCTTGAAACTGATAGTTTTGTGCTATCTTGCAACTTGAGTTTGAATTATTTTCCCCTAAAGGCATTACCTCCCCATCCTAAAGTTTATCTGCCACATATCACCTCTTAAGATCTTCCTACAACTTGTCTGCATCAGTTTCTACTTCAAGATCTAAGTGTCATGCAACTTAGGATTTTACTGAGCACTCCTTTCTACAGATAATTTATTGGAATATTAAAAGAAGCCAGTCTAGCACCAGTTTTTGGAGAACCTCACTATTTAGCTTTTTCCACTTAGCAAAATTCTCACAGAAAGTTCTACAGGAGAAATCATTCCAGAAGGGAGGGGAAACTCTCAAGGATAAAATTCTGAAGATGCAAAGAAAAACAATCCAACGAGAAGGAAAGGCAGGGGTTGTCTTAAGAGATTGACATGAATGTACAGTGAACTTGTCAACCAATTGGACCTTTAAAAATAAATATATAAACCTATATTAAACTGCTTACCATCTCAGGAAGTAGGGAAGGGAGAGAAGAAAGGAGAGAATTTGGAACTCAAAATTTTAAAAAACAAATGTCACAATTGTTTTTATGTGTAATTGAGAAAAATAAGATATCATTTTTTAAAATGAATATATAGAAGATGGAAGAAATAGCAACTGATAGAAAATTACTCCAAAAGCATGGCATGGCACTGCAAAAATAATATCAGGTGCACTAAAGCTCAGAATGATCTGTGAGGCTAATAAGAAAACATAAAACAAAACAAGTTTTTAACTATATTGAGAAAAACAGGATGAAAGAATGGATAGGACCACTGCTTGGTGTAAATGAAAACATGGTGACTGATTGGGCAGAGAAGGCAGAACTACTCAACTCCTACCTGTCTTCTCTTCTAAGGAGAATAATATTTGGACTGAAATAGATGGGGAAAAAGTAGATAATAAGAAGATGAGAACTAAATTAAGTAGGAAAATGCTAGGAGAGCACTTACAGCAGCTGCCCTTGCTGAGTTTAAGAAAACTAATCCTGGTAAGCCATCCTATGAAGCTATGAACTACTTCTTAAGCTACAGAAAGAAGCAGGAAATGTTGAGACTTTGTCAGAGATCTTGGACATGTTGTACAGAGCATGAGAAATGCTATAGTACCAGAGAACGGCAAATATTGTCCTGATCTTCGAAAAAGAGAAGAGAATGGGTCTGCAGACTATATAGGTCAGTGATCTTGACATTAATTCCCAACAAAATTTCAGGATATATTTTAAATATATCTAGAAAAGGAAGAGGTGATCACAAAGAGTCAGAATAGCAAAAGCAGCGTTATTTTCCTTCTGACAGGGTTACTAGACCAGGAGAATGTTATAAACAGAGTTTACCTAGATTTTAGCCAAGCATGTTATCACATGCTTGTCATACCATTCTTGCAGAAAAGTTGAAGAGATATTGGCTGTGTTGTTATTCAATGCTGTCTGAATCTTTGTGACTCCATTGGCATTTTCTTGGCAAAGATACTAGAGTTGTGTGCCATTTCCTTTTCCAGCTCATTTTACATTTGAGGAAACTGAGGCAAGCAAGGTTAAGTGATTTGCCCAGAGTCACACAGCTAATAAGTACCTGAGGCCAGATTTGAATTCAGGAAGATGAGTCTTCCTGACACCAGTCCAGAACTCTATCCACTGCACCACCTAACTGCCCAAGGTATTCCTTGTATAGGCAGTATATGCAGTATAGCATATTTATAGCCAGCTTCAAAGCTGGAAAGACCTGGGTTAAAGTCCTGTCTTTGACATATCCTGACTTTGTAACCATGGGCAGATCACTTGCTTTTTCAGGCTAGTGATGTTGAACTTAAATAGAAACATTTAAGTATCCCTGTGGTAATATATTGACTTAGAAAAACACATATTAACATTATCTATATTCCCCAATTTCCTTTTAATCTGGTTCCCCTGCTACAAAGAGTTTGACACCTCTGCTCTGGGAAATTGTCTGAGACTATAAACTATGAAGAAGGCAGTGAAATACATTGATTGAAGTAATTCCTTCACCTGGAAGTCCCTTAGACCAATGACATCACAGGGTTAGTCCCCTTCCCTATAGTAAAGTTAGGTGGATTTAAAAATAGCTGAAAGGCCAAACCTGAAGAGGAGTAATTTCACAACTTTGATGTCAGGTTTGAAGGAAGTTTCTACTGAATGGTCCTAGGCATGGATACTTTGCCCTGGGTTATTTAACACCTTTAACAATAACTTGAATAAAGGCACTAATGGCATTCTTGTCCAATTTTCAAATGATGCAAAGTGAGGAGAAATTGGTAACACATATGATGGTGAGAATCCAAAAACAGAGTAAAGGGTTAGAGTATTTAGTTGAATCTGCTACTATTTAGTTTAATCTAATATAAAGTCTAACAAGGATAAATGAAAATGTCTCATGCTTGGGTTCAAAAAATCAATTTCACCAGTGTTGTATGTCTTTTGTTTTCAAAGAGGACAATAATATCACAGTGATGTATTGATTTGTAGGTGAGTTGGATTGAAGTCATCAACCTCACTCTCTCTTCCAAAGTCATTAAAGTTCAGTGGCAAGATAAAAGTCAGGACAACTGGCCATAACCCAGGATCCACTGGATTACCTTGACATCTTCAATGCCTAACCAAGCTCTAAATACCCTTAAACACCTGCTTCCGCCACCTTCACGGCTGCTGGAACAAACTGTTCTCATCTCTTCATTCCAAGGAGGGAAATCTTCACATGCTTGGAGTAGACATTCCCCTAACTCACCAACAGGTTTGAGGTCTGTTGGATACTCTCAACTTGGTTTTGTTGCTGTGTGGCTGCTGGGTGTGGTTGCTGCTCGTGCTACAACTTCTTGGAGCCACAGGTGAGAGTTGGGTGAAGGTGGACAGCAAAGGTGGATGAGCAGCCCTTGAAAGGGTTCAGCAAGTCTTCACATACACTAATTCTCCCTGAACACTCTGTACCCCCTACTTCACTAGTACAAAGTACACAGAGAATTTGTTGACCAATCTGAATTGAATTCAATATCTCGAACTGGGGATTCTACTGGACTGCAAGCTTAATCTGAGTCAACAAGATGATATACATCCCTCAAAGCTAATAGTAACACTATATTCTTCCTTCATCAGATGACTTCTGGAATACTATGTCGTTCTGGGTGCCTTGTTTCATGAAGGACATTAATGGGTTGGGGAAGGTCCAGAGGAGGGTGACTAGGTTGGTGAAGATCCTCAAGTTCCATGTAGGATTTCTTAAAGGAACAGGGATGGGAGCATGGAGAAGAGAAAAGTTATGGGGGACAGAATAACTGTCTTCAAGAATTTGAAGAGATGTCTGGTAGAAGAATCTGACCAGTTCTCCTTGGCCCTAAATTAGGGCAGAACTAAGAAGAATCAGTAGGAGTCCGGGAAGGACAGGTTTAGAATGTATTTAAAGAAAAACTTTCTAACCATTAGAGCTATCCAAAAATGGAACAGGCCATTGGAGGTCTTCAGGCAAAGGCTGAAGGATCCCTTGTTGGGTACATTATAGAAAGAATTCTTATTCAGGTTTGGATTGGATGAGAGGGTATAGTGTCTGGCCCATATTTAGGGCTTAATAAATGTGTGTTGAATTGAATGACATTAGAGTTCCTTTCTAGCTCTCACATTCTGTTAACCCTGCCTTTAGTTCTTGATCTAAAAAAAAGGCAAAATCTGAAGGCAGATGGCAAAATTTTCCTCTGACTCCCACAGTGACTCACTTCTGCTAATGCCCTTTGACTCGAATTATTGTCCCAGGCATTTTTAAAAGTTTAAATCAATTACATAGCCATGTCACCCGTTATCCCTCTGTTTGATTCCCTCCTCAAAGCACAATAAAACTGTCCAACATAATTTCCTTTTACAGACAGAATTTTGCTTTCTTATCCCCGCTCCTCCCAACCCCATACCAGTAGAGTAAGTTAAATATGTCATGATCCTATCCTTTCTTACAAATCCCAAACTGCCAGATGATATACAGGTGAGAATTAGTCATTTAGAGCTCCCAGCATCCTCTTTGGCATTCTCCCTGTGGATCAGAGTCATGGTCAAGCAGATTCAACAGATGCTAAATAAATATTAACTGTGTGCAGAGCACTGGGGTAGACACTGTGGGAGGTCCAAAGTTTCAAGAAGACAAGTCTTATCTAGATAAGGAAGGCAAGCCTCCAGTTCCTTGGCATAATAGTTGTTTATATCCAAGGTGGCCAGCTGTTTCATTATGTCACCCTTGCACTCCTTCAGGAATTTTGGGTGGACGCCACCTGCTTCCAATGATTTATCTGGATCTAATTTGTGGTTTAAGGCTAGAACAGCCTGTGAACTGACCACAGTTTGACTTAATATCTCTGACAATTTAGGATTGGGAGTGTTCCTAACATCTAACCATTGAGGCAAAGAATCTTTTACATTTGCCTCCTGGACTGATGGATGATTCTTAAGTGCTCTGACCAATGGGCTAGCTGGCTCTCTCCCTTTGGTGCACATAAAGGTCCTCTTAAGAACCTCACTAGGTTAAGAAAATTCTCTTTTCTTACTCTCTGGTTTGCAATTTATTTCTGACCAGAGATTAATTTTTTTTGGACTTCCCTGGTTACCTCCACTGTGCCAACTATCTGGTCTTTGAAGGACAAATAGATTTTCTCTTAGGATAATCAATCAATATAATATTTATTAAGTGCCTACTATGTGCCAGGCATTGTGGGCACAAGATAATAAGATTTATAGATCAAAGGAAGCTTAAAGATGTTCTCATCCAACTCATTTACAGAAAAGGAAACCAAGGCCCAGAGAAGTTAAATGACTTACCCAAGGTCACAGAGGCACAGACAGGATTTGAACTCACGTCCCCTTACTCCCAAATTAGCCCTCTTTTCAATGACCTCTTCATCTGACCATTTAGATCCCGAGCACACATTTACCCTAGACTTCCAAAAAGTTATTTATAAATGTCCCCAGGCTTTTTAAAAATATATTCCTTTATACTACTCCTCACTGCTAGGTTCTTTTTTCTTTCTAAAACTGAGAAACTACATGAAGGATAATTTTGGTTTTCCCCCTACTGCCAAAATCCCACACTGTAACATAATCATTCATTCAACAAGTATTTATTGAGGACCAGTTATGTTGCTGTTATTTGTTCTTCAGTTTTAAAGATGACCAATCACATCAAGGGGCAATGTCTTGACTTGCTTATGAAATGGATTTAAGTGAGGCAGCACTGCACAAAGTCATCAACCTCATTCTCTCTTCCAGAGTCATCAAAGACCAGTGGCAGGGCAAAAGTCAAGACTAGAAGTGATGGCCAGGGATACAATGGATGACCTTGGTGTCTTCAGTGTCTGAGCAAGCTCTAAGTGCCCCATAGCATCTGCCTTTACAGCTTTGGAACAAATTGTTCTCATCTGCCCATTCCGAGGAGGGAAGTCTTCACTGCAGCATGAGATTCTGAGTCTCTAAGGTCCTGGACTTCAGAATGAAAGGATTACAGATTTTGAGCCGGAAAATAACTTAGTGGCTCCCTAGCCCAACATTCTAAATTTAGAGAAGGAATCTGAAACCCAGAGAGATCAAGACACTTGTCCAAGGTCACACAGGAAAGGAATGATAGAGCTTGAATTTGAGACCCAGGTCCAGCATTCTCTCCATTTGACTGTAAACTAAATGAGGTCTTTAGACACCCCCCATTGCACTTCCCCACCTCAGGCCCCAACTTTCACTTCTCATCGTAACCCCAA
This sequence comes from Notamacropus eugenii, assembly GCF_028372415.1. NCBI lineage: Eukaryota > Metazoa > Chordata > Mammalia > Diprotodontia > Macropodidae > Notamacropus > Notamacropus eugenii. Next base: position 606,344,493 of record NC_092872.1, on the reverse strand, counting down.
CGGCAAGTACAACAACAATGACATCTGAAGTTGCTATAATGAGCATTTCCACATGCTCATTTGGTCCATTGAAATCCCAGCTCCTCTCTAGATCCTGGTGACACATCTAGGAGATCTGTCACCAGGGCCATCCCTGGATAGGGCTTATCTTCCATTGATGGGGCATCTTCCCATATTACATTTGTACCTGGATGGAATTAGATTTCAATGAACATCAAAGACAGTAGATATGGTAAAAAAAAAAAAAGTCACCAAAGAAACATGCAGTCTGAGGGAAGCTATTGCCCCAATAATGGCCTTCAAACTTGCTCCCTGGAGAAGAATTTGATGGGAAGAGCCTTAAGGACTCAATCAGAGAAGGCAAGTAGAGGTCAAGATGACCCAGGCCCTGGCAAAGCTCCCTAGGGATCTGTCCTCAGTCAGTACTTGGCTCATAGTAGGGACTTAAGTGCTAATTGACTTACCAACTATTTCCAGGATTCCTCTGGAAAAAGGGAGACCTACTTGAGTGAACTTCTGACTCCTTGAAAGGGTGGGTCCTTTTGGTTGCTCCTGGAACAATCTGGAAAGTCTAATAAAAGGTAACCTATAACAGATAAGATTCCATGGACACAGATCCTATTGGATGGTCCCAGACACTACTGCCATCTTCAGCTCAGCTCTCCCTACAGTTTGGTCTAGAGAGATACAGTGGGGAAAAGCACAGGACAAGGAGTCAGGAAACCTGAGATCTAGTACCAACTTTTTCATTAATTCTGTATGACCTTGGGCAAATGGACAAATTACTTTACCTCATTTTAATAAGGGGCTTAGATGATCAGTAAAGCCCAATCCAGCTTTCATCGGTCCCTTCATAAGAGAGACCTTCTGTGGTGCAGTTTCCCCCTGTCGGTTCCCTACTTGGAATAATGCCAGCCAGACCAGAGTCTACATCTCCCTTTCTGGGCAAATTAATCCACCCAGCTTGGAACTACACCCTGAGCTGAGCTTGATTGGTTAGGGAGTAAATGTAAACTCACCTGAAGGACAACATGGGCTATTCCCAGCATCTTGAGGCATCTTGCCATCCGCTGCTGTGTAATGAGTACTACTCACCACTCCTCCCTCATCCGTGATTTCTGGAGAGGGCATGACTATGGACAGCTTTATGGTGCCACTCACCAATCAGCAACTCCCCAGCCCAAAAAGTCCTTTGTTTGTACCTATACCATTTCCCCAAATGTGTTGTCTCCTCTTACTAAGAATGTCAGCTCCTGGAGGACAGAAACTGTCTCACTTTTGTCTCTGTATCCCCAGTAGCTAGCACAGTGCTCAGCCCATTTGTCATCGTTGTTGTTTAGTCATGTCAGTCACATCTCACTCTTCATGACCCCATCTGGGGTTTTCTTGGTAATAAAAAAAACTACAGTGGTTTTCCATTTCCTTCTCCAGTTCATTTTACAGATGAGGAAATTGAGGCAATCAGGGTTAAGTGACTTGCCCAGGGTCACAAAGCTAGTAAGTATCTGATGCCAGATTTGATCTCAGGTCTTCCTAACTCCAGGCCCAGCACTCTATAACTGTGCCATGTAGTTGCCCCTTGGTCTATAGTAAGTATTTAATGTTTATTTTCATTCATTTGTTCATTCATTTACATGGCCATGATAGGATCAACTGCTACTATGTTGATATTTCAACCTATGTTTACCAGAGTAAATTAAAGTAAAGGGCAAATTAAATCTCAAGTAAAGTAAGATCAAGAAGAGGCTACATGGGAGTGGGAAAGATACAAGTCCTGTAGATCCAAAATATTAGGAGCTGAAGTCTCAGGTAGAGAGATGAGCTTCTTAGACTGAGTTCTGCTGAGGTCATAATCACAGCCAGAGGTCACAGCCAAAAGTCCTAAGGTGTTTCTGAAACCTTGATGATGGTAGTATGGCAGAAGGGGCAGGGGGAGAGGGTTGCAGAGACCAGAAAACTTCAGTTACATTCTCCGAGAGTGCTAATGTTGACCCACTGCTGCCCTCCTCTGGACAAACGAAATGCTGCCACTCACAAGGGAATTAGGGTTCTTGTGTTTGACCAGGCTCCTCTACTCCTTTCATTTCAATTCAAATTTATTTCCAGTGGGTCAACCTTTATTAGGTGCCAGCAGGGCATTGAGCATATAAAGAGAAATGAGACAAAGGATCTGCCCTCAAGAAGCTTATAAAATAAGCGGAAGAGGGAGCAGAAAACAAGTACACAAAATAACTAGGATACGAGGTTCCCATTTGGGCATTAAGAAGTAAGTATTACCCTGGGTAGCTAGGTGTTGCCATGGATAGAGAGCCCAAGCCTGGACTTAGGAAGACCCAAATTCATATTTAGCCTCAGACACTTCTAGCTGTGTGATCCTGAGAAGTCCATTAACCCTGTTTGCCTCAGTTTTCTCATCTGGAATGAGCTGGGGAAGGAAATGGCAAACCACTGCAGTGTCTTTGCCAAGAAAACCCCAAAATGGGGTCAAGAAGAGTCAAACACAACTGAGTAACATCAAAAAAAGGATTACCCTGTGTGGCAAGTATTAAGGAGAGGACCAAGCAAGTGCTAGGAGAAGTCTGGGCAAGGAAAGATCATGTTCAGAGTTGGAGGGAGGGATGGAAGTCAGAAAGGAAGAAAGGCTCCCAGAGGCTGTCACTTGAAGGAAGGGAGGGATTCAACAGACAGATATGATGATAGGGTTTTGTATGTGACCTCAGGGTTATTCACAGTAAGAGTCTCAGGTCAAATTCAAACTCAGTTCTTTCTGACTCCATGCATTACATCTCCTCCTTTTTCTTGAGGGGGAAGGGAAGGCAATCAGCAGGAGAGATGCTAGATGTGTCTATCCTCACTTCCCTAGCCACACCACACTCCCTTCTGTGATCCAGGGACATTGGCCCCTGCTGTTTCCCCATCTCTCAACTCTGTCCCCTGTGCCTGGAGCTCTCCCTCCTCATTCCTCCCTTAACTTCTTTCAAGTCTCAGCTAAAGTCTCACTCTGTGCCAGTTCTCTTTAATCCTGTTCCTCCTTCATTCTGGCTCCTTTCCTCTGAGAAGAATCCCAGTTCATCCTCCATATGTCTTGTTGTACATAGTTGCCTGGTGATATCTCCTCAATTAGACTATGAGCCCATTGAGAGCAGACAATGTTTTTGCCTTTCTTTGTATTCTCCATTACTTAGAATAGTTCTTGGCATACAGTGGGTGCTTAATAAATGCTAGCTGACTGGCTGAACATCTCAGTCCCAGCTTCCTCTTCTTTAACACGGGCATCCTAACAGCACCTACCTCTCAGGAGTGTTATGAGGATCAACCAGAGATATATATGTGGTGCTACATAAAAGATAAAAAATTTATTTTTTAAGTGTCTCAGGAAGGATTTGAACTTAGGGATAGATGGAAGGAAGGAGCAGTTAGGAGACCATTACCACAGTCCATGCAAAAAGATGAAGGTCTGAACTCGGTCGGTTATACCCACAGCGGGAAGGAAGGGATGGAGGGGCAGTGGGAGAATGTAGGAAGAACAAAACCCAACTTTCATCCCTTTCACTTTGCTTTGGGTGCCATCACCCCTGCTCTCCAGTTCACCTCATCTTCAAGGTCTCTCTCTAGCCTGGAGAAGGCATCTTACAAAGGACAGGAAAATTCTGGCCCACATGCCCAGGGAAGAGGCTCAATGGAGCCCAGAGCTGCTCCTAATTGGTTATTAATTAACTGCATCTCATTAAAAAGACCCAGGAGAGCAGTTTGGAAAGTGCTGTGTTAAGATGGACTGGCCAAAGGGAAGAGAAGGAAGGAAAGGGAGAAGAGAGAAAGAACAGGAGAAAGGGGTAGAGGAATTTATATAATGCCTATTATACATACTATACACCAGGAACTGTGTTAAGCATTTTACAAATGTTATCTCATTTGATCTTTGCAACAACCCTGCGAGGTAGGCTCCCACTTTACAGTTGAGGAAACTGAGGAACAAGTAAAGGGAAGGGTAAGGAATGATGGGAAAAGAAAAAAAGGGGAGGGCTGGGGGTGAGGACTGGGGAGAGATGTCTCTGGAGACTAGAACAAAATGACCAAGTGGGCTGTGTAAAGGAGGAAGACATTTTTCAAGGACACACAAAGTGGACAGATCTATATCTATCCCAACAGAGCCATAGTATGTTTGAACCACAAGGAGACTTTGAGGTCATCCAGTTCAACCTTCCTTGTTTTTATAGATGAAAAAACTAAAACCCAAAGAGATAAAAGAATTTGTCAACAGCCAAACAATTAAGTGGGTATTTTAAAAATCCTATCAAATCCTTTTAAAAATAGCAATTAATTATAAAGACAGGCATATCTCACAGGTTAAACCATGTTTTTGACCTAAAATACAGTGTTAGATGGCACAGTGGATAGAGCACTTGGCGCTGGTCTCAGGAGGACCTGAATTCAAATTCAGCCTCAGACACTTACTAGTGTGTGACCCTGGACAAATCACCTAACCCTATTTACCTCAGTTTCCTCATTTGTAAAATGAGCTAGAGAAGGAAATGACAAACCACTCCAGTATCTTTGCCAAGAAAACGTTACATTGAGTCATGAAGACTGAACAACACATGTGGTGGTCCACATGCAATAAAAGATCATTATAAAACACAGCAGCACTGATGTCAGGACTGCACATTCACATTGTAGATTCTACCATGTACATCCCTGTCCCTGAATCAGCAGTACCTGAAGGTACATATGAATAAGAAAACCCCTGGGCTTTTATATAGAACTAAAGAATCGTGATATTTTGGAGCTGGGTTGGACTCCAGTGGGTAGGAAACATGATACAGCAGGAAAAGCAAAGGGTTTCAAGTCCCAGCTGTCACTTTTGGCAGAACGTTAAACCTCTCTGAGGCTCACCTGTAAAACGGAGGTTGATCATGCTTTGTGAGGAAAGGACTTGAAAAGGCCAATGCTGACTGAAGCTTTATCTAGATCAATTCCCTCATTTCGCAGATAAGGAAACTGAGACCCAGAGAGTTGAAGTGGTTTGTCCGAGGCCACACAGAGTTAGTGGCCCAGCCAGAACTAGAATTCATGTTTTCAGAGTAGGTTGGGGAAATTCCAAACCTGAAGCTTCAAATGCCCATCTGCATTCTTCCTGCATTTAAATCAAATCAACACACATTTATTGGGAACGGCCTGTTCAAGGATCAGTGCTAAGAACTCAGAGGAGACGAGATTTTAATATTTTAAAGTGGATAGAAAAGGGCGACCTTTCTGTCACTTTTACTATGTGGGAAAAACTTGAGGCTCATAACTGCTGATAAGGCTTTAAAGAGTTACACCTCCCAAGGACAGTTGCCTTTTACCAACTTACAAAAGCCTAAGCCTAAGAAATTAATCACTAATAGTAGATTATTGGGTTTTTTAGGTAGCTATGTGATAGGAAAGGTATTCTGGGGACTAGCACAGTGCCTGGCATTTAATACGTTTATGGATTGACTTATTCTTTGGATGCATACCATAAGATACGATATATACCTCCCATTTTGAAGTCCAGCCTAGGCCAGATCTTTTATTCTTTTATCATCTCTATTTTGATGTCTAAATGCTAGACCCAATATATCTGAATTGAATTGAATCTGAGGCTAAGACAATCAAGAAGGTTTTCGTTCTTTTTTTTTTTCACTTTCTAGATTTCTTTGAGACATTCAATCAAAGGGCCCACCAGGAATGCCTGCTCAGAACTGCTCTGAGGATCTCCAAGTTCAGAATACATGTTAACCCTCAAACTGCCAAGGTCATAGGTAGACCAGTCAAAAGACAGCCTTACTCATAATACTCCCTCTCATTTCTGGAACATTCTAGTTTCCAGAATGGTTCTCTCACAACAATTCTGAGAAGTAGGCATAGAATTAAAATTTGACAGATGCAGAAACTGAGACTTCAAGAAGTATAATAACCTCCCCAAACAAAGTGGTAAGACAAGAGTCCAGTTCTCCTTATTCCTAATCCTTAGGTATTGACAGTTTTCTGTCTTTCCTGTGGGAGAGAGCATGGTGTGGTGGAAGGAGTCCTGAATTAAGAGTCAGAGGGCCTGGTCCACACAGAATATGGAATCCTAGTCTGTTCGATCTTGGGCAAGCATCTTGATTTCTCTGAATTGACGTCCTTCTCTGTAAAATGAGAGGCGTTGGACTGTGTGATCTCCATTGCCCCTTCCAGATCTAAACTCTGTCATTTTCTGGTTTTACCTGGAAGAGCAGAACCAGCATTCCACCACCCCCTAACCCACTATGCCCTCTGATCCACTTGGAAGATCTCAGAAAATCCATAGTGTCAAGTCCAGGGATATTTCAGAGTACCAGAGGGCTTAGAAAATCATGTCATCAGCAAAGTTGGATTGGATCGCTTAATCTCCCCTAGTCAGGAAGACAGAGAGGGAAACAATCAGGGCAGTGGCCATCAGAGAAAATGGCAGTATAAACACCACAGGATGAAAGGAATGGATGAATGGACAGGTGGATGGATGGGTGGAAGGATAGATGGATGGATGGGTGTGTGGGTGGGTGGATGGATGGGTAGATGGAGGGATGAATTTCATCACTGCTTCCCTGTGACTCCACAATGGGGAGAGTGGTAAACCACAGGGATGCCACCAAACCCTCATCTATGTCCTGGGGAGCCATGTCGAATCACTGGCAGTCTTGTCAGCAGGCACAGAAAGTCCTTTAGTCTCCCCATCTGACGCACATGAGAACTTTTACAGCCTTGGACATAAAAACCTGTTTGGACCCTTTTTCAAGGATGTCCATCAGAACAATAAGGCATAGATATGGTGAGGTCACCTCCCCTATTCCCTAGTGCCCCTTTGATCTTTTAGTCCTGACTCATGTTCTCTTAATTCCTATGCTCTTGTCTAATTTTGAGTCTAAGAATCTTATCCAGAAGCAGGAGCTTGTTTTGGATCAACCTGGAACCCTCAAGCCAAGATCTTTAGGTATCAAGGACTTCAAAAAGCTCAGCCTAGCTTCACAGTTCCTCTGCCTAGCATCTAAGCTCAGGAAATATGATCGCATCCTCATTAAACCTCCCACCCCAGCCCCCTCACCTGCTGGACAGCTTCTATTCTCATTGGTCTGTCCCGAAGCTGCCAGGAAAAGCTGTTTTCCTCTCTGGTTAAAGTGACAGTGGACATCCCAAGACAGAACAGCAACCATCCCATCCATTGGGCTATTCCCAAAGTCTCAGAGATGAGATACATGCCCCAAGTCCTAGATGGGCTCAAGGCCTGGAGATAAAGGAAAATAGGGAGCTACTGGTCTGAGTCTCACTGACCTAGAGAGTACTAGGAGAAAAAAGGGAGAAGGCCTGCTGGGCTGAGCCCAGCTCCTGGCTAGAACAAATGCAAGCAGGCCTTGGCTTCTTAGCCCCCAATCTCAAAGGCAGAGGTTTCAAAGACACTAAGTACAGACAAAACTCTGACTCTATGAGACAAGAGCCAGACCCCTAGTGGGCTACAAGGACAAATGGGGAGGCAGGACACAGTTCAAAGTGACCCTGACCCAGGATGGCCTCCTTTATCCTCTAGGTCCCCCACTCCCCACATTATATTGCCAACTCTGTTGGTTCAGGCTTCCCTGTGGCTCAGATTAGTTAACCCTGTAATAGCAGCCTGTACTTTTTCCTCTCTTGCTCCCATTCTTAAGACATATTTACTTTTTAATCTGCCATAATCATTCAACAATGTCCCCTCTTCTGAAATTCATGCCACTCCCTCCTCAGTCATCTACAAGTCTCTAGGACACTCCACTCCCTTCCTGAGTGACTTTGACATGGGACTCATGGTCTTCCTCTCCAAACTTTTCCTTGAAGATCACAGGTCCCTTAGACAAAGGAACAGGAGACTGATTTCTTTCCTAGATCCAACATGGATTAGTGAAAGGGACCAATTTTCTACCTTTCCTGGGGGCCTTGGCTTCATTTGTTGGGAAAGGGGCCCATTCTGTCTTTTCTCGCTGGGTCACTATGAAAGTTAGAAGTCCTCCGCCGATAAGGAGGTCTTAATATTTCCCTCTGTGGGCCCAGACTGTGCTAGAAGTGCAAAGAGGAAAGTGGAGAGAAAATATGACACAGGCTTTGCTCCCTCACCAAATTGGCAAGCTACTATCTCAGAACCACAAATATAGAGCTAAAAGGGACCTTGGAGAGGTCTTCTCATCCAACTTTCTCATTTTCCAAATGAGGAAACTGAGTCCCTGAGAGGTTTAGTGATTTTTCCCAAGGTCAAGTAGTAAGGGCTAGGTAGTACCAAGTACAACTCAGAGACCAGAGTATGGACACTTTTGAAAACATCTTGAAAATGTCAAAAAATTAAACTCACAGGTGGTGTGGTACAGTGGAGAGAGCTCTGGACCTAACTTTAAGTCCTGGCTTCTCTACTTACCAGCTATATGACTTGTACTAAGTCACTTAATTTCTCTGGGCCTCAATTCTTTCATCTGTAAAAATGAGGCACACAGGCAGCTGTGATGTAATGGATAAAATGTTAAACTTGGAGTCAGGAAAAGCTGAGTTTGAATCTTGCCTCAGACGCTAGCTGTGTGATCCTGAGCAAGTCATTTAGCCACTATCTGCCTCCGTTTCCTCACCTGTAAAATGGGGTTAATAATAGTCTCCAACCCACAGGGTTGTTGTGAGGATAAAATAAGAGAACACGGCAAACCTTAAAGCCCATATAAATGCTAGCTATCATTATTATTTTTACAAAGTGGTTTGGTCTAGTTCTTAGCCAAATTCTGAATAGTTGAAATGACTGATTTAGATCCTGAAAAATAAATGATAAAACCTACCTCCGTGCTCTTAGCAGAGGCAGGGGGTAAGTGGGAAAGAATGCCTAGGATTATGTATGCTTTCGTTTATCTGGTTTTCTGCTACAAAGTTGGGTTCTGTGATTGGGACTGGGGGCAAGGTTTAAGCATGAGATGATTGTGACATAAAAACAAAGGCTTCAATAATTTTTTCAATGCATAAGGATCCTCAAAATTGAAAAAGTTAGGAACTCCTGAATCAGACGATCTCTGAGGTCCTTCCCAGCTCTAAATCTATGACCTGTCACCTCTAGTCAGTTGGTGAAGCAGGAGGTGAGGATGCCCAAGGGACTGAACTCTCTGAATTAGCTATTTGGATGATTTGGATGGAGTAGAAGCAGATGAGGTGGTTAGGAGCATTTTACCACCAAGAACTCATTCTGTTAGACAAGGATAGATATCGCAGGGCTTTTTTATCTTTCACATCTCAGAACTTTGCACAAAATATGATTTTAATCCATGTTTGTTAAGTTATAGTAAAAATAGCGACCATTTAGATCATTCTTTAAGGTTTGCAAAGCGCTTTACAAATATATCATTTGACCCTCACCACAACCCTGGGAGACAGGTGCCATTATTATTCCCATTTTACAGCTGAGGAACCTAAGGCAGACAGATAGATATGGAGTGATTTTGTGAGTCACACAGCTAGCAAATATCTGAGGCCAGATTTGAAATCAAGACTTCCCAATTCCAGGTCCAGCAAACTGAGGCAAACAGGGTTAAGTGACTTGCCCAGGGTCACACAGCTTGTGTCTGAGGCCAGATTTGAACTCAGGAAAACTCAGACTTCAGGCCTGGCACTCTATTTACTATGCTACCTAGCTACCCTGTTCTAATAGCTTGGGATATTTTCATTCCTAGAGAGGATTATAGATCAGAGAAATTACCCCCGGAAAGAAACTTAGAGATAACAGCTTTTAAGATAACCTTAGCACTGTGCCCAGGGATTAGGACAGTGCCTGGCATACTAAGTGCTGATTCATAAATGTTTGTTGACTGACTAGACGAGATCTTAGAGGTCACATAGTCCAAAAGACTCCCTTGTTTTACAGAGAGACCCAAAAAGGTGAATGATTTGTCCAAAATCACCCAAATAGTAAATGGCAAGATAGAAATTTGGACCCAGGTCTTTTGATTCCAAATCCCTCTCTTTCTACCTCACCACAGACTCCAAGGTTCCACTGGGGCTCCAGATAAATTCTTTTTCTGTCATCTAGGAGACTACTACCCTTCCCATCCGACCCTTTTAGGCGATATTTAGGAGCCCTGTTCACCATATTTCTTTGAAGACCAGAGCAGACCAGGGCCCAGTAGCACACCCTCTGAAGTTAAAGACCCCACAGCTCTGTCTTTCTCACTTTCTCCTCCATCCCAAATGAAATACTTGATCTCATCTGTGGTGGGCCATCCTGGCAGGGTCCCTCAGAGTGACTCCAAGCTCAGGGTCATGTATCCTCAATGGCCCCTACCCTTCCTGCCACCTCACCTCGGGCCAGGTTCCCAGAAATGAATCGGAAGAAGAAGCTGATGAGATCTCCCAGGTGTTTCTTGCAGCCATGCTGGCATTCTCGGAGTCGGAGAGCAGCTTCCCGGGAGGGTCCCAAGGCGTCTGGGTTCAGGTCCTCTCCTCGACCAGGCATCCTGCTTCTTTTTTCCTCACTGGGCTTTGTAGGGACAGAACCCCTCAGCTCCCTCACCCAGGCACTCCTGCCCTGGGATGCTTGGCCTGGGGCCGCAGAGTCCTCCTAGCTCACCTTCCCCTACCTGGCCAACTTCTCTCCTTTCTCCCTTCCCCTCTCCTTTCTGAGTGTGTCTCTGCCTACCCGGCCTGTCCCAAATGTCTCTTTCTTTAGTCCTCTTCCTTCTCCACAGGGCCCTAAGTTACACTCGATCCCTATAGCAATCCCTCTCTCTCTGTCTTTCTGTATCTATCTAGATGTTCATGTAATTAGAGTTTTCTATCACTGTTTCTGCTCCTCTGCCTTGATCTCTGTCTCCCTATATTTTCCCCAGAATATTTCTCCGTCTCCTCTCTATCTGGCTGTCTGTCTCCCTCTGTCTGTCTTGATTTCTCTCTGTCTCAAATGTTCTTTGCCCAGTTCCAAAGTCTTTCTGCAGCACCAACCCTGATTGCCAGGGCCCTAACCTCCTAATTCTGCCTCATGGTTTTTTTCCACCCCTTCACCCCCACCTCACCTCTACCAACACCTCCTTTGGGAATCTCACTTGGTCCCATGCTCAAGTCCCATCCTTCACTGCATAGCTAAAAACGCTGCCTCTGGGGAAAGCCCAAATTAACCCTCATACTTTCTCCCTCCTTCCCACTGGCTTGTAGGGCCTTCATGAGTCTTCCCAAACCACTCTTCAGTTCCATCCTCCTGGTAGGTCTTGAAGAGCCCTCCTTTCCCATTATCCCCTCCAGATGTCCCTTAGTTTCCCCTGGAGACTGGTAGCATTGATTGCATGGAGACCCCCCAATACACACACACCCAGGGAATGGGATAGTGCAGGGGTTAGGGCCCAGGGCTGAGACCTCCAGGGTTCTATTCTTGGTCCTGCTATGTAAATGCCTAGGGAGGTGTTGCTGATCTGCTTTCTCAGCTGAGAAATGTGATATCAGTGCATTCAGGTCACCCCTGAAGGCAGAATCTCGTTGCTTCTTGGCAGTACAGTGATAAAAAATGGGGAGCTGGGGGGGGGGGGTCCAAGAGTTGAGGTCGGCCAATTCTGGCACCCCTCTTAAGTCTGCTTCTCTTATCTTCCACACACAGGCTCTCTCACACACACACACACACACACACACACACACACACACAACCTGGCACAGTCAGCAAAGAACAGTTCTTAGTAGGAGGAGGTAGTGATCACCTTTGGCTGTAGGGGGCCATCTCCTACCATTATCCCTATCACTGGACCCCATAGATTATGAGCTCCTCCAGACCAAGGACTGTCTTTTACCTTTCTTTGCAAAACCCCAACACTTAGCACAACACTTAGCACATAGTAGGTACTTAACTAATAGCTTACTGAATACTAAGCTGAAGAATCCTGAAGGCTGAGGCATTCAGCCCACAAAATTTAACCTGGCACCTTCTCCTTCCTCCATCTTCTGTTGCCCACCCCAGCTTCCTAAGAGCTTCTAAAGCTGACGCTTGTACATAGCTCTGCCTTTCCAACAGGCCCAGAAGACCACACCCTAATGTATAATAGAGCCTGAACCACATGAATCCAAATGCCTCCTAATAGAAATGATAGATCCCAATTCAGAGCAAGAGGAAAGGGAAGGATAAGGAAAAAAACAGAGAAGATTGGCCTAATGTTCTGCAAATAGCTCATTTGCTCTTCCCAACAACCCTATGAGGTGGGGGACATTATTACCCTCACTTACACATGAGGGAACTGGGACTAAGAGAGTATAAGTGACTTTCTTAGGGTCTCACGAGGAAGTATCTAAGGAGAGATTTGGACCTCAGTCTTCCAACACTCTATGCACTATTTATTCCATGTGGCCCCAAGATAGGAGAATTAAGAACACACATCTCTGAAGCCAGCCTCTTCCATCCTCCTCATTCTCCACATCCAATGAGTCTGGAAGGTCTGTCTATCCATTTATACTTCTTTATAGCTCCCAAATCTACTTGTCCCCTCTTTCTAGTCTAATTTCTCTGCCCTGAATTCAAGCCCTTATCCCCTCATACCCAGAATGCTTCTGTGATATGCGTAACGAATAGGGCACTGGAACTGGAGTTAAAGATCTGAGTTCAGATCTGGTCTCAGATACTAAATGTATTCTGTGGCCAATTAAATTCACCCTTAGTCTGCTTTGGTTTTCTCATCTGCAAAATGACCTCCCAAGGTTATTGTGAGGATAAAATGAAATGATCATATTTGTAAAGTGCCAAATAAATATCAATGCTAACTATAATGCCCTTTCCCCATCTCTCTTCTCTCCAGCCTTTTGTTCAGTCATGTCAGTCCCATCCAACTCTTTATGACCGCATTTGGGATTTTCTTGTCATTTCCTTCACTAGCTCATTTTACAGATGAGGAAAGTGCAGCAGTGTTCAGTGACTTGTCCAGGGTCACACAGCTAGTAAGTGTCTGAGGTCAGATTTGAACTCGTATTCCTGATTCCAGGCCCAGCACTTTATCCACTGTACCACCTAGCTACCCAGCCTAGAGGACTGTCCCCACCCAAATAGAAAGGGATCCATAAATATTTGTTAAATGAACAAATGAAGTTAAATACAAGGAAGAATTTCCTGACATTTAAGGTAATAGACACTGGAATGAGTAACTGAGGTTCAAAAACTAGCTTATGAATCAACTAATTCAACTGCCTTATTTTACAGACAGGGAAGTGGAGACCTAAAGCCAAACCCAAGACCACACAAGTCACAGTCTAACTCCTGAGCCCTTTGCACAACATCGAAGTTTTAATTTTCTGAAATACCATCCTTAAATGCAATAGGAGGAGTACACGCAATCCATTCTTTAAATGCAGTGGGAATGACTTTACCATACAGACAATGAGGGTTTCATAGGGGTATCAACTGCTCACAGGAAAGGCAGGTACCAGTGCACAGAATGGACTTGTTATCCAGCTTAGGAGAACAAATTGTACTGATTTCTTTGTGCTTTGAATACCTCTCTCTAACCTCCTGAGTTCAATCTATTCCTTATCCAGGGTTTCTTCTGTTTGATTTCTTGACAAAGTAGACTGCCACATCAGGGGAATGTTACAGACATTAGAATAATTATTTACATGTTTTTAGTATTGAAAGGCTTACAACACTCCTTTGAGGAAATATAAATTCTATCATGCTCATTTTATAGATGAAGCAATTTCTAGAAACTGAAAGAAAGAGGCCCAGATTCTCTGTGATCCTAGTCATCCAAGAATAACATTCTCAGAAGGTCAAATCCCCTTTAAGGTACCTCAACTCTGACAACAGTCCAGACTGTCACGAGGAAGTTTGCAGGGGCCTCTGTTACTCAATCCTACCCATGGTTACAACTGGAACAGGGAGATGTCCACCCCCCCCCCCCCTTACCTGTGTCCTCTCTACTGCCACACTCCTCCTACTGTCTTTGTCTCAGAGGAAACAGTTGGTAGATATGACCCCACTCTGTACTCCCTGGGAATGGAGAGAGAATACAAGCTATTCCCCGGGTCACCAGTTCTAACCCACCTCTTTCCTTGTTGTTGTTGAGTTGTTTCAGTCTCTTTGTGACTCTGTTGGGGGTTTTCTTGGTAAAGATTAGAGTAGTTTTCCATGTCCTTCTCCAGCTCACTTTATAGACAAGGAAACTGAAGCAAACAGGGTTAAGTGGCTTGCCCCTGGTCATACAGTTAATTAGTGTCTGAAGTCAGATTTGAACTCATGAAAATGAGTCCTTCCTGATTCCTAGCCCAGTGCTCTATCCACTGCACTATCTAACTTCTCCCCTACCTTTCCCTATCCTAACCTATTTCTTCCCACTCTCTGGCCTTCCTCAGTCATTCTGTGGTCCCTAGCCATCAATAGGGTTATCCTCTGGGTCTCAGTTTCCTCATTTGTAAAACGATGGGGTTGGCCTAGATGAATTCTAGGATGTTTTTTGATTTTTAATTTATGATAGAATACCCATCCTGAGGGACCCCTGGTCTGACTATCTGCAGACTGACCAGCAGAGGGAGATAGAATTTCAATAGTGGAAAGTGAAGAGATGAGAAAGAATCATTTAGTCTGTAACCTGTGCCCTACCTGAACTGGGATGGGGGGATGGGGGTGGGGAGAAGGGGACAAAGGGTGCAGAGAACTCAGCTGGGAAAATGATCTGATTGGCTCTCCGCAGCCAGAGTGAGGGGAGAGCGCCCAAGACAAGGTCATTCCAAGGTTACTCCCCTGAGTAGAGGGTAGAGCCCCTTTCCCTTCCATCCCCCTGATCTGAGTGTGTAAGGGGAAAGGTCCCCACTCCCAGTTTTAGCTGCCACCTTCTTCAGGCTCTTGGACTGGGTCTTCAGATGTTACCTCCATCCTCATCTGCCATCTCTTCGTGCTGCCAGGATCTCACCCTAAAGACACTGGAAGTAATTTTATTCCAGGCAGGGCAGATTTCTGGCTGGGCTGAAACTCCATACAGACTGGTACAGCCAGGGGCACACTTTAGAATCTAGTTTAATAGAGTCAAGTTCTGGGCTGCTTTTATATCTGAGACCCCTAGACGTCTGACTGACCTAGCTAGACCTCATCCAGGTGCTTTCTTCCTAGCTCTTGGGGAAGTCTGGGCTCTCATTCTTTTTCCAATCAGTTGCTACTGTTGGTTCAGGCTGTGAATGTGCCCTAATTACTCTCTCCTCACTGGCAGCTCTAAGGCTCCTCCACTCCCTTCAAGCTGTAACCTCCTTCAGGAGCCTATCTCCATCACCCTAATCGTCTTGGTCCTTGAATTACTGGTACTTATGGCTAATATGGAAATGTGTTTTGCATGACTTCTCAAGTATAATGGGTGTCCCACTGCTTGCCTTCTTGATGGGTGGAAGAGGGGCTGGAAAGAGGGAAAAAATTTAGAACTCAAAATAAAAGTAAAAAACTTTGTCACTTGTTTTTATTTATATGTTTATATGTTGTTAGACAGTAGAATTCCATCAAAGGAAGAGGTTTTTTGTTTTTTTTTAATTTTGTCTTCGTATCTTTAGTGCATAGCATAATGTTCCCGCCTTCATGCCTTTGCATAGGCTGTGCCCCATGCCTGTGATACACTTACTCCCTCATAGCTTCATCTCTTAGAATCCCAAACTCCCTTTTAAGGCCAAGCTCAGTGCCACTTTATATGGGAGGCCTTTCTTTTCTTCCTCCCTCAAGTTGCTGGTGCTCTCTTCACCACCACCACCACCACCCTCCCAAATTGTTCTGAGATATCTATAGATATAGATATGTGCATATTTATTTATATTTACACATGCATACGTGCACGTTTTCATCTATGCACATGCATGTGCACATGTATATCTATGCACATACATGTGCACATTTACATCTATGCACACGTATACATACACATATATTTATGTTCATACACATATGTGCGTATTTATATTTACCCATATAGACACATATATTTACTTACATTTACACACATGTATGTGTATATATATTTATCATTGCACCCGTTTCTCCCTAATAGAACATAAGTGTAGGGATGATTCCATTTTTGTCTTTATATCCTCTGAACCTAGCGCAGTGCCTGGTGCATTCTGGGAGCTTAAACTGTAAAGATGTTTACTGATGGCTTGATCAGCCACTCCTGAAGAAAGAAAAAATATGCCTCCAATTCCTTCCCTGTTCTCTACTTCTTCCCTGGATGCCTGGGCTTCCCTTGGATGCCACTGGGCCCCAGAACCATTATATCTCTTCCTGGTAGACCGTGGTACTTATTCATCAACTTTCCGCAAATAAACTATAGGAATTCACTTAGCATGGAGTCACAGCCAGATGCTTTCCAAAGCATTCTCAGTTTCCTCCCAGCCCCACCCTACCCCATCCCCTCATTCTCTCCTCTTGAAACTCAAGCTGTCCTTCAAGGTTCAGTTCAGTGCCTTCTCCTCCTCCCAGAGTCCCTCAGCTGGAAGCAGGGACAGCTAGTTGGTACAACGCAGAGAGTGCCAGGCCTGGAGTCAGGAAGACTTGAGTTCAAATTTGACTTCAGACACTTATTGGCTGTATGACCCTGGACAAGTCACTTAACCTCAGTTTTCTCATCTGTAAAATGAGGATAATAATAACATCTATTTCACAGGGGCTTTGTGAGGATCACATGAGATAATAATTATAAAGCACTTAGCACAGTGCCTGGCACAGAGTAAGAACTCTATGAACATTAGCTGTCATCATCATCATCTGCTCTTTCTGCTTTAAGCACCTAGAACTCTTAGCATTCCCAAACTCTTAGCATTTTCTGGGACAGCCACATGGCACGTAGACAATACCTTTTATGGCAGCTCTGTCTCCTTTGCCTTACCTTCTCTACTAAACTGTGTGTTGGATGAAGGCAGGAATGGGGTCTTGCTCTTCTTTGTACTCTCCTAAGTCTTTGCTGAATGAGCAGTGAACGGAGGGATGAATGGAGGGGTGAGTGAATGAGTGAATACATGTACTTTCACAAAAGAAGACAGAGGAACTTAGCCCATGGGGAGGTCAGAGGGATCTAGAGATGGGAAGGGGTGTGTTTAGTTCAACTCCATCACTTCAAGATTTGCCCAGCATCACACAGTAAGCAAATGGCAGAGCCAGAATTTGAACACAGGTCCTCCATCTGGGGCCATGTGAATTCTTAGAAACTCCAGCCCAGATCTGACCACACAGATAGCTCTGGAGTCCCCTTGGCCCAAACCCTGTGTACAAAATCAGCCAGCCCTCTTCTCTGCCAGTCCCTTTACCTGACCCCTGCGGGGCAGCACTGGACAGGATCCACCTCACCAAACAGCATTTCATCAGGGCCTTGCGGGTCAGCCGAGGCTTCTGCCACTTGGTGGTCTCCTTCTTGCCCAGAGGGGTCTGGCTGGGGTCACCCAGGAGGCTGCCATCTGTCTCCTTCATCTCTTCCTGAAGCAGAGATAGATGTCCCATTAGGAAAGACTTATCCAAGTTTTGAGCAAGTAGCATCCAAGTAATGACCCTCCCCATCTGAGCCATTGGGCGTTTCCCAGGGCTAAGCTCCCTCTGAAACCTACCTGACCATCCTAACTTACACATCACAGCATCAATTTTCTGATGTCACGGTCCTCTTCAAGAACAAAGGACAAACAAGAACAACCTGACCATCCATCTGGCCAAAGAATCTCCAGAATCACAGAAATTCAAGTCTCAAGACGTTGAGTCCAACTCACATAGGAACAAGAAATCCTCTCTAGTCAGTCAGTTAAGCACGTAAGAAGTATAAATTAAATACCTCCTCTGTGCCAAGGACTATGCTAAAAACCCTACAACATCTCCAAAAAGCAGTGAGTCATCCAGTCTCTGCTCAAAGACCTTCAGTGAAGGGGAGCTTACTATCTCCTGAGGACATCCCTATCACTTTGGAAAAGCTCATGAGGTTTTCCATTCACCTCCTCTAAACCTGCCCTTCTTTAGTTTTCATGACTGGTAAGTCCACTGGTGTTTAACTAGAACAAGTCTCAGTCCTCTTCCTTATACATTCAAATACTTAAAGATAACTGTCATAAGTCTTGACTTCTCCCAGGCTAACTTTATCATTTTACAAATGAGAAAACAACCCCAGAGAAGGAAAGGGGATTCCCAAAGTCACACAGCTGACTGGAAATAGAAATTTTGTCTTATTTTAGGTTTCACAGCAAAAGATTATTAGGTATTAGAATTACCCTAGGACTCCAGGGAAGACAAGCAGTCCAGCATACCATCTCATACAACCAATCGATAAACATTTATTAAGTGCCTACCGTTGACCAAGCACTATGCTAAGAACTGGGGGTTGAAAAAGAGGCAAAATACAAAAAAAATCCCTTCCCTCAAAGAGTTTATAATCTAATGGGAGAGATAACATACAAACAAATATGCACAAAGTAAGTTATATATGGATAAACTGGAAATAACTAACAGAGAGAAGGCATTGGAATTAAGGAAATGCCTGTCCCATGCAGATAGTTATCCAGTCACTGATGGGTTAAGAAACCTAAATTTTATCAGGTAGTTCCCATTCCATTTCTGGAGAGGGCTAACCACTGGGAAGGTTTTCATTCTATTGAGTCAAAGTCTACCTCTCTGTAACATCTACCTCCTGATCCTAGTTTTGCCCCAAAGCCAAGCAAAATAAGACCAAAATGGCATCAGCTTTTGGGGCTACCACTTGTTCCTCTTGAGGTCTGGTGATCCTGTAATCTCCTAACCACCACTATACCTCCAACCTACCCCATTCCTAGGATTCTGTCACATAAACTATTTCTAGATCCCTATCTCCCCTGATTCCAGTGAGAAAGTGGTGACTCAGGAATTAAAAGAGACCTCAAAGCCCACTTCTAATACACACTAGCTATGTGACCTGTACATATCATTTAACTTCTTTGAATCTGTTTCCTCATCTGTAAAATGGGTACAATAATACCTTATGTAGCACATACCCCACAGGGGCATGGTGAGTATCAAATAAGAAAATGGAGTTCACCTACAGTTGCTTTCACAAACCCTAAAATGACACACAAATGCCAGTTATTTGTTACTGCTTGTACTACTACTACTACTGTTACTCCTACTGAACCTAATCCAATGAGACTCTCCCTCCTCTCAAGATATTTACCCCATTTCAGAAAAATAGAATGGGATCACAGAATTTCATAGAATTTTATACCTCATTTTATAGATAAGGAAAATAAGACCCAGAAATTTTATACCTGTAGGAAAGAAACCATCTAGTCCAGGGGTGGGGAACCTGTGGCCTTCTAGCTTCATGTGTGCAGCCTTTGGACTTTGATTGAGTCCAAGTTATATAGAACAAATCCTTTTATTACGGGGATTTGTTCTGTGTAGTTTGGATTCAGTAAGAGGGCTACACTTGAGGACCTCCTAGAGGGCCACATGTGGCCTCGAGACCACAGGTTCCCTTCCCTTGATCTAATCTATGCTCTTCATTTGATAGATGATCAAAATAAGGTGAAGAAAGGTAAATGACTCTCCCAAGGTCACAAAGCCAGGCAGTAGCAAAAGCAGAACTAAAATCCAGGTTCTCTTCCTGACATCCCTGCTCTCTGTGGATCACCCAAACTGTCAGGGAGACTCTTTGAGGTTCTGATGCCTTCTTCAGTCCCTAGCATGCAGCCCAATTTCTGTGCTGATTCAATTTCTCTATCTTGATGGGATTTCAGAGTTGAATGGGACCCCAGAGATCATCTAGTCAAACCGGTACTTGCACAAGAATCCCACCTACAAGTGGTTGTCTAGCCTTTGCCTAAAGGCTTCAAAGAGGCGGAGCTCACTGCCTCCTGAGGCAGCCCAGGTCATTCTTGAATGGGTCAAATTGTAAGGAAGTCCTAGAACCTTGTCACGGTTAGAAGGATCTCTTGACATTTAACCCAACTGTTCAGGCTGTGATTTTTTTGCCTGTACTATTACAATAGCCTCTTAACCATTGTTTGCACTTCCACCAAAATGCCACTCCCCTGCTCAAATATCCTTGGTGGCCCCCTATTATTTATTAAATTAAGTCCAAACTCCTCAGCTTAGTCTTCAAGGCCATACAAAATCTGACTTCAACTTTCCAGCCTCATATCATACTACTCCAGCTAAACTGACCTGTTCATGATTCCAAAAATATGCCATCCCCTTCCCCCACTCTCCTATCTGCCCCTACCCCCCACCCACTGCCGCCTTTCTCTACTATTGCTCACAGCATCACCAACCATCACCAAGAATGCCCTCCTCCAACTGGATCACCACTCATTGAAATCTAGCCCATTCTTAAAGATTCATCTTAAATTCCGGTTCTCCTGATCTCTCCCTGATCCTCACCCCACTCCCTAATCAGAAATACATCTCTCCATCCCTGGGAACGTTCATGGCCCTTTGTATTTCTTCCAGGGATTCGTCAGAGCCAATTTTGTGCAGCTGCTATTTATGTACAAGTCCCATCGCTCTGAGCTCATGCTGGAGGAACGTATTGATGCTTGCATCTCCCCAAGGCCCCGCAATACATTCAGCGCACGCAGTGACATTTACATAGGACTTAAATAAAGGTTGGAAAAAGCTCTTACATAAGTTTTTCTTTATATCCAGCCTAACTGTGTGTCAGCGCACCTTCTACCCACTGCTCAGGGATCTATCCTCTGGAGCCAATACGAAACATGCCTAATACCTCTTCCACACGATGAAAAAATGCTGGATGATAATTATGCCCTTTCCTACCTGCACTATCCCCGAAGCCTTCTCTCTCTCAGACTAAACATTCTTAGTACCTCCAGCTGATCTTCACCTTTCACCATCCTCGCTATTCTCCTCCGCATACTCCCCAGTAATCAATGCCTTTCCTCCCACATTGCACCCAGAACTGAACACAATCCTCAAGAAGTCATCTGACCAGGGCAGAATACACCAGGTCTATGCTCTCCCTAGTCCTGGACACTATTCATCTCCTAATAGAGCCTAGAAATTCACTTTCTTATCTATTGAGTCCCACTACTGACTCACAGGGAGCTTGTGGGTCACTAAAATTCCCAGATCTTTTTTCAACAAAACTGCTGCCTTAGACCTGCCTTCTTCCCCTTGTTCTGTGCCCATGTGTTTTCTGTTGGTTTGTGCCCCTTCCCCCTCCTCCCAATGCCTTTTGTAATTCTGATCACTGTAGCATAAACAAGACCTAAAGGATGGAGGAGGTCCAAAGAGAGCAATGAAAATGACCTAGAGTCCTGATGGCAAAACTCAGATCAAAGCCAAGGTGTGTAAGGATCACTGTAGACTGCCACAGGCTTAGAAAACCACAGATTGACATTATCTTCATTCTAGTGAATTTTTATATATTTTGTTTGTTTTGTTAAATGATTCCCAATGGCATTTTAATCTGGTTAGGTAGTACTCTAGGGCAGCTCAGTGGTGCGGTGGAGTCGGGAAGACCTGAGTTCAAATCCAGGCTCAGACTGTGTGATCCTGGGCGTTTGCCTCAGTATCTCATCTGTAAAATGAATCGGACAAAGAAATGGCAAGCTGTTCCTACAGTATCTTTGCCAAGAAAACCCCCAAATGAGGTCGCTAAGAGTCAGATACGACTGAAAACAACTGAACCACAACAAAAGACAGAAGTCTAAGCATTGCTGCTGAAATGCTGCCCATAGGCTGTGTTGAGTATTGGAGAGGGGCATGCATGACACAAAGCAGTAATGTTTGGTTACTGGGTGAGTGCAGACTGGAAAGACTTGGCCTTTTGAGTCTACAAGGTCTAAGCCAGATTCTTTAGGAATCACTAGCTGAATTTTCTACAACAATCACTTACTTATATAGAAATTTATATATATTTTTATTATATATAAATATCTACATTTATGTAACTTATTTATAGCACTTTACATCATCTCACTTATTCCTACAACAGCCTTGTAAGGTTGGGAGATGCAGTCCTGTTGTCCCCATCTCACAGATGAGAAAACTGAGACTGAGAAAGGTAAGGTGAGTTGCCTAAGATCACAGAGTAAGTCACTTCTGTCTGAGTCACTTCATCTCTCTGGGCCTGTCTTCCCACCTAGAAGTTGAAGGGGCTGGATTAGACAGTCCAAGTGCCACAGTAGTCAGAGCATTGGGCTAGGAGTCAGGAAGACTAGTTCACTCCCACTTCAGGCAGTAATTAGCTATGTGACTGTACACAAATCACTTCAACTCTTTTGGACTCAGTTTCCTCATCAGTAAAATGAGGATAATAATAACCCCTACCTCGTAGGGTTGTTGTGAGGATCAAATGATATAATTTTTGTGAAGTGCTTTGCAAACTTTAAAGTGATATATAAAATATATTCTCATTGTTGTTAATATTGTTCAAGCTCTAAATTCTACGACCCTGTTTGGATCAAGTCTGAAAACTTTAGCATGGAATTCAGTCTATCCATTCAACCATATTACTCACTGGCTGGATACATGGCCCCTGAGCATGCCTCAAGGCATTTTGAGCATTCCCTGTCTCCTGCAGTACTTTTCTCCCTGCTCTATACTCTGACCAGACTGACCACTGTAAATCTCTCCCTGACCTAGATTCCTATAATATCACAAATTTGGCTCCTAATCTTACGTTGCTTTGTGGTGCCTCCTATCTTGTTTTATTTCTTCTATTTTCATATGTGTGTGCATTTCCTACCCAACTATATTAGAATCCTAGGTATCAATAGCAATAACTTTACTGATAACATATATACCAATAAACTTAAGATTTAATAAATGTCAAGTAAAATAATAATAAAAATACCGATAAATTTTATTAATAATAAAATAAATGTATTAAGCTCCTACTATGTACCAGGCACTGTGCAAAGAGACGGAATCATGTAATTTTTGGAATTGCCAGGCTCCTGAGTTAAAGTTGCCTTTCAGTTGTGGCCAACTCTTTGTGACCCCATTTGGGATTTTCCTGGCAGAGATCCTGAAGTGGTTTGCCATTTCCTTCTCCAGCTTATTTTACAGATAGGGAAACTGAGGCAAACAGGGTTAAGTGACTTGCCCAGGGTCATGCAGTTAGTGAGTGTCTAAGGCTGAATTTGAACTCAGAAAAGTGAGTCTTCCTGATGCCAGGGCCTTCCTCTATCTACTGTACCACCTGGCTGCTTTAAAATATTGTTGTTCAGTTGTATCTGACTTTTTTTTTTACACCACTTGGGGTTTTCTTGGCAGAGATACTGGAGTGGTTTGCCATTTCTTTCTCCAGCTCATCTTACAGATGAACAAACAGGATTAAGTGACTTGCCCAGAGTCACATAGCTAGTAAGTGTCTGAGGTTGGATTTGCACGTGGATCTTCTTGATTCCAGACCCACCATTCTAGCCACTGCTCCGCCTAGCTGAATCGGCAGGCACGTTACACATCTAATAAAGCTCTTACCTACAGCCCAAGCCCTCTCCACAATGCCTCAGTCATTGACCTTCACTCAAAGACTTGTGTGACATGGTTTCAAGTCCTCTCTCTGCCCTGTTCACCCTGCTCTGGATATTCAGTGTTCTTCCTAGTCTGTGGCATTCTGAACTGTGTACAATAATCCAGATGTAGGCTGAGCAAGGCAGACCAAGGCTGAACTGGCACTCTCCCAGTCCTGGCCTGATGGAATTTCTTAAATGCAGCATGAAAATCCCATCAGCCATTTGGCTGCCATATCACGCAGCTGACATATCAAGCTTGCAATTCGATAAAACCCCCAGAATTTCCTCATGAAGACTGCTGTCTAGGCCTCGCTCATCCTGTATGTCATAGTTGAATTCATAAATTTATGTGCAAGATTTTATATTTATCTCTTGTTCCTCCTAATTAAGATCGTTGGGGATCTGACTTCTGTTGAAGAATGCAGAGCTTTTAAGAAGAATTTGAGGGATCCAAGTGTCATTTTCTTTACATGCTCCATAAGTATCAGACAAAAAATAGGATTCATGAGATTCAGACTTAGAAAATGTAGAGGTGAGTTAGCCTTTGTGGGAGAGAGTCTTGGAGGAATGGATGAGGTCCATTCAAGATCATCCCCCATTCTTGTCTCTCCTCCCCTAATCCTGATTACATTCAGAAGGAAACACTAAAACACTCAGAGACATTAAGTGACCTTTAACCACTCACTTAGCATTTCCTTCAATCATTTAAAAACATGATTCTGAAAAGGGGTCCATCAGCTTCACCAGACTGTAAAAGGGGTCCATGACACACATGCAGAAGATCATGTAGGTAGCAGGCAGCTGGTAATAGAGTCAGTCCCTCATTCCAAATCCAAACTGGTTAGTTATAGATTTATAGAACTATAGGACCACAAAAGACTTTAGAAATCAGCTCATCCAAACACCTCAGTTGACAGACAAGGAAAATAAAGACTCATAAAAGTCAAGTGAATTAGTCAAGCCAAACCATTCATGGCAGAGGCAGGACTGAGCCAATGTCAGATTCCAACTGTCCAAGTTGCCATTTTGCTAAGATGAGCCCCATTGATAATGGTTGAAAGAGGAGCTTCTCCGAATCAATATTTCCTAGTTAAGATCTCTGTAGGTGGGAAGGTGAATGGAAAGGCAGGGACCAGTCAGAAAATATTCAAAGGACCCAATAGGTTGTTACTCAGTCCTTGTAATGAGCCTTTTTTAAGATGTCAAAACTGGAGCCCACTTACTCCCTAAAGGTAGCTAGGTGGCATAAGGGATAGAATGCCAGCCCTGACATCATGCAGACCTGAATTCAAATCTGGCCTCAGCCATTTGCTAGCTTTGTGACCCCAGAAAAACCATTTCACCTCTGTGTGCCTCAGTTTCCTTAGCTATAAAATGGGAATCATAATAACACTTACTTCTCAGGGTTATTATAAGGATCAAATGAGATAATATTTATAAAGTTCTCAGCACAGTGTCTAGCATACAGTAGGGGCTTAATAAATGCTTGTTACCTTCTCCTAGAGTAGTGGTTCTTAACCTGGGATAGTGGATAAATTTCAGGGTGTCTGTGACCTTGGATAGAGGGAAGACCCTACATCTTTATTTTCACTAATCTCTAATTTAGTATTTCCTTCAATTTAAAAACACGATTCTGAATGGGAGTCTAACAGCTTCACCAGACTGCCAAAGAGGTTGATGACACACATACACACAAATGGTTAAGAATCCCTGCCCTAGAAGAAACAAGCAGCACTGGCCTTTCCATCATTCAGAGGCTTAAGTGTCTAAATGTTTAAGAGTTGACATATCTGGTCAAAAGATGTTTTCATTCAAGGCTTTTTTCAAGGGATTTAAAATGGGAAAACTACATTCAGGACTGGATTAATTTTTTCTATGATAAATATGCTAGTTAGCTGAAGATTTCAAAGCTTGAATAAGTCAGACAGTTTACAGATTAATTCAATTGTGGAAAATTCAAATGAGGAAACCGAGGCACACAGTAGCAATCCAGTAACTATAAAATCTGAGTGGAAATTGAGCCCAAGGATTATCTACTTCATTCCATTGCCTGAACAAGGATCTTTTCCCATCATGTCTACTATACCAACAAAGAGATAATTTGGGGAAACACCTAGAACCCCCAAAGCCTCAGCAGAGACAGGCAGGACACAAAGGGATGGCCAAGATGCTCAAACCAATGGGGGAAGGGGAAAGGGAAGGGGAGGAAGAAAATCATCTTCATAAATATTTGACACCTGGGAGATGATATGATAAAATGTCAAGAGCAGCCCAGAGAAGTCTGGCAATAGGAACTGCAGAGCCCCTTCCTCATTTTCTAAGAGGCTGTGTGGCGTCTAAAGAGAAAACTTTGGGATTTAGAGTTCCTGGGGTCAATTTCAGGCTGTCTGTGAAAGCTTTAAAGCTTACAAAGCCCCTTCCTTACAGCCTTGCAAATTTGGCAGTGTTTCATCATTGAGACCATTTTACAGGTGAGAAAACTGAGGTTCAGGAGAATTCAACTTCAGTGCTACTTTCTTTAAGAGATTTTTCCATGTTTTTTCTTTTGTAAATGCCCTCTGCAATCACTTTGTATGGACTCTGTATTTACTTAAATGGGAACATGTACACACATACACACACACACACACACACACACACACACACACACACACACAAAAGCTCTTAAGAGCAGGGACGGTGTTTTGCCTTTCCGTGTATCCCCAGCACTTAGCACATTGCCTGTCACATAGCAATCCTTTAATAAATGCTAGGTGACTCCCTGGCTGACTGACCATGTATATAGATCCATATCCCCATTGCCTGCTACATTTCCATAAACATTTGTTATCAGTTGATATGTTTGTTCAATTAAATTGAATTGGAGTTCCAGAAAGGCTCTGTTGCCCTTAGGCATGCCCGCACCATCAGGAGAAAGAAAGAAAGAGAGAAGGAAAGAAAGAAAGAAAGAAAGAAAGAAAGAAAGAAAGAAAGAAAGAAAGAAAGAAAGAAAGAAAGAAAGAAAGAAAGAAAGAAAGAAAGAAAGAAAGAAAGAAGAGAAAGAAGAGAAAGAGAGAGAGAAAAAGAAAGAAAGAGGGAGAAAGAAAGAAAGAGAGAAAGAAAGAAAAAAAGAAAGGAAGAGAGAAAGAAAGAAAGGGAAAGGAAAGGAAGGAAGGAAGAAAGAAAGAAAAAGAAAAAAAGAAAAAGAAAGAAAGGGAAAGGAAAGGAAGGAAGGAAGGGAAAGAAAGAAAAGGAAAGAAAGGAAAGAAAAGGAAAGAAATAAAAGAAAAGAAAAAAGAAATTAACTGAAGATTGCCAAGCTCCATGGCCCACTTCCTTCAAGCAATACTGGATGCAGCCCAAATCTGTGGCCACAAAGCAACACTATCCCCTGAAGCCTGCAGGCATAGGATCTGACCTGATTCGTGTTTTATAAGGACAGTGCCCTGGTCCCAATGGGTGGCAGGTCGGCACCTAGAAGATGTGATTATAGACAATGAACTGAGCCCTTAGCAAACCCATCAGAACCAACAAGAGGAAGAACAACGGTATCTGGTGCTGCTCTAATACTTTAGTTGCAAAACAATTTATAGACATTATATCACTTTAGCTTCACAGCCACCTGGCAAGGTCTTACAATAGAAGCATCCCCATTTTACAGATGAAGAAACTGGAGGTCAAGAACAGTTCAAAAACCTGCCAATGGGCACGCAGGACTTTTGCACTCAGTCCTCCCATTCAAGCTGCCTCTCATACCACTTCCCATCCAGATGAGTATTTTTCCCTTTTCTTCTATGATGTGGTTGTAGATTTTACTTGGGAGACAATATACTTGCATCAAAATTGTTGCTCCAGCTCCAAACACTATTGGACTCTGTTTGGGGAACCACCTTGAGAACCCAAAGAATATTCCTTTGTATTCCCAAAAGTGGCCAAGCCTCCTTGGCTGGTGGAACAAACGCAAGAGTCATCCATAGACCAATGTGGTGACTAAAGAGGGTGACTACAGAACAGATCATATGGTAGGTTCTCCTGCCTGGGAGAAGCTGATGATCTCAGCAAATTCCTCCCATGTGATGGTGGGAATGGGCTTGCTCACATCTGGTGGAGATGGGGAAGGCTTTATCTGTCTAATACTCTAGAGGATACAGTAGTTTTCCCCAGTAGTGAATTCTTGGAGCCCCAGAGAGCCAAGATGAGTAGATAGCACGGTCATGTCAATTTGGGAGCCTCCCAGTCTGTGCTAGACAGACTTTTTAGTGTGTACTTTCCATTTCCTGTGCCCTATTGTGACGTTTCTGAGCATTTACTTCTCTTTTCTCTGGAGGTGATGGAGTTAGTGTGCAAAATGAGACATAGAGTGTTTGGAACTACCAATATGGGAATTAGTTTTTGCCTGACTGTGCATATTTGTCAGGAGAATTTTGCTTTTTCCAATTACTAGCTGATCTCTGGGTCCTTTCTAGCTCTAAATCCTCTAATCCCATGAGCTCTAGAGCTCCAGTCCACAAAAAGGTAATGAGGCTGTCCAACAGAAGAGGATGGATGGTCTTTTGGAATGCTCTCGTTAAGAAGTCTTTCCTGACGTCAAGTCAAGACCGACCTCATTGCAACTACTTCCTATTGCTGGTGATCCTGCCTTCTAGGGTCAAACAGAACTAATCTGACCTCTTCTTCCCTGGATAGCCCTTCCAATATTTCAATACAACTATCATGTCTTTTCTTCTTCAGGTTAAGCATCTCCAGTTCCTTTATTTGACTGTCCTAGTACACCGACTCAAGGATAGATTCCGGTCCCTTCTGCAATTCATTTTCTTCTCTTTAAAATGACAGTTTCTTAACAATCACACATTCACAGGAAATTTTATCATTTTCAAAGAACTTTCATATCTCTGCTTTCATTTGATTCTCACAAAACCCTTGTGAGGGAGGGCGGGCAGGTAGATGTCATTATCTGAATTTTACAAATGAGGAAACTGAGGCTTGGAGAATCACCACAACATTGACCAAGGTTACATGGTGAGACAGTGGCAAAGCTGGAAACAATACTCTGTGCTTCTGGTTCCTAGTTCAGAGATCATTCTCTACTAGGGAAAGTGTGGAAAAGTCTGTGAATTCCTAGGAGAATCCTATGGGAGGAATAAGCGTTTCTGAACTGCTCTAGTTGTCTGGCAATTAATTGCTTTGCTATTGTACCTCACATAAACTAAGCACACCTTGATGTCTTCTCACCTACTCGGCAACAAATCTCAGAGATGTAGTTTAATTTTCTCTCCCTTCCCCCCAGCCCCCAAGAGGTCTGAATCTCAATCCAGAGTCACATGGCAAAGCTGGGATTCTAATTCAGAGACTTAGGTCAGAAATTCCCAAACTCTAAAAGCCAGGAGTTATTAACCTGGTGTTCAGGACTTTACATATATCTGTATGTGGGTGTATGTGTGTTTTATGTGTACATATGTGTATATATGTATATACACACATGCACATATGTATATCTACGTATAAACACACATATCATTTCTATATATGCATACATATATAGAGATTTTGATAACTGCATTTTGATACGATTGTTTCCTTTGCACATCTCTTTTTTTATTATATGCATTTAAAACATTATTCTGAGAAGAGGTCTACAGGCTTTACCAGACTGCCAAAGAGGTCTATGACACCAGTAAGGTTAAGAAGTCCTCCTCTAGGCTGTTTCAGGACCAAAAGGACCCAAGAAGGTGCAGCCAAGGAGGGAAGAGTCAAAGGTCAGGTCTTTTCTGGGGGGCGTGGCACCTTGAGAGAGAACCTGAAGGAAGCACGGGAGGCAAGCAATGATTATAGAGGTGTCAAACTCAGAGTTTGCTAGCTAGCTCTTGGGTGAGGCCAGCACCAGATTAAAGTTTACCAGAGAAATGTTTAACAAAATAAATAAAAGCACACTAGAGCACAGGTAATGTGAATTCTGTGTTTTTCTAAATCAATATGCAGCCTGCAGGGAACTGTTTCTGTTTGAGTCTGACACCATTTCTTTAAGAGAAAGTAAAGGTTGGAGAGCACTAAGAGAGGGTGGAGGTCATTGAACATGACTTACATCTTCTTGGGGGGAAGTCATGTAAAGCATTTCCATACTGATCATATTGCAAAGGAAAACACAGACAAGAAAAATAAAGAAATTTGAAAAAGTATTTTGATCTGCATTAAGATAGCATTTTTCATCATGCGTCCTTTGGGATTGTCTTAGATAATTGTATTGCTGACTAGAACTACATCATTCACAGGTGATCATCACACAATATTGTTGTTACTTTATACAATGTTCTCCTGGTTCTACTCACTTCACCTTGCATTAGTTCATCTAAGTCTTAAACCATCCTCCTTATTATTTCTTATAGCATAGCAGTATTCCATCACAACCATATATGACAACTTGTTCAGTCATTGCCCAATTGATAGGCATCCCCTCGATATCCAATTCTTTGCCACCACAAAAAAAAAAGTTGCTATAAATATTTTTTGTACATATAGGTTCTTTTCCTTTTTCTTTGACCTCTTTGTGATAGATTTAGTTGGTTGGTTGTTTGGTTGGTTGGTTGGTTGGTTGTGGTCCTTCATTCTCGAACAGGAACAAAATGGCATCACTCTGCTGGAGCTACGTTTCAGTGTGTCCAACTGTTTCCTATCAGACCTATAATACCAGACACTGAGATCCTTACTTGAACTAACATGCCAAGCATTCACACTTTACTTCAGACAGCACAACTCCAATGGGCTAGTCATGTTGTTTGAATGCAAAAGGTATGCTTGCCAAAAAAACATTTTATGGAGAACTCACATAGAGTAAGTGTTCACATGGTAGTCAGAAGAAGTGGTACAAGGACACTCTCAAGGTCTCTCTCAAGAACTCTGGAATTGATTGTGTGGCATGGAAGATACTAGGACAGGACCCTTAGCATGGCATGCCCACATCAGAGAAAGTGCTATGCTCTATGAGCAAAGCAGAATTGAAATAGCTCAAAGGAAACTCAGGATGCACAAATTTAGAGAATCCACCCCAAATATTCACTCAGACCATTTGTGCCCGACCTGTGGTAGAACAGATTAAAAGTGGTATTGCTAGATCAAAGGGTATGCACATTTTTATAGCCCTTTGGGCATAGTTCCAAATTGCACTCCAGAATAGTTGGATCAGTTCACAAATCCACCAACAGTGCATTAGTGTCCCAATTTTCCCAAATACCCTCCAATATTTGTTATTTTCCTTTTCTGTCATAGATGTGAGATGGTACCTCATAGCTGTTTTCATTTCACTAATGAATAGCAATTTAGAGTAATTTTTCATATGACTATAGATAGCTTTGATTTCTTCTGAAAACTGCCTGTTCACATCTTTTGACCATTTGTTTATTGGGGAAATGACTTGTATTCTGATAAATTTGACTCAATTCTCTCTATATTTGAAATATGATGTCTTTATCAGAAAAACTTGCTGTCAATTTTTTCCCCATTTCCTGTTTGCTTTCTAATCTTGGCTACATTGGTTTTGTTTGTGCAAAATAGTTTTAATTTAATGTAATCAAAATTATCCATTTTACATCCCATGATTCTCTCAACCTCTTATTCAGTCATAAATTCTTCCTTTATCCATAGATCTGACAGGTAAAATATTCCATGCTCTCTTATTTTGCTTATGACATCACCCTTCATGTCTAAAACACATCATAATTTACATCTTCACAGCCCTCTAAGGCTTCCTCTCAACATATCCCAGTGAGGCAGGACTTAGTGTATTATTCCTGCTTTTGTAGCTAAGAAAATTGAAAATCTCAGAAGTTGACTTAGCACAGTGCCTGGCACATAGTAAGTGCTTAATAAATGTATATTGATTGATCGAAGTGACTTAGTGATAATGATACAGCTAGTAAGTGCCTGGGGCAGGATTTGAATCCAGGTGTCCTGATTCCTAGGTTTTCATTATGCCAGGTAGCCTCTCTAATGGAAGGAGGCTGGGGAAAGTGAGAAGGCATGGATTCTATAAATATAAATGGTAAGATTCCCAGGATACCAACCCACTGGACAGGATTTTGAAGGGTGCATGTCACTGTTGTTCCC
The DNA here is from genome assembly GCF_028372415.1 of Notamacropus eugenii. Taxonomy (NCBI): domain Eukaryota; kingdom Metazoa; phylum Chordata; class Mammalia; order Diprotodontia; family Macropodidae; genus Notamacropus; species Notamacropus eugenii. Next base: position 606,312,963 of record NC_092872.1, on the reverse strand, counting down.
TTTCTCAACCATTTCGAAAAGTGTTAACAGTTTAGGACTTCCAAGATGCCCTGAGTCAAAGCCCAAAAGCCCTAGAGAAAGCACTATTGTGTAAAGCTCAGGCATGGGTATCACTCGATTCTAGGCACAATTTATTGACACCCTTGAGCTCCTTTAGAGAATCCTGACTGGGTTTCTGGAAGAGGGAGGAGGCAGAGAGAAGATGAGGAAATCAGTGAGTTTTCACATTTAGGCATCAAAGAGAATGGAGGTCATTAGAAGAGACTAAGAGAGCTGGGCTTGGGAAAAGGAGGTGAGAGAACAAAGCTGAGACATAATGTATCAGCTTCTCTCTGGGCACTGAGGCTTTGAGGTGATAGCGACCTCAGAGAGCTCAGCTCCGCCCATCCCTAACAGAGCTGACTGATGTCTCCTTGAACAGGTGCATCTGTCAGCTGTGATCAGCCCACGTCTGTGAATACTGAGCAGCCACATGACAGTGGAGGGAACAAAAAGGAACTGTAGGGAAGCGAGAAGGGGGGCGGGGTGAACTGGGGGGAGGAAGGGGGAGGAGGGGGAAAAGAGAGAGACTGGAATGAGCCAGAAGAAAGGGGAGGAACTGGCTGCAGGTGGCACCCAAATAAGGTGAAATGAGTCCCTTCACGAACAACTGGAGGAAAGTAGAGAGGTGGACAGTCTGGACCAAACTGCCCTGGTTTTCCTAGGACTGCCTGAATTCTGGACTCTTTCTACCTTCTACAGTTCTACGTTAGGGCTCCCTCTCTTCTATACTAGCCTACCTGGACTGCAAGACCAGGGGTGATAAGAATAGGGCCCCAGAAATAGTAAAGAGTCATGCAAAAACTTAGGTACAGACTCTGGGGTGGTGAATTTCCAATGAGGACTCCCTGGGAGGGTGCAATGGAATGAATTCTGAATTTAGAGTCAGAAGGCTGGGATTCAAATCCCAGTTTTGATACTTGCTACCCGGGGAACTTTGGTCCCATTATTTTACCAGCCTGGTCTCAGTTTTTTTATCTATAAAAATAAGGATTGTATTAGATAACTCTCAAGTCCCTTCAGCTCTAAATCTACAATCCTATGATTTCTAAATGGCACAGTGTCCCCAAATGCTCAATTGTCATTACGCCCTGTGAACTGGATTCCCCTTTTGTGTTTTCCCCCATCTACCATCTTGTCCCCTTGTGCTGGAACAGCTGTCCTTGGGCAGACTCTCTGCCCTTTCTGTCTGATCTATCTCCTCTCTCCCTCGGTCCCACACAGTAAACGTCTCATTCCCTTCTCCCTGGAGCCTTTCTCTTGTCTCCCTCTCTGACAAACAGGCTGTCCTTGAGACAGATGGGTTGTGGGAAGCAGTGTGAGCCAATCCCTAGAGGGCTGGAGAGCCAGAAAGCAGCTGGAGGGGCTTATCAGCTCCATGGCCTGGGCTGACCTCTGAGTCCCTCTGTTCCTGGCTAGATGCCCCTCAGACTGTATGCCCCAGGCATTTTGATGGTTCCCAGAAGCTTTCATACTTTCAAAGTTTTCAAAGCTTCATACTAGTGGAGGGTCCTGGGGTACCATGAGGACAGGACTGCCCTGGAAGCCAAGAGTCTTGGGTCCTATTCCTGTCTCTGCCCCTAGTTCAATAACCTTATGCTTTATAACCTCATCTCTCTGGCTCTTACTTTTCTTAATGGTAAAAGAAAAGGGCCAGACTAGATGATCTTTAAATTCCCTCTCAGATTTATGATCTAGTCTAGTCCAAATCAGAAGTGTTTCGTCTTAGCTGATTCATTTTGGGTGCATACTGTGAGGATGTGGTACTAACCTTTAGTAATAACCTCTACCAGAGGATAGACCCACAACCCTTCCTGAGTGATGGAAGTGGGGAGGGGGGGAGTGGAGAGCAGTGGGAATAGGGAAAGAATTACCTTTTTCTATAGCTAAGATGGGTGGCAGCCAGTATGACATTGCTTGAGAAGTCCAATGTTTGGCCTGCCCACAAATCTCTTCCTCTAATGCCTAACCCTTTCTCCCTTCTCTCTACTCCCTCTCCACTAGAGCTACTTCGTCAGCTTCAAGCACTGAAAGGTCCCCTAAAGTTGTGATTCTCTCATCTCTAACACAGTCCATTCACAGCCATTAACACCCGAGTGGGAATTAGGTTGTCCTGAACAAGCAAAGAGTAGGAGCAGGGAGAGGCTACTTCACAGCACTACTAAGTTTTATGAGGCAAAACCATAGAGCATCACAGCTGGAAGGTATCTTATCCAGTCTCTTCATCCTAGGTGGAAGCATTGAGGCTCAGAAAGGAAAAGTATTCAAGGCCCCACAGCTCCTTAGTGGCTGCGATAGGTAGCATACACAGGTGTCTTGTATTTTCCATTGGAGCACTCTTAGTGAGTGCAAGCAAGGCAAGGCATGGCCCACCTAGAGGGATGGGATGGCCCCTGAAAGACAGAGGGGCTGAAAAGAAGCTCATAGTTTGTCACTGGCCAGCTATTTGTGCGTATGTGTATGTGTGAGAGTATATTGGGGGGGGGGGCGGTGTTAATGAAGTACTGAGTCTCTAAAAAGCTTCTTCGTCCTAAATCCCCAAGTCCCGCACATTGCAGACACCCACAACTACTTCCTGCCATCTGTCCCAAGTAATGGAAAATAGACAGTGAGAAGTGAGGGTGTGTGTGTGTGGGGGGGGTGTCTTAAAGCTAACAGAATGCTGCCTGCCTTCCAGATCCTGGCACAGCTACCTGCTGCCCAGGAGAAGGAGAGACTGTGACTGGGTGCCAAGATTAAGGGTAGGTAGGGTAAGCTACCCAGTACAGAACCAGCATGCAGGGTGTGGCTGCTTTATAAAATCACTTCTTATAAATGACCACATTATTCACAACAAAAAAACATTCTGCACTTCATGACTTGTGTTTTAGGATCCTAAGGCTTAGAGCTAGCAGAGAGTTCTGAGATCAGCCCAAACCCCTCATGTGACATATGAAGAAATTGAGGAACAAAGAAATGCAGTGACTTTCCCAAAGTCACACAGATACAGAGAAGAGTGAGAATCTGAACCCAGGTACCCTGACTCCACACGCACTGCTCATTCCAGTTCCCCTCATACCACAGCATCCTGGGATATGCTGAGGATGTCAAAGTGAAGGCTCAGAGCCTCCCAACAATGGATCAAAAAGCATTTTAGTAAGCACCTACTATGTGCCAGATACTAGACTAGGTGCTAGCTACACAAAGACAAAAAACAACACCAAACAAACAATGAAACTGTCCCTGCCCTTAACAATAATAGCTACGACTTATATAGCACTTCAATGTTTGGAAAGCACTTTCCACTTTTATGGAATATACATTATTTGAAGTCACAATAGTCCTGTGAGGATGATGCTACAATTATCCTCATCTTGCAGATGAGGTTACTAAGGTTGAGAGATGAAGTGAGTTGCCCAGTATCACATAATTAGTAAGTGTCAGTGGCAGGATTTGAACTCATGACTGGTCTAGTACTCTGTCCACTATATGACCTAGCTGCCTCCAGGAACTTAGATTCTATTGAAAATGATGGATAATAATGGCAACAATAGTTAGCATTTATACAGTACTTTAAGGTTTATAAAGTTCTTTATGTTTGCTGTCATGTTTAAGATAGAAGCTATTATTATATTCATTGATTTTTATAGATGAGGCAACTGAGGCTTAAGGTTAAGAGGTTAAGAGACTTGTCCAAGGCTACACTGCTAGGAATTATCTGAAGCTGGATTTGAACTCAGGCCACAGCCTCCTCTGCTAGATTATAATAATACACAAGTCACATTCTTGCTCAGAGGTGATCCTTTCCTGACTGTCGAGCTCTTCATGTCCAGGTATGGCGTGGCCCAGAGGCTCCAACTTTGATTTTGTGGAGAAAACTTAGAGGACAGTGATTTGAGCAGAGTCATAACTGGTACAGAGTGAATAACACTTTGGCCCATAGCACTAACTTTTTGAAGGGGGAAGGAGGGAAGAAAGAGGTGATGACTCTTCTCTGGAGAGTGGGGCATAATCCTTCATGGTGACCACTGTCCCAGCACTTTGCTTTAGGGCCCTCCACTGGCCCACACTGTCATGTGGGGCAGCTATCCCCAGGAACCCATCACTTGACATCCCTTTCTTGGGGCCCACCTTTTCCCCACCCTCTATGGGGGGGATAGCAGTATCTTCTGGGGGAATTCTCTCCAGCTGTGATTGCCCCTGTGGTTCCCCTATACTCTTTACTATTTCTTCTGGGCACCCTATCTCGCTCCAAAACTGTTTTTGCTCCAATCAGGACAGCATATGTCCTAAAGTTAAGAGTTAGAAAGTGGAAAAGGTAGGAGCATTCAACAAATTAGGATGAAATGTGAATTATTGTGGTGGAGAGCTTGGGGGGTAGGTAGAGGAGGCAGCGAGGTGACACAGTACGTAGAATGCTGGGCCTGAAGTCAGGGAGAATCATCTTCATGAGTTCAAATCTGGTTTCAGACACTTACTAGCTGTGTGACCCTGGGCAAGACACTTAGTCCTGTTTGCCTCAGTTTCTTCCTTTATAAAATGAGCTGGAGAAGGAAATGGCAAACTGCTCCAGTATCTTTGCCAAGAAAACCCCAAATATGGTCAAGGAGGATCGGACACGACTGAAATGACAACATGAACATGTGGTGAAGAGGGGATAGAAATGTTCTTTCCTTCATGGTGAATATAAAGATGACATAAAAATAATATGCATTATATATCTCTTTAAGATTTACAAAGCATTTCCCTCACAACAGCTCTCTAAGATGAGTAATACATGCATTACTCCCATTTTATGATAAGGAAATTGAGGATTGGGAAAGGTATGTAACTTGTCCAGAGAGTATGGATTTTTAGTCTAGGTCTGACTCCTAACTTCAAGTTGTTTACTATATAGAGGAAGGGAATAAGCATTTCTATAGCACCTACTCTGTGCTAAGCCCTTTACAAGTATTGGAGTTTGATGCTCACAACCACCCTCCAGACAAGTACTATTAATATCTCCATTTTACAGTTAAGGAAACTGAGGCAAATGGAGGTTCAGTGTCTTGCCCAAAGTAACCGAACTGGTAAGTGTCTGAGATTGGATTTGAACTCAGGTCTTCCTGACTCCAGGTCCAGCGCCCTATTGCACTACTTTGGGTTTACCTCCCTGGGTCAGCTCTATCAACTGGATTCTAACTCTTACCTTGGTACTGAGGGAGGGCAGGGCTGTCTTCCTGAAGTCACCTCCAAAGGGCCAGGGACATGCCCTAAACTTTCTATTTTCTCTTAATAATCTACCATGTCATCCATGAACTCAATTCAATCAAACAAATGTTAGTTAAATGGCTATGTCCTAAGGTCCAGCCTTGCACTAGGTACTAGGGTTTCAAAGATAAAAATCTAAGTCCTTTGAAAAGAGCTTACATACCGTTGGGGTGGGGTGTACAACATGTGCACAGGTAAATAAATAACAAGCAACGCAAAGTAACTGGGAGAGGGAGAAACCCCAAAAGGGATTGAGGGGAGGTATCAGGAAAGGAAGTGGCACTTGAGCTATGATTTGAGGGGAGATAGGAATTCTAAGAAGGAGAGGTGAGGAGGAAATGCCTCCCAAACATGAAGGACAGTCTTTACAACGGCATTGGTTAGGAGGTCAGCATGGTGGGACATCTCATATTTTGGATATTTTTTAAAATGTATGTTGTTTTTATTGCATCACATTTTTTCTACATATCATTCCTACTCTCCTCATCCTGTCACCTCCCTGCTGAATTCTCCTTTTTAATAAAGAAAAACAATAAACCCAAACTGATCAATTCAGAAACAGTGTCTTTATTAGACACATTTTGTTTCTGCAGTGGTACATATGATTTCTGGATTCAGTGCTGATCGTTGCATTTATTCTGGGTTCGTTTGCCTTTTTTTCATTTTTAAAAATACTGTTGCTCTCATTCTCTTGGTTCTGTTTACTTTACCCTGAATCAGTTCATGCACATCTTCCCATGTTTTGGTGACCTTCTCATATTTCTTTTTTTCTTACAGCACAATAATATTCCACTACATTCATATTCTACATTTTGTTCAACCACTCTTCCCTCAATGGTCACTTGCTTTGCTTCCAGTTTTCCCCTACTGCAAGTAGCTACTATGAATATTTTGGTATAAATGGGCATGTTTTTTTTCCTTCCTTATGGTATACAACTGGATCAAAAAATATAAATTATTCGGTGTAGCATACATCCCTACTCTGAGCTCCTCTCACAATTTGTTCTCACACTCCCGAGTTGGATCCTCACAGTGGTGACTACTGCCATTCTTTAGGGAGATAACCTTAGCGAGTGCTCACTTCTAGAACTATAGCTCATGAGCCCCCACCAGTGTGTTTCTCATTAATAGCCAGTAGTTATAATTGGTTCTTAGCAGAGGCATTTACTAAGATAACATGGAAAAAACAGCTACAAAATCTCCCCATAAAACTGTGTGTACTCTCCACACATCCATAACATCTTTCCATTAAAAGGGCAGGCACAAACCTAAAGTATAACAAAAGTGAGGCACTTATGTCTGGAATACATATGCAAATGTGCAAAGGCAATGGACCACTTCAGGGCTTCAAGTCTTAGCTACCTTTCTTGTCTTTGCACAGTCTTCTCTATGGCCTGGCTCCTACTTGACAGGATTGTTCTCTCTAAAGTCCATAACTACTTTCTTTTGTACACATAGAGGTCATGCTCCTTGAATCTGCTCCCTCCTCTGGGTGACTATATATGCCTCTGATCCCTGAACTGGGTCTTGAACTTATACAGACTTACTCTCCAAATGCTAGATGGGTGGGTAGTCTCTTTCTGGGCAAGTACATATGTTGCTATGTAGCATGCCTAATAGGGTGGAGGAAAAAAAGAAACCCCTTCCTCTACCAGCAGTCATCCTAAAACTGTCCCCAGCCTTGGCTGCTTCTACCAACTCAAGCTGCTCTTTAAAGGGTACCTGGGGTTTGCGTGTCCATTTTCATCTGCCAATGGGATTGACCCATCCGATTCACTCAAGAAAAGGTGGTCATACCTCATAAAGGGATTAGATTCATCTTTTCTGTTCCTTTAACACCTCATAAGCACCTTGTGATTACATTCTGAGTTTCCTGGGTACATAAAAGATCAACTCCTCTATGTTCAATTCCATTTTGCTTTCCTAATGGATGCAGCAGTTCATAGCTTCGCCAACAAACTATTACTGTGCCTGCTTTCCCACTACCTTTCTAGCACTAACTGTTTCCATCTTTCATCATCTTTGCCAAATTGATGGGTGGGAGGTGACATCTCAAAGTTGTTTTAATTTCCATTTCTCATATTATTAGTAATTTAGAGCATTTTCCCATATGGTTACTGATAGTTTGGGTTTCTGCTTTTGAAAACTGTTTGTATCCTTTGGACACTAGATTTATTTATATACACACAGAGAGAGGAGGTGTGACTAGAAAGTGATGAGACTTTTAAAAGAAATTCATCAAAACTCTTATCTACTAAGGCACAGAGGGGCTAGAATATCTTCTGTAGAGGGAATTCCCATTGAGGGTCTTTATGTCCTGAGGAATAGGGAAGGTATAGAAATCTGCCTCTTGAGATGACAAATATCTGATTTCTTCCAACTTGAAGATTGCCTGAAGTTCAGAAAAGTTCATCCAAAGGCATTTATTAAGCACCTAGTATGTGCAAGGCACTGTACTAGGCCCTGGGAATACAAAATACAAAGCATAAAAAGTGACTCCAAATTACTCTAGTTATCAGCACCTCTGACTGAGCACCTAGGAATACCCTCTCCCCCTTTTTTTCACAGAATCCAAATCCTTCCAGTCCTTTAAAGTCTAATTCAATTACCCACCTTTTCTGTGAAATTTCTCCTACAATCCCAGATGGGAAAATCTCCCCTCTCTTTGAACACCTTTAGCAATTTTCATTTGAACATTTGGTAGGGAAAGAAGAGTGGGACCTTGAACTTGGAACCTCAGAAAACAGGTTTAAGTTATGATCTTGCCACTCGTGAACTGTATGACCTTGGGAGAATCACTATGTTACTTTACCCCACCCTGAGCCTCAGTTTCCATGTCTATTAAAATCAGGATAATATTTACATTACCTAGCCTGTTATGAGGAAGTATTGCATAAGCTTCCACTCTGTAGGAGGCAGCAGAGTGAAGTGTTTTCACTGTATTTGGAGTCTGAATACCTTTCTCCAGATCCCAGCTCTACCTGTGAGACCTCAGGCTTCACATGTTAAATCTCTCTAGGTCCAAATTTTCTCCTCTGTAAACTGAGGCTGGGATCCCTTAATTCCTTTCCAGATCTACATCCCATAATGCCTCCAGGCAAAATGAACTGGAATCCACAAAAATAATAAAAGAACTAGAGAAAAGCTTGCAGGGAACTGGACAGATCCTCATAGGCTGAAGTTGTAAACAGTACCATTGGAGTGATCACCCACAAATCAACGAAATCAGAGATCCAGTTAAATATTTCTACTGCACTGTTGCCTAGTACAAGGCTGGTATGTGGCAGTGCTTCAATAAATACTTCTTGACTGATTTCAAATAGAGCTCCTAAACCTTTGTCTAATGTGAAAACGAAAGAGCATCATTTAAAAAAACCACTCCAATACCACCTTTCTTTCATGTTCCACTTTCCTACAATGCAGAGAGTGTTTGGGCAGCTTCTAATCCCTGAAACATATAAACATTTAATCTAACTTTTGGCTACCTCCTCTCCTTCCTAAAATCTATGATTGGGAGGCTGGGTTGAAGGCTTCTAGCTGATTGTAGCATCAGAAGATTCAGTCACTAGGTGAGCAGAGTACTTGTCCAAACCAGTGCTCCCACCTGTCCATAATGCCCCACCCACTGCATCATCTCCTCTCCACCCCAGACATATACACACCTCTGCCTGGTTCCAAGCAAAAGGGAGTGCTCATTCCTAGCCTCATTCTTTCCACCCCATGAATCAGAAGCCCAGGATCCTCCTCTTTGTAAAATGGATCAATGGGTGAGGGAAGGGATTATGACAAGGTGTATCCCAGTCCTAAATTTATAAAGGAGATGTAATTACTCCATACTCGTTTCCCTTAAAGATTTGCCTAGATCAAGAAGTTACACAGAGCAAGGGTTCAGGTACACAATCAGAGCCCACAAATCAGACACTTTCCCTCCCCTTCAGAAGCTTTGAAAACTGGCTTTCCTAGACTTATATGAACTGATGCTGAGTGAGGGGAGCAGAACCAGAAGAACATTGTACACAGTTACACTGTGATACATTTGGCTCTTCCCAGCAATGCGAGGTTCTAAGACAACTCCGAAAGGCTCATGATGGACAATGCTATTCACATCCAAAGAAAGAATTAGGAATCTGAATGCAGATTGAAGTATACTCTTTGTTCGCTCTTTTTGGTTTGGTTTTGTTTCTTCTTTCTCATGGTTCATTCCATTGGTTATAATTCTTTTTTAAAACATGACTATTGTGAAAATATATTTAATATGAATGTATATGTAGAGCCTATATCAGAGTACATGTCATCTTGGGAAGGGGGGAAGGGGAGGGAGAAAATTTAAAACTCAAAAGCTTGTGGAGCTGAATGTTGTAAACTAAAGATAAATAAATTTAAATATAAAAAAAATAATATTTTACCTTAAAAAACAGAAAACTGCTTCCTCAGTAGGAAAAGCTGGCCTCAATCTCCCTTTAAGGCTCTTCCCTCTCATTACACTTCTTGAGCTCTAGTCAAACTGAACTTGTTCACCAAAGAAGTCAGAACTCTTTCCTCTCTGTTCAATACCATTCCCTCTCTCCCTCTGCCTAGTTCTGTTTGTGGATATTTTGCCCATCCTTTAAGTCCCAGGTCAAAAGCTCCACAAAAAACTACTATCACCATTTCTTTCCTCAACCTTCACCCAGAGCAGGTAATTGAAAGTAGGATCTTTGCAAAGGATTCAAATATCACCTCTCCTATGAAGCTGCAACCACTTATTCCCCAGACTCATTTTATCTCTCTTATATCTGGGATCTCAGAGCACTTGGTTGTCAAGTCTCTCAAGTCACCTTCACATTCTAAGTGGCATTATAGTTACTTATGTACAATTACTAGCCCATAAGCTCCTAAAGGACAGGAATGAGGGCTTGAATCATGCCCTGGACACATTAAGGGCTCAATAAATGTTTGTTGAATTGAGATGAATAAGGGGCAGTAGGTCAGGGGGAAACTGGGTGGCCAGTAGATAAAGAGACAAATCTGGAGTCAGGAAGACAATAACTTCCTGAGTTTAAATCTGCCCTCAAACACACACTCGTTGTGTGACCTTGGGTAAGTCACTTAACTTGTTTGCCTCAATTTATTCATCTGTAAAATGAGTTGGAGAAGGATATGACAAATCACTCCGGCATCTTTGCTAAGAAAATCCCAAATGGGATAACAGAGTCAGACATGACTGAAAATGACTGAACAAGAATGAGTAGGTAACTGAAAAGGTGACAGGGACAGCACCAGGTGAATTCTAAAATGTCACCCTTACTCTCACCCCCAGAGAAAGGAGAAGGTAGATGAGTCCAACATCCAGCATTCAGAAAGCAGATGTCCGGGGAAGCATTGTCTAAGAAGAAAGCAGGGAGTAGGGGATGGGAGGGGGGAGCCCCAAAGATGGTCAGGAAGTGGGGGGGGGAAGGAGATAGAGAGCCAACACGAAGAGTAAGCTTAGGGTGTCCCCAAGGACCCAGGCAGAACCTTCCCCCCCGCCTCAGAACCATGGCGGTTCTGTGGCACCTGGTCACAGCCAAGTTTACAGTACTGCCTCTTCCAAGCCCTGGTGCCTTCTGAGGGAGACTGATAAGGAGCTCCAGAGAGAGACCCCTCCTTTTCCTTGAGCTCCTCCCAGCCCTAACTCCAGGCGGAGAGAAAGCAGAAGAGGGAGGGTGAAAGTTTCCTCCTCCTTCTACCTTCCCCCAACCCCTTTCGGTAATAGGCATTACCCCACCTCCCCAAGTCAACCCCTGTCCCTCCCTCCCGTCCCCTCCCCTTCCAGCCAGATAGGGCCAGTCTTACCTGCAGGGTGGGTGAGGCCGAGGAGGTGTCGGTAGAACACGGCAGGTGGAGCTGTCGAAGCGAAGTCTGATGTAGCTGAGGGAACAATGGGTTGAGCTGGTTCCTCCTCCCATGTTCCCAGCCCAGCCTCTCCAGAGCCTCGGTTAACCCCTCCCTGCCTAGTGGGCTATTGGCCACCAACCACCCTTTTATCACATCCCTCTTCATTCCTCCTCTCCCTTTCTCCCAGACCCCCAGCAGCTCCCAGCCTCTGCCTTAACCCTCTCATTCTCTCTCAGCCTTTTACGTTCATTTCAGTTTTAGATCCTGAGCTCCACCTCCAGACCTCTTGCTTTTAACCTGGCCGTTGCGCAGGGTCCCAGTCTTATGATCCCTTCCACATCTTTCCTTCTTCCTCCTCTGTCTTTCTAGTCCAGATGAATTCTTAGGGCTCTATGTCTTCACTGGCCTTTTGTTTGCCACTCAGACCTGAACTTTGTGAGTCTTGGAGGTTTGGAGGGGACGTTGAGAAGGTCCTATTGGGGTTCCATGAAAGAGGCTCAGCCCGGTTTCTCCAGGTGTTCGAGTCCCCATCTTCACCCCTCAACCTGTGCTCATAAACCCTCGGATTTTTCATTAGTCCTCTGTTTATGCCAAACCATACCGACATTTTTCAGGAATGAGGGGACTCTACTTTTAACCCTTGATCTTGACATAAAAAGCCTAAATCTTAAAAGGGTTGTGGTTTGTGAACTTCAAAAAAAGACCAATGGACTGTAATGGAAAGCTCCCTGGAGAGGCTTGAGGTCGAGTTCTGGCTCTGACGCTGATTAGTGTATGACTTTAGGGAAATCTCAACCTTTCTGAGTCTGTTAACTCCTATATAAAATGAGGAATTGGGATCATTTTAAGCTCTTTTTTAACTCTAATATTCTATTCCCATTTTCTTGAAGGAAAAGGGAAAGCAGAAAATGATTACCCTCCTTCCTTCTTTCTACTAAGTCCCCAGAGAGAGGTTCTTCAGTCCCTGCAGAAAAAAGGGGTACAAGGACTGAGAACCTGAACTGTTCTCCCAAGCTGCCAAATGTGTGTGGCCAAACTCTCCCCCAAAATAGTACTTCCCAGATCCTGGAAAAAAAACTTTTGTCTCCTTCCTCTATGCCAGACAGTAGATCTTTCCCCAGACACTTTCACTGCCCTCCTAGGGGGGGTCTTCCCATAGTTTTGCCTCTTTCTGAACTGTGAGGGCACTGAGTGACCCTCCAGTTTATATGTGAGTCTTATAGCCCAATATGCCTAGTCCCAGACCCTGAAATGATCAAAGCTCACAAGGACCCTCAGAAGAACACAAGAATCTGTCATATCTTGCCTCAGATTATGCCTGCAACCTTCTGTTCTCCCAGTCCCAGAGTCTCAAAGAGATTAGAAAGCTTATCCCTCTCCCAACCCCCAACAAACCCTGGCCCCAGAATAATGCCCTGAAAGCCCAGAAGTCATGTTTCCAGCCCCCTGTCAACTCAGAGACCCAAACCAAAAGATGCTACAGAATTATGAAGTATTACTTCCCTCTCATCTCTAGCCAGGCAGAGATGGATGTCAAAAGTAGGGGGCCAAGTCCCACAGGGGGCACTAAGAGAGAGGGTCTGCACAAACAGCCTTTGAAATCTCTTCTTTCCCAGTGTAATTCACCCAGGGAACCCTCCACCTTGACCCTAAGGAAAAGAAGCAACACACCTTTGCTCGCTGCATCTCCCTGGCTGATGGAAGTCTTGTTGCCTAGGACGCTCTTGGAACAGATGATAAAGCTCTGGAGCTGGCGCTCGAGAACATTGGGACAGCCACGGGCCCACTTGGCAGCAGCATTATGTTTGCTTGGACTGAGACGTGATTTTAATTTGCATCTCTCCCCAACTCCCCCCTCCCCTACTCCTCCCTCTCTCCCTCTATCTCCTCACTGATCTCTCCTCGCTCCCTTTTCCTCTCTCATCCTTTTTCTCTTTTTTCTCTCCTTTCCCTCTTTTCCCCCATCTTTCTTCCTTTCCATTACCTGTCTTTTTCCCTTTCCTTCTCTCTTTTCCTCTCTTTTCTCCCTTCTCCCCACCCTCTCCTTTCTCTCTCCCAGATCTTTCATTTCCTTACCCATTCATTCTCTCTCCTCCTTCTCTCTTTCTCTCTCTTTCCACCCTCTCTTCTGATCATCATCTCTCTTCTTTGTCTCTTTTGTTAACCATTTTCTCTCTCTTTCCCTCTTTCCTTCACCCTCCCACTCCTGTACCTTAACCTCCCTCCCTACCTCTCTCCCCCATCCTCCTCTCTGGTCTGAATGGTAAGATGAGAGTATTTGTAATGGTGCCCTGCTTCCCTCTCTCCTGTTTGTCCTTTCCCCCGCTCAGTCAGTGCATTTCCTGGAGAGCTGCAACTTCCTCTCTGCTCTGGAGTTCAACCCCAGGGCTAGGGTCCTGCTGAGGCCAACAGGTTTGGGTGATGAGCCAAAGGGACTGAGTTGTGAACATGTTCAAGTTATCATCGTTTTAGTTTAGTGTAGCTGTCCTTAAAAAAAAAAAGGACCGGAAGGATTACAAGTCATCCCTACTCTCTACTCTGCCCCCTTCTTATGCAGTAACATCTGAATCTCAGGGAACCATTCTATGGAAGTGAAAAGCAGAGTGCAGACTCTAAAATCTCTTATCCCAAGGGGCCCTAAGGAGTTATCTAGTCCATCCTCCTGCTTCTCAGCAGGACCCAAGTTAACAGAGATCTGTGACCACTGTGTTTATAATAAGCCTGTGCCTCAGGCAAAAGATTCACATTCCCATCTTAACTCCCCTGGGTCTGAATGAGCAGAACTTCATGGCCATATGGCCACCCCCACATTAATCTGTCACTAATGTCCCAGCAGTTTCCAAGGGGATATGTGGACAGTCATTCCAGTGACATGTCATCTGGGAACATCCTCTAAGTTTGGAGAATTGGTGAAGAAACATGTTTCTGTTAGTAAAACTCTTCCTTGATGGAAGGGACTGCCATAGCTTGGAAATCATAAAGACTTCAGAAATGCCACCCTGGGGAAATCCTGTGGACCATTCAGCCTAGGATTCTGTTTTTGAAGAACAGTTTGAGGGTGGAGATGTCTGCTACTAGTGAATTTCACCTCAAAAGTTTCTGCATGTGACCCCCTCAAACATCTGCAACTTCCCCTTAATAACCTTTGATAAATCAATTATTCATCAGTTAACCTAGTTCTCCCTTCTTGAGTCTATTGATACTTTCAGGTTATCCCTATACCTCTGGGGACAATGAGTTTTCCTAGGTTAACTGAGAGGTAGGGCAGGAAAATCAAAGGAAAAGGAGACTTGAAGTTCTCGATTCCAGTGCCAAGTACTAGCAGGGCGGTCTTGGGAGAAAGCCTTGGACTTGGAGCCAAAGCATCTGGGCCTGAATCCAAGTTCCACCACTTCTGCCTTTGTAAACTTGGATAAATCAATTCACTTCTCTAGGTCTCATTTTCCTCATCTGTAGTGTAAGGAAGGAAGTGTACTTAAAAGTTCCTGCCATCCCTAAATCCCATTATCTAGATTCAATGAACCTTCAATGAATCATCTTCTATAAAATAGGGATAATAGTCCCTGGTCCCTGCCCCAACAGCCTTGTATTTAACTACTAGATATGGATAGAGAGAGAGAGAGAAAGAGAGAGAGAGAGAGAGAGAGAGAGAGAGAGAGAGAGAGAGAGAGAGAGAGAGAGAGAGAGAGAGAGAAAGAGAGAGAGAGAGAGAGAGAGAGAGAGAGATGTCGATGCAGACGATGATGTAGATACATACACATACATACATATATGCAATATCTACTATATGTACTATAGTATGTACATTCTGTATATACTATGTAGCATACATACTATATAGTATATATAGCATTATGGTATACATAGTATATATACTCCATGACACATAATATATGTAGAATTGTGTCATATAATGCTATATAATACATACTATCTATGTGCACATACACTATACACATTATATGTAGTGTGTGTGTGTGTATACTCTGCCTACTTGTCTCCTCCATTAGAATGTGAGTTCTTGTCTCATTCTTTGTACTTATGCCCCCAGAACCTAGCCAGGTATCTGGCACGTAGTAGGTGCTTCATTGCAGTGAGACAATCACACAAAGCACTTTGAAACTATAAAGTCCTATCTAAATAAACAGTAAGGGGATTTAGTTCGGTACTGGTTACCATGACCTCTTCCCACTCTAATCAAAGAATGTTCCCCCTCTCCATCTCCACCTCTTAGAAGCCCTGGCTCCTTTTAAAGCTAAACTCAGGAACCATTAGGCCTTTCTTATCCCCCTAGCTGTTAACACTCTCTTCCCCTTACTCCCAAAATTATTTAGTATTTAATTGTATGCATTTTGTATTTGCTTATCAGTGCACATAATTCCATCCAGCAGAGTAAGTTCCTTGAGGCCAGGGACTACTTCGTTGTTTTTTTTCTTTGTGTGACCTGACACCTAACACAATGCTTTGAACATAGTACATGCTTAATAAGCGATTGTTGAATGGAATAGAATGTCCCAAAGATCTAATCCAAACCAACAAGCTCTTATTAAGTATCTACTAGTGCAAGGCACTGTGCTAGTCTGGGGATGTAAAGACTAAATGAAAACAGTCCTTCCCTCTTAAAGAAGCTTACTTTCTACTAAATTATGATAACAGTCACATTTTAGTATTTCTTTTTACCAAAGTAGATCATAGGAGGTGTTGTGGGTTAATGGATAGAAAACTGGTCTTGAAGCAAAGAAGACCTGGTTTCAAGTCTGGCCTCTGACACACGCTGGCTATGGCATCCTGGCCAAGTCACAACCTCTCCCTGCTCTAGATAACCATCTAAGATTATAAATTGCAGAGAGGATGCTGACCTACAATAGTAGAGGGAGTTTCCCCATCTGGAAGTTCCCTATTCTAATGAAATCCCAGGTACCATTCATAATCCTGTGCTTAATACAACTCATTCATTGTCCCTTCTATTTTAGTGGATGTTTTCAAGAGTTGTTGCGCCCCCTCCAAAGTCATCATTTGGTGCAGTGATCACCCCTCTAATGGTGAACCCCTCCAAATAGAGCTAAGTTGTTGAATGACATACAATCTTCTTCTGGGCCCTATAATAAAAATACTTTCAAATTGATAAGAACTTCCAGGGTAGCTAGGTGGTACAGTGGCTAGAGCACCAGGCCTGTAGTCAGGAAGACTTGAGGTCAAATCCAGTCTCAGACACTTCCTAGCTGTGTGACTCTGGGCAAGTCACTTCACCCTGTTTGCCTCAGTTTCCTCATCTGTAAAATGAGCCAGAGAAAGAAATGGCAAACCATTCCAGTATCTTGGCCAAGAAAACCCCAAATGGAATTACAAAGAGTCAGACATGATTGAAATGATCTAAACAATACCAGAGCTTGTCCTCTGAAAATATAGCCTCTGAGAACCTAAGACCACTTCCACAGCATGATAAGGCATTCATCTAAATAGGTCTTTAATGTAGGAGACTAATGATACTTCACATTTACATAACCATTTACAATTTACAAAGCACTCTCTTGTGCATTACTTTCTCCAAGCTACTTCTTTACATATCTCACAATAAGCCAGGCAGATATTATCATAAATTTAAAGTTAGAGGAGACCTTTGAGATTATCTAGGCCATGACCCTCATTTTACAGTGGAGGAAGAAAACAAAGTGTCTAGTATGTGCCAGGGACTGTGCTAAGATCTTTACAAATTTAATCTCATTTAATCCTCCCCACAACCCTAGAAGGGAGGTGCTATTATCCAGCTATTTTACAGCTAAGGAAACTGAGGCAGGCAAGATTAAGTGACTTGCCCAGGGTCACACTGCAGGAAACGTCTGAGGCCAAACTTGAGCTCAGGTCTTCCTGACTCTGGTTCTAGCTCTCTATTCCCTGTGCTACCTAACTATTCCAATGGAGGTTAACTGATTAGTTTAAGGTCATACTGGCAATATGTAGCAAAGTCAGAATTTTAAATTCAGGTCCTCCAGTTCTAAACCCAGCTCCCTTTTCATGGATCCATTATCATCCTCATTCTTCTACACATTAAGAAAAAGGCTAAGAGAGGTTAAGTGGACTCTCCATCATTATATAGCTGGTTAGTACATGAGTTAAGGTCAACTATTCACTTTCCACTACACCATATGTAATAGGAAGATAGTAAATGAATGAGATCTTGTGATCTACAGGGAAAATAGTCCCAGATACAGACCAAGGTTGGTTTCTGTTACTCTTGACTGGTATTCTCATCATTGATGTTTAAAAAATGAGAATAATTTGGGAGATAGACAGTTCAAAGTATCATTTCAGTCCCTCTCAGGCTCTTAAAGCAGTCCCCACTGGGAGTCTGGGACCCTCCACAAACAGTCCTAACAGGAACAGCCTCTGACCAGCAAAGTTTACCTTTCCATCCATTATTTCCTCCTGGCATCAACGTAACACCAGCTTCGCTAACTGTTCCCATGGAAACCAATCATCAGAACCACCCCCTGCACACAGACACACACACTCTTCTCCTTCATCTTCTTTTTCTTTCTTTTGAGGCAGCCAATTAGCTTTAACTTACAGAGCCTCAGGGGAAAAAATAGTCAGGGAGCTGTCAGCTTCTCTACAGGCCCTAGGGAGGATTTAAAGGGGACGGTTGCTGGATACTTGTCACCGGAGGAAAGGATCTTTGAGGTGGAACTATCCATTAGATGGAGCTGCCCACAGCTTCAACCTTAAATTCCCAGAAAAGAGCATCAAACCATCAAGAGATCTGAGTTTGAGTCTCTGCTACAACTACCTAGAATGACTTTGGGCAAGTCACTTGACCGCACTGGGTCTCAGTTTCCTCATCTGAAAGGTTAGGACAGATGGTCTCTCAGGTTTATTCTGAGGCTAAAATTCTATGATTCCCCTAACAAAAAATTGTCATATGAATTGTCAAGAGAGCTCTTCACTGAAAGTACCAAATCCTGGAGTCTTACCTTAATGAAGGAGTAATCCAGGAGTTTACCTGGAAATCTGTAGATTTGACCAGAGGTTTCCATGTTAAGTTTTATCAGCATCAAATACCACACCACCAGAGTCCTAATTTTGTCAGTCTCAGAGTAGGAGAGGCAGTGATGATGATGGCTAGTGAGGCAGCATCTGTACTCTAACAGCATGTGAGGAGGCTGGTTTCTGATGGAGATTCCCTGGCAACCCAATTAGTTTTAACTGGCAGACCTCCACTTATTTACCACATCATCTAGATTGAGGTTGACTTCATGGGGAAGTGAAAGAGCCTGATCAATTTGATTAAGATTACTGGGAGGTAAACCGTCAGGTCTTTGACTGTACCTTTCTTCTAGAGGCTGCAGAAGTACCTATCGCACCTCACTGAGAGGATTAAGGAAATCACTAGGGCTTGGATACTTGTCAATTCACACTTCATTAAGAGGGAGTAATAATTTAGTAAATTCAATTCTATTCAATAAACATACATTAAGCTCCATACTATGCACCAGGCACTGTGCTAAGTGCTGAAATAAGCACTAACAACTATAGATGACCTGATTGGCTGAGGTTATTGTGAATTGTGCTAATTAAGGGAGTCTTCTGGTCACATTCGCACTTGCACATGCTTTCATCTATCAAAAAAGAATCAGTACTAGCACACTATTCCATTGTTGGTGGGGCTGTAAATTAGTCCAGTCATTCCGAGAAATAGTTTGGAGTTATACTAAATAAGTCATTAAGCTGTACATACCTTATGATTTAGTGATACCATTTTAATATGGATTTAGATACATAGAGAGATATGTATCTCTATGTACAGAGACACATTTTTATATGTGTATGTATCTATCTATATATCTATTACTATACACCTGTATTTATATATATATATATCCATCTAGATGTCTGTGTGTATTGAGACATATATTTATATGTATATAGACATCTGAATGTATTGAGACATATATTTATATGGATCTAGATATCTGTATGTATTTAGATGTATATATCTATCCAGAAAGAATTTACAGGGATCCCCAAAAGTCAATACAGTTTTAAGCTTTAATAGTTTTCAATAGCTTTAAGCTTTAATAGATTAAAATTCCACTAAGAATTTTGGAACACCATTTGTATGCATAAAACATCCCCAGGAGGTTAAAAAATACCCATAGACAAAATAATCGATAGCAGTACTTTTTGTAGCAGCAAATAATTGGAAGGAAAGTAGGTACCCAACAAATGGGTAACAACTGAACAAATTGGGCCATATAATGGACTAGATGATTATTATGCCATAAGAAATGACTAATAATGGGAATTTAAAGAAACCTAGGAAGACATGAATTAATGCAGAATGAAATAAGGAGAACTAGGTCAGCAGTTTATATGATGGTCTCAATAATGTCAAGGAAAATAACATGGAAAGACTTCAGATCTCTGATGAACACAATGACCAATCAGAACTTCAGAGAGTGAAGCAGACCTCTCTTCTTTTGGCAGAGAAACAATGGGTTATAGACACGGAGACCTACATTTTCAGATGTGGTCTGTTTGCTCATTTGTTTTTGCTTGACTCTACTTATTTGTTACAAGGGAAATTTCCATCATGGGAGATTCTATAGTAGGTTCTATAGATATGAAATCATAGAGAAGTGCTGGGATGTAAAAAAAAAAGGGGGGGGATCATCAACAAAACATTAAAAAGCACCCTCCTTCCTCCAAAAAAAAAGTCTATGATAAACAGTTCTATGGAGATAATGGTTTACTAACACTGAATTAGACAGACATGCACTAAAGAGTTTACCAGGGTCATTAAGGATGCCCTATAAAGAATTTAAAGAAAGCAAGAATGGGAAAACAAGGATTGTGGTGAGAAAAGTGCTTTGTAAAATATAAAGTACAGTGTAAATAGGAACTATTTGTAGTAGTAGTAGTAATAGTAGTAGTAGTAGTAGTAGCAGTAGTAGTAGTAGTAGTAGTAGTAGTAGTAGTAGTAGCAGTAGAAGTAGAAATAGTAGTAGTATTCTCTGTGAACAAAAAGGTTTTCCAAATGCTGTATTCATAAATAATATTGTATTAATTGCTTTGTTCCCTAAAACACTACAAATCCTCTTCAATGAAATCCAGGAAAATAGACATGAAATCAGTACCACCCAAATCAGAAAAACAAAGTGGATGAAAAATATCTATTGCCCAGATTGACAGGTAGTTAGATAGGCAGTTCATTGAATTATTCATATTTATATAGCTATAAGAAAAGACAAGTCCAGGAGAAAAATATCTGTAATCCAGCTCAGCAGTTTTTAGCACATCTTATTTAAAAGGATGATGGAAATCTCCCTGGGGCACTCATAGTACAGAAGAGTAGCCACCAAAAAAATGGAGAGGGGTGGTCTGGACTAAATAGGAGATTGGTGGGTAGTATGGGCCACATTGTAGAGAAGCGTAGACCAAGGTCAAGAGAAGGAGAGAAGAAGCAGAGCATTAGATGTCTACCTCATCCCCCAGCCTTGTTGGGAACTCTAGTGGCTAGCTGCTGCTATGATATTGAAAAGGAGATGACTAAGCAGCTGGCATTTGCTAGTACTCCCAAGTATCCTAACACTCAGCTATGAGTTTAGTTGAGCTGTGTTCTCAGAGTAATCATCAGGCAGGGACTTGTGAGCCAAGGATTTGGATAAATGATTACCTCAAATAGCTCTTCAAACCCAATAAATAGTGAATGTTTGCAGAGTCATGGGGCTAAATATTTTGCACAAGCTCTGTCATTGTGCCCAGAATTAAATGGGAGACAAGTTCAACTGGATTGCTTTTGGGAAACTGCAACACTTTCAATAGCCTCGTATAAGTAGCTGCCATCGAAGACTATCGCTTCCCAGTACCCTTCTGGCTGTGATGCAGGGTTATCAACCATGGAGCACCACCATCTGAGAAGGATTAGAACTGGAGGACCAAGTGAAAAATACCGACAAACAGTTCTTTAAAGAATTGCAAATTATTAACAGCCATATAATAAAATGCTCCAAATGACCAATAAGGGAAATGCAAATCAAAATAACTCTGAGGTTTTCTCTGATACACAGAAAGTTGGTAAAGATGATTTTTTAAAAAGTGAAAATAGTTGATGCTGAATGAGTTTTGAAAAGACAAACACACTAACAGATGATTGGTAGAGCTGTGAATTAATGTTGCCATTTTGGATTTCAATGTGGAATTATGTTCAAGTGACTTGTCTTTATACCATTTGATCCCAGCATTTCACCGCTAGGTATATACCTGAAGGTCGAAGACCAAAAGAAAGGTCTCATATATACCAAAATATTCATAGCAGTACTTTTTGTGGTAGCAAAGAACTAGGAACAAAGTAAGTGCACATGGATCGGGCAGCAACCTGCTCAACCTGGAGTCAGAAAGACCTGGACTCAAATCCAGCCTTAGTCCCTGGGCAAATCACTTAACTGCTACCTGCCTCAGTTTCTTCATCTGTAAAATGAGGATAATAGTAGTACTTACCTCTTAGGATTGCAGTAAAATAGCATATTTTTAAAGCCTTTTGTAAGCTTTAAAGTACCATACAAATGCTAGCTATTCGTGTCTAAGAGGCAGCTCTGGTGGCTCAGTGGATAGAGTACTAGTCCTGGAATCAGGAAGACCTGAGTTCAAATGTAGCCTCAGACACTTTCTAGCTGTGTGACCCTAGGCAAGTCGCTTAATTTCTAATTGCCTGACAAATCAGGCAATCTATTGGAAAAGGAAATGGCAAATCACTCTAGTATCTTTGCCAAAAAAAAAAAAAAAAAATGAGATCACAAAGAGTTGAATATTACTGAACAACAACCAAGTTCATAGACCCCAGATTAAAAGCTCTTATTCTATCGAGGATATACGGGTGAGATTCTTGAAGGGCAAGCAGGTACAGAGGGGCTGTCCCAGTGAGAGAACTCACACAGATGAGAACACAGAGCCATCTATGAATCACAAAGAATATGTAACAATCAGTTTTGGCAAGTCATGAATAATAATTAACATTTCTGTAGTGCTTGCAAAGCGCTTTGTATATATTATCTCATTTAATCCTCCCAAAAAATCTAGGAGGCAGGTGCTATTATTATCCCAATTTACAGATGAGAAAAGTGAGGCTCGGAAAAGTTAAGAGACTTGCCTGGAGTCACACAGCTATTACGTATATGAGGCAATATTGAAACTCAGGTCTTGCTGACTCCAGGCCCAATGCTCTGTCAACTGTATCTCTGATCTGTGCACTCAGCTGATCCATATATCTAACCTCCATCCTAGGATTGCTCCATCCTGGGACATAAATGTAGCTCATAGAACTGGACAGGACATTAGATCTAGGTCTAGATTATTCTTTCTTACTCAGAAACCCAACTTAGTGGTGCCTTCCCTCCCTGACTTGAGTCCAGTAACTATCACGTTTTTCTTTTCCAGGACCTTTCTTTCCAACAGTCCCATGAAGAGAATTTCCTAAGCAGCTGCTGCCTGCTTCAACCCTAATCTAGCTGACTTTTCAATTAATGTAATCCTTTCTGCCTGCCCTAAATCAAATCACAGTGATGTCTGTCTCCTTTCCAATTTCTCCTACTTTCTGAACTCCTATTCCCTTTAAACACCATCTCTTTATCCCAGAATCACAGCTCAAGGCTCGCATGATAACAATAGCTAGTATTTAAATAGCAATTTAAGTTTTACAAAGTGCTTTACAGACATAGTTTCATTTGATCCTCACATAACCCTGGGAGGTAGGCAGTATTATTAGCTCTGTTTTACAGTAGAGGAAACCGAGGTAGGGTAAATGGTCACAGAGCTAGTAAGCCTCTGAGACTGGATTTGAATTCAGGTTTTCCTGAACCCACATCCAACACTCTGAAGCAGCTGGTGGTTCAATGGATAGGACACTGGGCCTGGATTTACTTGCTAGCTGTGTGGACCTGGGCAAATCACTGCCAAACTGAGGCAAAGCCTCCCTCAGTTTTCTCAACTGTAAAATGGAAATACTAATAGTACCTACCCTTCAAGGCTGTTGTGAGGATCAAATGAGATGTATCAAAAAAATACTTAACAGTACCTGGCACTATTCCCTTCCCCTATCCACTTTGCCACTTGGCTGTCATGAATGAATGAATTATCCTGGCTCAAGTACAAAACGTTGGCATTTCTAAAGCTCAGTTCTTATTATGATTAATTCTGCCTGATAGATACTGGTTACATAGACAGAGAATGGCCAGAGATGTGACCAACTGATAATGATCAGGACATTGACCAGATAGTAGGGATGGTCTTTACCATACCTGGAAATCTGTTAGGGGTAGAGGGACAGAGGAGAACGGAGGTGGAATAACAATCAATTGCCCTATTAGAAGAAACCTAGGAGGGTGAACGGGAATAAGTGTCAAGGAATCTAGGAAATGAAGTGGCATCCACAATAACAAATTGGGGGAGAGCTGAGCAAGTGGAAGAAAACAAAGTGTTGGATGAGAATCCAGAGTGGGAAACAGGAACTGGTGCCAAGAATATGAGGACAGGAGTGTGTCATCTACAATGACTCTCATAATATCACGGATTCTAAAGAACTCAAGTTTTGGGTCACCAAAAGGAAACAGAGAAAACCCATGCTCCACAGTACTCAGGTAATATCAAGAGATCTAGGGTCAGGTCCCCAACCTACCTAGGATGGAGACAGTGGGACGGATTTACTGTGAAAGTATGCAGGAGCCCACAGGCAGAAAGGGTGAGGATGAGTTACACACTGCACAGTAGGAAGGAGTAATCCCATTAATGAGATCCCAGGTCCTGGGGAGGATTCTTCAGCCACAACCCACCTGCTTGAATGTAAGTCTTTTCTTTAAAAGGTAAATAGCCCTAGGAGGAATAACACATTAAGTCTGGGCTAGTCATTAACACTTTAAAGAAGGAGTGAGTGAATAAATAAACAAAAAAGTATTTGTTAAGTTCTTACTAAGTGAAGAGCACTCTGCTAGGGGTTGTGGATACAAATAGAAAAAGCCAGAATTTCGCAGCTTTCAAGGAACCTATACTCTAAATGGGTGTGTAAAAGAAGCTACCTTTCAACTGTAGGGCAGGTGGGAATGCTTTGAATTCTGAAGGCTGCAGCCATAGGCTGCAGGCAAAGCCTCAGGGTCCTTAGGTTATATCATTAAGTCAAAAATGAGCCAAGAGTCTGGGAACATAGGGGCAGTACAGATGGTATGATCTTGTGATCTTCTGTCTCACCAGAAGGAGTAGAATTGATGACTCCCATCCCATCTAAGCCATGTGAGCAAACAGCCTTGGGTCTGAATAGCCCATGGATGGGGTGAAAGTAAGGCAATGGAGGAGTGCCCCTTCCATAGTGGTAGGTCTTCCTGCCTCTCAGCTATTCCAGATGGGTTCTGGCTACGAGCTGAGAAACGGACAAAGGAAAAAGACAGGAGCCACTGCAGGGAGAGTTGGGTCTTTCCTCAGCCTAGCCTTCCTGGATGGGTTCTGTCCCTCTACAGGGTTTGGAAAATAGAGGGGAATGTGATTTTGCGCAGTCTTTATCCAGGTCAACCCTACTAGCCTAGGTGTCTCCCAAGTTTCTGTCCTGGACCCTCTTCTCTTTTCCTTCCATATTATTTCACTTGATGAACTCATCAGCTCTCATGGATTTAATTATTATCTCCACACTGATGAATTTCAGATCAATTTATCCAGCTCAAACATCTCACCTCTAATCTCACATCGACAACTACCGACTGGACATATTGTACTGGATGCCTCGTAGACATCTTAAACTCAACATGTCCAAAGCTGAACTCTCTATTTCCATTTTTTCTCTGCCCAAATCTTCCCATCTTCCTACTACTTCTATTATGGTAAAGGATACCACTAACCTTCCAGTCATCAAGACTCATATCCTAAGTATTGTCCTCTACTCCTCATTCTCTTTCCCCCTCCATATTCAACCAGTGGTCAAGCCCTGTCACTTCTACCTTCATAACATTATCTCTCTTATATGTCTCCTGACATCACCACCACCTTGGCCTAGGCCCTCATCACTTCACACATAGACTAATACAATAGCCTGGTGGTTGGTCTCTCTATCTCAAGTCTCTCCCTACTTCAATTCATCTGCCATTCAGATATCAAATTGATCTTCCTAAAGCACAGGTCTGACCATGTGACCCTACCTTCTATTCAATAAACTCCAGTGGCTCCCTTTTACCTGCAGGATCCAATATAAAATCCTTGTTGGGCTCTCAAAGTCCTTCATAACTTGGCCCCTCCCTACCTGTCTAGTCTACTTACACCTTACTTCCCCCACATGACACAGGTTCTCCTGCTTGTTTCTTATACAATATCTCCCAACTACAGACATTTTCACTTCCAGTACTTGGAATTTTCTCCCTCTTCATCCCTATCTTGGCTTTCTTCACCTGTCAGCTAGTTTTTCAAGAAGTCTTCCTGATGTCCCTCAGTGCTAGTACCTTTCTTCTATTGATTGTTTCCAACTTTTCTTTTACTACTGTATGTCCTTGTCCTCAAAAAGGACTAATGACCTCAGGAAGGTGGTGTCTTGACTCAAATGTGAATTGGATTTAAGTGAGGGAGGGCTGTGCAAAGTTATTAGCCTCACTCTCTCCTCCAGAGTCATAGAGTTGTTCATATGTGGTCTCCTCCATGAGAATGTAAGCTCCTTGAGGGAAGGAACCATGTTTTTGCCTTCATTTGTATCTCCAGCACTTAGCACAGTGTCTAGCATATAGTAGACACTTAATAAATGCTTACTAACTCCACTTCACTTAGTTTATCTGAGTTCTTCCTCTTTGATCACTATCTGAGAATTGAACATTAAGAGAATAGAAATTTTAATGGGGATGGGGAGTAGGGAAGGAAAGAGTGAGACAGATAATTCTTGGGAATTAGTCTAGTTTAAAGGAAAGAAGATTAGATATGGAATCAGAAGACCTGGGTTCAAATCCTACCTCTATCACTTACAAGTTGTGTGATTTGGGGAGAGTCACAACCTCTCTGAGACATTGTTTTCTCCTCTACAAAACTGAGAAAATAATAAATGCTCTACATACCTCACAAGAATAATGAGGATCAATTAAGATAGTGTTTCTGTGCAAGTATGGATCATGATGTTGATGAAGATGACATGGCAAGTCCTCGTCTGGGTTGGGCAAGTCTCTGTGGTCACTCTAGTGGGCAAGGTCCAAAATTGGGAAAGAGGGGAAAGCTTAACGTCTTTCCTAGAACTGGGCGTCTGGAGTTTATCAGAGTGGGGGAAAGATCAGCTCCTAAACCTCCTCTTCCTCTCTTGGTGTATTGATAGAGACTATTGATAGTCTCTACACCATGATCAGTACAGTGTCTGTCTACCCAGGCTATATTTTACAGATGAGGAAACTGAGGCAGACAAAGGTTAAGTGACTTGTCCAGGCTCCCACAACTAAGTAAATGTCTGAAACAGGATTTGAACTTGGGTCTTCCTAACTACAGATTCAATGTTCTTCCCATGCAAACTGTGGTATTTTGTGACATTCCACATAAAACTGTCCTGACCAGTGTCATTTTGCAATATAGCAGAAGTGTAGAAACTGAAAACAATATCAGATACCATCTAGCCAGTAATTTTTAACTTGGGATCCATAAACTTTTTTTTTTAAGTTTAACATAATCAATGTCCTTTGTGATTGTATGTATTTTATCTTATGCATTTAAAAACATGATTCTGAGAAGGGGACTGGAGGCTTCACCAAATTGCTAAAGGGGTCCATCATTCAAAAAAAGGTGAAAGAACCCATTTTGTTCAATTTCCTCATTTATATTACCTTGTGTACATGACTTAATGGATAGAGTACCAAACTTGGAGTTAAGAAGATCTGAGTTCAAATCTAGTCCCAGATACTTCCTAGTTATGCAACCCTGGGCAAATCACTTTATCCCAATTACCTCAAGTTTCCTCATCTATAAAAGAGGTTATAATAATAGTATCTCCTTCCCAGAGTTGTTGTGAAGATCAAATGAAGTAATAATTGTAAGTCGCTTAGTAAAGGCTCTGACACGTGGTGTCATACAAGTATTAGCTGTTATTATGTTTGTTCAATGATGAGTTGTTCATTTGAAAAGAAAACTGAAGGTCAGAGAAGTGTAGTGATTTGAATAAGGTCACACAGCTAGTTAATAACTAAGCTGGCATGAGAATTCGGGTCTGCAATGACAACTAATTCAGTGCTCTATCACACAATCGCCTCTTTATAATAATAACTCAACTTTATGCAGAGCTTTAAAGTTTGCAAAGCACTTTCTTCTAAATGAGTTAGATAATTCAAGAATCATCACCATTCTTATAGATGAGGAAACCAAGAACCATGATTACACAGCTAGTAAGTGTTTCTGGGGAGCTTTGAAATCAAGGTCCCCTGACCCCCAGTCAGTATCCACAGCACTGAAGATGTCAAACACACAGCCAAATACGCCTCCAGCAACATTCCCCAGTGCAGCCTGAACCAGATTAAAATGTAGTTGGGAAATAGTTGACAAAAAAATAAAAATACAATAGAACATAGATAATGTTAATATGTGATTTTCTAAGTCACTGTGCAGACCACAAGGATCCTTAAGTCTGGTCTAGTAGCCTTGTTTCTAGTTGAGCTCAGATACCACCTGTCTACCCCACGCTGCCTTAAACACTGTTAATACTTGATCTGAAAGGGAGGGGCTTTCTTACTCCATCCCCACCCCTAGAAGTGACCATGCTATGAAGACAAATAGTGTTATTCAGTCATTTCAGTTATAACTCTTCATGACCCTATTTGGGGTTTTCTTGACAAAAATGCTGGAGTGGTTTGCCATTTCCTTCTCCAGCTCATTTTTATAGACGAGGAAACTGAGGCGAACAGGGTTAAGTAACTCACCCAGGGTCACATAGTTAGTACATGTCTGCGGTTGGATTTGAATCCAGGTCTTCCTGACTCCAGACCTGGCACTCTACTCACTACATCACCTAGCTGCCTCCTATAAAAACAAAATCTATCAGTAAAACACTTTTTAAAAAAAGAAACAGAAAGGAGATAGCAGTGGAGCTGTGCGAGAGGAAGCTTATTAACCTTCCGGAAGAAGACAAAAGGCTAAAAAGCCAAAGGATTAAGATAATTATGGAGATTTTTCTCATGTACAAAAAGTGTGAGTATCTATATGGTGGCATCCATTTGAGAAGCTAGAGGAAAAAGACTCCTCCCCCTCCCCATTGAGTCTCTCTCTGATGCCAGATTTTCCTTCACTAGCAATTTACACCTTTAGACATCATCCTCTGTTCAGTTCTCTTCTCATCTAGAATTCATAGCTTCAGCTGGAAGGGACCTGAAAGCAGGGATGTACTGGTTAATATTTAACAACCAGCTCTCTGTCAGGTCAGGGATTGTTTTCACTTTTAAGTTTAGTTTGCATTATTAATATTTTCTTTTCTATTTTCTTAGTTCTAGACAATCAACAAAACAATAAATCAAATTCTGAATTATATCCTTTGCAATTTCTGTGATGTAAATGCTCACCCTGGAAATTTAACAATCGGATCTTGTGGTTCAGTTTGAATTGGTTCCAACACCACTACCCCTCCTGTCTAAAAGACTATTCCATCTAACCTCCTCCTGTGACAGATGAGGAAACTGAGGCCGCAAAAGATAAGATGAATGCCCCTTGTTATTAGAATTCACTTTCTCCCAACTTCCTGCCCTTAGAGTCCCTAGCTTTGTTTAAGGGTCAGCTCATGTAATAACTCCTATGCACAGGTTTTCCCAAGTCTTGCAGTAGTTAGGGCTTCCCCTGCCTCATAAGCTTTATGTATTTATTTTGGCTTTAGCTATTGGTGTATATGTTGTTTCCCTTTGATAGACCATAAGTTTGTGGAGGACAGGGGACTGTTTTCACATCCCCAGCACCTAGCACATAGTAGATACTGGATAAAAGCTTATTCAGTGAATGAAGTGATTTACCCCAAGCCACATTTACCTAGTAAGCTACAGAGACTGAGATGAAAGCCCTGGTTTTACTGACTCCCAGTCCCTTCCTCTTTTTTTGCTGCTTTTTAAGTGTCCCTAAGAGGGACCATGGTCATCCATAATACCGCCATGTGAATGAGTTTGTAAGATGCTTTCCTCTCTGATTAAATGAATTCCTGAGTACTTGGCAAGGAGGGAGTTGAAGGAGGAATCAGAATCACCTCCAGAAGGGGAACCGAGGAAGCCTCAAGGAAATCTTCACAGCTCTGCCAAGTGGCCTCTGTGGTATAATGGAAAGGGCACTGGACTGGTATTCTTGGATTTGAGTTCTAACTGCTACTAACTTGCTGTGTGACCTTAGTCAAGTCACCTTACTTTTCCAGGCCTGAGGTTCCTCACCTAACAAATGAGGGGATGGGATTAGATGACCTCAAAGGTCCCTTCAAGCTTTAATGTTTTAGGATCAAAGGAAAATCCGCTAGGGTGCCATCTTGATGAATCTCTTTCTCTCCCTTGAAAACCCCAAGGATGCAAATACCATTCTTCATCCCCAAAAGCCTGTGCTTGCCCTGAAGAGAAGGTAGGCCCTTTGTAGGTAAGAGGAGAATAGGGCCTAAGTTAAGGATAAAGGCTAAAACTGCTGCCAGGTATATGTTCACTGCTGGATGAAGGGGTAGGATGGGGCAATGATTGCTCAGCCACCTAGCTGACAGGAAGGAGCAGAGGTGGTCTCTTCTCATAAGCTGTTATGTAAGTTCCAGTCTCTGGAGTAAAATCAGGGCACATGGCTGCTCCAGAAAAGGTCTTGGTCCTGTCTGCAATCTACCCCAATTCAAGATGAGCCAAAGAATGCTTGAACTCCAGAC
The DNA here is from genome assembly GCF_028372415.1 of Notamacropus eugenii. Classification (NCBI taxonomy): domain Eukaryota; kingdom Metazoa; phylum Chordata; class Mammalia; order Diprotodontia; family Macropodidae; genus Notamacropus; species Notamacropus eugenii. The sequence continues at coordinate 606,282,983 of NC_092872.1, read as the reverse complement.
TTAGCAGGATGTATTTGTCCTTTGTTTTTGAAAAAGACCATGACATCAGAGAAATGATGACATGACTTGCACTTGATTTTGATGTGAGGGAGGGCTGTGCAAAGTCATCAATCTCACTTTCTCCTTGAGTCATCTGTGTCCAGTGATCAGATATTCATCAATGCATCAGGATGACTGGAGATGGCCCAGGATGCAATGGAAGACCTTGGCCCTTTTAGGCTGACCTTTTCAGATACTCATTTAGAAAGAGGTAACGCCCATATAGGGATATAAATAGTTTGCCTATATTAAATAACAAGCTTTCTTTTTCTTTTCTCTTCCTGTTTATCTTTTTATGCCTCTCTTGAATCTTGTATTCACCTTTCTTTCCTCTTGAAATGCCCCACCTCCCAGCATGTGACATGCCCAGCTCTGCCCAGCAACCCTGGCATGCTCCCATCCATGTGCTCCTGCCATGGCTGGCATCCACATGCTACCTCTCCCTGTCCTGGGAGCAACTCCTGACAAGCCACCTGGGTCCTGTGACTCTCTGCAGACCCACACTGCACTTGCCCAGCCTTGTCAGAAATTCCTAGCTCCCAAAAACCATTAGCTTGGAAATGGCTAAGACTAGTCCAGCTCCTCAGAGCAGAGCAGAGCAAGCCAGGGGTACATCTGGGAAGCTCTCAGTGCCTCTGGGACCTTCATTCTGCTCTTCTTACTGCCATATGGCTTTTCTTTCTCCCCAGAGCTGGGATGGGCAAAGACACTTCAGGCAACTTTCCTCTGGGAGAGGCTTCCTTCCCCCTCCCCTCCCCTCCCCTGTGAGGGAGGGAGAAGGCCAAAGCTTCAAACAGCTCCCAGAGAGGGTGATTCCTCAAGGAGTTTCTGGCCTAATATCCATGGGGGTCCCAAAGCCCTCAAAGTGCCAGCATTTTAAAGCCAACTCTCTCTCTTTTTTAATGAATGCTACATGTTGTTTGCATTGCTGTAGCTCCCCATAGCATTGTATTTTGTAGTATTAAATATTTTAGTTTTTTCAAATAACAAGAATTTTTTATTAATCTGTCCCTCTTACTATCTCTCCCTCCCAATTAAGCAAAATTTTAACAATTATATTTATTTCATTAAATATTTCCCAATTTTATGTAAAAAAATTAATAATCATTTTTTAAAATTCAGAATTCTCTGCCTCCCTCCTGAACCTCCTCTCCTAAGAAAGTAAGCACTTTGATTTCATGCCAGACATTTCCACATTAACCATGTCACAAAAGAAAATATATACAAAAAAAACACAATAAAAATAAAGTTTTTTTTAAAAAGAATGCTTCAATTTGTATTCAGAATGTTTTCCTCTCTAGGGGTGGATAGCATTTTTTATTATAAGTCTTTAAGAACTGTCTTGGATCATTGTATTGATCAGAGTAGCTAAGGTCTTTCACAGTTGGTCATCATTACAATATTACTATTACTGTATACAGTGTTATTCTGGTTCTACTCACTTTAGTTTGCAACAGTTCATGTAAGTCTTCTCAGGTTTCACTGAAAGCATCCTGCTCATCATTTCTGGTCCTTTCCTTTGGGATATAGACCTAGTAGTGGTATTGCTGGGTCAAAGGGTATGCCCCTTGGGCATAGTTTCAAATTAATCACTAGAATGATTGGATCAGCTTACAATTTTACCAACAGAGAATTAGTGTCCCAATTTTTCCACATCCCCTTCAGCATTTGTCATTTTCCTTTTCTATTTCCTTTCCAATCTGATAGGTGTATGAGATATCAGAGCTGTTTTAATGTGAATTTCTCTAATCAATAGTGAGTTAGAGCATCTTTTCATGTGAATATTGACTTCCTCTTCTGAAAACTGCTTATTCATATCCTTTGGCCATTTACCAACTAAGCAATGGCTCTTATTTTTATAAATTCGAATCAGTTCTCTGTATATTTGAGAAATGAGGACTTTATCAAAGAAACTTGTTGCAAAATGTTTTCCCAGGTTCCTGTTTTGCTTCTAATTCTGGCTGCATTTGTTTCTTTTTAATGTTTATTGATTTATTTTTAGCTTTCAACATTCTTTTACACAAAATTTTGAGTTCCAAATTTTCTCCCCATCTCTCCCCTCCCCCACTCCAAAATGCTGTGCATTCTGATTATCCCTTTCCCTAATTTGTCCTCTCTTCTATCACACCCCTCTCTTCCCTTTTCCCCATCTTCTCTCTTTTCTTGTAGGCAAGATAGATTTCTATATCCTATTACCTGTATTTCTTATTTCCCAGTTGCGTGCAAAAACAGTTCTCAACATTCATTTCTAAAACTTTGAGTTCCAACTTCTCTCCCTTCCTCTCTCCCCACCCATCCCCACTGAGAAGGCAAGTAATTCAATATAGGCTATATATGTGTAGTTTTTCAAAAGACTTCCATAATAGTCATGTTGTGTAAGACTAACTATATTTCCCTCCATCCTATTTTGCCCCCCATTTATTCTATTCTCTCTTTTCACCTTGTCCCTCCCCAAAAGTGTTTACTTCTAATTACTCCCTCCTCCCATTTGCCCTCCTTTATATCACCCCCCCACCCCACTTATCCCCTTCTCCCCTACTTTCCTGTAGTGTACTATAGATTTTCATACCAAATTGAGTGTGCATGTTATTCCCTCCTTAAGTCAAATGTGATGAGAGTAAGCTTCGCATTTTCTCTCTCTCACCTCTCCCCTTTTCCCCTCCAATGAAAAAGCTTTTTCTTGTCACTTTTATAAGAGATAATTTGCCCCATTCCATTTTTCCATGTAGGAATGTAAACAGTTCAACTTTAGTAAGTCCCTTATGATTTCTCTTTTTTGTTACCTTTTCATGCTTCTCTTGATTCTTGTGTTTGAAAGTCAAATTTTCTCTTCAGTTCTGGTATTTTCATCAAGAATGCTTGAAAGTCCTTTATTTCACTGAATGACATTTTTTTCCCCTGAAGTATTATACTCAGTTTTGCAGGGTAGGTGATTCTTGTTTTAATCCTAGTTCCTTTGACTTCTGGAATATCATATTCCAAGCTCTGCGATCTCATAATGTAGAAACTGCTAGATCTTGTATTGTCATGATTGTATTTCCACAGTACTCAAATTGTTTCTTTCCAGCTGCTTGCAATATTTTCTCCTTGACCTGGGAAATCTGGAATTTGGCTACAATATTCCTAGGAGTTTCTCTTGTCAGATCTTTTTCAGGAGATGTTCAGTGGATTCTTTCAATATTTATTTTACCCTCTGGTTCTAGAAGATTAGGGCAGTTTTCCTTGATAATTCCATGAAAGATGATATCTAGGCTCTCTTTTTGATCATGGCTTTCAGGTAATCCCATAATTTTTAAATTGTCTCTCCTTGATCTATTTTCCAGGTCAGTTGTTTTTCCATGAGATATTTCACATAATCTTCTATTATTTCATTCTTTTGGTTTTATTTTGTAATTTCTTGGTTTCTCATAAAATCATTAGCTTCCATCTGCTCTGTTCTCATTTTTAAAGAACTATTCTCTTCAGTGAGCTTTTGAACTTCCTTTTCCATTTGGCTAATTCTGCTCTTTAAAGCTTTCTTCTCCTCATTGACTTTTTTGGGCCTCTTTTGCCAATTGAGTTAGCTTATTTTTAAAGGTGTTATTTTCTTCAGCATTTTGGGGGGTCTTCTTTAGCAAGATGTTGACTCACTTTTCATGATTTTCTTGCATCACTCTCATTTCTCTTCCCAATTTTTCCACCTCTCTTTCTTGATTTTCAAAATCCATTTTGAGCTCTTCCAAGGCTTGAGACCATTGCATATTTATTTTGGAGGTTTTGGATGCAGAAACCTTGACTTTCAGATACCTCTGATGGTAAGCATTGTTCTTCCTCATCCAAAAAGATGGAAGAAAATACCTGTTCACCAAGAAAGTAGCTTTCTATAGTCTCATATTTTTTTTCCATTTTGGGGGCATTTACCCAGTCAGTTACTTGACTTTTGAGTCCTTTGTCAAGAGGAGGGTATACTCTGGGGACCTGTGAATTCTCACTTCCTCCAAGGTGGCTCAGGTCTGGGAGATACCACAAGCTTTTCTGCCCAGGATCTTTGAAGCTGTCTTTGGCGTTTGTGGGTTGAGCAATTTGGGTACCACAGTTGCTTCTGCTGCCGGGGATTCTGCCCCTGAGACCTGCTCAAGCTAAGCAGCCAAGGCTGGGCTGCGCTCCATTCTGAGAATGGTGCAACAGAACTTTTCTGCCCAGAATCTGCGAGTGGGGTTTCCTCTCCACAACCACCTTCAGCTCCACCACACCAGCGCACTCCTCTCACCCCAGGATTGCCACTCAGGTTTGAGATCTAGATCAGCTGCTTGATTCCCCCAAGAGCTTTAGGCCAAGGGCTCCTAAAATGGATGCTGTGTCACAGCTACCGCTTCCACCCTGGGGCCCCTAGGGCCAAACCACATTCCCTTCTCCCCTAGGTGAAAGTGCTTTCTCACTGACCTTTGAAGTTGTCTTTGGCATTTGTAGTCTATTTTATAGGCTATGTGGAGAGAGTTAGAGTAGTTGCGTCTTTCTACTCTGCCATCTTGACTCCATCCATTGCATTTGTTTTGTTTGTGCAACAGCATTTTAATTTCATGTAATCGAAATTATCTATTTTACATAATTTCCTCTATTTCTTGTTGAGTATTAAACCCTTCCCTTATTCATAGATCTGACATGTACATTTTTCCATGCTCCCTTCATGTCTTAATCATTTATCAGTTTTTTACCTTATCTTCATATAAGGTGTAAGATGTTGGTCTATGCCTAGTTTCTGCCATACTACTTTCCAATTTTTCCAGCAGTTTTTACCAAATGATGAGTTCTTGACCCAATAACTAAGATTCTTTGAATTTATCAAACCCTACATTACTCTAGTCATTTCCTGCTATGTGTTGTGTTCCTAATCTATTCCACTGATCCACCACTCTATTTCTTATCTAGTACCAGATTATTTTGATGATTATTGCATTATAAAATATAATTTGAAATCGGGAATTGCTAGATCACCTTTCTTAATATTCTTTTTCATTGATTCCCTTGATATCATTGTCCTTCTATTCTTCAAAATGAATTTTGTTACTATATTTCCTAGCCTTATAAAATAACTATTTGGTACTTTGATTGGTATGGCACTGAATAAGTAAATTAATTTAGGTAGAATTGTCATTTTTATTACATTAGCTCAACATGTCCATTAATATTTCTCTAATTTTCAAATGTGTCTTTATTTGTGTGAAAAGTGTTTTGTAATTGTGTTTATATAATCACAAGTTTGTCTTGACAAGTAGACTCCCAAGTATTTTATGTCTGCAATTGTTTTCAATGAAATTTTTCTACATCTTCCTGTATAGTATATGGTATTTGTTGGTAGTATATGGACATACTGATGATTTATGAGGGTTTATTTTATATCCTTTAACTTTGTTGAAGTTGTTCATTGTTTCAACTGGTTTTCTAGTTGATTCTCTAGGATTCTATAAGTATACGATCATGTAATCTGCAAAGTGAAAGTTTTGATTCCTCATTCCCTTTTTTTATTCCTTCAGTTTCTTTTTCTTGTCTTACTGCTATCACTAGAATTTCTAATATGATATTGAATAATAGTAGTGATAATGGACATTCTTGCATCACCCTGATCTTACTGGGAAGGCTTCTAGCTTATCCCCATTACAGATAAGTTTGCTCTTAGTTTTAGACAGATGCTACTTATCATTTTAAGAGAGGTTCCATTGATTACAATGATTTCTAGTGTTTTTAATGGGAATAGGTGTTATATTTTATCAAAGGCTTTTTCTGCATCTATTAATAGAATCATGTTTTTTGTTGTTGTTATTGATATAGTCAACCATCCTGATAATTTTCCTAATATTGAACCAGCTCTGCATTCCTAGTATAAAATCCATCTGGTCATAGTATAAAATCTTTGAAATATATTCTTATAATTTTCATGCTAGTATTTTATTCAAAAATTTTGCATCAATATTTATTAGAAAATTGGTTTATAGTTTTTCTTCTGTTTTTGCTCTTCCTGGTTTAGGTATTATTTGTATCATAAAAGGAATTTGATAGGACTCCTTTACCTATTTTTTCAAATAGTTTAATACTGGAATTAATTATTCCTTAAATGTTTGGTAGAATTCATTTGTAAATCCATCTGGTCCTGGGGATTTTTTTCTTAGGGAACTCATTGATAGCTAGTTCAATTTTTTTTTCTCAGAGAGGGTTATTTAAGTATTCTCTTTCCTCTTCTGTTAATCTGAGCAATTTATGCTTTTTGTAAATATTCATCCTTTTAACTTAGATTGTCAGTTTTGTTGGCATGTAATTGGGCAAAATAACTTCTAATAATGCTTTAATTTCATCTTCCTTAGTGGTGTATTCATCTTTTTCATTTTTGATACTGATAATTTGGTTTTCTTTCCTTTTTTAGAGCAAATTGCACTGAGGATTCATCTATTGGATTTTTTCTCATAAAATCAGCTGTTAGTTTTATTTGTTAGTTCAATGGTGAGGTTTTTTTTCATTTTCAATTTTAATTTTCAGGATTTCTATTTTAGTGTTTAATTGGAGACTTTTAGTTTGTTCTTTTTCTAGTTTTTTAGTTGCTCATCCAATTCATTTACCTGACCTTCCTCTTTCTTTTACAGACACACACATTTAAAGATATAAATTTTCCTTTAAGTACTGCTTTGCCACATTCCACAAATTTTGGGATGCTGTCATATTATTGTCATTCTCTTTAATGAAATTATTATTTCTATGACTTGTTCTTTGATTCACAATTCTTTAGGATTAGATTATTTTGTTTCCAATTAACTTTTAATCTATGCTTCCATTGCCATTTGTTAAATGTAAATCATTTAATTCTCTCTACCTCAGTTTACCCATCTGTAAAATGGAAGGGTTGGATTTAATCACCTCCAAGGTCCCTTTCAGCTCTAAATCTATGATCTTATGAATATGTTAGAATCTTACACTTCCATTAAACTGTCACTTAAAGAGTGAAGAGATTGCATATTGTCCAAATCCAATAAGTAGCTTTTATCAGTTTTTAACAATGCTTTGCTTATGATAGGTGTTTAATAATGGGGAAAGGAATAAGCATTTATTAAGCCCCTATTGTGTGCCAGATTTGTGCTAAATATTTTATAAATATTATCTCATTTGATCCTCACAACAATCCTGGAACTTCTATTATTCCCATTTTACAGCTGAGGAAACTGAGGCAAATAAAAGTGAAGTGACTTGTCCAGGGTCACATAGCAAGTAAGGGCATGAGATAGAATTTGAAATCAGGTCTTCCTGACTCTAGGCCCAGAACATTGTCCACTGCAGTACTTAACTGTCTTCAATATGTGTTTAATAAAAATTCTGTCCTATTTTCCCCTTAACCCATCCGAATGTCCCAGAAATTCCAGTATTTGGGCAAATAGTAAATGAATAAATCAAAGTCAGGAGGTATATCAATAAGAAAATACATGCTTCAAAAAATATTGAGAGCCACACAAAAGTTAGACACTCACAGGCTGATGGAATACTAAAATTACTTATGAAACATGTGTGTACTAGCCCATGAGATAAGTGACAATGACCTTGTAGGAGGCATTTTTGTGTGCCAGGCAAATGTAAAGCTGTAACGTGTAAAACTTCACCCAGGGCAAATTCAGCAAAGGGGGGGGCAGAGCAGGTCCTGTGGCATGGCTGGGGGAGGGGTAGCAGCACTGAATCTTAGGGGAAAGAAGGGTGCAAGCCCTCTCTGGGAGTGAGCATGCCCCATTCTAAGTCATTGCCTGGGACATGCTTCTCCATGCTTGTTCTAGTTTTGTTCTGGTTGTACAATGGTGGTCATGATGAGCTATGACATTCCTAGGATTAGAGTCCCCGGAGGCTTCACTATACCCGACAATATAAAAGTCCACATGATTATGACAACAAAGATAGAAGGGATCATTGTATGTTCTGATTTGGGGGTTTGAAAACACAGTCATTTTATATTTTTGTCTTCCCTATAGACTATAAGCGTCGGGAGGGCAGAGAACAAGTCTTTTTCTTCTCTGCGTACCCCAGGTGGGTACCTGGCACAGAGCTTGGCATACAGTGTTTGTGTGGCATTTGATAATTGATGACCAGGATGCTAGAGTTTCAAACTGGAAAGAACCTTAGAGATCTTCTAATACCAGTGCTTTCATTTTACAGAAGAGGAAAGGGAGGCACACAGCCTTGCCCAAGATCACACAGCAAGTATGTGTCAAAGCCAGGACTCAAACTTGGCTCTTTTAACTCAGTACTCTTTCCATGGCACAAGACTTGATCATCCCAGAATGCCAGCATTAGGTGAAATCCTGGACCTCGGCGCAGTTCTGAGATTCTGAACTCAGCAAACATTCATTTGAACAACTTACTATGTGCAGAGTATGAGACTAAGAGGTATGACTCCAAGGATGGGAGACAGAGACTTAAGAAAGTGAAAACACTTTAATGGTTCAGAGGTACACCCACTACCATCCTCCTCTACATTCCAGCTGCACACAGAGTCACACACAAGGTGGGCATAGGGAGGGGAAAGGGAAGGGGAAGGGGAAAGAAAGGAAAAGGGGAGAAGAGGAAGGGGAGAGGAAGAAGGAAAAAATGAAATGGGGGAAAGGAAGGGAATGGCCCTGGGTCACACAACTGGAGAAAAAAAACAGAAAAGAGCCAAAGGACTTGAGCCCCATTTCAAACCCACCATGTCCCTTGTACTCTTGAGCAGCCTTGGAGGAAGCCAGTCCATAGAAGCATCCCTCACCCCAAGTCTGGGTCCCCTTCCTAGGAAGTGCTTATAGCAAAATTGAGGAAGTAGGAAAGATTTATCTTGGCAACCCAAAGACTGGCAGCTTCTTGGCAGGGGACAGAGGAGTCAAAGATGACAGGGCTCTTCCCCTCTGAGATCAGCAGCTTGGACCTCACCCTCTGGCAGTGGGCAGGCGAGGGTAGTCTGGGCAAAAATCCAGGCCCTCCCAGAAGCTGCAAAGAGAACATAGAATCATCAGGGCCAGACAAGGCTGCCCTACCTCATCCTAGAGGCCTGGGCAGGGGAAGCTAAACTGTATGTCACTGTCCTCTGCTCAGCCTACTCCTTCCATGATGAAAGGCCTGAATCTCCTAGGTTATGTTCTCTTAGTCTGAAAGGGAAAGAGTCTCTCATCTAGGGAATGATTCTATAAATCTGGACAAGTGAGCAGATGAAAGATACAGGGGAAAGGAGAGAGGGCCTTGGGACTAGGAGAGATGTGTGTCTACAGGGAATCAATGGAAAAGAAAGCAGGAGTAAGTAAATAAGAGAGGGAGTAGCCAGGGTGGGAGCAGAGAAAGGGAGAGAGACAAGAAGGTTAAACATGGAGGAAGGAAAAGAGGGGAAGGACATGGGAGGCTGTTGAAACCCTATCTGTCCTTCAAGGTTCAATTCTCGCCATTTCCTCCATGAAATCTTCCTTCATCTTCCCACTCCAGTTGGCCAGAAGTGATCTCCTATATTTTGCTGGTACCCTTCTGTTCTGGGTATGTACATGCTTGTCTCCTCCTTAAACTCCATAGGGGCAAGGACTGTACCACATTTATCTTTGTGTTACCAGAGCCTAGCACAGCACCTTGCAACACAGATGATGTTTAACTGATGTTTGAATGGATGAATGGGGGTAGGTTACAAGGCTGGTGTAGGGGAGGAGAGTCAGAGTGGGGGAGCCAAAGGGGGAAGGGTACTGCTGAAAGAAGATGAAGGGGCAACAACATGAAGGGCAGGGAACAAGCACAAGTCTAGGGACCAAAAGGGGTGCAGAAATGTCTAGTTTGGGGAAATCTCTAGACCCAACTAATATGGTGCTCCAGACAGCTGAGGGGTCCAAAATGGTACACTGAGGGGTGATAAAGCTGGGCCAGCCAAGATCGTGGGGATTGATTTCACTCACAAAAATGTAAGCAAGTCTTTTATTAAAAGCTAAAGATTGAAGGAGGAGAAGGTGAGCACCTGAATAGAGAATCTTACGAGGGGGGTTGCACAAGGCTGGGGAAGACAAGCTCAGGCATCCCTGGAGCACCAGACCCCTAGACTCCAGGGATGCCCAGACAAAGCCCCTTCCTTCCTTCCCCCCTCCCCCAGTGGGACTTGAGGGCCAGGCAGGCATGTTTCCTGTGATCCCTACTGCACAGCAGCCTCATTCCTCTAGGCTCCTCTCCCTGGGATACAGAGCAATCCTTCTCCTTACCCTCGATCCTACAGTTTCAGTGACGTGACTCTGGGGATGTGAAAAAGCTGGGTCTCCTCAGAGCTGGTGGAGCTGTGGCCAGGAGAAGGATGTTAGGGAGTCTCATTCCCCTCCCTTCACCTCTGGGAGCCTGGGGATAAGAAGCTAAGAGAGCCTACTTCCTCCCCCAGATCCCTCAGAATGGCAGATCTTGCCCTTGGGTGGGGTAAATGCAGCAGGAGACCAAATGGGCCAGACCTATGGAAAACCTGTGACCCTGAGGTTCAGGAGGGTGTTGGTCTTTAAGAGTAAGAACTGTATTTCTTCCTGGGATGTCTTAGGGCCATGACCAACTTCCATGACTAGAAGTTAGTGGTCAGACAAAATGATTCCTAGTAACCCTCTGTGCTCCTAGGACCTTCTTAGCCCCTCACCTTAAGCGTTTCCTGATGGGTCGGAAGTGCTTGGTGGTTTTGATCGCAAAGATGATACTGGGGATGAGCAAGAAGGTGCACCAGGCCAGGCAGAACCAGAAGGCATTCTGAAATACACAGGCTCAGACAAGTGAAAGGTGTCCACCTCACCCCAGGGCCCAACCATGAACAATTCTGCCCAACTGGTGCGAGAGCTGAAGTGAGCTCTTCCTGCATGCAGAAACTGCAGAAAAAAACCTCCAAAGACATGAGGAACCCCCGGGGGAGAAGGGACAGGAGAAGGCAAGTTTGGGAGTGGAGGCCAAAAAGCCATTACAGGTTAGGCTATGTGGCCTCTGAGGTCCTTTCCTACTCATAGACGCTGTGCTCCCATTACCCTCATCACTCTCTTGTTTTATGCCCAAGGCAGTTGCTTTGGATGGCAGACCCTGGGCACAGCCTTGGTTCCATCCCCTCCTGGAAGGAAGGGGAAGGAGGAGGGTTCTGGGACAGGGGACCAAGGATGCACAAGTATCATATCAGGTGAGGAGGGAGACCTGGAATACAAGCTCTTAGAGAGTAGTAGCTATTTTATTATGCTTTTTTAATTTGCATTCCCACGTGCCTTCCACACAATGGACATTCTACTCACCGATTTGACTTTATGGGGAAGAGGGCCACTTACCCAGGGATTAATGATAAGGTCGCACAGGATCACCCGGCCATTATCCAGTGCCTCAGACAGGGGTTGGCAGGTGGCGATGTGCTCAGTGACCTGTGAAGGCAAAGCTACTAGGGAGATGTTGTGGGGGGACCTGGATCCCCAGTGCTCTATTCTCCCTTTGTAATGCTCCCATGAGAAAAACAATAACCAAAAAAACCCAAACAAACAAACCCTAGGGTTTCCACAGAAAAATGTCCCATTGAGAGGGGAGGGGGGGATTCCTTAAGAAATGTCCAGAAGCCACTCTAAGATTAGACAGAAGCACTCTGTGCTAGGAATACCCTAAGGGGTCCTTGGCATAGATTACATGGGCTGGGGCTAGGTCCTCCCAAGACCATTCCTGTTCTGGGTCCCTAGTCCAAAGATTGTGCATCCTGACACCTCTAAGAGGTCTCTCTGTCTCCTGCCACGTACACTCCTTCTTGACAAACAACAATAACATATCACCACATATAAGTAAAATGCAAATGCATTGGGGGATACAGAGAAGGGGAAGACACAGAGAGAGAGAGAGAGAGAGAGAGAGAGAGAAGGAGGGAGGGAGGAAGAGAGAGAGGAGGGAGGGAGAGAGAGAGAAAAGGAGGGAGGAAGAGAGAGAGAGGAAGGAGGGAGGAAGAGAGAGAAAAAGGAGAGAGGGAGGAAGAGAGAGAGAGAGAGAGAAGGGAGAAAGAGAGAGAGAAGGAGGGAGGGGGAGAGAGAGAAAGAAAGAGAGAGAGAAAGAGAAGTCTGGAATAACTTCCCCATTCCAATTCAATTTCATTCAACAAATAATTATGTAGTGGTTGGGAAGACAAAGACAAAAATGAAACCATCCCTGCCCTCAAGAATTATGCTACTGCTATTAAATATTATATTCTTAAATATATTATATTCTCAAATTATATTCTCAAATCTTCACCTGACAAAAAATTTGAATCCATCTTTCAAGGTCCATAGCAAATGTGACTTCTTTCCAGAGTCTTCCCTTATGCCCCCAAGCCAGAAGTGATCACCCCCATTTCTGAGCTCCTAAAGTACTATCCCACTCACACAGCATTTATCTTCTACCGCTTAATATTGTGGTTAATTGCCTAATTATCTTCTCTCAACTATTGGACAAGAACAGAGACCATTCATCCTGTATCACAGACAGCTCCTGGCACACAGTAGCTACTCCTTTGCATATTTGTTGGGCAAGAGAATGACCATAAATACACATGGACATATAAGGATATGAAGATTCATAGAGCAAAAACACTCATATAGACACAAATAGATCGGTATACACACATAAATATGGTTATGTGCTTAGCCATATAAAGACATACGTAGATATATAACATATAATAACAGTTAACATTTATATGGCATTTTAAGGTTTGCAAAGCATCTTTTATTGAATTTGATATTATAATCTTATGGGTCCATCCTACTGATATTTACAGATGAAGAAACTGAGTCTGAGAGATACATCATTTGCCCATCATCACACAACTAGTAAGTGTCAGAGACAAGATATGAACCCAGATCTCTCCAGACTCCATGTGCTTTCTGACATGCCAGATTGTCTTTCATGTATAAACATATGCAAGTGGGCACATTGCCTGGTTTTCTGCTCCAAACAATATCTGTTGGGCATCTCCCGTCTGCCCATTGCTGTGTCAGGTGCTATGTATGTACAATAAAAAAGATAAACACACTGTTGCTGCGCTCCAGAAGCTGACAGTATTGGCTGAGGCAACAACCAGACAGAGCATGATCTGGGGCAAAGAGCTCTAAGATGGAAATCAGGGCACCCTCCCCCCAAAACCATCCTCACGCCCTTTCTAGTTCTGGCTCTGCAATCTTCTACGTATGTGACTTTTGGCAAACAATTTTCCATTTCTCTGAGCTTCACTGTCCTCAGATATAAAATGAGAAAGTGGGACAAAAATCATAATATTTAAGGCTAGAAGGACCTTAGAGGTCATCTTGTCTGACCTTTCTTTCACTCTGGATATAAAATGAGACATCGATATGTCAAGTGACTTGTCTGAAGTCCCATGGGCAATATCGGAGCATAGATTTGAACACAAGCGTTATGTTTCCAAAACCAGGGGCTTCTCACAGAGATTGAAGGCAAAGAGATGTAGAGGCCCATGGTGTGCTTTAGGGGCAGTGACTTAGTGAAGGGTTTGTGTAGAGAGTGGTAGGAAATAAGATTGCACAGAAACCTTAGGGACAAACTAGATGACCTTGAATGCCAAGCTAAGGAATATGGACTTGGTCCTGCAGACAGTGAGGCTCCACCAAGGGTTTGTGAACATGCTCCAATCCCATCTTCCACAGGAGCCCCTTCCTAGTCTCCCCCACTGCTATAGTGCCCTCCATTTGAGATTGACTTTCATTTCCACTATATATCTTATATGTACACTTTTTCTTTTTGCATGTTGTCTCTCCCATTAGAATGTGAACCCCTTTAAGGCAAGGACTTTTGTGGGATTTTTTGTGCTTTCTTTGCCTTTTTTTGTAACCCCAGTGCTTAGCACAGTACCTGATACATGGTAAAACACTTAAAAAATGCTTGTTGACAGATTCATTTTCTACTCACACAATAATCTGATAGTAGCACAGGCAAAGAAGACTGGTGGGTGACGACATGGGAATGGAGAGATTATTCAGAGGTGATCACGGGCTGCCTGGGTCTTTATTACTCACCATCTCTCGTGCCCAGTCCCTGTATTGGATGAAGTAGGCCATTTCTCGATTCAAGAAGCACTCACTTTCCTGTGAGGAAGACAGGAAGCCTGGATCTTAGAAGGACCTGAGAGAGCAGACTGGGAAGGTCCCATCTTCTCAAAGATCCCAGGAGTTGCGCCCCCCCACCCCCACCCCCGCCCCAGCCAGGACTGAAGTACAAACACAAGACTCCAGAATAACAGGAAGTTGTATGCCCAATGCCAGGATGAGACCCAACTCACCCTTCTCCTCTCTCTCTCCCCACCCCCACTCCCTGCTTCAGGTCCCAGCTCCTGCTCTTTCCTTCTCACTCACATTCCTCAAGATCCAGTGAGCCCGGATGGGCAGCTCAGTTTTCAGGGAGTTTGAGGTGACCAGAGTTTCTGAAACCAGCAGCTGAGGGACAGCAGACGGGTACAAATTGAGGGCAAGGAGCATTGCAGGTATGGTTTCAAAATGCTGACCTAGAGACCCTGCTTCTCAGGTGACATCTCCTGCATATCCCTCACTGTCTATTCCTAGGAAGGTAGGGCATGTGGGTAACTCCAGGTTCCCCTCTCATCTTTGCCCGCTAGCATCTGAGAGCTTGGAGCTCCTTTCCAACATTCCTCCCAGTCACTCCCCAGCTGTCTTGGGGACAGTAGGCACCCAAAGCCATGGCCTCCACCTCCCCACCTCAGACCCAGCACCTGGACATTTGAGGCAGATGATGACAGGGCACGGGCGCTTTGATTCAGTGTCACCTGTTTAGGAGAGAAGGAGGGTGAGGCATTAGTAAGGGCCAGGGTGGAGAGTCAGACGACAAACGTTGATTAAGCACATACTATGTGTCAGCTAAGTACAGGGTCAACAAAGAAAGATGAAGACAATCCCTTCCCTCAAGAAGCTTGCTTTCTAATAGGGAGACGATTGCGATTTGCCAACAACAAAATATTATACAAAGTAGATGAAGGGTAATCTCAGAGGAATGTCACCAAGGACTCAGAAAAGTTGCCTGCAGAAGGTGGGATTGGAGCAGAGGGAGCCAGGGAAGCAGGAGTCCAAGGAGAGGAAGAAGGGCATTTCAGACAGAAAGGACAGCCTATTCAAAGGCACAGAGTCCAGAGATGCTCATGGAATAAGACGAATGTAACTGGATTGTAGAGTTCAAGGAGCAGGTTAAAGTGGGAGAGGCTGGGCAGATAAGAAAGGATCAGATTCGGAGGGCCCTTAAAAGCAAAAGAAAAGATTCTATGTTTGTTCCCAAGGGTTCTTAGATTCTGGCCATTTGAGCCCAGTGTCAGGCTTTCTGCCTCCCTCCCCTTTCCCTCATCTCCCCAGGTCCCTGAACTCACCACATGGGTCTGCTGAGGGAGGATCTTCTCCTGGTAAAGTGTTTGTAGGGCCTGGGCCTCCTGCTTCAGCTGCTGTCCCAGGGCAGAGTCAGTCTGAAGAGATCAGGGGCAGAAGTGAGAGGGGTGGGATGGACCCAGGACATCAAGAAAGAAAGACTAGCAATGTTGTTATTCATGTTTGTGATCATGTCTGACTTTTCATGACCCGATTTGAGGTTTTCTCTGCAAAGATCCTGGAGTGGTTTGCCGTTTCCTTCTCCAGCTCATTTTACCGATGAGGAATGGAGGTAAACAGGGTTAAGTGACTTGCCTAAAGTCACACACCTGGGAAATGTCTGAGGCTAGATCTGAACTCAGATGAGTCTTCCTGATTCCAGGTCCAACACTCTACCCACCACACCACCTAGCTGTCCTTAATAATAGCAATATTGTACATTTTTTTCCCTTTTTCAAAGTGCTTTCACTTTTGTCTGATCCAAAGAATAGAATCCTCATTTGACAAATGAAGGAACTGAGGCAAGATTACACAACTATCTGGGTAGACCTGAGATTAGACTCTCAGTATCCTTAGGAAGGTACTTTGAAAAGCCTCAACCCAAAAAAAGTCAGATACATTATTTCAGGGGTGGAAAACCTATGAACTGAAGGGCACATGTGGCCTTCTAGGTCCTTAAGTGGGGCCTTTTGACTTGAATCCATATTTGATCATGCTTAAGGACCTGGAAGGCCACATGTGGCCATCAGGCTATCGGTTCCTCACCCCTGCATTATTTTCTTCCTCTTGGTCCCTAGTTGTCAGTGTGCCATAACATGATAGGATTTAGATCTGGGGACACTAGAGATCATCTAACACACCACCTCTCCTCTTATAGATAAAAGAATTGAAGCCAGAGAGATAAGCGACTTATTCGAGGTTACGCTAGTAAGAAATGGGATTAAACAAGAATTGGGATTAAAACTCGAGTCTTCTTGCCCCAAATACAGGGTTCTTTCTTCTATCTCGCCTTCCCCCAGCAAGCTCTATAACCCCAAACCAAGACTCCCTGGTCGGAGAATTCTTGCCCTGTCCACTCCGCTGTTCCCCCTGGCTTACCTGGGCTTGACCCAACTTCTCCAGCTCCTTGACTAGCTTCAAGACGTCCATTTTCACCATTGGCTTCTGAACCTGAAGGGACAAAGCAGCAGTTTAACCCTGGGATGAGCTTCCCACACTACCTTCTCTCCTGCTCCCATATCTAGTTTCTCTGGGACAGTCTAACATTTAGGCATCTCTGCAGTTAGCGATTTCTCAGCTGCTGTAGGTCAGGCAGGCAAGAGAGAAGCTTGGAGAGCCAGGATGGAGGCACAGCAAAATGTGTAAGACTAACATGATGCTCTGGGACAGACTAAGAAGTTGTATATCTTGAAAAAGAGAAAACTGGAAGAGACAGGGTAACTGTCTTCCAATATTTGCTGACTATCCCGTAAAAGACAAATCAGACTTTTTCCTCTTGGTCTCAGAGAGGAGAACTAGGAACAGTGGCATGAAAGTTTTTCCTCCCTTTCACGGTCAAACTACTATCTATGAAAAAACTGTCAACATTCTACTTCACTCCACTTAACTCTTCTCTCACTTATTTCTTAGCTCCTTGTAATCTAGCTTCCAAACAGCATTTAACTGAAACCAATACCCTTTCTTAAAAAAAAATTATTGATATCATTGAGGTTTTTATAAGATCACTTCCACATCTAAATATATTCCTTTCCCCTCTCCTCCCCTCCCCAGAAATAAATATAAATCACTATTTATTTATTCTTCCTTTAAAAATGAAAAAATCTGTGCCTGGACTTCTAATATAAGAAAATTCTGGTATGAAAATAGGGAAGGAAAAAAAGGGGGAAAAAGAAATTTACATGATAGTTTTGCTGTATATTTGAAAGGGAAGTTGGGCATAGTAGATCTGCAGTTTCATGTGTGATCCATCATTTTTATTGTACTTATATTATGGAAATGCTTGTTTTATTTCATAAGTTAAAAATAAAATAAATTTTTTAAAAAAGAAAATTCCCTCCACTGATACAGATTACAACTTGTCTGTTAACTTATAGGAATTGTTGGGCCTGAGGAGTTGTGACTTACCTATGGTCACATAGCTAGTACAACTAACAGTGCTTTTTAAATTGTGGGTTGCTACCCCATATGGGGTCACATAAGAATGTGGGGATCGTGAAAAGTTTGGCAACAGTAAACCACCCAACAACCAAAAATTAATTCAAAATCAAACGTGTAAAGAATCCAAGGTGCTTCTGGCAGCTCTGCTAGTGTTGTGTTTTAGGGCTTCACTGCAATCTTGGTTCTGAACACACAACATGGGCACTTTGCACTGAGCATGCCCTCAGGCCACACAACCAACAAATGTTGCCAGAAATGCCTTGGCCCAGATTCAAGTATATTGTTTTTAATAAATGGTAAAATTATATGTGTAACAAAGAATTGTTTTAAAATAAATTTCTTTATGGTTTGTTATCAGTAAATGTTTGTATACCTATTTTATATACCTACATACCCAGAGTCACTTAAAAATTTCTTGGCCAAAAAGGGGTTGTGAGTGGAAAAAGTTTAAGCAGTATTAGCGATGGATAATATAAGAAAAAGGCCAAGTCCTCCTGATTCCAAGCCTACTGCTTCTCTTACAGGAACCTCTTATTGTCACAATCTAATGGCTTTTCCTCAGTCTGTCGTGAGAGAATCTGAGGTGAGATATGAACTTAGGTCCTCCTGACTCCTTGCACTGGTGTTCTATCCACTTGTCACTCACTAGCTGTGTGATTTTGGGCAAGTCACTTAACCCCAACTGCCTCATCCTGGGTTATCTCCAGTTATCCTGGTCACTGGATCCAGATGGCCCTGGAGGAGAAGTGAGGCTGGTGACCTGCACAGCCCTCCCTCACTCAAAACAAAGTCAAGTGCAAGTCATGTCATCATTTCTCTATTGGCATGGTCTTCTTTGCAACGAAGGACAAACACACATAAGAGAATCATGATGTCTCTTTGACCTTTCTTCATGATTCTACACCGTTGATGACCTTTTGACCTGAATATTCTCTCCATTATAGGTTTTCACAACACTGTTTCCTTCTAGTTCTCCTGCCTCTCTGCCACTCCTCTTGAGTCTCTAATACTGAGTGATCATCATCCAAGTTCCACCCCTCAGTGTATGGGTACTCCCAGAACTCTATCCTGAGTCTTTAGGCTCTCTCAGTGAGTGATCTCATCAGCTCTCATGGGTTCAACTTTTATCTCTATGGGAATGACTCCCAAGATCTATATATCTAGCCTGAATTGCTCTCCTGAGGCCCAGTCCTGCATCCATGAATGAATGAATGAATGAATGAATGAATGAATGAATAACAAAAAAAAGCAATTATTTCAAAGAATCAAGGATGCAAATTGAAAAGTTCCCAAGCAGCTCCTAAGGGAAGAGGATTCCCCTCTAACAGGGAAAGACAATGCATAAAAAAGATTTTGGTTACAAGTCAGATACAATTCCCAGGGCCCTTGGAATCTGGGTCCTAGGCTGTCTCCAGTGGGATCCAAGAGGAAACAGTGGTAGAGAAGAGGGTAGTAGAATGACCTGTCTGGTACATACTGCCTCCTGTCTCTCCCTCGGGATGCCTGTATGTCCCATAGGCATCTAAAACTCAATATGTCCTAAACAAAATTATTTTTTTTCACACTCCCCTCCAAAAAAGAAAAAAAAAACCCAGCCTTTTTCTTAATTTCTTTGCTTCTATTAAGTAGGCCACTTCCTTCCAGTTACCCAGATTTACAACCTCAGAGTCATCCTTGATTCTTCACTCTCCTTCACCCCACATCCAAGTCAGAGTGGCCAAGGGTTATTGATTCTATCTCTTCAGCATCTCTCATATCTGTGCCCTTCTCTCCACTCTCAAAGACACTATACCAAGGCAGGGCTATGCATAGCCTCCTAATCAGGCTCCCTGCCTCCACCCTCTCCCCTCCCATCCATCCTGCACATAGTTGCCAAACTGATATTCCTAAAGCACAAGTTTGACCATGTGACTGCCCAGCTCAAATAGATCCCTTGGCTTCCAACTGTCTTGAAGATAAAATGCATTAAATACCTCTAGCATTTAAAGACCTTTACAATCTGGTTCCAGCCTGTCTTTTCAGGTTTTCTGAACATTATTTTCTTTAGCACACTCTATGTTCCAAGCAAACTGGGTAGACTTTGTTCTCTGTACCACAAAATCCATCTCCCATTGCCGTGCCTTTGAACAGTCTGTCCCCTATGTCTGGAATGCATTCCCTCCTCACTCTGCCTCTAGCTTTCTTTAAGGCTCAGTTCCAATGGGAGGAAGAGAAGAGGAAAGGGAGAGGGGAGGAGGGAAGGGAAAGGAGGGGAGGAGGAAAGGGAGAAGAATAGAGAAGGGAGGGGAAGAGGGAGGGGAAGGAGGGAGGCCAGCCTGACTACCCTCCAAGTGTGTAGTGCTCTCTCCCCCACAAATTACTTAGCATATATTTTTAACTTACTTATCTCTATCAGTGTTGTTTTTTCCCAGTAGAATAAGGGCAGGGGACTCTTTTGCTATGGTCATTTTATCTCCAACACTCTAGTTGCAGGGAAGTAGATGTAGTTCAGCTTGAGCTGTCCCGAAGTGCAATAGGTCACCCCTTCCTCACTATCTCCCCATCCCACCCCTCCTCTAGCTGGAAGTAATGGGTTTTGCCTCCCTCTCTCGCTCACTTCAAGAAATCTCCCAAGTCTTCAAGAAGAGGTCAACTAACCATTTTTCAAAGGTGGAGAGAAGATGTTTGTTCAGATGTTAGACTAGATGGCTCTAAGGTCCCTCTCAGCTCTGACATTCTTTGATTCATCTCAATAGCCAGTAACAGGAGAGAATTTAGTGAAAGAGCTTTAAGGTCTTTATGAATGTAGCTGAAAAGTATCTTTGGGTCTCAATTTTCTCCTTTCTAAAATGAGGCAAAGGGGCTAATTAGCTGTGCAAGTCTGCTGTGCTTGGGAGTTTACGAAGCCCTAGATAACCCTTTAAGTTTAATTTTGCAGTTTTAAGTAAGCCCACTCTACAGATGAGTAAATGGGATGGGAGTGGGGAAGGGGAAGGGTGTGAGACGTAAAGAAATTTGTGCAGGGTCACACTGGGCAAGGTAAGGATCTGGAGTAGCTTTCATGACTCCAAATTCTTTCTCTCATCCCAGGTACCTCTGAACCATGGTTCCTCTCTGAGATGAAGCCCGAGAACTTTCCAGCTCTTATATTCTACAAATCTATGCAGAAGCACCTCAGACTAGATGAGGACATCACAGGCTCATAGGGTTACAGACTCCAGAGGCAGAAGGGCCTGCAGAAGTTCAACTGGTCCAACCCCTTTATTTTATAGATGAGGAAGCTGAGGACCAGAGATCGTTGGTCCAAGATCAGAATGAATAGACCAAGGTAGTATGGAGCTGAGGAGGCAGCCCCAAGGAGTATGCTGGGAGGGCAGCAGGCTGACCTGGGTGAGGAAGCCAGAGTAGTCAATCTTCTGTATCCCACTGCTCCTGAAGGTCTCCAGATCTCTCTTAGCAGCTTCATTTAGAAGGTCCAGATCCTTCATATCGATATTAAAATTATCCATCTGCTCCTGCAGCCAGGTGGTATACTAGGATAAAGAGAAAAAGGTATGTTGAGCCAAGACCAGCCCATAGGCAACCAAGGAAAGAAGTGTCCCCTTGACCTTTTCCATCACCCCCAGTTTGCCCAAATGTCTGATCCCCTTGGACCGTATGCTCTGTCTATAGTGGGGTCATCTCTCTTTTTCCCTCTAGAATTAAATACAGTTCTGACTTTTATTTATTTATGAGGCAATCAGAGCTAAGTGACTTGCCTAAAGTCACATAGCTAGTATGTATCTGAGGCTAGATTTGAACTCAGGTCCTCTTGACTCTAGATCCAGTGCTCTATCCACAGTGCCACATTGCTACCTCCATACTCCTGACTTTTAAAGACTACTCCAAACTCCTTTTCTTAGTTCACTATGGACTACATCCCTTCATATGTCATACAGAACAACCAAACTGGTCTTCTTGCTGTCCTTCACACACAACACGCCATCCTTCTGTCTCTGCACGAATTCCCTGAAGGCCTGAAACCCTCCCTCCCCCTCTACTCCTTGTCTCTGCCTCTGAGAATCTCCCTAGTTTCCATCAAAGCTCAGCTCGAAGGTAACCTCCTACATGGCAGAGCCCAAGGTCATTCTCCTGCTCCTCCCAGTCATCATTTACATCCAAACTACTTTTTCATTTATTGTGCATATACTTATATGTAAACTTATCATTTTTCCATTGAAATGTAAGCTCCCTAAAGTCAGGAATGATTTCATTTCTATTTTTGTAGCCCATTGCTTAATATAGTGCCTGGCATATAACATGTGTTTACTAAGTGTTTAGGGAATGATTGATTTTTCCTTCTCTTTGGACGAAAAAAAACAACCTTCTTTCTCAGGTTCCTGACTAGCTGTTGGAAAGTTGTTTACTTTGGGTCAGTCTCTTCCTCTGTGAGATTCAGTTTCCTCTTCAATATAACTAGGGGGCTAGACCAGATGATTTTCCAGGCATCTCCCAATTCTAACAGAATGAATACCAAACTTGAAGTCAAAAGACCTGTCACTATCATTCATTACTGTGTGACCTTAGACAAGAAGTCATTGAATTTCTCTGGGCCTCAGTTTCCTCCCAGTGTGGCATAATTGTAAAAGCAATGGATTAGGAGTCAGAGAACCTGGGCTCAAATCATAGCTCGGTCACTCACTACCTGTGTGGCCCTGAGCAAGTGATAGGATATCTGAGCCTCAATTATCTCATCTGTAAGAAGGATCAGACTGATTGATCTCCAAGTTTCCTTCCAGCTCTGTAATCCTATGACTTATAAATTGTATGACCTTAAGAAAGTTTGGAGAAAAAAAAAATTAGCAAGTCACAAGAGGCAGCCATTGTGGGACATCAAAAAGCTATTTCTTATGTAAATCAGAACTATTCTGAGGTACCACTTCACACTGATTAGATTGGCTAATGTGACAGAAAAGGAAAATGACAAATGTTGAAGATGATGTGGGAAAACTGGAACACTAATGCTGATCCAACCATTCTGGAGAGCAATTTGGAACTGTACCCAAAGACCGTGCACACCCTATGATCCAACAATACCACTACTAGGTCTGTATCCCAAAAATTATAAAAAAGGGAAAAGGACCCACATGGACAAAAATATTTATAGCAACTCTTTTTCTGGTGGCAAAGAATTGGAAATTGAAGGGATGTTCATCAGTTCAGGAATGGCTGAACAAGTTGTGGTATATGAATGTAATGAAATACTATTATGCTGTAAGAAATGATGAGCATCATTAGTCTTTTTTAATTGTTTTAAATCATTGCATTGATGAAAAGAACTGAGTCTAAAAAAGTCAGTCATTGCAACATATATTACATATATACATATATATACACATACATACATATTGAAATGATGAGCAGGCAGATTTCAGAAAACCCTGGAAAGACTTGCTTGAACTGATGCTGACTGAAGTGAGGAGAACCAGGAGAACATTGTACACAGTAACAGCAACATTATATGATGATGAACTATGATCAACTTAGCTCCTCTTAGCTATACAATGATCAAAGACAATTCCAAAAGACTCATGATAGAAAATGCTACCCACATCCAGAGAAAGAACTATGGAGACTGAATACAGATTGAAGCATACTATTTTCATTTCTTTTGTTGTCTTTTTCTTTCTCATGGTTTTTCCCTTTTGTTCTGCTTCTTTTTTCACAACACAACTAATGTGGAAACATATTTAACATGATGGTACATATATAACCTGCATCAGATTACTTGCTGTCTTAGGGAGGAAGAAAAATTGGAAACTCTAAATCTTATAAAAATCTATCTTTATGTGTAATTGGAAAAAATAAAATACTATTAAGTGGGGGGGGGGAAGAAAAGAAAGTTATTTCTTGTTTTGTACAGAAATCTGCCTCTTCATAAGTCAAATCCATTGGTTCTAATTTTGCTCTCTGGGACCGCCACAGAGTAAGTTTCACTCCTCTTATAAATACCAACCCTTCTAATATTTGAATGCATTGATCCCATCCTCTTCAGGTCTTGTTTCCTCTAGGCTAAGCCTCTCCAGTTCCTTCATCTGTTCCTCATGTGAAATAGTTTCATGACCCCTTTCCCACCTTGGTGACTCTCCTCTAGATGCTTATCCATGTCTCTCTTAAAATATTGTGGCCAGAGTTGTACACAATCATCCAGATTGACATTCTGATCATATCTCTTCTCAGCCTTCCTTTTTCCGGACTGAAAAGGCCTGGTCTTTCCATCCTGTCTTCAGACAGCAGCCCCTCTCTTAAACCTCCTTTTGCTGATCCCTGTCTGGCCCTTCTCTGGATCACCTATGTCTCTGTCAAGGTCCAGGGCCCAGAACCATGTGCAGTAATCCAGGCACAGTCAGACCAGGACTGAATATAAGGTTTGGTTCTCACCAGCCTTCCTGATGATGTTAAGCATTTTGTTGTCTGATAACAAGAGGAAGAATTGTCTGTTACATAGCATTTGGAGGTTTACAAACTTCGTTACATATCTTACCTCCCATTATAACCCTGTGAGGTGAGATACCACAGGTGTTCTTGTCCCCATGTTACAGATGGGGAAACCAAACCTCAGAGAAGGTAACAAAGTATTCATATCCCAGGTGAATAAGTATTTTTTATTAGTAGTCATAATAATAACTTTTATTTATTACTTTATGGCCCACAAAGCATTTCACATATTAATTGATTTTTATAGAATCATATAATCTAAGAACTGAGAGGAGCTAACCTAAGTGTCTCAGTTAACAGATGGGAAAGCAGAGCCTTGTTCAGTCACTCTTATGCCAAAGCTGTCCGTGGCGTTTTCTTGGCCTGGTTTGGTTTGTCATTTCCTTCTCCGTTGCATTAAGGCAAAGACAGGTTAAATGACTCTCCCAGGGTCACTCAGCTAGTAAAAGTGTCTGAAGCTGGATTTGAACTCAGGTCTTCCTGACTCCAGACCCAGGGTTCTATCTATTCAACCTAATAGCAGGGAGGAACTAACCTAAATCTCTTAGTTAACATATGGGGAAGAGAGGCCCAGAGAGGTTAAATAATTTGCCTAATATTACACAGCTAGAGCAGGGCAGAGGAAAGAATTCAGGACTTCTGAGTCCCAGATTAGTCATCTACAAGGACTCTCAGGTGTCTTTCTTGGGCCTTGACTGGCTTTGTACCCTCCTGTTCTTTTAGGAGATTTTCCCCCTAAACACAGAAGGAAACTCATAGGAAGAAAGCACAGTGACCCTCAGTGCTCTCCCTTCTGCATCTGGTCCCCAGCCACATCACTGGAGTCATATGATATGAATGCATGAAAGGACTTTCAATACAATAATAGCGAGCGTTTATACAGTGCTTTAGAATGTACAAAGGGCTTTACATATATTATTTCCTTTAATCTTTAGAAATCATCTACTCCAATCCTCTCATTTTATAAATGAGGAAAATTGGGTTCAGAGAGGGAGAATTGACCAAGGTCCCACAGGCAGTAATTGGCAAGAGCTGGGTTAGCCTGATTCATACCCTAGGACTTATTCTACTACAACTCTTGCCTTTCTTATTCTCGTGCCCCTTCCGTCCCCCTCCCATTCCCCTAACCACAGCCAATCTCTGGCTGTCCAGTCTTCACCCTAGCTGCATTGCAGTCAGGGGGCTGAGAACCTATGGTTCAGATGTTATCTCAGAGGCATGGGCTGAACTCAGAGAGTCCTCTGTGAATGGGGCCCTCTTACTAACCCCTCTTCCCTCTGTCCTGGCTACTGACTGCATGACTTAAGAGCCAGAAGCCAGAAGAAGTGCAAGACTCCAGGACAGAGGAGCCAGTTTTTAGAAGTGACCAACTTGTGACTCTTTTCAAGTTTCTTACCTTATTGATGTTCAGGTGCTTTTCTGGGTCATAGGAGTCATTAAGCTGCAGGACCTTCCAGAGAGGAGCACCCTCCTTGCACTGCCTAGGACGGCAGCAACGAGTCAGGGTGGGGCCAACCTTCCCATTGACCTCTCACCCTATTTGTTATATCTCCTCCTCCTCAGCCCTGAGAAGGTCAAGATGCTGATGGAGACACTCACTGATAGGCAGAGGGGATGCTGACATCCTTCTTGAGGCCCAGGAGGTGGGACAGGTTCATGGATGGGGGCAGGTTTCCTGGGGTATCAGCAAACTACACATGGAGTGAGGAAAAGAAGTCTAGAGCAATGATTAAGACAGCTCCCTATCCTCCCAGGGTCTTGGCCTCTCTTGGACTGGTGATTGGATAATACACAGCAATGCCCCTAGTCATGACCTGAACCCAAATCAAGAGACTTCTCCAACAGGCAGTTTCCCAGGATACAGAAAAGTGGTCTTAGCTATAGAGAGAGAAATTCCCACCAATTCCTGGGCTTATAAACTAGGGACAAACTGGGTGTCAGGCCTCCTGGTTTCTGTCAGTTTCAAGGATGGAGTATTAGCTTATGGGTCTAATGAAACCACTTCTTATCTTCGTTTTCAGCAGTAATATGACGAATTCACCCAGGGACTTCTAGGATTTCTGCCCAGGTCTCTCTCACTCTCACCTGCTGCTGATATTTCTTTGTCTTTCCCTATCCTTAGTGTTTCTGTGTTTGTTTTTCATTCTCTTTCATTCTGTGTTTCTATTGGTCTCCCACCTTGTTTCCCTTAAGCCCAACCCCTGGGCCAGAAGCTTAGGTAGCCTATGTCTCCATTAATCCAGTGAGACAAGGGCCAGCCCACAGGCCCTGGACCAGGCCTCACCTGGTACAGCTCCTGGCTCTCCCAGCTTCGGCACACCAGTGTCTGGATGTTGCCCCCCAAGAGGAAGGTGGCAAAGATGAGAAGGATGAAAGGTCCAGAGAAAAGGAAGCTTAAGCCTACACCCCTGTGGAAAAGACAGGGTAGGGAATCAAGAGGATTAGTGCAAAGGAGGTTGGTCCTGGCTTGTCCGCCCCCTTTCCCTGACCCAAATGTCTCTCTTCCTACCCTCCTCAGGCAAGCATGGAGTTAGGAACTACTCAGGACTACCTGGGATCCTCAGCTAGCCTTGTGCTGACCATGGGTAACCTCTCAGCAAAGCTAATTGGATCCACCTCAGGCCAAGCTAAGACAGGGGTCAGTGACCATCTACAAGGCAGTGTTTCTTTGTTTTGTGGGGGAGAAAGGACAATGCTGAGCAGTTGCTAAGGAAGAGGGGAGGAGAGAATGGAGGGTCTAAAGGAGTGGGAAAGGGGGCAGCTTTCACTAATGGTGGGGGGGAGAGGGAAGGACAGAGCAGAGGACAGAGCCACCCCTGGGACTGCTGGCCCCTTTCCTACCATCTGGTCAGCTCCATGGGCCAGATGGGAACAAATAAATAAATAAGGCCACAGAGAATGCACAGACCTGGATGTCTTTGTATGAGCTGCCAGACCTAGATGGTCACCAAACACACCACAGGACCTTCGCTGAGGCCAAGTGGCCCCCTACTTCACACAAGTGAACTTGTGGAGTAGAGAAGCCACTCCCTGGGACACAGGAGGAACAGCAGGGGCCAGTTGGGGCCAGCATCCTTCACTCCAGCCCTTATAGCCCATCTCCATTTGTTGTCCTATCTCGCCCCTCTCCTGCCTCCTGCCCCACTTCATCCTTACGCCATGAGAAACTGGGCCCCTGCCTCTCCCTTGGCTTCTATGTGACTGGAGTCTTCTCGGGCAGATATCCCCCAGAGGCCCAGGCTGAGGCCCAGCAGGTTACAGATCACCACCAATAGGATCACCGAGGACAGCACATAACCTGCAATCCACCTACCACGGTGGAGGAGTGAGGAAAGGGATAGGGAGAGTCAAGGTCTAAGAGGTCAGGAAGAAAAGGAACTTTTTCTCACTCTTTCACCATCCTTGTAGGGTCAAAAATATAAGAACAGCGCCAAGGGTACAGTGCCAGAGGAAGAGGAAAAAGACACTAACTATAAGGTTGGATGTACATGAAAAGTACATGAATATTTAAGTACATGAACAGAATTGATCCTAAGCCTTTGGTTACTAATCTGGAAACACTTGGGACCATAAGAACATAGGATTTTAGGGTTCAGAACAACCTTAGAAGTCATTGACCACTCCAACTGCCTCATCCTACTGATGGGGGGAAACTGATACCCTTTGTTTCAAGGGCTAAGGAAAAAATAAATAGAGCATGGAACTCACTGAGCTTGAGGGCTGAAATACTAGGGATCAAGGCTAAGTCGGGGAGATGACTAAGTACTGGAGGTTGAAGGTAGCTAAATACAGGATGTTGGAAGCAGACACTCAGAAATCCAAGCCTTGAGTAGGTAGGTCAGGGAGTGGGGGGGGGGGGGGGGTGTTGCACCTATATTGTCTCTCTACTTCCTGGATCTGCCCTCCCCCAACTCACCCAATACCTGTATCTCTCATATCTCTGTATCATATGTAAGTAAGGCCTGCTACTGTTCTCTGCCTCTACAAGAGCTCGCCTCCAGCGGTCAGCAGCCTCAGAGCCTGGGAAGCCTTTAGACAGGGTCTTCACTTCCTCTGGGATCTGGGCCACCTTCTCCTTCAACTCTGCCAGAGGAATCACAATCATGGACTCACATTTCTATTTTCTTTAACCCTAGGGCCTCTGTAGATGTTTTCTCTTCCTACTACTCCTGATATTACTCTGAAGTTGTGAAGGGAATGCCCCTACCTCCCACCTTACATGAATATAATGTCTTATAGTTTACCAGGAACTTTCATATGCATTGTCTCACTTGAACCTGATAAAATCCCTTCAAGGGAAGCAGGATAGGTTTTAACCCCATTTTCTGGATGAGAAAACCAAGATTCAGAAAAGTCATGCTTGTTCCAGGTCACACAGCTAGTAGGATGAAGAAGCTTGGAACAAAACCCAAGGCCAGGATTCTTTCTACCATCATACAGTATTATTCTACCCCTTGCCAATCCTCTCCTCAAAAGAAACTCTTCACAGGAGATCCGTGAGACCTATGGGTCCATTGCCAGCTGGTCACCATGACTCACAGAAATCCATGCTTGCAGTAGGAAGCTGGGAGTAGGAGCCTTCCTGGGACTCCTGCTGGCAGAGGACAACTCACCTTGAACTATGTCTGCTGTCTCCAAAGCTGTTAGAACTGGGAGGGTATTGAATGTGCTGTTATCCTGGAGAGGAGCAGAAGAGGAGGTTACACCCCCTAGATCAGAGAGAACTGTCCCTATTCCCAGTTCTAAGAGGGGCTCTTAGCTGGATCTGAGGATCTTAAAGCATTTTGTAGAAGGTCTTGTCTCTGCCTGGGGACTTCTCCGCAGAAGTGAGAAGATGAGATAACTTGCTAGCCAGTGAACTGCTGACTAGGCAGACCCAGAACCAAGAAAAAACACAGGAATGCCATTTTCCTCAAGTATAACCCCACTTCTCAACCTCCAGGATACACACCTTCTGAACCATGTTAGAAAAATTGGCCTCTGGGACACCTTTCAACTTCTGGAGGACGCTTTTCACAGAAGGTACCTGAAATCAGATTCAAAAATCCATAGAGATAAATCCACCTCCCTCCCCAAACCAACTCAGTCCTGGTTGGGACATTGGATTTGGAAAGCCTGCCAACCTAGAACCTATAATCCCAAGGTCCAAACACCTTCCCTACATGACCTTGACCTAATGGGAAGAAGTATGATTGAGAATCAGAAGATGTTTATTTAAAACCCTATACCTAAATCTTCAGATATATTACTTAATCCAGCAGTTCTCAAAGTGTGGTCTGAAGAACCCTGGGGGTCCCCAGGACTCTCACAGGGAGTCCACAGGGTTAAAACTATCTTCATTATAACACTAAAATATTTTAATTTCAAATGTGGTAAATATTGATAGATATAATCCAAATAAATATAAGTTATTAGGAGAGATCCTCAATAATTTTCAATAGGGATCCTGAGATCAAAAAAAACTGAGATGTACTGGCTTGAGTCTAACCTATGAGTCAATGAGAAGTCATGAAAGAACATTAGATTTGGGTTTAGAAAAACTAAGTTCTGGTCTCCCTCTGCTATTTATTGCTTGGTGTGACCTTGGGTAAGTCACTTTTTCTTTTTCTCATCTCTAAAAACGAGGGGTTTGGACTTCTATGATCTCTTTTAGCTCCAAATCTTCTCATTTAAAGATTTTAGAGCCCAGCATGGCAGACAGCAGCAGGAAGAGACTGCCCAGAAAAGAAGAATAATTAACAGCTCATGTTTCTATGGAACTATATGATAGAGAAAAGGTATAGTCTGCCATTGATAAAAAGAATTTCTCCATCTAGGAGTTACTTATATCAATGAAATCATGGGTCCCATCCCTAACCTTACATCTAGCACTTTAAGGGTTATAAATCACTTTAAATATAATTATCTCATTTGATCACCCCAACACAATGCCATGAAGAAAGTGCTATTATAATATCAGTCTTACAAATGAGCAAGCTGAGGCTGAGTTTAGTCAAGTGACTTTTCCAAGTGTACATAATGAGTGTCTGAGGCAGGATTCGAACTCAAGTCTTTCTGACTCCAAGTCTACCATTCTATCTACTATGACTGAACTGTTTTAGAAATAAGGAAAGGTAGATGGAGGGTTGGAGTTTGGCTGACTTGAGTCATTAAACCCAACCTGGAAGACACGTGAGTTGGGGATTGTGTGGGAGAAGAGAGAGAAATTAGAGGAAGGAAAAAACGTCCAGAATATTGAAGAGTAGCAGGAAAGAGAGGACAGGGAAGAAGGACAAAATATTCACTCCTTTTAGAAGCACACATGCACCAATTTTCCTGCACCCAACTCCCATCTAGAATTCCTTTAGGGAAGAAAGGGAACAAGGATTAAGCCCCTACTATGTGTTCAATGTTATCTCATTTGATACACCTCTGGGAGGTAGGTACCACTAGTATGTCTATTTTACAGCTGAGGAAATGAAGCAGGAAAAGGTCAAGTGACTCGTGCAGGATCACACAGTAAATGTCTGAGGCCAAATTTAAACTCAGGTAAGTTTTCCTGACACTAAGGCTTTAATAGTGAGTACCACCTTGCTGTCTCTGAAGTGTCTTTTCTTTATGTTACAGGGCTATGGGGACACTAGGAGGCAGACAGCAGAGTTAAGCAGTCTCTACCTCCTCAGTCCTCTTCTGGCTCCACTCAATGTCCCACCTCAATCATAAGAGTCCTCAGTCTTGAGCTCCCTTTGATCTACTCCTACTTTTCTCAATTCATCAACTCTCCCCACCCCCTGCCCCATCTGCCACTACGAGGTCCAAGCCACACCACTATGATGCCAACTGGCCCTCAGGCACTCACCTGGCTGAAATTGGCCCCCAGCTCCAGAAGCTGGCTGTGACTCAGGGCACTGGCACAGCCCTGGCACTGAGCATCCTGGAGCAGGGAGAGAAGCTTGTGCCTATGGTCCTGCAAAGAGGAACTCAGAGGCTCTTGCTGATCCTGTAGATAGACTGTGCTGGAGTTGAGTAGCTGAAGGTGGTCCAAAGAAACCTGCAAGTCTGAGAGGGATGAGGCAGATTAAGCCAAGGGGTTGAATTCAGAGCCCAGCTAATATCAACATCGTCATCATCATCATCTTCATTGTCATCGTCATCATTGACAAAGAGCTAACATTTACATAACACTTTCTAAGCCTGCAGCACAACTTATGTATAATATTTGAACTCACAATAACCCTGGGAGGTAGGTACTATTATGATCCCCATTTCACAGATGAGAAAACTGAGGCTAAGAGGTTAAGTGACTTGCTCAGGTTCACACAGCTATTTTTAGCAAATGTCTGAATCCAGATAAGAATTCAAGACTTGCTGACTCCAGTACCTATGCAACCTAACTGCCTCATGAACAAAACCCTTTCTGCCTTTCTCACCCTCACTCCACTTGCTTTTTCCTTCACAAATTTCTTATATACACCAACACACCCATATTATCCACACCCATCCAGATTACACACACCAGTTCCACACCCATGCACACACCCCAGTACATTCACACACATTCATACTCATATGCCATGCACTCCATGGATTCTGGGCCCCTCTTACCTTGACCCAGTCTTTGCAGGGAGGCCAGCATAGGATACACTGTTCCCCTGAGCTGGGTATGGATAGTGCTGCCAAGGTTTACACCAACACCTGGGGGCAGGAGACAATGAATAATTTTATGGGGCAGACAGATCTTTGAACAATGAAGGCCAGGGAAGGAGTGGGGAGAAGAGGGGAGGACAGACTCAGCAGGTCCAGAGACCAAGCCAACCCTGTAGAGGTTAGAAGGGCATCCCTCAAGGCTCCCAAAGGACAGGGGCTGGATATCTCCTGCCAGCTGCAGCCCAGGGCTCTGCATGTAGCAGACCCTTGCTCAGTGCCAGGAGGCTCCAAGCCCAGATCTAAACCCAGATCTTTGTGGGGGTTTCCCAAAAGCTGTATATGGGTACTGAAAGAGCAAAGGAAGCCTTCCTCCCAGAGAATGACTGGACTTTATGACCTCAGCCTCTGAGGAGGTGCTGGCCTCCTAAGAAGCCCATGCCTGCAGGTTCCAAGGAGTTCTGGGACCCTCAAGCCCTCACCATCCAGTTCTTCCAAGACTTGATTCTGGGGGATAGAGAACTGATCAGCCACTGCCTGCAGCTCCTGTGGAGGAAAGGGAATCCCAAGTCCAGGCTGGTACCTTTACTTCCTCCCAGCAGGTCTGCCTAGAAAGCCCGAGGAGCATTGCCTTTCTCCAGGCAATTTCTAGCCACTGGATCTACCCACAGGCACCAAGCAGCTCCTAAGCAGCAGTCAGCTGCCACCCTGACCACCTACGACATCTGGTTGCTTCCCTGACCACCTGCTGCTATGGCTGAAAAGGATTAGTGCTTACCTGGGGGATATCAGAGACCAGACCTTGTAGGGAGTTCAGCACCCCAGGTACAGCCCGGACACCAGGGCCTACCTCATCATGTGTCCTTTGGTTAGTAATGAAAGCACAGACTACACCAGTCCTATTGCAGAAGAGGGAGAGAGCTTTGGTCAGTATCCACAGTGGGCAAAGAGAGGCCCCCCCAAGGCCCTCCTGGATTAGGGGAGCAAGAGATCCTCTACTTCCCCCCCCAAAAAGGGGAAGTGCATTAGGACCTCCTAGATCTCATAATTCCCTGCCATACCAATTTGCCTCCCTCTGTGCCCACCCTACCATCCCTCCCTCCCAGGGTCCCCTAACGCAGGGTCCTTGATTACAGGAGGAGAAGAGTGATGAGCAGCAGGAAACTCATGAGGCTTCCCCTCTCACAGGCCATAGACTTGTGCTCAACCTTGATCCGGCCCCCACAGCGCCTGCGAAACCGGCAACAGCAGAAGCAAAGGCCAACAGTGGGTACAATAAGAAGGAAGAGGACAGCAATCACTGCGCACACCACGTAGCCAGCCTCATAGCGGACCACCTGCAGTGGGCAGGGAGGAAGCTGTTAGCCAGGGCCTCTGGCCCCATTGTCCTCTTCTTCATCTGCCCCCTACAAATAACTTACTAACACTTAGAAAGGATTCACAGACTAGGCCTCCCACCCAGGCTTCTGTCCCATTTCCACACACTCCCGTATTATAGCCCCACCCTTTGCTCAGTTTATGGATGTCCAACACTGAACAAAGTTGGGAACTCAAGTTCTAGATGAAAACGTAAGTGCAAGAATAATTAACAGATTAAGATAGCATCTTCCTTAATCCACTTCTAATTACCCCTCCTTGGATTCTCATGGAAGATATAGAAGGTAATGGGAGATTGAGCTAAATGTGAACTGAGCTCAAGACATTGTGGGTAAGATAAGCAATGAGAAGATCTGGATTCTAGCCTCCTCTGTGTACACTACTGAGTCAGCTAAGTGGTTCACAGGATAGAGGGCTGGACCTGGAATTCAGAAAGACCTAAATTCAAATTGAGCCTAAGAAGCCTAATAGCTGTGTGGCCCTGGGCAAGTCACTTAACTTCTGTTTGCCTTAATTTGCTGGAAAAGGAAATGGTAAACTACTCCAGGTTCTTTGCCAAGAAGGGTTGGTGTGCTATGATCCATAACAAAGATTGAATGACTGAGCAACCACAATGTATGCCACTAACTAGCTAGGTAACAACGCTGGGCAAATCACTTCCAGTCTCTAGGTCTCACCTTCCTTGTCTGTGAAGTGAAGGTATTAGACTAACTAACAATGATAATAATAGCCATATTTATAAGTACTTTAAGGTTTGCAAAATGCTTTACAAATAGTAGTCAGTTCCAGCATCCTGTGATTCTATAAAGTTCTATTACCATACCACCCCCGACTCTGTCCCTTCCAACTCTTGAGATTCATATACCATCCCCACCAAAAGTATCCTGGCCTCTTGATGCTTACATCTGAGGTTCGAACAGAAGAGGGTTCATTCAGAGCCACTCGAATCAACCCTACAGAAAAGGGAGAGAGGTCATCACCATCACCATCACATCATCTTTCTACCTTGCCTTCCCAAGCCCTACCCTGATTGCCAGTAGCCAATCGGGAGTCATACGGAGCTGTTTCATATCTGAATGAACATGAGCTTTGGCAATTTAGGAGGGAGGGTGCAGGGAACTCCTCCCCCCATACACACCCTATATGCCATGGAAAGGACACCTTGCCCCATAAGGTCCTGCCCAGACCTGCTACAGGGAGCTGTGCTTGATGAGGGAGTGGGGGAGGTAGAACTCAGGAAAGAACACTCCAAGTTACCCACACCCTTCTCTTCACAAAACCTTGCTCCCCAACCCCACCCAGGTCTCCCCAATCTGGGTACTGAGGCAGAAGGTATTCATGAGTGGTCAGGGACCCACAATTCCAGATTCTCAGAGGCTCTGCCATCTAGGGGCACCATGCCTACTAGATTGCAAAGGTGAGAGAGATGCAGATCTCCAGTGCAAGGGGTCCAGAGACCAGTCTAACGTTTCCTTCCCTCCACCCAAAGAGAAAGAGCAGAGATGGAGAGGACAGCCTATCCTTGAGACCACAACCCTGAAACTTTCCACTCTGCCTCCGACTACCCCCAAAACTGGCGCCTGCTCTCCCCCCAGCTTCTTCCCCCCAACCTATGCCCTCCACTTTGAAGGCTTTCCCATACATCTCCTGACACTCCCCTCTGCCACCAAGGCTGCTGTCCTAGTTCTCCTAGGAATGTAGCCAATCCTGGAAGAGGGAGCTATTGGGAGCTCTCTCCCTGCTGGCGCCAGGGCCGGAGAAGACTGGGTCCCTCTTGTCCTAGGCTGGCACAATCACCACATTGTCAGGGAGTTAAGATAGACCCCAGGTAGAAAATGAGTAGCGCCATGGCTAGACGGAGTGACAAGGCTCTGTGACAGTCAGGCGACTTCGCCCTTTCCCCCAAACCCCACTCCTCACCTTCTGGGAAGGGATTGAGCTGCACCATGTCCAGGAAGCCCCGCACCATCCTGTAGAGGGGATCCAGGGACCCAGGTGGCTGGGTCTGAGGATCCAGCCAGCGGCCTTTGCCTAGCCGGGTAAAATGCAGCTTCTCTGCCTGGCCCTGCGGCCCACAGTACTGTGAGGCCGCCTGGCCCCTGCATAGGGCCAGCTCCAGCCCCAGCAGGAGGGTGATAGGAACCAGGCTTCTGGGGAGCCTCATCTGGAAAGGGACCCAGCAGTCCTAGAGACAGACAGTAGGAGCTGGGGCAAGGGGGCGTTTCAGCAGTTCTGTGTGCAGGCAAGGAGGAGAGGGCAGGACATACATCCTTCTCTCTAGTCCTCCGCTTACTGGAGCTTCTAAAACCGGCCCAACTGGTTTGCTACTTCCAGATCTGGCTCCCTTCAGTGCCTGAGGACAGGGAATGGAATAGGCACTGGGGAGGGGGAGGGGATGGAGGTTAAGTTCTAGGTGCCACCCTCTACAACTAAGAGAGGGTAGCCCTGGAGGGAACTCAGGCATCCCTCCATCTTCCTTTCCTCCCAGACCCCAGACTTAAGGTGACTCAAGCCCCCCAAGCCATGCAATGCTTCTCCTAGGGTCTGTCTGGAGTAAAAGAGATAGGGGTGGAGATAGCCTGCTCCCATTCTTGCTCTTTTCCCACCCCCACCCCCACTTAATTCCCAAAGATGAAGGTTCACAATCCTTCCTGCTCCTCCTCCTCCCCAAGAGGCCTCCAGCTAGGCGAGTAAGATGAGGGAGAAGTTAGGGCCTCAGTTAATAACGGGGTTCTGTCCGGAAATGAGAACCCATCAGAGGAGGGTGACTCAGAGATGGGGATCAGGGCCCCAAGGAAAAGGAAGGAAATCTATCAACAGGCCAGGAGCAGAACAGGAAGGTCAGTGGGTCATGTAGGCATCTCACATGGGTAGAGGATACCCTATAGAAGAGAGGACTCAGCATTTCTGGGAGAAGATGGGAAGAGAGCTCTCAGGAAATCACAAAGTATTAAAGCACCAATGGACCTCCAAGATCTAGTCTGAACCATGAGGCAGTGTACTGTAGTGGGATGATCCCTGCATCTGGATTCAGAAGAGCTGGGTTCCAATCCATTCACTATGTGTATGACCTTAGGCAAGCCATTCCAACTCTCTCAGTCTCCCTCAGTTTTCTCATCTGTAAAATGAAAGGTTGGAGAGATGATCGCTTCTTGTTCTAAAGCCTATGAACCCTTTCATTTTATAGAAGAGAAAATCGAGTCTTAGGAGGTCTTCTCAGTCTCTTGTCATAGCATTGTCAGTGTAGTCTAGAGACAAAAGCATTGTATTTGGAATCCAAGGACTGTGGAACATTTTTGTCCTGACACTATTATCTGTGTGACTTTGGACACAACCCTTAATTCAGTTTCTTCATCTGTTAAGATAAAAAAAAGTTGAACCAGATGATCATTTGTTGTTTAGTCCTGTCCAACACTTCATGACCCCATTTGAGGTTTTCTTGGCAAAGATACAGGAGTGGTTTGTCATTTCCTTCTCCAGCTCATTTTACAGATGAGGAAACTGAGGCAATGAGAGGTTAAGTGACTTGCCCAGGGTCACACAGCTAATATCTGAGGCCAAATTTGAACTCAGGAAACTTCCTGATTCCAAGTCCAGAGCTTCATCCGCTTGACCAACTAGATGCCCTGATGATCGTTTACGTCCCTTCAAGTTTTTTTAATTCTATGAGACTAATAGAAAGGAATTTCTGCCCACTTGCAGGGAAAGGAGGGGAATTGGGGGAAGGGAGTTGGAGATGGGAGTAAAGAAAAACAGACAGGCAGACAGACCCAGAGGGAAAGAAAGAGAGATTCTGTAAGTGCATTCCCAAGCATGCTTGTCTCTAGGTTTATTTTTAAAATGTCTTATTGTCATCAGTCATTCCTGTACATAAGCACCCACCCCCACCCCCTGAACTGAACCTTCCCTTGTAACTAGGAAAATTAGTGAAACAAAGGACAGTTCCCCTCTTGTCCTTGGGTGCTTGGGGCAGGCTATGATCTCAGAACCTCAGTCTGGGCTGGGGAGGATAGGAAAAGGGGAAGAGATTTGAAAGGAGAGGAGCAGGTCCTTCAGTGGTTAGTTTTTCCTTTACTATTTGGTCTCTAATTTGAACTGCTCAATCACACAGGATCTTCTTACCTCACTCATTCTATGTTAATCTGCCCTTCTGGAAAATGGAGGAAATGCCAGCTGCTGTGAACAGAAGGGAAAAGGCTGTGAGATCTTCGGATGTTAGGGGACCGTGGACAAAGCGGGGCTGAGTAGAAAAAACAGTAGGAGCTGGAAGTAGAAGGTGCCCTAAGCCAGGGTGATAGAGTCGACTGTTCCTCCTCTACCAGTCAGTTGGTCAATAAGCATTTATCGAGGGCCTACTATGTGCCAAATATCGTTCTAAACACTGGGGATACAAAGAAAGGCAAAGGATAGTCCCTGCCCTCAAGCAATCCAATTCACAATCCAGTGGGGAGACAACATGCAACAACTATATGTAAACAGGATAACTAGGAAATTCAAAACAAAAAATAAAAAAATAGGAAGTAAAGCAGAGGGAAGAACTACGGTGAAGACGGTGAAGACGGTGAAGACGGACTGGCAAAGGCTTCCTGGGGAAGCTCTGTGTTTCTGTATGGGCTCCTTCCCTTTTGTTCTACTCTTAAAGAGGTTCAGCTAAGTTTCCTCCCTAGGCTCCTTCGGGTCATGGCATTAGGAGCCATAATGAACTATTCCTGGTGACCATAGATTGTCAGAGCAGGAAGGGACTTTCGGGCCCAACTAATCCAATCCTTCATTTCACAAATGATGAAACTGAGACCCAGGGGGGAAATTATGTGCCCAAAGGCATACAACTAGTCAGTGACAGAAGAGGGTCTGTAACCCAGGTCTCTGACCCCCAAAACAGTGTCCTTTGCATTGAACCACTCTTGTCCTTAAAGTCCCTTCCCGAGCACTCAGCAGGTACGCTGGACAAAGTTTTCCCTATGTCTGCACCTCACCTCAACTTCATGCTTTTGAGAATAAGGATCCTGGAGTCCCAGGCCAGTTCGTATTTCCCTCCCCAGCACTCACATTTCCCATTTTGTGTCCACACCTATTAACAAGCAGACAAACACTGATGATGTTGTTTGGACCCCGCAGCCACGTGCCACACTCCCCACCTTGTTCACCTCTTTGGCTGAAATTTGTATCTGAGGAGCTCAAACTGCTTTCCCATCTACTCCCAGATGTAGGCACTGGGAGGGACATCCCACCACAGAGCCAGGGATGGAGCTTGGTTATCTTGACCATTCATGCCCAGGTCTCTCTTCTTATCCTACCCAGTCTATGTCCCTTGGTTGGTCAGGCTAGTCCACGCTGATCTCTTTCCCCTTGTCTACAAAAGCAGAATTCAGGATAGTGCTTCCACTCTCCCATCCCCATTCAGCTTGTTAAGAGAAAACTACTCCCGTATAGATGGCTTTCTAACTTTAGTACTTGTCTTTCCAGCTCTAAGAATGTAAATAGCCTCTTCTTAGGCACTCTATAATCCATTTATAGAATAATTAGTAACAGTCATGTGCCTGTTTTGATTTCCATTGTATTTTCTGATTTTTCTGGATTATAAGTCTTGAAAGGAGTTTAAATTCAAAATTTGATCCACGAGGCCCTGGAAAATGCATCTAAGCCTTTAGGAAACTGGCTTCAAATGCTCAGATGCCCCTTCTTTTTCCTTGTAATGTTATAATTAGAACAATCACTAGTACCATTGTTTTTAGAAGCTCTTCACTAATGACACTTTGTCCTTTGAAGATTCCTTTCCCCAGAACTCAAGGCACATTTCACAGATGTGATCTCTGGTAGCATGGGGGGAGGAGGGGAGGAGAAGGGAGGGGCTGGGGAGGATCTAGGCATTTGATGGATGGGGGGATATTGATGTATGAAGTTGAACAGAGACGTGCCCTAATAGGGTCAATGACCAAACAAGGAAGAGAATCCAAGAGCCCTGCTTCTCAGCTTCTCTAATCTCTGCAGACTTGGTAGACTACCTAGTACCAAGATCACCCCATCCCCCCTTTCTCTGTCACACAAACCCAGGACCAACTAGCCTCATTTTCAGGCACCTGAAATTTTATGGGGAATCAGAATGTCTCTTTGGGACCTCCCTGAACCTCAGAAAGCAGGCTCAGAAGGTATCTGGAGGGGCCCTGGGAGGTGGTAGGAGGAGCAGAAGTCAGTGCTATAAATGAATCTCCTGGGGCCTGGGACCAAAAAAGCCATGTGTGGGCTGCCCAGTGAGCAGGAACGCCCTTGTGGCTATCTTCAAGGGCACTGGCAGATTAATAGGCAGTAAGGGGAGCTTTAAGAAGAGAAAGGTAAACAGCAAGGAGACAAAGGCCACCTACAAACTATCCCATCACACTGGACTTACTTGAAAGACAAGGGAATTCTTGAAGACCTACCAGGACCTTCTTTTCCACAAAGTCATAGAATCACCGAATTTCAGAGCTGGAAAGGACTTCAAAAAAACCATCCAGTCCAACCTAAGCCATAACAAACAAGAAACAGAGCTACAACCTAACAGACAGCTTTTGCTTGAAGGCCTCTAGTGAGGGGTGACCTGCTACCTCCTGAGCCAGATCATCCGACTCTCAGACAATTGTCTTCATTCGAAAGTCCTTATATCAAGACTAAGTCTACCAAATTTTTCTACTTTCCATCTCACTCTGACCTCTGGGGCTGAGCAGGACACCTTTAATCCCTCTTCCATAGTCTAGCCCTGAAAACTCTGAGAGGCAATTATCATGCTCTTCCCTCTCTTCCCTCTTCTGTTCTCCAGGCTAAACATTTCCATCCTCTTAAAAAATTCTCACATGGCAAGATCTAGACATCTTTCACTGTCCTGGCTGTCCTCCTCTGGATTCTCTTCCTATGTTATTCCTTGTTCCTCTTTGGTC